>NC_138508.1:98927906-99662906 GCF_964252035.2 Podarcis erhardii | reverse complement strand
TATGACAAGCCCCACATCATTATAATAACAACCAAATTGTCTGGCTCCCACGGGTGGACTTACAGTCAGGGTGGATTGTACTTACAGTCAAACCAGCCACGAATAATCAAGATGAGACTCTCTGTTCAATAATGCAGAACCAGTTTTGCATAAAAACAAATTGCTTGAGATTAGGGGTGGGGGGAGAATTAATGTGGCTGATAATAATTTGGTATGAATGAGTAAATAAGGGGTCAATTTTTTTTTCTACAGAGGCAAATGACCCCCTAATTTGTTTTAATATTCAGTGTATACTTAGGGATGGAATGTGCTGATTTAGAACAGTTCATAAGCCAATCTGCAGGCATAAATACTAACAGCGAAAGAGGCAGGGAAAAGGAGGGAATATGTTGCAACACTCTGTTCCTCTGGCATGGAGGAAATCGATAGGATGCAAATTTTGCATTTAGTGAAACTTCCAGAAGTTTCAAAACTGGAGTTGTTTTTTTGCAAAGCAAAAACTCTTACGGGGCTTTTTTATGGTGTGTACTATGGAAAGAACTAGGCAGGAAATCTGTGTGGAGATTGATTTAAGAAATAAATTGATTGTGGAAAACACAAACAACCTCAAAGGGGGTTACATACAGATTAAGGTGTGGAAATACTGTTGTTACCCCATTTTGGACAGAATTGCCCTGGTTTTGGCACACAGAAAACAAACTGAAGAAGGGAACCTCACTGTTTAGCTCTACAGGCCAACCATGGTACAATAAATTTAGGGGGGGGGGAATTTTTTTACAAGTGCTGCCGCCTTTAACTGGCACTGCCAAGGTCTGAACCCTTGAATCTCAGACAGGCTAAAATATGCACTCTGCCCCTGAAATCTGATCCCTCCTAAGTTTTGTACTACTCCATTTTGGAAAGGCTACCATAACTGGCCAAGGTACCACTAAAGAAGTCAAAGTGTTGGAGCCATTCCCCTAAAAGTCAGGCCAAAACCTTGGAATTTTTAGTGTATATATATATATATATATATATATATATATATTTGCTTTCGTAGATTTTCACGGGTACAGGAATGCAGGTTTTGGTGTCCTCGGAGACCACTATCCCATTGTCATTCACTTTTACACGGGAAGACACCCGAGGACACCAAAACCTGCATATATATATATATATATGTGTGTGTGTGTGTGTGTGTGTGTGTGTGTGTGTAATCCTGATGAAGACATGAAAGAGCATAATTAAATTATTGGCTCAATAGGAGAATTTCTGCAACACCCCAGGAAACTAATTGAGGACTGAAAAAAGAAAGCACAGTGCATTATTTTATGTTATGGAGGAGCCAGAGCAGGGTTGGTTGACCTTCAGTCCTTAGGTCCCATGCCCCCCTCCCCCGGTTTTTTGTCTCCTTCCCCAAAATTAGTAGTTTTAAAAATAAAATAAAACAATGGTCTGCTCCCATGGGTCCCCCACAATGTACTGCCACAATGACAAAAGGGTTTTCTGTCCCCCACCCCAAGGTCTCCTCAAATTTTATTTAGTGTTTTAATATAGAAGGTAAATTAATTTTAAATGATTTTGTGCTGACTGTTCCCATGAGTCCTATACTGCGATACAAGGACGTATACACAATGAGTGCATTAGAGGAGGAGACAGAGAGACTGCATAAAGAGAACCCTACTCATTTCATCCATGATAGACTGGACTGTTCTGGGGGAGACGGAGACCACTATCCCATTGTCATTCACATACGTTGGGTCCTAATGATGATGGCCTTCCAAGTCATGGATGTTGGGTGATGCTTGTAGCAGAGATGGTTTTAGGGTGGCACGAATGGTGTGGTTGCTCTGGGTGTTGTGGCGCTCGCAGGGGGTGTGCAAAACATCACTGTAGAACAGAGCACAAGAGGAGGGGGCACCAAATGTTAGCATCACACCGGGCACCACTGAAATTTGAGAGCTCATAGTCCGCCACTGTTTGTAGCCTCAGGAGGGACTGAGTGTAAGCATAGAATCTCAAAGCATGTGTATAGCTGTATTTTGGCATTTGAATGTACCGGAACCCAGGAATACCGTACTTTTCCATGTATAAGACTAGGTTTTTTTCTTTAAAAATCATGCTAAAAAGTAGGGGTTGTCTTATACATGGATAGTGCATAGGGTGGGCGTTTGATTGGTTGCTGCTGTGGATGTCAGAGGCTATTGGGCATGTTATTGGTTGTTGTGTCAAGGGCTGGTGTTGATTGGCTGACGCTGCGGCAATTGGGCGGGCGATTGTCAGCTTCTGCCGGTGAGAGGCGTGCAGGTAAGCGATTTTTGGCAACCCCCCCTAAAAAAACCCTCAACCCTGTGCAATCCCAAGAAAAGCTCAACAACTCTGAGCCATCTCCCCCCCCCCCCCTTTTCTTAAATGCGGGAGTCTTATACACAGAAAAGTACGGTATATTTAATTAGCAATTCAGGTTCATAGGAATGTAGAGTTCCAGAATTGTGGGGCAGCCACTGCAAATTCTTCTCTAAGTATACATGAAAGGTGTGGAAGAACACTAAACACTCTACTGTTTTCATCAATAGTTGAATTCCATACTTAACTATATGAAAAAAGCAATGTACAATAAAAATATTAAGCTTTCCCCCAAAATGCTCAACAACTTTGGGCCATTTCCCTCCATTTTCTTAAATATGAGTCCCCCAAAATAGGGGGCGTCTTATACATGGGGGCATCTAATACACAGAAAAATACGGTAATTCCTTGCTCTAGTTTTGCAAACACCCCTGAATAATGCTGAGCACATTAAAGCATGCACAGCATCTAAACATTTTGAGCCAATCTCACATTTAAAGGGAAGTGTTCATATGGCAACACTGCGTAGCACGACATGGAATTAAATCAATACAAAAACAAGTTTGCTCTTTATCGGAACTAATTGCACTTTTATAAGCCATTTGGCATACGTGAATATGTTTACTTGCAAAGAGCAGAGCAACACCCAATTCTATTGATTAGGTGCAGTGATTGATTGATATGATATGAGTGCATTGTAATTACTGAATCTATGAAAAGAGGTAGAAAGTACTACAAAAATTAATGTGGTGTAAGGCCATATGTCTTGCCCAAATGAGAAGAACGGAAGGGAATGCAAATGTTGTAAAAACAAATGCAACAATAAGAGAAGCACAGTATGCGTGGAGAGAGAATTTGAGTAGCATATTATTGTGAGATTATTGTGTGGGTGGTGCCCGATTAAGACATACTTGGAATAGATTGGTTGAAAACAATAGGCGTAGATTAGTCACAACTAATGTACATAACTCCATTGATTTCAACAGGTATAATCTGAGTATAATTTATTTGCAGGGCTGCTGACAAGGGGTTCAGGGGTTACCCACGTACTGGGCCCCAATCCAGCAGGGGCCACAGACTCAACTTAAAAAAAAGTGATTCAACTGTGGACTCCTAAAATGAAAGTAGCAAGCAAATATTTCAGGTGTGCCTTAGCCTCCTAAGTGATTTCTGAGCAGTAAGCCAGCCCAGGTACACGTGCTTTTCAATAGTTTAATCCAACAAGTAAAGCCAAAGCTGTGCTTGATAGGTGAGTTTTTGCACTCCATGAGGTCCAAAAAAGCTGGTGTTCTCCTTCCTCCCTTGTACTTTTCTTTCTGGCTGGTGGCTTCTGTCTCCTTGTGATCTCCATTTGAGATCAGCTACTACCTCTAAATTATTTTCTGCAGATTCTACCACAGAGTTAAGTGTGGGCAGACGTTAAAGAATGCTGTGAACATTTTGCAGAGAGGCTTAGGCATGTCTCCGACAGACCACACACTTGTGAGTAATGTAGTGTATAATTAACTCACAGTAAAATGGTATCTACTCAGAAGTAGGGCTATTTGCATTTAATGCAGCTGACTCCCAGGTAAGTGGGTACAGGATTGCGGCCTAGGCTTTCTTGCGAAGAAGCGGGAGAGAAGGGTTCATGGTGAGAGGGTCCATATGAAACATCCATGTGGCAGGCAGGTATTAAACAGAGTGTTTTGTAGTATGGAACTACAATTATGTGGAACACTTTGCCTGTTGATTGTCTATTGGACATGTTGTTGTGTGTGACCCCTGATTTATTTTTGGGCGCTTCATCATGACCGCTTCATCATGACCTGCAAAAGAGGGTTGCATATGCGTGTGACATAAAGTGTTTTATGCAAATTTATCTCTTTTTTTGGTGAGTGCACCAAAGGGTGCTATGTACAGTATACTATTCCTGTTGACACTCCTACTTACAGTACTTGGATAACGCCTATTTGGATCAACAGTAACATTTTCTTTAAATGTGTCCAAACCAGGAAAGCAGCTGGGGACAGCAAATGTGTGTTAAATGATTCTTGGGAAACTGGAGAGATACTGAATGAATCCTATTGTGTCTAAAATGTGCACCATATGACTTGTTCAGGAAGGGAATCTGTGCAATTGAGTCATATAGAGGTGGCAAGAGATCTTATGATAGGGTTACTGACAAATTTTAAATTTACAAACCATCAGATCCAGATAGATTTAAAGAACTCTGGTATGAAGTTACTCATCTTCCAATAAAACTGTTTGTCACAAAAGCTCCAGGGGAGATCCAGGAGATTTCAGGCCAATTATCTTAAAATTGGTAGAAAATATAATTAAAGATAATATCGTCATGCATATAGACGATCAGTCTTGCTTAAGAAGATTCAACATAGCTTCTGCAACTGAAGGTACCTAATTTTAGAGTTCTGTGAGAGTGCCAACTCATACACAGACTGGGGTAATCTGGTACAGGTGACCACTTCATCAGGAGAACAAAAACAGATGTGCATAAAGTTTGCACATACTAATTTACATGTATATATACACAATTACTGTAATAGTAATTTAAATGGGAATCCAATACATCTCACCAAAGCAGGGGATGACTGTGGCCAGATAACTTGCCCGCTTGCTCAGACCACTTGTTTAGGTGCAGCTTCAAGCCGCCTTCTGCTTTCCCTTCTTATGGCTCTTTGTCTTTATAAACTAGGATTGGACTGGACAATTCTTCAAATAGAAGGCTATCCTCTGCAGTCTGATAGGCATGATCTGCTTGGATTTATGAACAAGCTTTTGAGAAAATTGCTCAATGCTCTGAGTAAACATGGTCATCATGGGATGTGAGGAGAGGTCCTTGTGGATTTGTAACAGGTTAAAGAAGAGGAGGGAAATAATAATAGAGAAAAGAGACAGCTGTAAGGATGAGCTAAGTTTACAGATGAGCAAACTATTCAGGATTGTGAAAATCAAAGCAGACTTTAGAAAGCTCCAATATAGAGAACTCTCCAAAATGAGTTAACTGGCATCAACATGGTAAGTGTGGCCCAACACAAGTGTGTGCAAAGTGATGCAACTTTGGATCAGAAAGCAAAACCAGATCTTTACATACACACTAATGGGTTTGAACTAGTGGTGACTATTCAGGAAAGAGACGTCAGACTGTAGTGGATAGCTCAATTAAAACGCCAAGTAGTTTTGCAGCAGCAGTGACAAAATGAATTCCATGGTAGGATTACAAGGAAAGGGAATTAGACTGCCAGAGTCATGGCTTATTGGATGATTTGGAATATTGTGTACAGTTTTGGTTGCTGCACATCAGAAAGGATATTGTAGAGCTGGGAAACATTATGAAAAGGTAGCCAAAACGATCAAGGGAGCGGAGCACCTTCTCTGTGAAAGATGATTGAGCTGTAGGTTGACAAAGGTTTATAAGATTTTGCATGTTGTGGAAAATTGACCCTGTCTCCTAAGACTAGAACCTGTGGTCATTCAAAGGAATGTAATCCAAGTAGATCATGCCTATCAGACTGCAGAGGATAGCCTTCTATTTAAAAACTTGTCCAGTCCAATCCTAGTTTATAAAGACAAAGAGCCATAAGAAGGGAAAGCAGAAGAAGGCTTGAAGCTGCGCCTAAACAAGTGGTCTGAGCAAACCCCCTTCCGCATTGTCATCTGATGGTTGTGAAATGACCAGGAGGGTCTCCTTGTCTTAGAAGATCTTAAAGATTGACTTAGTCCTTGCCAGGGGGACACAATCTGTTGGGAAGTGGGACCTTTTTGTCTAGCAGGGCAGATCTTTATCTTGCCACCCTACCTCACAGGCCAGATTTGACAGGTGAGTGAGGTCGTCCACCTATTCATCATCTGACCTGAGATGCAGATGCAGATGACCAAGGTACCCGAAGGTAAAGGAGGTGGTGCTGGTTTTCAGTATAGGCTGTGAGCCTAATGCACCTCACTTGGCTTTTATGGGAGTGAAGTGAGATGGATCTCAGTGTTTGCTGCCCTGAGATCTTTGATGCCGTTCAAAGCAAATGTGGTAAATAAATGAATCACAGTTATGAAATATTTCACAAGTTAATTGTTTTCTAAATAAGGCATTTTCCTACTAAGCAGGCCAATGCTATTTCAGAGCAAATACTAAATGCTGCAGTGTGTTATCGGACAATGTTTCATTTCTGTTAATGTACTTGAGAAAGATAAATATATCAGACTCTGGTGACTGAATGTATTATTCATAGTGTCATACTTAGTCATAAAACTCACAGGCTGATTATGTGTAAAGTGAATGAATCATATGGTTAAATATTTCCAAGTGACGTTATGAATGTTGGATATAATCAATAATATACTCGAGCAAAAGTTACACCACTCTTATGGTATTCTTAAGCTTTCCAACATCCAGGCAGCCATTGGATAAGTCTGTTGGCTTGATATAAGATGGTGGCCAATATTATCAGTAGGCTCCATCTTTAACAACTTCAGCAAATGTTTATTAATATCTACTGTACAGAGGCCAGTATTGTCACCAGTTTCTTAGCTGAGGAACATGTTACTTCAGCAACTTAGCTGAGATGAGTGACTGCATTTTAAGATGCCCCCTTCCCATTAAAATAGAGTATATGCAAGTCCTGGAATGTGGTATTGGGCTGGAGGGTCAACAAACTAAGCTTGAATCCTGGAAAGGTGGAGGCTGCAAGGCCCCCATGTCCAAGGAATAGGTCAACTGCCTGTTCTGGATGAGGTTGCACTCGCTCTGAAGACAACATACACAGTCTGGAGGTACTCCTGATTTCTTATGCTCCACCTCAATCATAGATCCTCTGATGGAACACTTCTGGTGGCTCCTCACACCACCGAGGTTCCATCGGCCTTCACTAGGAACTCTGTGGAACTGCCTACCTGTAGAAGTTTGGCAGAAACCATCCCTAACTACTTTCAGACATCTTCTGAAAACTGCACTGTTTAGGCAGGACTCCACAATGTGATTTTTCCCCCTTTATACCAAACATAGCTACTGATGTTTTGCTGATTTTTTCACTTAAGTTTCATAGATATTTATAGACTGACTTTATCACATTTTGTATGTTGTAGGCCACCATTTTATATTTTATGGAAGAGTGGTTTATACATTTTAAAATACATAAAGCAACATTATATTATTAGGAACTATTGGTCTATGTAGCTTGGTATTGTCCACACTGATTGGCAGCAGCTCTCCAGAATTTCAGACATGGCAGAAGTCACTTTTCCAGCTGTACCTGGAGGCACCTGGGATTGAACTTTTGCATGCTGTGCAGTTGCTCTACTGAACTGTGACTCTACGAAGGAATGTGAAGTCTAAGAAAGGTGGTTTGGGGGAAAGCAAGGAGGTGGTGCTGTGGGTTAAACCACTGAGCCTAGGACTTGCCGATCAGAAGGTTGGCGGTTCGAATCCCCATGACAGGGTGAGCTCCTGTTGCTCCGTCCCTGCTCCTGCCAACCTAGCAGTTTGAAAGCACATCAAAGTGCAAGTAGATGAATAGGTACCACTCTGGCGGGAAGGTAAACGGCGTTTCCGTGCACTGCTCTGGTTCGCCAGAAGCGGCTTAGTCATGCTGGCCACATGACCCAGAAGCTGTACACTGGCTCCCTCGGCCAATAAAGTGAGATGAGCTCCGTAACCCCAGAGTCAGCCATGACTGGATCTAATGGTCAGGGGTCCCTTTACCTTTACCTTTAAGGAGAAGAAATGAACGAGACAAAGATAAGAAAGGTGATGGATGTGAGCACAGGCAGTTTTATGTAGACTTTGTTTCAGCTGAAGATTGAGATGAAAGATTCAGGCCAAGTTTGTTCACATGAGATCAATAGGATTTTGTCCATGTAAATAAAATGAAATCCAAGCCCTTTGTTTCAACTGAATAGACCATCAAGCTGAGAGTTTCCAAAGAGAAAATAAACAGGATCAATAAAAATCTAGTAAGAGTTTGTTGGGAGCAGGAAAGCAGATGAACTTACATTGTTGATTTTCCACAATGAATGCAAAACCTGGCATTGCTTCAAAACCAGAAAATATTTATTATTTAACATTCCTCTTTTTAAAAACAATTAATCTACAATTAGACATGCTGTAATTATAGCAGAGATCCTGGCAGAATGCATTCAATGGTGTTAACCATTGATAGATTTGTAAACAGAAGCAGCTGGACTGGAATTTCTTCAAGGAAATATTTACATGCCAACAGTTTATCAAACTGAAAGTCTGCCGATAAATCCACACATGGGTATTATGTTAAGGAGAAGAGCAGCAATGATTCATATGCTTTTTTTGGAACAGGCTTGTACTTCTCCAGCTGTAAAAGAATAAAACCAGGAAGGAAAAAGGCCTAACTTGCGCCTCCATTCTCATGCCTTTGTTCCAAGTAAATAAAGTATGTCTCACACAATTATTTTTTGAGTTGGCCATTGAAAATGTGAGGTGGGCAGAGGAGACTTTCCATGGATACATGGAGGTCCTACAGCTGTAGACGGTTGCTACAGAGTGGTCCAAAGACAGGCACAACCTTAAGTTAGAAAGTCATTGCAGCATGTTCTTGATTCCTCTCCATGCTTGTGAACCCAGTTGTATCAAACACTGGTTCAGGCAAGGAGGCCACGGACTCAATGATGCTCTAGTGCAGTGTTTCCCAACCTTGGGTCTCCAGCTGCTGTTGGACTACAATTCCCTTCATCCCTGACCATTGGTCTTGCTAGCAAGGGATGATGGGAGTTGTAGTCCAAAAACAGCTGGAGACCCAAGGTTGGGAAACACTGCTCTAGTGAATCTTCTAGTTTCCAGCTGAATGCAATCAGCTCCAGGATTTGTTCCACAGATGAAAATGCCTCACCTTCCAACAGTTAGAAGAACTCACTTTCTGGGATAGCTCAGTCAGTAGAGCAGATACTATTAATCTCATACGTATGATCTGTGTATAAGAGTTGTAAATGACCCTCATGGTCCCTTCCAGCTTCCAGATTCTATGATTCTGTTGGTACCTGAATGAACGACATGGGTTCAAAATCTGGAAGTACAAATTGGGAGCTGCACATTCATTTACCATCTTTGAAAAACTGTGTTAAGCCCATTCCAGACGGGTGAAGGCTGAGCTACCTGCTATTTATCAGCTAGTTATTGACCATCAGTATCTAGCTAAGGGGAACTTGCACTCAATATCAGAAACAGATATAGGGGAAATATCTGAAGGGGACTGGAATGCAGTGTGGCAGTCAACCTCTTTTACATCAATATCTGCACTTGTTAAGGAGCAATCACTTAAATTAATCCACAGGTGGTATCTAACACCGATGTGCCCACATCGCATTTGTGGCTCAGTTTCCTCTCTTTGTTGGCAGGGGTGCTCTACAAATAGGACTTATATTCACTTATGGTGGGAGTGTCAGGCAGTAAACAAGTTTGGGGATGATGTGTTCTACAGGATTTCTATATTACAGTGTTTTAAAATCCAGGCTTCACCTTGCTATAGTTATTTTGAATAAATAAATATATTTTGTTCAAGCCATCAACAATCCCTTTCCTGGTAGCAGACAGGATGGAGATTGCATTATTATGGAGAAGTGATTGTTAACTATTCAATACTGGTATGATAGGCTTTGGTAGGTTTCACTTGTAGACAAACGGACACAACATTGCAGAGTAGTCAGAGGTGACGTTACTAGAGATAACTGTTAGGATGGCTGGTCTTCCTTCATTCTTTTCATTGATTTGTCACCAGAATAACCTATATCAACTTCTGTTTGTTGTTCTTTTTGGGGAGAGATGTTAACCCCAACCCTAATCTGCGGGTTGCCATCTGATTGGATTTTATTCTGATCCTGATCTGATTTGAGGATGTATTTTAATTGATTGTCTGATTTTATGTTAATGTGTTATACATCTGATGTTAGCCGCTCTGAGCCTGGCTTCGGCTGGGGAGGGCAGGATAGAAATAAAAATTATTATTATTATCATCATCCTGAACTTTATCTCAATATTCCAAACTTCGTTAATCAGATTACTATATTACTAACTCTCTCCAAGATTAAAGAAAGGTTGTTGTTAACTTTGCAAGTCTGCTACTGTACTTGATCTTGTGGGTTTGACATTTAAAGATATATTCCTTTCAAAGTGTGTAATGGGTATACAGGTTCACTTACATTTTTTTTTTCTCTTGGCATAATCTTTGGAATGATTTGTTTATACTGGTTTGTTTCTTTTAACGTTTTGTCTGTAATAATAATAATAATAATAATAATAATAATAATAATAACCTGGCTTGAGAAAGAGAAGGTTTGTAGTTAACAAGGAATATATAAAGGTCCTGCACACCATTTTTCTAATGCCTACAAAATAGGGTTGACAGCATGAATTAATAAATAAGAAGAATCTGATTAATTCAGTAATCAAATTCATGGGCCAAATGCTTGCTGATACTAATAAAATAACCTCGCCAATGATTTACACAATTAATTTCAAATGAAATTCCAAATGAAGCTTGTCAGTTTGGATTAAAGAAGAAAGCTCTTTACATGTCACATATTTAGGGCATTGCAGGGTAACAGTGGCAATCTTTCTGCTCTTTTCTCCCTCCCTTCCTCTCCCCCCCAAAAAAACAAGTGCAAGGGAACTAGTGTATTTTAACATGCTGAGAAAGAACTTGTGTATTTCTTCTGATATTCCCCAAACATGAGTTTACATAGGCCTAGTTTGCAGCAGAATGTGGTGCTAGAATAGCCCTGTTCAGGCATTCAGGACAAAGTTTTCATTGCATGAGGCAGTGTAGGGTCACCCCTCGACACTGTCGCCCCCCCCCCCCAAATCTGCCTGGGCATTTGAGAGCAAGTCTCTCTCAGGGCAGCCTCCCAGCTCTCAGGGGTTCTGAGCCACCTGTGATTGATCAGGCTGCTTTGCTACAGGCAGGCTCCCATGTGCAAAAACCATGGATGGGGAGGGGCTAGCAAGGACAAAAATGTGCCGGGCCTCTCATGCATTTTTCGCTCCATATCCTGAAGAAAGCTATTGTCTGTTGCAGCCCATAACACTGCAGATGAGGGAAATGATGTCTAAATGTTCCCTGTATGCAAATATCCTTCAGCTAGCAGAGTCTCAGGCAGAAATATTCTAGTTCACCGTGCCCTAGGGACTTTTCTACTTTAAATTTGCATTTTGTTTTTTTAATGTTGGGAAACTTTCAAAAGCGTTCCCCACGCCCTGCAGTGCAATTTGAAGGGTGCGATCCATTCTCCCGTCTCTTTCTGCTGCATGTGCTGCCCTGGTCATATGCTAAGGCCACATGCACACTGTCTATTGTGCTTTTATGTTGTAACTGTCCTGAGACCTGCGGGTATAGGGCGGTATACAAATTTAAATAATAATAATAATAATAATAATAATAATAATAATAATAATAATATAATATAATATGGCTACTCAATGGTTATGTTTTACCTCCACTGTTGGAGGCAGTATGCTTCTGAATACCAGTTGCAAGGAATCACAGGTGAGGAGAAGAGTGTTTCGCTCAGATCCTGGGCTTTCCCTGGCATCCGGTTGGCCACTGTGAAGATACTGGACCTTTGTCTTGATCTAGCAGGGTTCTTCTTCTTTTCATAGGTGAAAAGTGTGAAAGTGTGGGCAAGACTTTTGCTTTATTATGGTACGTCCAGTTTATTATGTTTTGTCCAGTTCAGTAATTTGTCTGTAAACAATCCCGCTCTCTCTGTTTAACAGCTCGTAGTAATGGGGCACGTTGCAGTTATTCAGAGCAACACACACACACACACACACGTTGGCAATCCTGGTCATAGCTTTGTAATGCAGGTGTATGGTTTAAGATGTAGGTAACCAGTAAGATAGGGGACGCAGGTGGTGCTGTGGGTTAAACCACAGAGCCTAGGGCTTGCCGATCAGAAGATCGGTGGATCAAATCCCCGCGACGGGGTGAGCTCCCGTTGCTCAGTCCCTGCTCCTGCAAACCCAGAGTCGGTCACGACTGGACCTAATGGTCAGGGGTCCCTTTACCTTCAACCAGTAAGATACAAGCACTGAGGAGAAGCTTATGTAACCTAGCCCCAAGTTGCCGCTGGTGCCTTGCTCTGACAATCTGGATCCAGTTTGCCTCGGATTAGATTGTGGTGACTATTTTCTGTATCAAACATGCTCATGCTGCGCCTCAAACACGAGGGCCAATCCATTTCCTCAGGAAGTTGCTGCAGACTGAGAAAGTGGGGCATCTAAATTCCTTACCAAACGCTTTCATCC
The DNA here is from genome assembly GCF_964252035.2 of Podarcis erhardii. Classification (NCBI taxonomy): domain Eukaryota; kingdom Metazoa; phylum Chordata; class Lepidosauria; order Squamata; family Lacertidae; genus Podarcis; species Podarcis erhardii. The sequence goes on along the minus strand of NC_138508.1, from coordinate 99,650,317 downwards.
GTTAGCTCACAAATTGTGAATAAATATCTGAAGGAGGAATGCCTAATGCAAGTGTTAACTAAGGCTAATTTGTTGAAACCACAGAGTAAGTTGCACAAGGAGTAGAACTGGCATCGCTGGGCACCCAAAGAGCCTTGCCATTCTTAGCTGAGCAACTGCTCTCTCTCTCTCTCTCTCTCTCTCTCTCTCTCTCTCTGGATCCTCCTAGATGTGACTTCTTCTTCCTCCTCCTTGCTATCACTGCCTCTTCACCTGCCCTCTCCAAGTGTGGAAATAGTGGCAAGAGAGCTACCAGTTGCCTGTTGCTGTCCCTCTGGTCAGCTGCTGCCATATTGGTGCCAGAGGAAAAGGACAAGTCAATGGGCAGCGGTGGCATGGCATCACTCAGAGAAAGGGGCAGGGGAAAAAGAAGGGCCTCCTTGGACACACACACCCCAACCTAAAACTGACAATAAACGACTCTTTGCTTGACCCAGTCAGGAATAATTTGTATTTAGTGAACTTTGCCATTTGTTTGTTTGTTTTGTGTGACCAAACTCACACAAAATAAAATGTTTTAGCACCTAAGTTTGGTGTGCTTTATCTACTTTTTTGGACCGGCTTACTAATGATTACCAGATACTTTCTGCCCTTGATTGCGTTCTGATTCCTCCTGATTTTCTGAATGAATATATATATATATATATATATATATATATATATATATATATATGTTCTATAGCTACTTGGCTCTACCATCTTTCAATTTCCAACCCTGTTAAATATGACATTAGAGTGAAATTATGTGGTTGCTGGACATACAAATAGGTATGAGATGAAGGTAGGGATTGGTGACATTTTCCTTGTCATCTTTCTGGTATGGTTGAGAGGAACAACACGAGAAAAGGGTTACTTATGTATGCTGCTTGCAATTGCTAACTCATCTCGATGTTTTCCTGAAGCTGGGAAGGGATGCTTTCCTGAGACAATAGAAATGATTGTTAGTGAATATAAAGCAAAGTTATGAGGCGAAATTTTGCGAGTCGGGACCTGGAACGTCAGGCTAATGAAACAATCTCATCTAGCTGGACTAATTTTGTTTGTTTTCAAATTTCAAGCAAGCCCTGCCATTGTGAAAGTACAGCAGCTTCACATGTTAAATGTTCCTCCCCATATGAAAAAAACACAGCTGTGACAAGCCTACCACTCTTCATGCATATGATTTGCAACCAATCTTTTCTGTTAAGACTGCCATCTGCCTTACTAAAGGGCAGATATGTGGGCAAACCCTATGCTGAACGAGTCTGCCCATGTGGTCTGAAAGAGGTGGAAACGGCTTCACATGTGTTGCTACACTGCGACCTCTATGGGGATATCAGGTCACTGTTTATTTCCCCTATCGTTCAGAAATTTCCAGGTCGATCTGAATCTCAGCGGCTGAAAATCCTACTAGGAGACAAAAACCCAGAAGTAACACTGAAAGTGGCCAAATTTTCTGCGGCTGCGATCAAGCGGAGGGCATTAGCTGTAAAAAAGTAAAAGACTTGACCCCCGGACAAGCCCACTCTTTTTTAAGTTTACACATATATTGCAGCGTGTGTGTGTGTGTGTGTGTGTGTGTGTGTGTGTGCATATGTGCATTGCTTTTATGTATAATTTTTTTAAATTGACACCATTACTCCCCTTGTAAACTACCGTTGTTTTTTGTTTTTCTTCTGGTCTATGACCGTAATAAATTACTTTCAGTACTTTTCTGTTAAGAGTGATAAAAGGCAAGTATTCACATGGCATTGCTCTGCTACATCAGGGAACTTTTTATCCAAATGGATAAAATATCTAAATGAGCAGGAGGAGTGTTAACACTCTTACAGAAATGTTTGAATATAAACTTAATCATATTTTGACTATATCCCTCTCTGAAAACAGCAACACAAAAGCAAGACCCATCTTATTCACTTAACATATATGTTGAGACTGCAGGTCTTTTTAAATGTTTTAAATGTTTTCAGTTTAAGTGAGGAAGTGCATTAAGATTTTAAAAGTTTCTAAGTATCTTGCAGAACTTGATGGGTATTTGACAGAGAGAGAGAGAGAGGAACAAGAAAGTGGGTTAGAGAAAAAAAAAATCTTCCACACTCTTGTAGTTATGGAAATAACATGTTTTGTTCCATCAATGTGTGCACTTTACATTATTCAGCACAAAGCTTTGTAAAATAAGAATCCTGGGAATATCACAATATAAAGGGGGAAAAGGTACAAATAACAGCTTCATAAACTGAGAAATGTACATAAATAAATCATGCAGATGGGGGCAGTTTGCTTAGCTGGCAAGAAACAAAATATGGAAAATCTGCTTGTTAAACAATAACCACAGAGTGTGCTTTTATGATGTGTTTTTTTCCTCTTCACCACAGTAATTCATATTAGAGGTAGAAGCGGTTGCATGTTAAATAAAATCATTCAGCATTGTTCTCACATTGCAAAGAGCTGACTTATGTTGTTTTAAGATGCCTCCCATTAGAAAGTAAATATTTGTCTGATGTTACACATTTCACAAAATTTAATAAAGATGAACTGTAAATAAAGTCACAGGCAGATTTCAGACAGTTTTATTAGCAGATTGTTGAAAAGGAGGAGGGGAAAAAAAGAGAAAAATTAAATACAATACCAGTAAACGTGGTTCTCACATTGAAACCAGGCTCAAATAACTAGGCTACCATAGAAAAATTTTCCAATTCTTGCATTATGATGTAAAAACAGATTTTTGTACAGATTTTGTACAACAAAATTCATAATAATTTTTTTTCTCATTTTTAGAAAACTTTAAATATATAGATAAAAATAGACAATTTTCATAGGTCCTACATGAAGATGAGAATGTTCTGTTCCAAGGGCTTGCATAGAGCGCAAAGGTGGTTATAATATAGAACAACTAGACATTAATATCTCTTAAGATTACAAAAAAGCATTTAAACAATAACATGAACACAACATTTCTTCATAATCTAGGTAAAAGGAAAAACCTTTGTGTGTAACTAAAGAGGGGCAAAAGGAACCCAAATTCATCATACGGTAGCATTTAACGAACTGTAATATTTACACTTGTTTTTAGTAAGATATACTTCTTTTCCTCATTATCCTTAGCATTTGCTTTATGTAGGTACCAAACCAAACGATGATGCATACCCAAAGAGTCTGGACAGTATACACTTTATGAACGATTAAGCATACTTACAGGTGGCTCTCTGCAAGGAGCAGGAGCAATGATAGAGATGCTACAGATTTCATTTGTAGATTTTTTTTAAATTAACAAAAAACACCCCTCTTTTCTCTCATATAAATAATTTAACAGTTTGCCACAAAGTCCATCTAATGACAGCTGTTAACCCTTTACAGACTGCACTTCGGGGGGGGGGAGAACCACTGTAGTCTTTTTATTAACATGTCCATTGTGAAGTATCCTGTAACAATGTTTGAATGACAAAATGGTCCCTAATGCCTCTTTTAATTCCATGGGGTGAAATGGTTTTATTTCTCGATGTAAAATCACGAGAGACCAAAAACAGGCCACAAAAAAACCCATTCCGAAACACTATTACCAGGGCAAAATAAGAATTTAAAAACCACCAAAACCAGAATTATTTGAATTTGGACAGCGGTGTTGTTTTGACAGTCAGCATTACTTCAGGTGAGACATTGTACACATCAGTGGTTCCGATTACGTTTTTATATAAAACGTATGCATATAAACATTGAAGAGGAAGAATGTGAGCGTGAAGGGTGGCTGTTAGTCAACAAAGCAGTCTTTAAAGGGGTAACTTGGAGTAAAGAAGATAATTTAGGATGTAATAAGCACTGTGTCACAGCTTGCTTCCAGTTATGAGCACAAAGGTGGAGAACAGATATCATAGCATTTATAAAGACAGTAAAAATAACACGCAGCCAGCCTTGCTTAAGACAAGGCAGGCAGGAAGGACAAAAGACTTCAACTTTATCACTTAGCTCTACGTGGTATTGGACTGATAACATCAAGTGTCTGTTTAGCCTCTGAGGTTTCCCCCTCCCCAGCAAATTTGACGTAATATGACATTAACATACAAAAATATTTCTGGCGGGTTGACTTGCTCGAGCCACAATTTACTCTTAAAAGTGCTGCCTCACAGCACTGACCAATATACAAATAAAAGTGGCTGACATCCCCAGATCCCGTTCGTTAATACTGTGACTTCAGGACAAATATTTACATGCCTGCATGCGTTAAAATCAGAAAGGTGTCGTTTGGACCAACAGGGTGACAAAAACATATTATCTAAAATTGTTGTTTTCCTAAAATCTAGTATTCTACGGCATACATAATACCTTCTGTGTGTGGTTTGTGATTATATAACTGTACATTTGACCAACAGTTTCAATAAGAAGCAACATCTTGTCACTCCCCCTCCCAAACTACTGCCAGGTTAGAATCAGAAATTATAACAGATCTTTAATCTTTACTTAGAGAGACTATTGCAAACAGTAAAAATTACTTTGTTTACATTCTGTACTTCTTTTTTCCACCCAAGATAAAATTGTTTTGACTTCTTGTAATGTGTTGGTCTTTTGAAAAGGATATTGGGGAAATAGGTCTTTAAATGAAACAATACTCTGTCCTAGAATCGAAGGGGGTGGTGTTGGTGTAACTCTTTTGTTTGTCTGTTCCTAGTTTATGTTTTTCGGAATTTTCTTATGCCTCTTTTGGAAAGATTCGCTTCTATACTGTCTTGCTGGTTTACATAATAGTCTTTTAAAAGTGGGCACTGTGGAAGTTTTGTTTGATGTGCTCAAAGAATCGGAGGAGAGTCGAGGTCCTACTCTGGCCGTTCTGTACAAGGAAGTGTCCATAGGCAAATTTCTTGTTAGCTGGCTGTTGAAGAAGTGTGCTACATAAGTTGTAGAAACATTCTCTGCAACACAGGGAGAAGTCCCAGGAAACCCACGGAAGATGCCCTTTTGAAAAGTTATAAAACCTCTGCACACGGATACACGAAGTGGCCAAGTTGCCTGAAAAGCACCTTTGTTTTTGCAGAACTTGCAAACTGGCAAATGTCTCGCTGCAGAGTTCTTTAAACTGTAGCACACAGGTCTTCTGCTGGATATGTTCAGTACATGACAGTAGTTTTCAAATAAAGTCTTCCATCTAAAATATAAATAATACAAAAAAAGGTTAAAGTGCTTTGAACATTGCTCTCTGAAAGCATATTTCACCTTGTAATGCTGATAACATTTCCTGCTAAGCAACTTCAAGTCTGGCGGTATCTCCTCAAAACTTCTCCAGTCTGACTGCTACAACGCTTTCTAAGTGACTGAAGTTGTAAAAGAGGCTGCGTTCATATAACTATTATAACACTGGGAGAAACTACGGGGCCTCCTGTGGATTTTGTTTAACATTTAACTGTGCTAAAGGAAATTACTTTGCTATGGCAGGAGCAAATACTATTCATAGGCCCTACGTGCTCTTACCAAAAAATACAGATCATGATGCAGGAGAAGTTCTGAAGGACAAAAGACAATGAGGACTGGGTGACAAGTGAGGGAAAGGGAGGATGAGCTAGTCTGGTCTGTCCCACCCAGTCTTACTAATCAGGGGTGGTACCTAATAGTACACTCTTCCCCGTGGTGAATACAGTGAACCAGCCAGAGCTTTATTCCTAATAATCAGGCTAGTAGCCCACTCAGAGGAGTGGAATCACTGGATACAACCAAGGAAGAAGCAGACTGTCAGGGTGCTACTGCCGAGTTGAAAGATGCTTTTCTTGTACCTGCAGCTCCCTGTCCATGGAGATGCTAGCTTATGGCCATTATTTGGATTTTAGGTGTATTGTTCAATGTACATACAACAAAATGCCCATGTCCACTTGTAGATGTGAATACAGAACGTCAGGAAAGAACAAAATATTCAATAGATTCCATGATTCTAGAATTTTTGCTCTCTATGTTAATTGTCATTAATATATATATATTCTTCTCCACCTTTGGCTTTCAAATACAAAAGGGATATTTATGAAGTATGGAACATGAGAGGACCACCATGCAAGAAATCAGCACTGAGATTGTAATAGTTTTAACTCAGCCCCCCCCCCCATTTCCCCCCTCCTAGGAGAAAGTTAACCTGATTCAGAAGCACAAAGAATTGCATTGTGGGTTGAAGTTTTATGCCAGAAAAAGACAAAAAGCAGAGGAGCTGGTATCTCTCCCCAATTCTATGTGTCTTCTCTAGAGAAAGTAACCATTTCCTGGTAGATAAGGTTATGGAATCTGATTTAGGTGACTTGGATTTGCACCCAGCTCAGCCATTTGGATTGTCTGTTTTCATCGCATATATGCCACTTTTTCAACATTGTCTATTTTGGTGTACAAACCAGACTATAAATGTAACAGTAAACCAAGAAAGTCCCCCCCCCCTTTGAAGGACTTACACTCTGCTTCCAAACCAGGATGGACTGATTTAAATCAATGTGATTTAAGCCACCCCAAAACACGCTTAAATGATAGATTTAAAACATGTTTCTTGTGGGTATTTGATATATTTCCTAGCCAGTGATGCATATTTCTACATCTTAACTTACCACTGTAGCATCAAATCTACCTAGGAGGGTACAGGTTTCTCAATCTATAGAATAACTTTTTTATTAATTTTAGCAAATTTTATATGGTACATAGCTGATTTCATAGTTTTCTCTGTATGTATGTCAAAAGAAGGGCCCTGCCTATTCATAAATATCAATTACAGAACTGTGCTTGTTAAAAAGCACGTACAAATAAAGGAAGATACAACATCACCCAGGTAGGCGCCATGCAATAAATGATCATCCCAGGGATATACAGAAAACATATAAAAAATCTGATTGAACAGGGGGAGGGGGAAAATCATTTTTAAAAATAAAAGATCATCCGTTTTTACCTATTCCATTATGCATATACATATCCCTAACTGGATGAGAAATGGCATACACAAATTAATGTTGTGGTAAGAATCCCAGTAATCGAAGCCGTAATCCCACCAATAAATTGTAGAGAAAGAGCTGTGTAAGGATGGGTTGAGTCCTCCTTCCCCTTCCCTGCTAAACAGCTGATTGGTGTAATACTGACTTATGTTTGATTAGAAAGTGCTCTTAGTGATACATTCAGGAGTCTGAGGTTGTGGCCCGATGCACCAATCCGCATCTGTAACTGCTGATGGATCCGTTTCACATTAACAAAACTATTAGACTGAAAATTCATAATCTCAGAATAGAGAGAGGTTTTAGCCAAAAAGTTGTGCATTTCTCCCCTGCCAGATACTGCTGGTGCTTTAATTTTAAAAAGCACTCCAAGATGTAAGGCTTTTGAAGTATTTTTTAAAAAACAGATTTCATTTCATTCAGCTTGTGGGAGGGAGGAATCCAAGCAAACAGAAGTTACGACGCCTCCTCGCCTATATTTTCAATGCATCCTTTTTCCTTACTGCTGCTGGCTTGTCTTAGCAATGCTTCCTATTGACATTGTCACAGACTGGATTTCTTGTCTGTCCTTCTCACTCCTTTTCCTCACCCACTTTCAGAGAAACAGGCCCTCCATCCATTTTGCTCCTTCATGTATTACTGCCACCCTCAACCATCTGAAAGGTCCTCTCAGCTCTCCAGCAGTGGCCTACCACCCTGGCTGCTTCTTCGGCTCACATTTTGACAAGCCCTATTGCCTTCATTTGTTCCTTCTGAGAAGGGATCTAAAACTGAAAACTGAAGCTGCAAAGCTTTTAGATAAACACTACGCTTCCCCAAATAAAGGGAAAATAAAGGGGCAAAAATATTTTCAAGGATCTGAGTGGGGGGAAATCCATAAACCTATCAAAGCTAGTCTGGGAAGAATTAAAACTGGAGGGGTTACATTGTTTGTTTAAAATATGAAGCTGAAAATAAAGGCTTTCTGGACCAGCTTTTGCTTTAGCAAGATATAATTCTCCCGCGTGAATAGAATAGAACAAAGCCGTTATTTACTGCTGCCCAGAAACAACTGTTGGAGACTGTATAGTATTTATCAGAATTTTGGTTATCTAGAATAGGTAAAAGCTAATGATTACAGGCATTGGCTTTAATTCCTGTACCTACGGGTTAAAGGTAGTCTACATTCAGTCCATTATGTTTTATTTATCTGTACTGGGTCTCAAGGAACTGTTTGTATCTTTTGTCAGGACAGAAGCTTCTAAATCTGCAGGAAGAGTGAGTATATTTTTCAAAGCCTGCTACGCGAGGCCTTTTCTACCATGAATGTCAAAGAGGGGGAAACAGCAGGGCACATTCTGAAAGACGGCGTTTGCCAATATTTATGTAGGACTGGTTTCCCTTCCCTTCCCAAAAAAGGCATATGCTTGCTACATAATCTAATGAGCATAGATCAGGCCTGCTCACCCTGTGACGGTTCAATATAGTCCACCAGCAATGCGAAGTCAGCCACTAGAGAGGACTGAAAAACTTGCTGTTTGGGTTATTTGCCTGAGACTACATGTAAATGGGTGAACTGTCAAGCAGCTAGCAGACCACGATGCATGTTTGGTTGGTGAGCTGCATCTCGTCACAAGTTGCTCAGGCCTGACACTGCGGGTAAATATCACTGTCAACTCGTTTATCTGTGAATCATAACATTAAAAGCATTTGCAATGGCAGCATGTCTGAACTCACTTTTTAAAAGCTGTAGGTAGAAATGAAAAAAGAGACTGCACATATTTTTGTAAACTTAAGAAAATAATAATAATAATAATAATAATAATAATAATAATAATAATAATAATAAAGCTTTATGTGAAGGTTTGATTCCAGCCTATGTTAAGACTCCTTCATAATATAAATATGTCCTGATTAATTTATTTGAATGGTGTGCTATAAAATATGTCCCATCTGCCACAAATCGGCCGCATTAATGATTAAGAGCTCAAATCCTTTGCTTTTCTCAGCCTCCCATCATCATCCATTTGCTTTGCTGCTGGGAGCATAACTTTCCCTTTCTGTGTGACGACAGTAGCAATTCACCAGTGGCATTTCACCATTGCCAGGTAAACAGTGCAAGCGTTGTGTGCGAGGGACTGATCTGGGTGGATAGGAACATGTTAGGGGGAGCTTGCATATTTCAGGATCAATGAAATGTCCCCATAGCTCTATTTACTTTGCTATTCCATTTTTAAAAAGTAATGTTATGCCTCTTTTAAATGTGCCTTTCCAAAGTGGTGTAAAAATAGAAATGAAAGAATAAAACAAATAATCCAAGTCAAGAACCACAGAGCAGCATAAAATAAATAAATAGTTGCTAAGATCAATTTGCTTGGGGCAATTAAAAAAGCATTGGGTCTTAGCCCTAAAGCTTGACAACCTGTGCACCAGGTAGCCAGCCCTGGTTTTGTTCAGTTGCTAGTCTATCGCAGCTAGGACTTCCACTGGATATATCAAAAGAACGGCCTTTGTCAGCTTTTTAGCATAGAAAATTGATGTGGAGGAGGAGGAGGAGGGACCTAACTTCAGAACCTTGCTCCTCATCGTCATCCTGATGTGCTGATGTGCCTGCAGTTAGTGGATGAATGTACAGCAACTCTTTACATGTCTAACTTTGCAAAGCATCCTTGCATCAAGGGAAGCCTGTATGTTTCCATGCAGATAGGTCTCCTTAGCTTCACTGGGCTGATGAAATATACATCAAATAAAATGGAATGTTTTTTCTCTGAATAAAAACAAACCTGCTCACGTACGTTAAAGGATGTAATCAATGTGCATTTCCTGTTAGGAAGAAACTCTTATTGAAAAACGGCAGCTATTTTGTTTCCTCAGAAGATTTTTCTTTTTTTTTGTAGGCACCTGTAATCTAATGAGGTTTGCCATTTTTCAAAGAACAGCTGTGCCCAAACGCACACAACCCCTTCATCCCAATGTTGATAAAAGCATCTCTGATCCACAGCTCAAGCAGTTTTAAATTATATAACTGCTGGGTTTATTTGTTTTAATAAGATAGGGCAAGTGTGAATCGCAGTGTAATCCTAACCTTCCATTCAACATGGTGTTTTAATAATTGAAGGGAAAGGAACAAGAACAATAAAAAGGAGACAAGGACAAACAAATGGGGGATGATTCATGCAATGTTTGATAAAGCAGAACTGGAAAATCCAAATAAAAGCAAGCGTCTTGCAACAGATGGAAGGGATCTTAGACAAACTGTAACCCTTATCCAAAACACTTACTAGGAAGTAGCTTATTAGGGTGTTTTAAAAACACACACACACAAAACTTGACCTCATATATCTTGTTTAAGATGTAAATGCTGTTACACAACGAATCCTTTGGGGACGTGTTTAAAGTGAAGTTGATACATATTCAGAAATTTTGAAATGGAAGAGATTATAACTGTGGAATTTCTAAACATTGTCTTCAACAATTTTTGCTTGACTGACTTCCTGGGAGTCAGAGAAGGTATTTTTCCAACCCTACAAAATTATCAGCTAGAAATACTAGGGACCGAACCTAGTTTATCCCCTACCTAGTGAGGGGCTAGGTAAAGATTGGGAGACCAGACAAAATAAACACACTGTAGATCTCTGGCCACAAAGCTGTATGTGAACAACAGACCTCATGTAATTAAGCTGCAAAAATAAATAATCAGATAGGGGTGCTAAATGAATGCAACAGCCTTAATATTTTGTAAAACAGAATATGCTGGAATCTTGCTGAAGATACTGTGCTGGGTACTCCTGGTGATAACTCTTTCCAGTGTCAGGCTGGGTCACAAATACGTTCTTCATATTTTAAAACAGGTTCTTGGACCATGGCTACCGGTTTTGAAGATGTGACAATATAAAAATAAGATAATTTTTTTGCTGCCTGGTGAACTCGGCTATCACTTGTTTTTATCTGTTTCAACAGAACAACAGCACTTCCCGGAAAATGAGAAACAAAAGAACTAGTTACTTACAATCACTGAACCTGAATTTCTAAAGCACTGCATTCCGGTCACCTCTATTAGGAGAAGAAGCAGGAGGGGTGGGGAAAGAGGAAAACAAGGGAAAAAATAAACAAATGTCGGAGTCAGACACACTAGACTAGGAAGTCATTGCTAATTATAATCTGCTTGTGATCCTTTTATCTCTTACTGGGCTCAATTTGCTTTGCAACCAGAAGTTGACCAATTGTACAGAAATTCCGCAAGAAGTGGGTTCATTTGGAATTGGTGGTAGTCATATTCCCAGTTAAAATACATATAGTTCCCAACGTGCAAACTGCATTCGTTGGGCAGAAGTGGCAATAGACCATTCTGGTATTGCTGAATGAATGTTGATTCAAAAGATAATTGTGATGGCAAGAAATGAATTTGTTGTCAGCAGAAAGGTGACAATTATGGCTTTATGCAAAGAAATAGTGAGAACAAAGTTGTTTCTTAGGTGAATGTGATAACTTTTTCCAATTGGGAGCGGAGAGGGAGATAACCTCAGTTGCTCCAGTGGAAGTCCTTGTGTGGACTTCTGCTAGCAGAACCCATTAGCTGGATCCAGCCCTCTGAAATTCGAGACCTAAAGGAAACACAAACTCCTATGTATATCTCAGGGAGTAAGTATTCGTAGCTGTATATAGTGGAGAGAATATCTTTCTTAGACTTTTTCTGCCTCGTTTGACACCAAAGAGCAAGAAATACGTGCAGAAACATAAATCTGCCAAACTTGACATAGAAACTTTAAGACGATTCCATTGCACCTTTTAGAACAACTATGGAAACTGATGTAGAACAGATCATAAGGATACATAGCTAATAGCAACACAGTGCATCTCCGATTAGATATTACAATGGGATACAGTAACGTGAAGCATTCTTCCCACAATAAAGTGATGGCTTGCGACCATGGTTACTATCTGCAATGCTTTTAATGTCCATCACTAGAGCTTGTAACATGAATGGAATTAACTTATGTCATGACTGGGCTTGCCATTTATTAGCTACAATTGCACATCTCTCTCTCCCCCTTCTCATCCAGTTTGCAATGAGGTAAAACAGATGCATCTCCAACACACATGCAAATGCATATGTTGTATATCTGCGTTACATTGCCAATTTCCCTGTCAGTACTTTGAACAGCGAAGGCTTTCCTCTCTTGTAGTCTGAAGGACCTTATGAGGAAGGGGGGAAATGAGATTGGAAAATGTCTGCCTGATGGCACACACTCTTGAGAGTCTTGTCCTCCCTGCTTTGAACTGCAAGGGAGCTTTCCATTTACGTATTTTCCAAACCATTTGCTTTATGCATTTATATACATATGCGCATAAGCAAATAGTTTAGAAAAATAATGCATTCACTTCAAATGGTAAGGGTAGTGGAAGAGGGAATGACCCCCCCCCCCATTGTTGATGTACATTCCTCCTTCCCTCAGCCTTCAGACTGATAACAATAAGGGCTAGATCTGGGAGGACTGTACAGTACATAGGCAAAGATTCTGAAAAAAGTTCCATCATTTTCCATCAACTGCTATTACACACACACACACACACACACACACAGCCAACAAAGGTATGATTTCTCTCACTGTGAGGAACATCCCTTTCTTGTCATTTGAAGAATCCTAGGGTAAGGAGGCTACGTGCTTCATGTCACCAATTTTTCCTCTAAAGAGAATATATAGCTGTAACCAACTTCAGGATAGTGTAGGAATTTGGAAATGGGCATAAGAAAATAACTACCACTGTTCCCTATCTTGCTTCACTTGTTAGTTTTAGCAGACTCTTAGTCTGCTAAGAGTTCATCCAATTTACAGCGTTATTGGTTCAATGATGTTGTTTGGGTATTTTCTTCTAAACTTTTACTATTTATTTTGATTTTAATGTTTATTTTGTGCTGCCCTGGGACCCTTGGTTGAAGACGACAAATTACCTTACATAAATAATCAAAACATTTACTCAGATGAAAGGTCCAGTATATTCTCTGGAGCTTACTCCCAGGAAAGTGTCCACAGCATACAAATTGCATTGCATATGCCATGTGCCCAGATGAAGCCAGAACTGTAATATCTACAATGACTCCAATGTCATATCTATAGAGCAGCCAAAAGACAACAGTATTGCTGAATACAATAAAAATAAAAATTAAGTATGAATTCTGGAAAAGACTTGTTGCACACTGTTGTTTCTAGTACAAAGGCATGTGATTGAAAAGCACACCTCTCTTAATGCAGAGAGTTATTTTGTTCTTGTTTGTTTGTGTTTTCCCACTGATTGTTTATAATAAGGGAAATAAAGAAGTCAAAACCTCAGGTGTCTCATATTCTAAGGCCAGTTTTGCTATCCCTTATATGATACCTTCCATCACAACCTATGCTATTATGCTATGGATGTTTTTCTATACTAGTTCCAATATAATATCTGATGGTGTTTCCTGCTTGGCAGGGGGTTGGACTCGATGGCCCCTTGTGGTCTCTTCCAACTCTATGATTCTATGATTCTAGGATGGCAAGAACATAACAGAAAAAAATGCTGAACAAACTGTATCCCTGTCAGTGAGAGCCAAGCTACCCAGTGTCTCAGAATGGAGGATAGGTTTTGCTCTCACAGAAGAGCATGTGATTTTTATCCTTCACTGCCGTAGCAAGGGAATGAGTGCTGTTATTAACTGCCGTGATGCTTATTTAGAGATGCTGTATGATATATGTAATAAGATTTGATGTTTTGTTGGTGGGTGTTGGTGGGTGATCTTAAATCCCCCCCCCCAAAAAAGAGAGAGAGATGCTGTATGATAATGTTATGAAATGGCAACCTGAATTTTGCAACATACATTTTAGTCGTGGCAATTTACCATCCTTAGAAAATGACACTCAGGTACTGGTGATTAACCAAAAGGATATTGGAAAATAAGGCCAAGTTTATCAGAAACCACAAAAGCTGTATTACTAGGAATGAGCTGGTGTTTTGAGAGATGAAGAAGGTGCCATGGTCTTTGGTCAGTGTGTTGTTGTAAAGGAAGCTGGTCTAGGTGAAGCCAGAGTAAGGTTGCACCAGATCCAAACTCCGTTCAGCTACAGGGCTGAGCCTCCCTATGCCTGGCAGAGGGAAAGCAAGACTTTAAAACAGTGTTTGAGTTATATTATTACCCTTTTTAATTTATGCTGGGTTTCCAGGTTAGGTGGCTTAGCTGAATGACTTAGGATCAAGCCTAAGACTCCTCTCCTCTGGTCCTGCGCCCCCCCCCCCCCGTTTCTTTTCAGGACTTAAAATCTGCTGGGCTCGGCTTAGCCAGCTCGGTCCTTTCTGAGATGGGATGGGGGAGATAAACTAACATACTTCCAGCTGGGGCATGTATGGGGGAGTTAAACTGACATAGCCCAGCTGTAGCAAGAAACTCCAGCCTGATCTGTAGATCTGCTGGATGCAAACTCGCTTATCCCTGTGGCCAAATGATTGCTCCTTCAATATCATTTAACTATAACTGGGCTAGTATTGCACTGATAGCTGAACCCAGGACTAGCTTACACTGATGCAAAAAAGATGCATTGACAATGGCCCAATTTGTTTATAAATGCAAACATTAAAAAGAAAAAAGAAAGCAAAAGGGGGAGGGGAGACCTCAGTGGTGCACATAAGACAATTTATTGCCTAACATGTTTAGAATATTTCAATTCTTCCTGTGGGCAGCTCTGATTTAGTCAAAATAATGATGTTGTGGGAAACAGTTTTGGTTTCTCTTTGAAACTACTTTAAATGCATTAGGCAATAAATTGTCTTCAGTGTAGCTTTTAATGTGTTCTTTCCTTTAGTTGCAGCTTAGCTGGGCCATAATATGACCAGGCTAGCCAACAGTTAGAATCTGAAGGTGAAATACCAATGATTAAACGACAGGCAGAAAATGCGTTAAAAACCTAAACTAAGCCTGGTATTGTATGCTAGCCCTGAGTACCTAGCACATCTGACACGTCAATAAATACAGAATCACTTCTATGACGATGTAAGTAAACAGAAATTCTATGATGAGTGATTTAAAGTATTTCAGGATTACTATAAACAACAACAAAAATTCAAGAATGCAGTCTGCTACAGCAATTCCTTTGGTACCTCCTCCTTTTGCTTGACAAGATATTGCTTCTGTGGCAAGTATCCATTTTTAGGGAGTGTAACTGCAATAATAATGTTATACATCTAATAAGTGTGAAGCATACAGAGCATAGGATTGTCCTCTAGGGTATTTCTGTTTTAAGGCCCATTTTAAGGTAGTTTTCAAGGAGTTCTTGCCATTGAAAACTGTTTATACAGTGCAATCTATGCATTCCTCAGAAGTACCGTACTTTTCCGTGTATAAGACTAGGTTGTTGGTTTTTTTTTACTAAAAAATAATGTTTAAAACAGGAGGGGTAGTCTTATACACGGGGGCAATCTCCCCCCATTTTCTTAATTTTGAACTTCCCAAAATAGGGGGCGTCTTATACACGGGGGCGTGTTATACATGGAAAAATATGGTAAGTCCCACTGAGTTCAATGGTATCTATTCCCAAGTAAGTGCATTGATAGGATCACAGGTTTAACAATTCAGACTTAGGTGGCAGGTAATCTGATGGCAAGACCTGCTGGGATGATGCAGCAGAGCTTCAGCTTAGCCAACTGGCTTGCAGCTCAGCTTTGCTAAATCAGGATTGCCGTACTTTTCCGTGTATAAGACACCCCCATGTACAGTGGTACCTCGGGTTACAAACTTAATTCGATCTGGAGGTCCGTTCTTAACCTGAAACTGTTCTTAACCTGAGGTACCACTTTAGCTAATAGGGCCTCCCACTGCCCCTGCGCGATTTCTGTTCTCATCCTGAAGCAAAGTTCTTAACCTGAGGTACTATTTCTGGGTTAGCGGAGTCTGTAACCTGAAGCGTCTGTAACCCGAGGTACCATTGTATAAGACGCCCCCTATTTTGGGGGACTCAAATTTAAGGAAATGGGGGGAGATGGCCCAGAGTTGTTGAGCTTTTGGGGTGGGGGGTTTGCTTAGGCTTAGGTTTGGGTTTAGAAGAAGAAGAGTTTGGATTTGATATCCCGCTTTATCACTACCCGTAGGAGTCTCAAAGCGGCTAACATTCTCCTTTCCCTTCCTCCCTCACAACACTCTGTGAAGTGAGGCTGAGAGACTTCAGAGAAGTGTGACTGGCCCAAGGTCACCCAGCAGCTGCATGTGGAGGAGCGGGGAAGCGAACCCGGTTCACCAGATTATGAGTCTACCACTGCTGCTAAATGGGGTAAGTTTATGCTAGTTTAATTGGCACCAATTTGGTTTACATCAGGTTCCTGTGCACTGGGCTGCTCCCTTTAACTCTTGCAAAACACTGAAAAGATGTCCACTGAATTTTAGTCTCCAGCCTCTGAGGAGCTGGTGCCCACCATTAACCTTCATCTGCAATAATAATAATCTAAACTGTAATGTATTTTCTTTGCTTCTTATGTTTGCTTGATTGACATGTTACACTTGTATCTGTACACCTGCATTTTTAATGTGTGCAGTGGGCCTGGCCCTGTGGCAAATATTGAGATTAGCGGGTGCAAGGGTTAGAGGAGAAAATGTGATAGATAAATAACAGAGATGCTTTTTAGTTTGTGGTAGTTCCTTTCTTTTACAATACCTGCAGCTATTTGTGCTTTGCTGTCCCTATCTTCATTTAATGACTCCACTTACTTAGAATCATAGAATCATAGAGTTGGAAGAGACCACAAGGGCCATCGAGTCCAACCCCCTGCCAAGCAGGAAACACCATCAGAGGACTCCTGACATATGGTTGTCAAGCCTCTGCTTAAAGACCTCCAAAGAAGGAGACTCCACCACACTCCTTGGCAGCAAATTCCACTGTCGAACAGCTCTCACTGTCAGGAAGTTCTTCCTAATGTTTAGGTGGAATCTTTTTTCTTGTAGTTTGGAACCATTGCTCTGTGTCCGCTTCTCTGGAGCAGCAGAAAACAACCTTTCTCCCTCCTCTATGTGACATCCTTTTATATATTTGAACATGGCTATCATATCACCCCTTAACCTCCTCTTCTCCAGGCTAAACATGCCCAGCTCCCTTAGCCATTCCTCATAAGGCATCGTTTCCAGGCCTTTGACCATTTTGGTTGCCCTCCTCTGGACACGTTCCAGTTTGTCAGTGTCCTTCTTGAACTGTGGTGCCCAGAACTGGACACAGTACTCCAGGTGAGGTCTGACCAGAGCAGAATACAGTGGCACTATTACTTCCCTTGATCTAGATGCAATACTCCTATTGATGCAGCCCAGAATTGCATTGGCTTTTTTAGCTGCCGCGTCACACTGTTGGCTCATGTCAAGTTTGTGGTCAACCAAGACTCCTAGATCCTTTTCACATGTACTGCTCTCAAGCCAGGTGTCACCCATCTTGTATTTGTGCCTCTCATTTTTTTTGCCCAAGTGCAATACTTTACATTTCTCCCTATTATAATTCATCTTGTTTGTTTTGGCCCAGTTCTCTAATCTGTCAAGGTCGTTTTGAAGTGTGATCCTGTCCTCGGGGGTGTTAGCCACCCCTCCCAGTTTGGTGTCATCTGCAAATTTGATCAGGATGCCCTTGAGTCCATCATCCAAGTCGTTGATAAAGATGTTGAATAAGACCGGGCCCAAGACAGAACCCTGTGGCACCCCACTAGTCACTCTTCTCCAGGATGAAGAGGAACCATTGATGAGCACCCTTTGGGTTCGGTCAGTCAGCCAGTTACAAATCCACTGAGTGGTAGCATAGTCAAGACCGCATTTTACCAGCTTCTTTACAAGAATATCATGGGGCACCTTGTCAAATGCCTTGCTGAAATCAAGGTAGGCTACATCCACTGCGTTCCCTTCATCTACCAGGCTTGTAATTCTGTCAAAAAACGAAATCAGGTTAGTCTGACATGACTTATTTTTCAGAAATCCATGCTGACTATTGGTGATCACAGTATTCCTTTCTAGGTGCTCACAGACTGTTTGCTTAATGATCTGCTCCAGAATCTTCCCTGGTATTGATGTCAGACTGACTGGGCGGTAATTATTTGGGTCCTCTCTTTTCCCCTTTTTGAAAATTTGCCCTCCTCCAGTCTGCCGGGACTTCGCCTGTTCTCCAGGAATTCTCAAAGATGACTGCAAGTGGTTCTGAGATCACATCTGCCAGTTCTTTTAATACTCTTGGATGCAGTTCATCTGGCCCTGGAGACTTGAATACATCTAAACTAGCCAAGTATTCTTGTACTATCTCCTTAGTTATTCTGGGCTGTGTTTCCTCTGCTGAATCATTTGTTCCAAATTCTTCAGGTCGGGCATTGTTTTCTTTATCGGAGAAGACTGAGGCAAAGAAGGCATTGAGGAGTTCAGCCCTTTCTGTGTCCCCTGTTTGCATTTCACCATCTTCTCCTCTGAGTGACCCCACTGTTTCTTTGTTCTTCCTTTTGCTACGAACATACCCATAAAAGCCTTTTCTGTTGCTTTTAACCTCTCTAGCAAGCCTGAGTTCATTCTGTGCTTTAGCTTTTCTGACTTTGTGTCTACACGTGCTGGCTATTTGTTTGAATTCCTCTTTGGTGGTTTCCCCCCTTTTCCATTTTTTGTACACATCCTTTTTTAATTTTAACTCAGTTAAAAGTTCTTTAGATAGCCACCCTGGCTTCTTTTGGCACCTTCCATGTTTCCGTCTCGTTGGTATTACCTGAAGTTGTGCTTTTACTATCTCCCTCTTAACAAACTCCCAGCCATCATGAACTCCCTTTCCTTTTAATATTACTGTCCATGGGATCTCACCCAGCACTTCCCTAAGTTTTATGAAGTCGGCTTTCTTAAAGTCAAGAAATTGAGTCCTAGTATGCTTGGTTGCTCCTTTTCGCTGTATAGTAAACTTCAGAAGAGCATGATCACTCGCGCCTAATGATCCTTCCACTTCTACCCCACTAACCAGGTCATCAACATTGGTTAGGACCAGATCTAAAATGGCTGTTCCTCTTGTTGCTTCTCCCACTTTCTGGACAACGAAGTTGTCTGCAAGGCCAGTGAGGAATCTGTTTGACCTTATGCTCTTGGCTGAGTTTGACATCCAGCAAATATCCGGGTAATTGAAGTCCCCCATTACTACTATCTCCCTTCCTTTTGCATGCTTGGCCATCTGTTCCAGGAAGGCATCATCTATGTCCTCCGTTTGGCTTGGGGATCTATAGTAAACTCCCACAATGAGGTCCCTGTTATTCATCTCTCCCTTAATTTTGACCCAAATGCTCTCACTTTGGCTTTGAGGTTCTAAATCTTGGATCTCTTCACAGGTATACACATCCCTGACATATAACGCCACTCCTCCTCCTTTCTTGTCTGGTCTGTTTCTCTGAAATAGATTGTAACCCTCCATTATTACATTCCAGTCGTGGGACTTATCCCACCAGGTTTCAGTGATGCCTATTATGTCATATTTAGTTTGCTGTACCAAGAGCTCAAGCTCATCTTGTTTATTACCCATGCTTTGCGCATTAGTGTACAGACATTGAAGTCCATTAATCATTCCCCCGTGTCTCTTATTTAAGGATTTTTTCCTCCCACCACTAGGTCTGCGTGCTGTTTGCTCCATTTGGTCTATGACATTTGGATGATCATCTTCATCAATTGATAGACTCCTACCTTCAGGAGCACTGTCTTCCTCCCCCACATTAGTCAGTTTAAAGCCCTCCTGATGAGGTTTCTGAGATTTTTGGCAAAAACATTCCTCCCAACCGTTGTGAGGTGCAGCCCATCTCTTGCCAGAAGTCCATCTTCAAGAAACTGCAGTCCGTGATCTAAGAATCCAAACCGTTCCTGTTTACACCATTTGCGAAGCCAGCTGTTCACTTCCACTATTCTTCTCTCTCTCCCTGGGCCACGTCGTTCAACTGGGAGGACAGATGAGATGACAATTTGTGCATTTAATTGCTTCAATTTCCTGCCCAGAGCCTCATAGTCTCTTTTGATCTTCTGGAGGCTATTGCTTGCAGTGTCATTGGTTCCCACATGAACCAAGAGGAAGGAGTATTTGTCAGTGGGTTTTATGATTCCTTGCAGTCGTTCAGTTACATCTTGGATCTTAGCCCCGGGGAGTCAGCACACTTCCCGAGACATCTTGTCAGGCCCACAGATCACTGCTTCTGTTCCCCTCAGTAGGGAATCCCCTATCACCACTACACGCCTCCTCTTAGGTTTGGTCGGGGTTCTTCCGTGATCTGTCCGTTCCAAGGTCGCCTGCACATTCCCTGAGGACTGACTTTGCTGCTCGTCTTCATATACCTGATCGACTGTAACGAGGGAGAGATCCTCAAATGGAGTCTGCTCTTCGTCTTCCATTCTAGGGCAGAGGACCTCAAAGCGATTGTGTATTTCTAAACAATCAGAGCGAACCCTGGGCCTCCTACTTCTTTGAGTCACGTTTCTCCATATATCTGGCTCCTGTGTTGGTGAACTAGCCTCCTTCTCAGGGGAGTCCCCTGTCTCCTCCTTGGTGGAGATGGTGTGCTCTGTTGCTTCCAAGAAGAGCTCCAGCTCTCTAATTCTTTGGAGCGTAGCCACACGTTCCTCCAGTTGCTGGACTTTGTCTTTTAAGAGGGTAATCAACATGCAATTGCTGCAGGTAAAACTGCCTGCAACCTTTGGCAAGATGGCAAACATTGTGCAGGAACCGCAGGCGACTGCAGCTGTTCCCTCACTCTCCATCTTGAGAACGTGTCGTTGGAGCTGGCTACAGTGGTCCTCCATCATAAGAAGCGTGCAGACAGGACAAGTAACTCCCCCCCCCAAAAAAAACCCTAGGTCTCCCCCTACAAACGTTTGAGACTAGCTCCCCTAAATCTAAAGATAGATCAAATTGCGCGCGCCGCTAGGCGTGCGCCACTGCCCTACAAGCTCTGATAAGCTCCTCCCACAGCTAATCACCTACCTCAACAGAAACCCTGCCCCCTCTGACCGTTGCACAGGGAGAGCAGCTAATCAGCCACAAGAAACACACACAGGAGAAAAACCCTTTTTGCTCCTTCTTCAGCCACTGCCCTACAAACTTGTATTAGAAAATTTCTGTGTAGATAGTCTATATAATTCTCTGCCTCATATAGAGACAAGAGCATGCATAATAGGTAAAGGAAAAGCTCTTTCCAAAGCGAATTATTTGGTCTCTTTCTATTTGCAAGTGCCACTCTCTCAAAGGTGTTCTTACAGAGATCCTGCTTCTGTGCCATATTTGTTCAACAACAAGACGGGTCTGCCATCTGTTTTTAACATGCCGCTCTACTAATTTCTGAGTTTTCGAACTCTCTGAGCAAGAATTTTAACCAATCAACGTGTAGGAGGCATTTCCATATGGGGCACAAATCTTGTTGCGCACCTCTATTGAAGCAACTTGTTTTCATTGTCCTCCAAACCCACAACTGTTTGCATAGTTCAAGTATGGGTTTATTATTCTTACAGCGTTGTACTTATCCTTGAAAAATGAATCTCCAGTTCATAAATCTTATTATGCACTATGTTAAATTTTGTATAGCAGCAATTTTGCATTGTAACCATCTCTTTGCTTTCCTCCATTACTATCCGCTACAATATTAACTACTTGATACATTACCTTGGGATATAGGTGGCCCCCTTCTCAAGTAATAGCCTTAACCTTTGCCTCTGAAAGACTAATCACTGTCCTTTTAGATCCATAACTTTTATAGAAATTGCTTTCTGCAAAGCACTTCATCACATTTCATCTCCTAATGCTCTCCTATTCTGATTTTAACACTACAGCTTTAATATTCAGCATGGGCTCATCTTTTGAATTCTCCTCCATACAAGACGGTGCTACCATTACTTTAAATGAATGCTTTTACTGCACTTGATTATGACCTATCCTTGCAATCATGATGTTTAAAGCTGTTTATTCTATTAGAATACATGTAGCTGGCTTCCCTCTGTTGTTGGTATTTCAATTCTGTTAGTTCTGTTTTCCCCTTCTGGTTATGTTTTACAGGAGATAAAAAGATAGGTCTTGCAACTATATTCACAAAAATCATTGTATTGATTTCAGTTCATTCCTAATGAGGGTCCACAGTTCAGAAAAATGAACTTGTAACATTTGATAGAGCAAGAAAATTTTTGGGAAACATTTAGCACAATATTTTTAGTTTGCAGCATTGTCATTGATTTGAATAGAAGCAGGATTGCATCTTTATTTTTAAAAATGTTCCTGTGGCCCAAGTGACTCAGAATATATAATAACGTGTGTGTGTGTTTTCAGATGTTGTGAGCCTAAAGAGATTTTTCTGAACACTTCAATTATAAAAACATTTAAAACATACAAACTTGCGCAACTTTTATTTTAATGAAGATGAGAAGTTCATTAAAGAAGATAAATATTTCATTAGATGTTAAATAAAACAAAGAGAATTTTTGGCTTCTCTCAGCACAAAATTCCTTTGAAAGATTAATTAATACATGCAAATTATGCAAATTAGACCCATGCAAATATTTTATGAAGACAATTAAGGGAACCATTAATTACTGCTTTTTTTTGCTTCAGTGAGATTCATTCATTTAATTTTAATTTCACTTTAACTGTTCTGATGTATAATCTTGCAGCTAAGAACTTTATCTTTCCTGGTGGGTCACTTAAACTTATAAATTTCATCAAGTGAGCAGCAACCAGAATCTGAACAGATACTCTTTGGGTTATGTTCAGTATCAAGAGAAAATTTTGACACAATGCACTTCGAGGAACTGGGAAACTGAAAGAGAATGTGAGCTCATTCTTGGACAAGGTTCAACTGCTGAAAAAGCAATTAATTTGCTTTGGCTGTGCTAATATAGGGGAATTAGAAAGTGTGACACAAGACAAATAGAAATAATTAGTTCTCCAAAATGATGTTCTCATTAATATGGTTTGAACAGTAGAAATAAAAAAACCAACATTATTGTGGTAAATCTGCATTCTCTCCCTAGCCACAGGAGTCAGAATAATGCAAGAAACTGCATTTCTAAAACCTTTAAAAATCCCCGTAGTATTTTTTCCCCTTTTGGAATTTTTCTAAAAGCATACAGTAGATCTGATTCTTCAATTCCAACAACATTTTCCAAAAGGATTTATGACTGAAAATGTATGTTTGCAGAGAAGTAAATCCTATTGTGTTCAATGAGATTTACTCAAAGGTAAATGTGTACAGGATTTCATCCTTCTGTTTTAAAGTGTGAATTGTCCCCTCCCTCTTTCCCTCCTCTCAGGCAACATACCTCACCCCACACAAATAAAAACACACTGGTAAATCCCAACTGTGGTTTCTGCATTGTTTATTTAAATCAAATTTTATGGGATATGGTAGGCGATAATGCATAATGTGCTTATACTGTCATTTAAGCTGTGGTAGAAGTAGCATTATCCTATCAAAAGTTTCCCTAATGCCCTCTTTTATATTTGATAGCATAAAAGTTTTCTCCTTACTGAGTCTTTAAACAGGCAGGTACTCAGGAAAGTAAATTTTCTGCTGCTTTACATATTAATGCTTGTTGCCCATAGGAGCAGGTAAGGATTCTCTCATGGAGCAAATAGTGAAAAAGCGAGCTTACTCGGGTTACAAATAAAGCAATAAAAGGCGATGTTAGAAAATAGTGACCCTGTTAGTGACAGTTCCTATGATCAGCATTTTCTGCTGCAGTTCCTGTGGCACTTAGCACTGCAATTATGTCTCCATATTCAAGCCCTCTGCCTTAGACAGTTTCAGATACATGCTTAAGGTGCTATTGTTCATGAAGCCCTAAACCACTTGGGGCCAAGCTACCTGGGAGACAGTCTTCTCTCATACAGATTTGCCTGCACACTGAGGTCAGCAGAGGCTCTTTTGGTGGTACCACACCTTCGGAAATCCATCCCCAAAACACTGGAGAAATGGCCTTTACCATAGTAGTCTATGTGGGCCCAAAAATATGATGTGTGCCTGTTAAACGTACCTGTTTATCCAGGTGTTTCTTGATTCTTGCACATACGACCAGCTATTATAGCCTCTGCTTAATGTTTTAATGCAATTACCAATATTACTTATTGAGGTTCTTATGATTTCTGTTGTTCTGTTGTTTTATGGTTATAATAATAATCTAAACTGCAGTCCGACATGGATTCAGAATAAAATACAGATTCATACAGACAACCCCCCAGGGAAGGGAGACCGAAGCGTTATTTGTTTATGTTGATCTGTTTTACGGTTGGACATCTCTTTGGATGTTTGATATAAAGTGGTGTAAAAGTGAAAATATACACATGGTTATGTCTGAGTGAAGTAGCCACACAACACAGGTGTATGGCTGGTGTACCAACAGTATCCATGAGAATCTACTCCAAATGCTATAACAAGTAAACAGTTAACTTGAAATCTAAGAAAATAAACCCCCCTATAAAGAATACCTTTATCTCTAATAGCCAGTTAATGCATACAAAATCATTGATTGGGGGAGATATAAACTGGACTTAAATAAATGCAGATGATAAGTTTATAATAATCAGGGAACTTTTAAAAGCACCCCAGTAAGCAACAGAAAGAAAAGAAATGCAATTAGCTTTAAGCCAGAGCTTGACAGATTTATGAGTCAGTATTTTGATGAGTTCCTCAGCTAATGATTCACCAGTCACCTACAGAGGTTAAGAAATCCTTTTGTTCACTGAAGTATTTTTTCCAACCTTCTTTGAAGTAATCAGGTCATGAATTTCCTTACTTACAAAGCTGAGCAGCCTTAGAACAGGAAACCGCTACTGTACTGCAAGGTGGAGAGCCTTTGGCCCTCTGTAAGTTGTTGCAATTCCCAACTCTCATCAGCTCCAGCCATCTGGATCAATGGCCACCAGGGTTGGTGGAAAGCTCCATCCAGCAACATCTGAAGGGCCATAGGTTCCCTATCCATGCTGTACTGGTATCTCCTCTCTTGGTTGCCTTGAAAGCTTAGATCAGCCTGGTCCAAGGCTTGCATCGCTTGTAATATTTCCTCTCGAAATCCTCCCCACATGATTCACCTACCGACATGATTGCACTGCAAAGTTCAGAAGGCACTGAAGAAACCTGAAGCTTAATGCTGACAAAATGTGAGCAGTGGATGGCAATGTCACAACATATCCATCACTTCTACTCATGGGATCAAGGGTGTTGGGATCATGGATGTAGTATTTCTGCATCACCATCTACCAAGGTGACAGTGGAAGGTAAAAGAGGCTGAGGATTATTCAAGTTCAGATCAGCCAAACTATATAAAGTTGTCACTGAATTTTTAATGGGAGAAACAGTTCTTTTTGTCCAAAATTGTCATGCTTGGGACCTCAACAACTAGCTTTTCTGTTGAAAACTTGAAGTGTTTTCTAACATTGTTCACTATAAAAATAGGAACATTTAGACCTTTTTGCATTCTAGAAGTGGAAAATCCTTTCTGTATTATTCTCACAAGTTATTTTTTTTATCTATACTGTGCTGCAAAAATTCATTTCCTCACACCTTCTACTAGTAAACTCAGGTGGCGAGTGCCACCAGGATTGTGGCCAAAAGAGAGCCATTGAGAAACAAGAGAAAGGTATAACTGTCAATATCCTTAGCAGAACATCAAGATCTGCAGAAATACAAAAAAACAATTAAAAATTTTAAGGGAGGCTAAAAAAACGAGCCCAGTGAGGACCAAACATGGTCAATAGTCTTTGGATGTAGAGCGACGATTAGAAAAGAAAAATGAAATAAAAGTTATAGGGAAAGTGAAATGCCCTGTTTGATATTAAAAGAGAGAAATGGCCTGTTTGGAAAGAATGGCTGGCTGCAATCCTGAACGTAGGAGGGAGTACTGTTTCAACCTTTATCCAAAGAAATTGAATTCTATGTGTTTGAATGGAAGGATCAAAATGTCTTGACATCAGAAGGCTGAGTACCCTACATGCCCAGAGATACTAATGTTTAATGAGCACAATACAGAAAACAGCCTGCAAATCTATCCTCCTTTTGAAATTGGTGAATGAATGATATAGATGTACAAATAATATTTGTCACAAATTATATAACACCTCCTAATGCAGTGATCAGCAGTGCTAACATATGCATATCTACTCAGAAATAAGTCTCTTAGAGACCAATCCTGGGCTGTGTCCTAGGTGGGCAAGTATAGGACCAATAGTTTTCCTTATGAAATGCATGGTGTGACCAACATTCTCATTGCTCCTGAACATTCCACTTGATTTTGCACATGCTTTTGTATTCATTTTGCATGTTGGTTATTTGAAAATTGTTTAAGAATACCATGTTTGAAAAAAAGGTTTCAGTAGATTAATCATTTATTTCACAAGAAAAGAAGTTATTTAATTTCATACATCTCCAGGAAAGCCAAGTTATAAAACAAGATGCAGGTTGGGCTAACTGTGAAACATTTATGTCTGCAACTTTAGAAACTATTTTGAAAGAAAGTGAAATGACTAAGTTAGCATGCTTTAACTTTGCTTTCTTAGGTGATAAATAGAATGAGTGTCTAGTTTAAAGGTGTAGCTAACAATGACCTATGAACACTATGAAACAATAGCCTATTTATAGGTTACTGCCGGCAATCAATACCACCTTTTGTTTAACTTAATCAAAGTTGTCTTTAATTGATTAGCTTGGGCTGAAAAGCTGCCAAAATACCAGAGTTCAGTGCCAAGCGACAGGAAGCAAATTTATTATTGTTTAGTTTCTGTGCACTGCGGTAGAATTCCACTGTTTATTCTTGGTTGAGAAAAAAAAAATGCAGTATGAGAGTACATAATTAGTGCATGTTTTCCTACTGACTATTTGGGTATCAATTATAAAAGAGACAGACAAACCAGAGAATGTTTCAAGGCCATAGACTGTGCTATTAGTTTCTGTCTCCATTCTGAACCTTTTAAAAGCGTTCAACATAGCCCCCAAACAAAACAGGTAAGCATAAGGCAACTGCTAGAATTAATACAAATAACGTTTTCTAGAAAACAGCTACAATTCCTCACTCAGAGCTGCAGGCAGCTAGGACAGAGCAACGGGGACAGCCCCATTTACTCAGCTTTGTTGCCTACCAGTCCCATGAAGCAGGCAGCAGTCAATTCTTTTGACCTTTCAAGGGACTTTTTTTGGAGGGAGGGTTGCTTTCTCTTGGGCAGAGAGAGGGGGGGAAGAGGAGTATGTGGTGTGTGTGTGTGTGTGTGTGTGTGTGAGAGAGAGAGAGAGAGAGAGAGAGAGAGAGAGAGAATGAATGAATATGTGGTCAGCATCGGTATGGGGAGTATGGCTTGGCCATTTTGTCTATTTTCCCTGGTACTGGGGAATACTGTTGTCAGACAACAACAGCATCATTTTGTGGGAGTTGGTGATTTCTGCATTGCAGGGGGTTGGACTAGATGAGTCTTGGGGTCCCTTACAACTCTACAATTCTAGGGCCCCTGCAGCAGTTGGTTCTGTTGCAGCTAAAGAAGTCTTATGATGGACTGGTGAAAGGACTATAAGGAGAAACTGAAGCCTTCAAATATGAAACAAAGATCAGAGGTCTAGCGCTAAGGCACACTGTGATTTCCCCCAAAGGGGCCCCCCTTTCTTGGTGAGAAGCAAAGGAAACTAAGAATGAGTGTTACTGTTTATCTCATCTACGTTTTATGGCCTTATAAATCCTCTTTTCCCAGAGTCCTAATATCCATCAAAGCAGGGAGTCAAATCATTAAAAATCTGAGTTCAGAGTAACATTTTGTTCAGTGTACTCTCTTGCCTTCCCTTTGATAAACTCATAGTTCATTATATAATTGCCACCTCATTTTTTTTGTAAAAAAACCCACACCTCATATTAGCATTAGCTTGTTCTGACTTTTCATTTAAAAATGGTATTCAAAGAATGATGGCCTGCATCATATTAAAAGTATGTATCATATTAACATAGTATCATAGTAAAAGTGTGTACACACAGAGTAGCACCTCGGCTTATGTTACCCTTGGGTAGCGTAAGCTTCGGGTTGCAAAAGCGACAAACTCGGAAGTGTTTCACCACACACGCATGCGCAGAAGCGGTCCCTCCAGTTGTGGAAATCTCAGGATCCAACCAGAGCTCCGGAATGGATCCCGTCCGCAAGTCGAGGTACCACTGTATATATATATATTTAAATTTTGTTGTACACTACCCTGATTTTATTTTATGAGTGGTGGTCTACAAATATTTTATACATTAATTAATCAATGACTGTTGTTGTTTTGATTAAAGTGGGGATACTTACAATTCAGCTCACCTGTTCTCTTTTTGCATCTTTGCACTTGAGGTATGGAACCTGATGTGAATTATTGCGCTTCAAAAGTTGTTAAGAATGTATAAGCATGGCCACTTTAGAGTGGGATGGTTGATCCTTCAAATTATTTGCATTTCAGATCTCTCTGATAGAAGACTATTTGTTATATCAAAGGACTAGCAGTGGAATCCTATCCATGCATACTCAGAAAATAAGTCACTGAATTCAGTGGGGCTAAAAAAATTACAGCTCCACAAATGATTGAGGCAGCCACAAATGATTGAAGCAGCCATAGGAGAGGTCCTCCTGAAAGTGAATGGCCACTAGGGGTGCTGTTACACCCCTAAGTACTAGTTTTTGAAAATGAAGCACATCAGGGTAGGGTAGAGTTTCACTAATAGCCTCCAGGCAGTGGAATCACTGCAGCTTACCAGGAGTTGGGAGGTGCAGGGCAAGGTTGGAGCTGCACTGGCATACTGGTGTAGGAGGGCCAGATTTGCTGGGCCCCTGAATCCCAGACCTTGCCACCACCTTGGTCCTCCCACTCTTGGCAAGTGATGCTGACGGGAGGCTATTGCTGCTGCTCTGCTTCACTGGTCAAGCCAATTCTAGTACACATGGTTTGATAGTTACTTGCCTTTATTTTAAAATAACATTGGATTGATCTTTATTACGGCCATTGGCCCGTTACACGACAGTTTCCCATACCAACATATTATACTTAAACCTCCAAATTTAAAATTGCCAAAACTTACAAACTTAAAATAACATTTGAATGCTAAGATCTTCAGCTTTCTCTGTGAGATGGCTAAGTTTTGCTTGTATAACAAGGTTGCTGCCATGAAGATAGAGAGACTTCCTACTTAGGTTGTGAATACTATGTGTTTGCTCCAAATAAGAGGTGTAGGTAATAAGACACTCCAAACTGAGCAGCTATCAGGCAGCCTATTTGTGATTATAAAGGCAATCGGTTGTCAGGTTTGCTAAGCATATTTGTTCCGTATAAACTTTTTCTTTTTCAAAACTAGAGTATGTTTCTTTGTACAATATAAATATCACTGTCAGTTTTATTAATTTATTTATTTTAAAAGGAAAGAGAGGGAAGCTTTCAACTATAAGACAAGTATGTTGCAGAAGAATTGCACACAAACAAATGCTCATTTACTCAGACTATTATACTCATTAGACTTGTTTAATAATAGATTAAAAGGACTGCAAATCCGTTTAGAAAACAATTCCGTTTACTCTTTCAGTCAAGTGGCTGAAGATTTATTTGAGCAATTCTTATGTCTGCTAGTGGAAGCTCCTGGCAAAGTTTGGTATGAACCTCTACCGCCTGTTAACAGCTTCTAACCAACCTGTCTACAACATAGTCCTCTTTTCCTCCTTGTGCCAGGAATAGTACAATACGTACACCTAAACTCCTTGATTCACTGAAGTTGGCAAAAGTTGGCCAAGCTATTTGATTTCCACTCCTTCTCATGTGGTTGGGACGAAGAGAATAACTCTGTCAGGGGTTAATTTGTGGGCCAAATAACTGAAATTTGATGTAATATGAATTAAATGACACCACTTAAATTCTTCAGTATTCTTAGCTTTCAATGACATATATAGTGGTACCTCGGGTGACAGACACTTCAGGTTACAGACTCCGCTAACCCAGAAATAGTACCTTGGGTTAAGAACTTTGCTTCAGGATGAGAACGGAAATTGTGCGGTGGCGGCAGCGGGAGGCCCCATTAGCTAAAGTGGAGTTTCAGGTTAAGAACAGTTTCAGGTTAAGAACCGACCCCCAGAATGAATTAAGTTCTTAACCTGAGGTACCACTGTAATGCTAAGCAATATTGACTTAGGGTGAACAAGTAATGCCCAGGCTCCCAGAGAGGATATTGTAGCTACCTTGATTCTTCTCCAGTGATTCTGCTGCTGCTCTGCACTGAGCTAACCCATGGTTTGGCTTAGCATGTTGTCCAAATCTGTGCTCATGGTTTAGTTCTCCCCAGACCAAAACATGAGCTGTAATATAATACAGTGGTGCCCCGCAAGACCAATGCCTCGCAAGACGAAAAACTCGCTAGACGAAAGAGTTTTCCGTCTTTTGAGTCGTTCCGCAAGATGAATTTCCCTATGGGCTTTCTTCGCAAGACGAAACGTCTTGCGAGTTCTTGCAAGTTTTTTTCCTTTTTCTTAAAGCCGCTAATAGCCGCTAAGCTGCTAATAACTACTAAGCCGCTAATAGCCGTGCTTCGCAAGACGAAAAAACGCAAGACGAAGAGACTCGCGGAACGGATTAATTTCGTCTTGCGAGGCACCACTGTATTGTCCTATGGTTTACAGCTCATGGTTTGTCTAGGAAAGATAAGCCACAAGCCCAAGTCTGGACAACATGCTAAGCCAGACCATTGCTCAGTAGTGCAGCAGTAGAACAACTGGAGGAAAAGAACGTCAGAAACACCAAGTCTCCTGAAATTATTAGTCCCACATCTTTTTTTCCACTGAAGTATTTATAAACCACACACTCATACAAAATATCAAGGCAGCATACAATAATATATGCAGGTATGATAAAACATAGGATACCATTAAAAAAATTAACACGAGAAGTAAAAAAATGATTAGTCAATCTTTAACGAAAACGCCCAACTTCTAGATTAAGGTTCTGAAGCACAGAGGCTTCAGAAACATTACTTGGTTATATCACCTGACTTCAGGGTTACGGAACCTCCCCTCTGTATATAATATTTATTTTCCCAGCTCCTAGGATTTGGAGGAAAGAGTCTATTCCTGGCCTGGTGCTATAGTTGGTGTCATTATGCTAGTATCTGGGTATGTCCCCAGACATGAGGTTGGCAATTTGCATGGTGCCATCTACCAACAAAGGGCAGTGACCTTTTTATATGCCATCTAATCAGCCATTATGGAAGGAGATGCTTCCTTTGTTATACGATGTTGTAGAAATTAGAACTGCATATGTCACTGCTTGCATCAACTTCAGTACGAATGCTCAATAGGATTTAAACTTCCAGGCTATTAGAAAACGCAAAAATCAAAATGCTGCAGTGGCCTGTTAAGTACATAAGATGATCCCTGCAGGGTCAGACCCAAAGAATATCTAGTCGAGTATCCTGTATCTCACAGTAGCCAATCAATCGCCTATAAGGGGAGGCACATTAAGTAATGCTCTATATATACCCGTTGAAATGAAATTTGCAGGAGGATAGCTACAGTCAAACTTAATCCTAATGCGACGAAAGCGTCAACACATCCTCTTTTGATTTATTGTTCTGTGCTCTTTATGGGGCAATCTCTAGAATCAGCAACTACACCACAACACAGCAGCCTGTTTCCAGACAGGAACTGGACCCAGGCATCATATCAAACCCGCTTTGCCTCAGCTTATTTGCACTGACTAGCTGTTCACAACTTCTTCTAGTTCAAGGGGTTGAACATGAACTTTAAATCACTAAAACCTAGGCCTTTAGTGTCTGAAGGAGCATTTTCTTCCCTAATCTTTAAGACCTACTGGTGAGGAAAAGCCTCCTTCATTCTGACAAGCTTCTCTAACACACTCAGTATTTCAGAACCAAATGATTAATGACTCTTGGTAAATAGGCAGCTGTCCTATCAGCACTCTGATTTATGTGTAGCCAAGAGAAATAACATATATGTCCCATTATTCCATGCTGAATATTTTTATGACAAAGAGACGATGGAAGCTCTTTTCTACCTAGCCTCCTAGATTATAATAACCTAGAGAAGGCATGAGGTCGTTTTCAAATCTATCTGATGTGGTCAGGTATCTCCCAAGTATCCTTCTAATGTCAAAGGTCAGAGAGTATCATATTCATTGATGCTGCTTGTCAAAGTGCATATGGTTCTCCCTTTTATCCTCACAATGGCCCCATGTGAGGTGGATTAGTCTTAGAGATAATGAATGGCCCAAGGTCAACTAGTTGGCTTCATGGCCCAATGAGGATTTAAATCCAAGGCTGTCTGCTCAGTACTAGTCAGAGATACCACTACACCACTCTGAATTTGGTCCTGAAGTAACATGCTTAGGGCTTGGCTGTGAAGATGGCTTCAGGTAGGGAGCATCACACAAAGAGGAAAGATAACTAAACTGGGAATTCAAAACTGCTGTATGTATTTTAGACATTTTTAAAAACTCTTAGTCAAAGACAAGGGTTACAACCAAAGCATGTTATTTGTGCTTAAGTTCCACCTGAATCACTGAGGCAAGTTCATTCCTTCTGATTTCAGTGGGATCAGAGAATGACTAGCACTCTCTGAATTGGGGTCAATGGGTTTCAATATGTTTAATTCTTTGTTGAAATGTGGTCAAACATTTTCCCCCCTGAAACAGGAGAACAAGAAACAAAGTTCATGAGATGATATTCCCTCCCTGTGGAACGTCCTCCCTTCATATGTCAAGAAGATAAAGGAATACACAACTTTTTGAAGACATCTGAAGGCAGCCCTATATTGGGAAGTTTTTAATGTCTGATGTTTTATTATGTTTTTATATATATGTTGTAAGCTGCCCAGAGTGGCTGGGGAAACCCAGCCAGATGGGAGTAATAATAATAATAATAATAATAATAATAATAATATAATGTCCTTTGAGCATTCAGACGTAATAGAATTTTAAAAAATGAAGTCATTGAGCTAATATAGTTATTTATAAATTTTCTGGAATTCAGGCAATAAGACACCAATTAGGTAGACGAGCAGGTAGTTAAGTTATGCTCACTTCAGATTTTGTAGTCTACATAGTCCGATCAGTGATCACTCATTACCTAAGTACTGTCGCTGCTTCTTTATTGAGTTCACACCTCACAAAATAATTCATGGCATCTCTTGGGTTGAGTTTCCTGGTGTGTGAAAATATGCTTCCTGTACCCTCTTTTTTGACGTGCATTTAATAAATGTGTTGCTTATTATCTTTTTGAATATTTTCCTATAGTACAATGGCAGGCAAAACACCTTAGAGGAGCTAGGATATGAGATTCAATAGCAGACTAAAAGACAGCAAATGAAATTTTTAGAGTGATTGACTTTAAAATGCAAACGAAAGGCATCTCAGAGAGATTACTTCAGCTAATCATTTTAGTCTTGTCTTTGAAGAATGTACCTTCATTTAAAATTGAAAATAAATGCTATTTTTTGCTGCTCAGTATTCATGTAAGCACATCAGCAACCACAAATAGAATAAAATAAATGCAACCTTCAGAATTCGCTCTTTATTAATTTTGTGTGTGTGTGCTATCAATGTATTTATCTATCCATCTCTTAAAATAATTAGCCATGGAATATTTTGCAAATATGGGTGCAGTTGTACCATCAGTTATATGTAAGAACTAATTAATTAAATGACACTTATTGAGGTATAGGATCATAGTTTGCTGCTTATTTCCTTGGATCTCTTACATAAAAACTCTGCCTGCCCCCTTGAGATAATTGCAAAGTATTTACCAGTCACTGAGCTGTAATGTTTCTGTCTTGAAGATTACCTACCTGGTTAAGTCAGGTTTTTGTTGTTTCTACCTTTACTGAAAAAGCAGTCTTTTTAATAAAGATGTGGTGGCAAAGACTTTAAAATATATATTCATCTTAGCCACACTAAATGCAGTGCTGCAAATTAATTATTCATCTTTAATTGCATTATATAAACAGAAATGACCTGCTAATTTAAAGGAAATCTATCAGTGCAAAATGAATTCTCTTCTATAAAAAAAAAAAGCCAGATGAACTTGACCTTGTATGAACTTGTTTTGATGTGGCCCAGATGGTAGGCTGCATGCTTGAATAGCGGGCTAGAGCAGAGGAAAAACTAATATAGTAAGATCTAGATTTATAGCCTTTTGCAAATTCCTACCTTGTATTGTCCTTTCAGCATCTGTTCTGCCCCCACTGCGGTCAGCTTCTATCTCTGGGGTCAGGGAGTCTAAAAGCACAAAAAGGTAAGGCTGACACATATTTCACTTCAGTCTCAAATCCCTCTTTTTACAACCTGTTACTCCAGTCCTGAATTACAATACAATCAACCTTTGCCCTGTTTTTAATGTTGAACAATGACTGGATGCTAGCACAATAATTTTTCAATGAGCAAGATTAATGAGAAATAGATGTTTAAAGCAGAGTCAATAACAGAGAGCTGACATCTCAAAGCATTTAATTTAATAAAATCATCTGGTTTAATTCCCCTCCCCGCAATAATATAGAAATAAAAAAATGCAATACAGAGGAAAAAAAACGCTTGCTATTTTATCTCTATTTCTGTTGGGAGGAACTAACCACCAACTCTCTTTCCAATATGACCTTTCTGCTTCACACTACTTGAACCATGTATTAGTCTAACAAATGCTAAAAGGTGGCTTCTTACCATTTAGGACCCTGAGATTATCTGTGGAAGCTGCCTGCTTCAGTGTCTGTTCCGCTTGTTCTCGTCTCTTTGTTTCAAATTCAAGTGCTTCCTGCAATTTCCTCTTGGCTTTCTTTTCCTTCTTTAACCTTTTCTGAATTATTGCTGTCATGGAAAAAAATCTATTCAAGTTCAACCCCAAAACCTTGACTTGAACACTTTATTTACTTTAGATTCTTAATAGCTATGACAATACTAAATATAAAATATTACATATATGTACTCATCATTTATTAATAGTTTACTTAGATCAATTTTCATGGTCCAGTTTTCTATACCAGAAAAAAGTTATAATGAGCCATATCTTCCCTGGATTGACATTATATTATTACATGGCATTCTGCTAAAGTTGTAATCTATGCAAGCAGAAACACCAATCCAGCTCTTTAGGGTTGGTGTCCGTGGCTTAAAGCAGTTTTAATGAGCAGGAAAGAAAGGATTTGTTTAAAAACCCAAATGTGTTATGAATTTCAAAAGACTGCATAGCGTCACCTGATGTGAGCATCTCATCTGGAACCTGCCTTTCCAAACACTTTCACATGCTTGCCATTTTTGTTTCTCAATTATGCAAGCTCCTCGCAGGTTAATAATATTTCCTTTCGTGCTCATAGCTGCTTGTTCTTTTCTCTTCCACAAGGTGGAGTTTGCAATGGAGTTGAGCTCAGGTGACAGACTGCTTCACTCCTGGAAGCATTCCAGTTCACGATGAATTTCTGTCCTGGATCTGCATAAACTACTGGGATAAACAAGCCCATGTAATCTTTCAGAGATTCCTCTTCAGCTGTGACATGTTTAAATTCCTTCCAAGGTACCCAAGCCTATTAACTTTCCACTTTCAACCTTCATCCTCCTCCTCTTTGGGCAAGTGTCATTAGCTGCCTTCCTTGCCCTCTGCCGCCCTCCCTCTAGCAGGCAGGAGGCGAGTGTACATCATGCTGACATCTACAGCAGGACAGTGCTCACCGTCAAGTCAAACATCAGGCAGATGCATGGTTGTACAGCAATGAAGATGGAATTTATAAAATAAGGGCTCTTTTAAAGATGCACCGACTTCGGAGGTCCTTGTGGTGCAAAACCATTTTAAGAACGTGTGTGAAGCCAGAATGCAATTCCTACCATGCCAGAAACAGCATTCATACGGCAAACAAAGAAAGTTCTTATTATATTTCAAATGTGAGGTCGAAGCACCTTGAGCAGCTCTGTGATTTAATGTTTTATTATAACCACACTGTTAACAACCTAAATGAATACACAGAAAGCACAGGTTGCTTTCTGAATTATGTGTTTGTTGTAGCTTATCCTTTGTAGCTAGGGCTGTGGATTTCACAGCCACAGAAAGTAATGTTTTGTTGTGCACCTAACCACTTCAGAAATACGATGCTAGTTTTACTACAATCATAGCAGAGTGTACAGTCAAAACAGTCACTAATTAGAGGATAGGAATGGAAATCAAAGGAAATGAGACAAGTAAACATGTCATGAAGCATAACTCATAAGCAGCTTAGGGTATATATGCCCCTATATAAGGTTCCTGTGCTGTTCAAAGCACATGAAGTTTTACTACTAGTTCATTAGCTCAGCTGTTTGCTTATAAGCCCAACATATCTAACACATTTACCTGGAAGGCAGCTTCATTGATCTGATCTGTTAGGGTGCCAAAAGACTTTAACTTTTGGGGTGCTTTGTTCGCTTACTTTGGTCATGCATCATCATAATATTCATAATACTTTGGACAGTAGCATCAAAACCGATTTAAGGAGAAAAGCTCTATTTAGCCTTTCAGTTGTAACTGGGTGGACCCTAGTAGTTATTTGAAATATTGGTGGGAAGGGGAACCTTATTTATATGAATCAGTAAGTGGAACTACCATATGCCTAAGGTAACTGAGGTCCCCAGCAATTTCTAAAAATAGAAGAGGGAAAACTTTAGCATCATAAATTCCATTTAAAATAATAATAATCTGGTTATTTTTTGTTGTTGTTCTTTTCTTTTTTTTTTATTAAGGATTTTCTTGTTTTACAGAAGTGCAGTGCCTCGTTTTTTTTTTTTTCCCCCTTCTTCTTCCATGTAACATTTTTACAAATCCGTTTCATTTGTTGAGGCATTAGGGGGAGAAGAAAACAGAAAGAAAAAAGAAAGGGGGGGTGGGGAGAGGGAGGATGGATGGGGGTGGGGTCGGGTGGCGGTGTTTCTATTATGTTTAATGTATGTAGAGTTTGGTGTCAGCGTTGCTTGTGTTGTTCACTTGTGTTCCTTTGGTGGTGAGAGAGGTTGGGGTTGGCTTAGGGTGTGATTGTTTGCTTGTGATTGGCTGTGGTGATCTTTGTTTTCGTGTGTGAGTGAGGTGGGTGGGTGTTTTGGATCAGGTTAGCCATATTGATTTGTATGCTGTTGGTGGATTATTGTCATTGTCCTGTTGGGCTGTGTATGTGATAAAGGGGAGCCATACCGGGGTGAAGGCGTCTTCTTCTGTTTGTCCCCGTGTCAGTTTCAGTTTATTAGTTAATTTTTCTAGTAGGGATGTTTCCCATACTATTTGGTACCATTGGTCCATGCTTACTCCTGACAGGTCTCTCCAGTGTCTGGTTATGATGTTTCTGGCTGCTGAGAGCAGGTGGGTTATGAGTTCTTTGTGGTGTAAATGGGCATTGTTGTCTTGGAAGATGTTTAGTAGGGCCAATTCTGGGGTGATGTCTATTACTTGCTTAGTTATTTTACATATTTCTTGTATGGCTGTTGTCCAGAATAGTTGAATTTTGGGACACTCCCACCACATGTGGAGGTATGTGCCTGTGGAGGTGCACCCTCTCCAGCATTTTGGTGAGGTTCCTGGGTGTATTAGCGCTAGTTTCCTTGGTGTTAGGTACCACCTGTAGGTGAGTTTCAGTGTGAGTTCTTTTCTTTTCGTTGATATGGATTTAAAGGGGGGTTTAGACCACATTCTGGTCCATTGAGTGGGGTTAATCTCATAGCCTATGTCATTCTCCCATTGTTTTTTGATTGTGTCTAGGGGATTTGCGGGATTTTGGAGTAGTATTTTGTATATTGCGGATACCGTCCCTTTACCGTTTCCCTTTGTTGTTAGGAGGAGGTTTTCGAAGGTTGTCAGGGGCCTAGTTGCTGCTGATTTTACTGTTGGGTTGTTTAAGAAGGCATGTAGTTGGTGTTGTGTTAACCAGGTCATTTGGGTGTCTTCTAGTTTGTCTTGTATTTCTTGTGTTGACAAGGGTTTGTTATTTTTATAAAAGTCTATTAGGCGATATAAGCCTTTGGTTCGCCAGGTTTTTGTCTGGAGGTTTTGTGCTGCATGGTAGAATAATGGGTGGTACGCCAGGGGGATTAGTGGGGATGGGGTTATAATCTGGTTATAATCTGGTTATAACACTTTAAGAGCACTGGAGTAGATTTCTCCCCTTCTCTTTGGTAAACATAGAGGTAGAGGTGTCTCTACATCTTCAAGACCTGCTTCTGTGCTGCCACCATGTGACAATCCTGTGGTCATGGAACAACCAGCAGGTTCTCATTGGAAGATCAGCTTGGTTTGTAACAGTCCACCAAATATCCTAGTCCCAGGCTGGTTAGAATTTACATGTCAGCAAAACTTTAAACCTGGCTCATTAGCTCACCGGGAGCCAGTGCAGTTCTTTCAACACAGAGAGGTGAAATCTACACACATATAAAAAACGCTGTGAAAATGCTTTTTTAAAAAAATTTTTTTTTTTTTGAAAAATACATTGAATTTGACATAGCTCACTGTCATCCTCTAGTGTCACATTTGTATATTTGCACATTACAACACACTTAAAAGGCTTTATTTGCAGTTGTTTAGCTGAGTCCTAAGCACCCTAATAGCTGCATTTCACACTAGCTGCAGCATCTAAACCAGACACAAGGGCAGCCTAACATATAGCACATTACGGTAGTCTAATTGTGAATTCTAATTCTACGGCAACTTGGCCAGGGCATCCCTGTCCAGCAACAGTTGTGCATGCCAACTGAATCTGGTAATGAGCACTCTTAGCTACTGAGTTCACCTGGGCCTCTACTGGCGGTGATGGACCTATGAGCAGTCCCTAAACTATGCACCTGCTCATTCAGAAAATGTGCAACCCCAGGCAGAGCTGTACACAATTCCATCTTGTCAGGATTTTGTAACTTCAGCTTGCTTATGAGTGCATCCAAGCACTGGCTTAGGGTATGCAGTGCCTTTCCTGAATCAGATATTGCAGAGAAATAGTTGGGCATGATCAGGATACTGGTGAATCCCAAATTTCCTGATGACTTCTCCATGCAACTTTATCTGGGCATAAAATAGCACAGGGGAGAAAAGTGTGCCTTGTGGGACCTCCCTGTGCCAGCCGGTAGAGGCACGGCCACCTAATGTTCGTGCCTGAAACTAACTCCACAAGCAGGAGTGGCCTCATTCTGTTCTAAAATTGGTCCTGAAGCCAGCCTAGAATGATTCAACTATAATTGCAGGTGAAATGACCACCTTGCCCCCCAAAAGTATATTGCTGACTGAGTGGTAGTTGGCAAAAATCTCTGGCAAAAACCACACCTCCTTGAAGGGATCAGGGACCACCCCAACACAAAGCAAAGCATTCACCGCACTCTGGATCTACCCAGTAAACCCTCCAGAGCTGACACAAACCAGCTGTGATGGACACTGGTTGAGAGAGCGTGGAGAAGGCTGCACAGCTGCAAGAGCCATGTCCACATCCTCAGGTAACTGAAACTGATCCCACAGTATGAGACACGATGGTGCACTGGATATGGTGATAGACGTTGCATCAATGGTGGCACTCAAGTCTACCTGGAGATGGGCGTTTTTTGCCTTGCAA
Source organism: Podarcis erhardii (assembly GCF_964252035.2). Taxonomy (NCBI): domain Eukaryota; kingdom Metazoa; phylum Chordata; class Lepidosauria; order Squamata; family Lacertidae; genus Podarcis; species Podarcis erhardii. Next base: position 99,610,824 of record NC_138508.1, on the reverse strand, counting down.
AACCATCCAGTGGGCCCCCAAGGGCTTCAAGAGTCTTATCCCTCGGAAAACCTCCACTAAATGGCTACCTGAGGAAGCAATGGAAGTGGCAAAGTAGGCTTTCTCTGCCAGCTCTGCCACCACGCAAAAGGCAGGATTATGTGCTCTTAAGCATGTTCAGTCACTATCGCAACAAGACTCGTACCGCTTGTGCACCAGCTATCTCTGTACCTGTTTCGTTGCCTGTAGCTCTAAGATAAATCTAGGGGCTGCTGGGCCCCTGCAATTTCAGAGAATGTGCAATTGGGTCTATGCCCTACCATGCTTTGCCATTCCATAGAATAATTAGGCTCTCAGTAGAACTGCCAGGGCTGGTTGCAACCACCCAATAGTGGTTTTTTTTTTTTTTGGGTGGGTGTGTTAAACTATGTTTTTGGAATGTGATACTACTAAAACCTATTTCCCCCTTTTAAACTAGAATCATTTTGAAATTTATCATGATCTTTAAATGGGTCTACAGAACATCAGCAGCAGATTGGTACTATTAAAAAAAAATGGTGAATGAGGTTTAACAAAGAGATATGGTTTCTGCTCTGCAACCTCAATTTGCTTTTAAGATTACCTAACAGTATTCTCTTGACCATGCTAGCAAATAACCCAATTTCAACAGCAAGGGCACATAGTAAGGCCTTCTCCAAACTGCAATACTTCCTTCCTATAGAGTCTCATTTTTTTCGAAAGTGGTGTAATATTTCTTCTTTGGGTTTTGCTCCAGAATCTACAGCTATGTGCAGGAACTCTTAGTGCCTCCTGACAATCTCTACCATTCTTAGCAGTGCTTTTCCTTTCTAAGCACACAACACCCGTGAGAACACATGAATGGGGAGAAGGAAGAGGGCCTGATTTGGTCAGCAAGAGTCCAGGAAAGCCTCCAAGTTCCTTTTGAGTGCCTGATGATATCATCAGACACAAAAGGGGCCTGGCCGATTCATAATTAATCCAGGGGAAATGATTAATTTTCAGTTGTCCAGTGAACATCTGGGCAATTAATCCAGTTCTCCTGGATTCATTACAAATCTTCCCAGGGATGTCAATCTGCTCGTCATTAACTTTATGTAGATTACCTAGCCCCAGTTGTGGTGTCATGATTCCAAACTAACTTTATCCCTTTACCTATGAGGTGCAACTACCAAATGTCAGGTCCTAAAGTAGAATAATAAAATTTAAGTAAGAATCACTTGAATATCCCTTTTTAGAAACGTGTTTTGGAAATAGCCAATGAATTAAAATTGACCTACATCAAATAATATAAATATCCGTTTTCACGATATGCTGTCTGAAACTTTGTGAATTCCTTTTGACCTTGCTACTGTCAAGACTGTGGTGAAGACAAGAAAAATTTCTACACTGAAAACCTACAGTCAAATTTTTGCACCGAGCATTGAAGCGATATAATTTTCTGTGTGAAACCTTTTAAAGATAAAAAGGGTCTTTATACGAAACCATATGTTGTATCATTGGCAGTTACTCTTGTGCAAGGGAACTAAGGCAAGTCATATTTGAATAGTGGCATGGTATCTTTGGAAAACTGAGATAATGCATGAACCCTATAAATGATTATGTTTCTATAATCATTACCTCTGTTCTTCTGTTCCACTGCCAACTGTTTTTCAAGTGTTTCCCTCAGTTCTCGTTCCCTGAAAAGTTCCATTTTCAGCTCTGTCTTTTCCAGCTGGACTTGCTTCTCCTGAGCTCGAGCGTTGTCTATGGCAACCTTCAACAGGCCCTGTTGGGAGACAAAGTTCAATGGAGTAATCTTCTGAAATATTAAGCTACGCAATCAATGTTTGTTAGTTATGTAAAATCCCAATAGTAACCTGCCGGTACATTATAACGTGTTATCAAATCATAGCACAGTTGCAGCATTGTGGAGAGGGAAACAACAGAAATAGTACAAAACCTCTTGACACTTTTATTCATATAATTAATAGAAACATACAACTTATAGAAACATGCCACAAGCTTTTATGGGAAGGAGCTATCGCTCAATGGAAGAAGACATAGTTTGTATGCAAAAGATCCCAGGTTCAGACCCTGGTATTTCCCAAGTAGGATAGGGAGAGAATTGTCTCAGAAACCCTAGAGAGCCTCTCTTCAGCACTCCGCAGGTAAATGAGATTCTACTTCCAGAATAACAAAGACACAGAAATCATTCCGGGTTAAATGCCGCACTGTACACAGTAGTCTAGTTCTTTAAGCGACCTCTTTTGAGATCGTAGTTTCAAACAATGTGGTATTATAACAAAAAAAAAAAGTCGCAGAAGTGTCAGTAAATGCAAAAGCTCACAAGCAGACCTCCTTTACATTTTGACGATCCCTTCTTGTTGAACAATAAAACCTAGCTGCTATGGCAACTGCCATCTTTACTCAATCAGCAACATTCATGTACATGTTTCTTCTTCATCAGGAACAAACAATTAGTAACAAATGAAAGAGATCATTACATCAAGTGCCCTTTTAGATCACCCCAATTAAAACTTTAGTTTAGCTGTATTTTAATTCTAACATACCAAATTCTAATTTTCTGCTCTGATTGCTCTTGTTGACTTATCTTTGAAAGATGTACTCGCAGCGCAAAGCCTAGAGATTTATTTAGCAAGATGCCAATGTTGGCACCACTTAACGTGTTGATTGGTTGTATTATCAGTAGCAATGGAAAATAAATTACTATTAAACTATTATTGTCCTTGGCTGACAAAACACAATATTTTGCTGTTCTTTAAATATGAAACAATCATGGATAAACATGGAGAATAATGCTAAACTGCAACACTGATGGGTGTAATTTTATGTTAAGCACCTTTGCAAAGTGTGAAGCTGCTAAGAGCATGTTACATTTTCATTGGGCCTCAGCAACATATCTTCTCATCCACCCTATTCCCCTAACATATTTTTGAAACACTTTCTTCTAATGGTAATGCACTGTCTACTGCTGCCCATTATGTCTGGAAAAATATTAGCATTTTTGGCTCTGAAACCCACTAGGGACAACTTACAACCTATGGAAAATGAACTTTCGTTTTTAGAAGTTATATCCAGCACATCAGCAGGGCAGCCAAAATATTACACTTGGAGCCAAATTGATGCGTATGCAAAAATGTTACTGCTGCCAATGGCAATCCTAATGTGATGCACTCTGAAATAATAGGTATTAATTCATAGTCAGTGTAGCAGCGTGAGAGAAGGGGCAAATAACGTAGCCCCTGGGACCCTCAGATGCCTTTGAGCCATCAACAATAGTAGTAATTTCTGGGCTGTTTGGATTTGTGTGAATTCTCTCTAGACCCATTGAAAAAAGATTTTACAAGACACTTTGGCTAATCCTCTTCCGTGATATTAAATCAATGTGCTGCCAAACCATTGAAAATGCAGCGCAAACTAGGACTACAACACTGTGCGCAGGTAGTTTGCTTGACTCTCACTGACGTCAAGAGCATTTAAAATGCCTAATGGGTCTAGGATTACTGCCCAGGACAGCAAGACAGGGAAATATGTTCTTTTATGGAGACACAGACTTACAGTTAAGTTGACCAATGGTAGTAAAACCAAGAAAGTCAGCTTTCTTTTAAGGTAATAAGGCTGTATCATAACAGGGCATTACTTTTAAACCATTTGTACAAAACTCTCTAATCCCAATCTGGAAAGAGATTATGCAGAGAAACCCTATCAAAATAACTGGGGAGACATTACCAGCAGCTAATCCGGCTTCGTCTGGTTTATAGCACTGAAAGTCTTGGTTGTCCTGATTGATGACCTTTAGCAGGACAGAGGCAGAAGGCACATGACCCCAAACAGCTTTCAATATCTTTAACCATGGTATTGTATTAAGAGTTGTTCTTTGGGCTGAGAAGTTGGAGATACAGCAGCTTCACTACTACCTGCAGGGCTTGTTTCAGAGAGTAGCACTGGGGGACTTATGCTTGACCACCTGACACTAGTACCATTAGATGCCAAAAGGTTCCATTTTGTCCCCCATATTCTTTAATATCTACATGAAGCAGCAGGCGAAAGTCATCTCTGGATCTGGAGTACGGTGCCACCAATATGTGCATGAGACCCAGCTTTGTTTCCCCTTGTCATCTACATCAGGTGAGGCTATGCAGGTACACACCCCTTGAAGCACCAGGTTCATAGTCTGCATCCAGCATTGTAACCAGATGGCATGTAGGGCCAATCTTCCACTTACAGCTGGTTTGCCTTCTATGGCCATTCCTGACTGAGATAGACCAGTAACCATGCTGCTTAGCCGTATTTACAGCTACAATAATCTAAATGGAAGAAGGTCCAGAACCTAAAAGTATAGTGGTGCCTCGCAAGACGAAAAGAATCCGTTCCGCGAGTCTTTTCATCTAGCGGGTTTTTCGTCTTGCGAGGCACCACTGTAGTGCAGAATGATGTTACTAACTATTGTGGTTTACAATACGTTTTACAAGAGTTGCACAAGTTGCCTGCGTTGTTTTCGCTTCCATATGCGTAGAAAGAAGCCAAATGAGCTTTTATTTGCACTTCTTTTAATTTGTTTCATGTTTTTTGGGTGTCTATGCACATTCACCGAAAATCGCAAAGTGAAGTGTAATCAGCCCAATTACGGCGGACAGGAGTTCTTTTCGTGGAAAGGACACCGGTGCTTTAAAGGCAGGGGAGAACCGCTAGAACGCTGCGGTACCCCAAAAAAATCCTCAGATCGAGCGTTCTGAGGACCTGGAGTTCCTGCGGGTGCTGGGAACGACTCCCCCACTCCCCGGTAAGCTCTAAAAAGTGCGCCGAGTGCAAGCGGGGTTGGAGATGGCAGCACTTGGGAATCAATTCGCTTCCTTCAAAGCATGAAGCTCTGAGTCCGGCCATCGCGAGCGGCCAATTCCTCCAAAGAAAATTGGACTTCAATCTCTGGAATTTCGTGAGTAAAAGGATTTAAATTGGAATTACAAATTGGGAAGGAAAGGGATTTAAAAATGGAGGTTGATGCCTTCTGCTGAAAGAAAAGTGAAAGCAGCTAACGTAACCAAAAGCCCCAACTTTAAACTTATTCTTTTAAGAAAACTTTCTAGTGTACTGTGTAAACCACTGAGCCTCTTGGGCTTGCTGATCAAAAGGTTTTTTTTAAAAATAATAATAATAAGAGAGTCTAATGCCGTTCTTTCTTGACTTTCTTTCCGACTCACATTTATAGCTTTCATTCATCCTTCAATGCAACTACTTAATTGGGCACACTTTCAGAATAATTGGTACAATCCAGCACTTGAGTCCAAATATGGCCTCAATGTGAATTGCTATGCGCTGCCCACTGGCGGAGGAAGAGGAGTGTTAGAATTCCTACTCTATGATTGGAGTCATGGGATTGCTGTCTATCACATGTGTTTTGACTCCAAAAAGTGGGACGTGACGGAGACAGGATGTTTGTGTTACTGTGTTCCGTGAAGTGGGACTCTTGTCCTTTGTTTTTTCTCTTTGCTGTCTGATGCTAGAGAGAGAGGGAGCCATGTTGCAGTGCTCCGTGTGTGTTTATATGTAAATAAAGTAGATTAGCCAAAATACTGAGTTGCTGAGGTCTGTTATGCAACTACGAAGAATCTGCGAATCCCTAAGTGTGCTGATGTCTGTTGGCATCGGTCGCTGTGATGTTTGGGCGGAAGAAAGCTTTTGAAGCTCCCGAACGATCAACTCGGAGGGAGGGAACATGCCAGTCGGGCATGTGTCTCTGCCAGGGTCCTACTCAAGTGTAGGCTGAGCTCCTGACAGAGCGCACCATCCCCAGCAGTGCAATCGCTGTGGGGTGCCATCGCGGCTGCCCCTGCGCTGGGTGCCACACCCCTGCAGTCAGAGTACCTCACCCCCGGGGACGCGTGCCAGCCCCGCCTGCTCTACGCCCACCGGTGCCAGAGCACGAAGCTCCACCACTGGCCATGCCCTAATGCGACTAGGGCATACTGGGATGCACTGAGGATAAAAAAGCGTATTTCTTACGCACCTACGGCAGAGCAATATATTATGTACAACTGCTTATCACAAACCCCCATCTGCCAATCACTTGGGGATAAGCAGTTTAGGGAGAAGGGTGACAAGAGTGCAGAACAAGTGCTCTGCAACTGTTCCCCAAAACTCTTTTGCCCTAAAAGAGCGGTTCAGATATGCTTTTAGCCTGGCAAATGCAGAATTGCAGCAGAAAAACACAGGACAGGGAAGCACTAAGTACACTCTTCCTCTTGCTGTTTCTCCTATCCAAATGCTCCTCCCTGCTTTATGCAACTGTAAAGGGTTTATTTTACTTGCTCACATGTTCCCACCTTACAGCTTAAAGGAATTAATATTCACTTTATTTGGGGTGGTTTTTTTTAAATATAAATCTGAACCTGTTCCCTCCTTGCCATTTTCAGGTCATTTCCGCCCCAGGCAAACACCTTTTATCTCTGCTGACTGCTTTTATTCTGCTCTTCTGATTTGTGTTGCTTTTATTGTTGTTTCTTTTAATTCCTTAAAAAAAAAAAATCTTTACTTGTCCACATGCTGAAATATTCTTCAAAGGCCCTCCTTCAGCTGCCTCTGCTACTTCAAGTGAGGAGGGTGTAAAAAATGGCTGAGCTCCCAGGGGGACTCACCTGGCACCCACACCTATGTCTTTTAGGCTATCATCTTAGTAATTTACCTGGGCATAATACCCAAGAGCTTCTACCCATGTAAACATGCATAGGATGCCTGGGATCAGGAAAATACCCTTTTAATCTATTTTCTCCTTATTATTGTTGTTTTTATCCCTGCCTTTCAAAGTTTTTTCTTTGTTTTTATTACCTATTACCCTAGAAATCTCAAAGGGCGGAATAGAAGATTTTTAAGTATAGAAAGTACATAGAGAGTAGTATCCATGGGTGCTACACTGTTGATGCAAGTCAACTGCAAGTGGAATATGGAAGGAGGCAGTTTTATGCCATTTCTTCACTACCTGCAATCTTCTGTAACTCCCCACCCACCCAAAAAAACCATCTCCTTTCACTCTTCTTCTTCTTCTTCTTCTTCTTCTTCTTCTTCTTCTTCTTCTTCTTCTTCTTCTCCTCTTCCTCCTCCTCCTCCTCCTCCTCCTCCTCCTCCTCCTCCTCCTCCTCCTCCTCCTTCTTCTTCTTCTTCTTCTTCTTCACCCTAAGGTACCAGGGTGGGTTACATTAAAAACCATACTGTTGCCATCCATCTGTCTTGAGAAACAATGGAGTGCACTTCCGGGGATGAAGTCAAACCATGGTCTTAGCAGCACCAAAGTGATCTGCCCAGGGTGCAAGCCTCGGCTGTGTGTCTCCTGGGCTGCCCAGGCGACAAGACTTGGCCTTGCTGATGTGGTTCAAAGGAAAGCAGAGCAAGACGTTTGGCACCAGCCTGGCTGCAGGAGTTGCTAGAAGTAGGCATACAAGGCACCATCCAACCGTCTTAGGGACTCCACTCCAGATTTGTGTAGCGTTTACTCCAGAAGTTTAGGGTCAGAGTTTTCCTTTTCCTAGATGTGTTGCACATGCAGAAACTGTCATATTGACAGTAGGGCCCACTATTGGTCTCGTCTGCTCAATCTGCCTAACTCACCAAGGACTTGAGACCCACCCACTACCCTCACCTGGTTTAGTCGGACAGCTGAAGCCAATTCTGGCGTCTGGCCACTCTCGCATGCTAGCAGCTTCTGGGAGCCACAAGTGAGATATGAGTGCAGGGTGGGGACCAAAGGTGGATAAACTACCCCAGAAGAAGCACGATGTGCCCCTACCAGAGGTACTATACTATAATTTAATAATTTATTATTTATATCCCTCCCCTAACACCCAATACACCCAAAAACAATATTAAAAACAATTTAAAACATTATTTTCTGTCAGCGGAACAATACCCATTGAAATCCACCCATATACTGTATTTTTTATTTGCTGTAATCCACCATGGAAACACATTGAGAGGCAGAGTATAAATTCCTAGAGATACATAATATTAATAATGGCTGCTTTTGTATTTTCCTATATCAGTTTTTTTTTGGGGGGGGGGATTAATTCATGATTTTAAATGGCCTAGCAAACTCTTTAGAGAGAATACTTCTGCTTATGTTTTGTTTGTTTGCCATCTTACCAAATGTTATTTTGAACTCTCTGTTCACTCTCTGTTCTCTGACTGCTTCATTGTCATAACTCACACATGGCTATTTTGTACGCCAACCAACATAAATACACAGGAAGTAAGATAGATGTACCCAACTACTTCTAACTTTCCACTCTCATTAGCATTCTGGTGAAGAGAATGTCATTCTCATAAATGTTTGCAGAAGGCAGATAAAAAAGGTACTGAATACAGTCGGTGCTAAATTGCAGCTTTTGTTTGATCTAATGCTTGCAAATTATTTTGCAATATTCATATCTTGTTGCAGTACAGGAACTCCCAAGTGCAAATGCAATCATTGGGGTTTTTTTTAATACATGACTTCATCTTGCACACTTTTTCTTAATTGAAGAACCATTTTGTTCATGAACAAATCTATTTGTATTTTAAAATCTCATGTTCACGTAATTCATCTGATTTTTATTATTATGAAAATGCTTTGTTTATTTCATCCATTGACTCATAATGTACAACTCTCAGTTTAAAAGAGTACTGGAAACTATTTGCAATTATATGACTTGAAACAATTATTCCATTAATTAATTGCTTAGATTTAAATAAATTTGCAAAAATTGCCAAAACATTAAATATAACTGCATTTTAAGCTATCAAAGGAAGTCTGAAATACTGTAGAATGAACAATAGTTGCTACTCGAGGGAAAATAGTACTTCAGTTATTTTTTTCCATTTTGTATTAAAATAAGAAACTAACATTAAGGCTTAATTCTTGTTGGTGTGGTAAATTCAAGAGATATGCCTAGAATTTGGCTTGAAATGACAGCTAGAATTCCACCCCCACAAAACCCCTATCTTCACATGCTACCTGTCAGGGAACTGCCATCAGTGCCGGAGGGAGAGAGCAAAAGCCAGAGGGATTCCAGAGAGCGTCCAGGGATCGGGAGAAGCAGCCCATCTTCTGGGGAAGAGAATCAGTGTAGCACCAGTGGAGAAGGGGAGCAGATGGGGGAAGCGGCGAGGCGGTCCCATGACTCCTTGCCTGGGACCAGCGGGGAGAGTAGGGGTCCTCCGTTGCCCACGCCCTCCTTGCGCAGAAGGCTTTCGCGCATAGAGGGTAGGCAGAGACTAGGCGTCAAAGAGCTTCTTTGCTGGAAGAAGTTTAAGAAACGCCCACTCACGGATTCTGCCAGCGACTGAGTCTGCCACGGGTGAGTGGCGTCTGGACAGATAAAGTTTACTTTGGCAGCCCAGCCAGGTGTTTGCACCCAGCCAGGGAGATAGTTGCCTGCTTGCGCACGAGCAACCCCTTAGAAACCATTACACTACCGTTTGGGAGATTTGGATGGAAAAAAGGGTGACTACCAGTCAGTGGTCTCTGGGGTTATTCTTTTGGCGAGGGCAATGAATATAATTTGCCTCAGCCTATAAATGTGTTCCCCAAATGCTATTGAAACACCCACTCTGTTTTACTACTTGTAAATGGGGTGACAAAATGAAGGGTGTGCCTTTCAGAAGGCCCTATTTATACGACTTCACACTTCTGCTGGGGATTCTCATTATGGCATTCTTGTTATTGTAAATGAATCATATAGAAATGTTAAACATGTGCAGGAGAAGGGATATTCACCTAGCCTGCTTGATATGCTAATTTTGAAAGTGGAAGAAAATTCTCTGTATGAACAAGGATTTCCTCATGTGAGCCTTTTCCAGCAGGCTTAAGAGATAGCTAGACCCCAGGCTCTGCCATATCAGTGAGTACTAGGCTCCAAAGAGCAGGCATGCCCTGAACTTGCAGTCCATCAATTAAAATTTGCCCTCCCTGATTAAAATGAACTTGCACAGATAATCTTTTGAAGCTTTAGCTGATTAATCTATGATTAAATCTTGCAACCCAACCTTAGTTTAAAAATGGATACAATTTTTCCCGTTTTCCTACTAATAAACGGACAGAGCTGCAGAGACTACATAATCAACCACAGAAGATGCATTTGAATATGTAATAATAATTCAAATCATGATTTGGTGTGTGAGCGAAAAGCTGTCACTTCAGGTGAACAGGGCTTCCTGGTCAAATCAAACCATAATTTTGCGGGGACATCTGAACTTGCAAACTATGATATGGGATAACAGTCCAAGCCAAGGCTACAAACCATGATTTGATCCTGGTGTGTAACCCTCACATATTTGTCACTTCAGGCATGGCACGTTATGGCCTGATTAGCACAGGCAGAGGTGGAAGGGATCAGGAGAGGATGGAGCACTTGGGTCCATGCCTTCAATACAGCCAATACTCAAGACACAAGTAACAGTTGAACTGCTGAGCTACAACAAAAGCATCCCAGCAAATGACCATTCTGGAAAAGAGCATTATTACTGGCGTGGAACCACCAAACAACATTGGGGGCCAGGCCACCACTTTTTGGATTACATACGTAAGTAGGCTTTGGGTATTTATCCTGAATCAACCAGCATGACAGCTGGTTGTTTTGCAGTGTTGATCCTGGGTTAAGACTCTCCCAGACAGGGGCGACCCCTTCAGGATTGCCATATTGGGGGTTGTCATGGCCCACTGACCCCCGATTGGGGTTCCAGGCAGAAGTACCTCCCCTTAGATCCCTTTAAAGGGTTCCCCTGTCTCATGAAAGTTCCCAATTCCCCCCACCCCGCCTAGACTAAGGATGCAATGCCTCACCTGCCAAGAAGTTGTGACAATTGCTGTGTGGCAGACGAGCTTGATTTTTCTGCAGCAAATTCCTCCCTGGCCCCAATACAGTAACCAAATATTTCCATAGCAAGGTCATACTCAGAACTTGCCCACCCACCTTTATGCAGGGCCATATGAAACATAGGATAGGAGGGTGGGGAATCCAGGTCTGACTGAGCTGAGAGTCTGGACTTGAGTGAAAACCAGGGGTAGAAGTCTTCCCTCGGGTCCACCATGAAACCCTGCCACTCCCTGCTTGCCTGTGATAGGTCTGTTCAAATGCAGCTTGCTTGTGATAGGTCCATTTGACTACAAGCCTCCCAGCAACTTGCCCTGCTATGTCTTCTCCCAACAGTCAAGTGGGGCCAGAAATTCGCCCTGGACTCAGAGCACAATCACCACTCACCATCCTACGAACATAAGCAGTCCTTATTGCACCGTAGTCGAGAATTGGGGTGAACCTACTTTTGGGTGCAAGTCATAGTATAACACTAAAAAAAAAGCTCCAGTGATATTTAGATCTAAGAAAATGATAAATAGGGCTAAACCATAAGAAATTATCAAAACCATACTCTTCACACATTGCAGTCAAATCCTGTACATATTTATTCAGAAGCAGGTCTTAGGCTCCAATAAGATCCATGAAACCCAATGAGATTTTTTTCTGAGAAGAAAATTTTTTAACCTCTATAGATATACTTCTAAACTGTCAACTCATTAAAGATATCATGGTGGTATGCAATAAAACAGACTTATGATTACTATCATTGCTTCAGAGACATAAACATGGAATATTCTGTATGTATCAATAAATTATCAGTTGCACATGACATGCTTTCTTTTCACCATATCTGTAAATCTGATTAAATTTATGATTAGAATAACACTACTGTGTTTGGATAAACAAACGATAACATGACTTTTTTGTGGTTTATGAGTACACTAATGCTCTAGATATATTCCTGCCTACCTGCATAAATGAGGTCCTGATGTGCTGAACAGGTTTCTAACAGTTCACCAGATTGAACCAAGCTTGGAAGCTCAGCACTAAATGTAATGAACCTGCTTAAATGAGTAAAGAAGGAATTGATGCTACTATTTCTTTGTTAATCTAACAACTGTTTCTTCTCTTCTGTTATTTGTACTGGGAGGAACTTTCACAAAGATTCCATTTGAAGGTTTATACACAGAAGACACAGATGGAAGGAGTATTGAGAAGGTTCCATTTTTTATTTTTGCACATGGCTGTTGATAAATGCAACACAGAGCCTAGCGGTGGCAGAAATTCCACCAGCCATATGCATGATCAGTATACTTGTGGGTAAGCCCCTTCTTTTTCTCCACCTAATCTCAACCATACTAGCATGCCCTGTAATATGCTAGTCAAAACCCTGAATAATGTTCAAGTCAGACTGCAGTATACATACAATAGACAAGCTGACTGCTGCAAAGGAAATCTGCAGAAAATTTTGTAATGCCCTTTGAAGTCTATTCTTTGAAGATAGTACTGAAATGAGCTTATTTGTAACAGAAATGCTTTTCTTATTAATGTCTTTTATATTAAGGCATATTTTCCATAGATTAACATGTCATTTCCACCTTGGCATTAATTCAGTTTAAAATAACTATTTATTTTAGCAGGTTTTCTCTATTTAGCACCATCAAGAAAGTTAAACAGATCACTACAAATCATTACTGCGTAATAGAAAAAGCATTTTAGATAAAATACTGGAGCCACTTTCATCTAACTCTGCATCAGTTCAGCATTATAAGCCGTATTTTATGTACTGCATTTAGATGGTTTTATAAACTCATTTGATTACTGTGCTGCCTTTAATACTTTAAATTCCTGAAAGAATTTTCCACAGTCTTATGAACTAGTTAAAGCTCAACTGATTGTATTAATGTCGACAGTTTGCTGACTGTTTTATCTGTATTGTTTTACACTGATCTGCAAGGAAGGCCTACCTGGATGTTAGTCAGAAGGGTTTCTATGGAGGACAATCCATCAGGAAATAGAAAAGGAGATGGAAAACCTGGAGGTAGCGGCTGCCCATGCCCAGTTAGCGAAAGTTTGTCAAGGCTGTCTCTTGCGGTTGGTGTGGAGAGCGGGGTCTCATCTGTATGTGATTGAAACAAAAATATAGAACAAGTTACGCTTGTCTGTTTTTATTAGACCTCAGTAATGGCTTCCCTAGTGGTTTCCAGAACATTTATTGCAAATTGGTTCCTGCTATCAGGAGAAAATGCTTTCTGCTGAATTTTCTTTAATGAAAAAGCTGTGGAGATACAACAAGATAACATTAATGAGTAACTTTATAAGCCTTTTAAATGCAGTCTCTAATGAGACTGAGTTTACAGTGCCATAGAATCTTTTTAAAACAAATATTATCTCACATATACTTGTGATAATATATTTAGGCTGACTTTATGGGTACCTTCCCAATTATCTCATTTTAGTCCGTGCACTATTTGGATTGACAATAGAATATTTCCGAGGATGATACATATTTTATATTGCAGCAGTGTGTTTTATGCGAAGATGATTCTCAATTAGTTAACCCATAATCAACCATCTCCTTGATTTAGGAAGTGCATGCAAAAATAAACTTCCATGGACACACACACACACAGAGAGAGAGAGACATAAAGGGGGCAAGCAGCTATGAGGACACACACCCAGTGGTCCTGCACACACGTTGCTGGATAGATGGATACTGCTGTCAGCTCCAACAACTATGATGGACGTTGGGGAATCATTTCCAGATATCCCTCCCACTCTCCTGGTCCCAAAATTGCCAATCATCTCTTGAGTCGGGGCCTCATGAATGAGAACATTCATGCAGGTGCTACATTCATGGCAATATTTCCACTGGAATCTGTATTAAGACTGTTAAAAACAAACAAACAAACAAACAAAAAAACAACCTCCCAAAGTTACGTGTTTTAATTACGCTTAGAAAGTAACACATTTAACATATTTTTTCTCCATGCTATGTGTAGGTATGTATGTAAGGTCCACTGGCAATTTGGGAGATTTTCCATATACTTCATCATAATATTGCAGTTGCCTTGTCTCTCTTCCACAATCTAAGGAAAGGCTTTGAAAAATGTTGCTGCATATGCCTGATTTGTAAAGTAAAGGTAAAGGGACCCCTGACCATTAGGTACAGTCATGGCCAACTCTGGGGTTGCGGCGCTCATCTCGCTTTATTGGCTGAGGGAGCCGGCGTACAGCTTCCGGGTCATGTGGCCAGCATGACTAAGCCGCTTCTGGCGAACCAGAGCAGCGCACAGAAACGTCGTTTACCTTCCCGCCGGAGCAATACCTATTCATCTACTTGCACTTTGATATGCTTTTGAACTGCTAGGTTGGCAGGAGCAGGGACCGAGCAACGGGAGCTCACCCTGTTGCTGGGATTCGAACCACCGACCTTCTGATCAGCAAGTCCTAGGCTCAGTGGTTTAACCCACAGCGCCACCTGCATCCCGCCCCTGATTTGTAGATGAGATAAAACCGTACAACACTGTATAAAAATCAAGGGAAGAATTCAGTGTCATAAAAGCATAGCAGCTTGCCAGGAGGAACAACCTCCCTCTCCTCCCCAACAAGCTGGGGGGGGTTCTCCCAGTGCCCCCCAGCCAGCTTTGGAGGTAAGGAGTTGCCCCATTGTGGGAGGAGAGAAGGATAACTCTCTTGCTCAAGAATAAGCTCTGTTCTGTTATTCATCCTCCAATTACTCCCAGCTGCCTCCACTTCCACCACTCTCATCTGTCTATCCTTTGCTGTCTCCTCCTTGCTCCTTCCAGCACCCCCTTCTGCCTGTTGCCTTGCCTCTTTCTTCTCATTTTTCTTCCTAATTCTTTTGTCCTGCCTCTGGCAGGAACTTATGCATTGGTTATTGAAAGCTGCCGCACAGCCTCTGATTTGAACAGATCGTAAAGGCAAAGCAGCAGTGTGGATCCAGTATGCCCCGCATCTGCCCTACTGGATTCTAAGTCTTTCTTGGAATCCCTCTTCCATGCCCTGATTTTGTTGTACTAGAGCATACATCACCTAAGCATGTAGGTACCTCCTTCTTGTTGCTTTGTGGCCATGTTTTTGCAACAATACCGTTGGCCTGCATTAGAAAGAGTGGTATCTGTCACCCTGTAAGTTGGATGCTCACACAGATTCATTACAGGCTCCTCCATACAATAGGTTTGTTCAGCATTTATCCGGATATGCTTGTACAGACATTACACAGGGGTTAGATATGCTTGGTCTTTATCGAGCCTTTGCTATGTTTTGCTTATTGGGTTCATATACTACAATGAACATTCACCCTGCATTCATTCAGATTTGCTTGCAGCATGTTTACACATTTCCCCATTCATAAATTTGTCCCACATTTTCCAATGTATTTTCCTCTCACTTTCCTACCTGCAAACAGTCAATTTCTTTGTAAAAATTAGTTTGTTGTGCTAAAGTGACAGAGCACTTTAATTGCACAAACCTGCTTTTCCCCAGCATGCTTTGAATCCTCCTGCAAAATACTTGCTTCACTTTGTCAATGACTACATACACATGTAGGGACGCGGGTGGCGCTGTGGGTAAAACCTCAGCGCCTAGGACTTGCCGATCGCATGGTCGGCGGTTCGAATCCCCGCGGCGGGGTGAGCTCCCGTCGTTCGGTCCCAGCTCCTGCCCACCTAGCAGTTCGAAAGCACCCTTAAGTGCAAGTAGATAAATAGGTATCGCTTTATAGCGGGAAGGTAAACGGCGTTTCCGTGTGCTGCTCTGGTGCCGGTTCGCCAGAGCAGCTTCGTCACACTGGCCACGTGACCCGGAAGTGTCTGCGGACAGCGCTGGCTCCCGGCCTCTAGAGTGAGATGAGCGCACAACCCTAGTCTGTCAAGACTGGCCCGTATGGGCAGGGGTACCTTTACCTTTTTTTACATACACATGTAGTGAGAAGCCATAGTTTAACACTAAATGAATGAGCAGAAAGGGGCCTGTGCCAAGTGCCTGGCTCACCCCCCCCCCCACCTCCACCCTTTCACAGATCCCTGGCTTTCACTGAAGACCAACTTCAAGCCATGGATTATGAAGCTGGCATGCTGAAACAAACTAGAGTTTATTGTAAATCACAATTCCTGGTTCACATGTAAGCCAGAGAAACTGAATTCTGGTTTATTCACCATCTTGAAGGAAATGGAAGCACTTGAACCCACAGGGACTCACGCACATCATGCTAAACCACCGTTTAGTGCTTTGTGTTAACCCTACAAGTATATACAAGCCTTTAAACTAGTACATAATTGTTAGTAACTTTGAACATTTCTGCTACATTCGCTGCAATGCTTGTGAAGGTTCTCTTACATTCTGTCCTCCAATCAGAAGCAAAAAATAACCTAAGCATTCCTAAAATGGTACTGAATTGCATTCATTCCAGTGACTAAACACCATTTTTACTGATTAACAGTGGTTTCATTGAACCACAGTGGAGAAATAAGAGACTTGAACTCAAGCTGAACTTATTTTAATGAATGTTTAATTTAAGGAAAAATAATCTGACATAAAGTGACTTTGTTTTCTTTATGTCCCATGTGAAATAAACTTTGAATGTGACTGTATTTGAAGCAAAACAAATGTACATATCATACACAGGAAGAGTGGATATTTGGTGATGTGAGATAAGCTATGACCGAGGGAGGGGGAAAGGGGGGAAAGGTTTTAGATGGGAATAACAACACATACTGTAAATATTAGCCAATTAAAACACAACTATATTTCACAGTAGCATTAAAGTACTTCAAAATATGTCCAAGAGCTCTCTATTACAATGCTGTCAACATTATGTTAAAGTGAATGGATGCTCAAGGCCTAAACCTCTTTGAACAAACCCATCCAAGGGACAACACACAAATCTGCTATAACCCTATTCACGCATTTCTGCCACACCTCCTACCACTGACATCTTTCTTCTCCAACAACCACTGGGGGGAAGTCAGCAGAAAGCCTGACACCTCAGCTCCTGCTCTCAAGCAAGGGGTTCGCCTGATCATTTGTGAGCAGGAGCTCGAACATTGGGATTTCTCCTCACACAACCATGCATACCATGTGGCTACTGGGGGGAAAGGGATAATGTTGGGCTGGGGCTAAAAACATGGGCCCACATGTTTATGTCCTACACATGAGCAATGCCTTAATAGGATTTCTAAGTCCTCTTCTCTCAGAAGGCTAATTGAGGAACTGGGTAAATTGGTATGTTTATTTTGGAAGCCAACAACTGTTTTATATTATAATTGTTGTTGTTTAGTCATTTAGTCGTGTCCGACTCTTCGTGACCCCATGGACCAGAGCACGCCAGGCACTCCTGTCTTCCACTGCCTCCCACAGTTTGGTCAAACTCATGCTGGTAGCTTCGAGAACACTATCCAACCATCTTGTCCTCTGTCATCCCCTTCTCCTTGTGCCCTCCATCTTTCCCAACATCAGGATATTATAATAGTACATCCCGAATAGTACATCAGGATATTATAATAGTACATCCCTAATGCATCCCTAATTCGAAAAACATTGGAGGGTATGAGCAGGTGGAAAACAGCTGTATGGATTGTTCTTTATTCTTGATGTATACAGTATACGGCTGAATGTAGATATGTGCTGGCAGAAGAAATTAGGGCAGTAGCATTGTTCTGTGATTTGTTGTGGGAGCATGCATTTAGCACATGTTAAATGCCCATTAAGTTGTGGGCCTGCATTTTATTTGGAGAAGTGACAATGCAACATTATTATATATATAAAGTCTGTAAGTATGAAAAGAAATCAAGGTGCAGTAGTATCAAAAACACACATCACATAAGGCAGACATTAAATTTGACACCTGGAAAGACTAACAACTGTCACTGGAAGTGCAGAACTGCTCACTCAGGGCTATACCACCACATCACCTTTCCTCAAGACTCCTAGAATTTGTAATCTTGCATGTTCATACAGAGAATATTTGTTGGTAAGAATGTTTCAAACAAAAAGCTAGAATATTATGATGTATGAATCTAAGTGCCACTTTGATTTCTCCTTAAATTGTAATTAAGTACTTGAGATTATATGTGAAGGATAAGGAATATACATATTTTTGTGGATTTAGGTGCATATTAAATGTAAGGTTTTTGACATGTGTTTCATTATCAGTCTTAGAGAATAATTATTTGCCCCAAAACAAAGCCCCAGGGAGAAAAAATCCTCAAGTAGAACAGCTGGTATTTTGCAAGTCTCAGATGATGAAGATATAATATTAATGTGTGAAAACTCTTGTATATTAAATGATCTTTTTTGTTTTTACTTAATTGTTAAATATTTTGTTTCAAACCTCAGTAGAAAAAAAATGATCAAAATGACATATTTAGAATATACATAAGCTGTTGCGTAGCAAATATTAAATTCTGAATATCAGAAAGAAAACATGGGTTTTAATTAATTAACATAAATTCCTATATTGTTACAACTTAGCTTAATGGACAAAGTGCTAAGAGGAAAGCCCCTTATACCAGCATAACAAGTCTGACTATTTAGGGAGTGACATTCTGAAATGTATAGGAATTGTGCTTCTGAACCTGTTGTTAATTGAGACCTGCAATCTGCGGATTAGCTCCAATACCGTTTTGCTATGTCTATGCAATTAAAAGACAGCTATCCTAGCCCAGAGGAACTTCACACCAGCAAGCAGGTTTCCATGTGTGTATCAGGAACCGTGAGTGTAAATTACGGTAGATATAAATCCAAATTAGAAGGTGTATATCCGTACAACAAGACTTCCAAGGAGTAAAGCACTGTAGTCTCATTCCTGGCCTTCTATAAGCAAGACTTGTGTGTTTGAGACATTTCCCCCAAGTTTATTTACTATTACAACCCGAGTCGCCATAACTGAACACAGTTTGCCAACCATACTAGGCGCTTCGGAAGATCACAATTTGTGTAGGCCTGAAATAACCAAATCCCAAATAATTTTTATCAACAGGACTGAGCCTAACTTCATACTCTTGGGTACCTTATATCAACTTTCTGGTTCCTTTGAGGAGGAACTCCCACCCAATATGTCTTTCTGAATACATGGAGTATAGTAAGCAAAGCTTGGTGCAAAAGGCTGAGATCCATTCCTCTCTTGGACACATGAGCACTTGAACTCTCAAGGTTTTCTGTTATACAGTGCAATCCTAAATATGTTTACGCAGAGCTAAGTCTCACTGAATTCAATGGGACTTGCTCCCACATATGTTTAGGATTACAGCCAGAGTTCATTAATCTACTGGGGAGTTCTTCTCGTGAGCAACACTGGGATGAATGGGGCTTGCTCAGTGGGGCTCTTACGCAGCTCCCATTCATCCCGGTGAGTCTCATTGAGAACAACTTCCCTGAGAATTCCTTCCTATTGCGCACAGCCCTCCACAAGCACATACCTCAGCGTGATGTGCTCATTTCATTGTTTGGTCTTATTATTCGCCTTTCGCAGATATGCCAAAACTAAAAGGAACTAGCAATGTTAATCAGTGTGTTCATAAACAAAATTCAAAATGAAATCAGTATGCAGTTTTATACCTGATGTGATTTTTGTGGCAAGTGCATTCATCAAATGTCTGAAACAAGCTGACAAAATACTTCCATTAGCAAGTTTCCAGTGGTATTTTCATGCTTGATGTTCACTGAAAAAACGCTACACAAGTTTTAGTTCTATCTTTCACGCCGTATTTAATTATTCTCCATTCAAGTCAACGTTTGTGTTTGCTTCTGCTGCTGTGACACAGGCCTTCAAGTCAGAATTTTTCAACTGTATGCCTTTACATATTCAGATTTTTAATATATTGTACAAGGCATTTTCGCTGCCCTCTGCTCCTATATGCTGACGATGCAGCAATCCTTTCCTACTCTAGAGTCGGTTTATGCAGAGCTCTAAAGATTTTTGCGGCTTATTGCAAACTCAACCATCTGACAATTAATCATGGAAAATCTAAAGTACTGGTCTTTACCAGGTCTCGGAAAACTTACAGCTGGAAGTTAGATGGAGTCCAATTAGAACAGGTTTTCAAATTTAAATACCTGGGAGTCTTTTTTCACTACAACCTAAGCTGGAAGCCACAGATACAGTATTTACTGAACAAAGGGAAAACAATACTTTACACTCTACTCCAATTTTTTGCGGTCGACGGAGCCTCCCACATCCCTTCTGCATTGAAGGTGTACCACGCAAAAGTGGTTTCCACCCTCTGTTATGCTGCCCCGCTCTGGGCCCCAGGGTCCAATTTAACATCGCTGGGGACATTGCAGAATCAGTTTCTCCGTCGCCTCCTGAAACTCCCCATGTGTGTGAGCAATGCAGCCATACATCTGGAGCTAAGGATTGCATCATTGGAGACTGTCATCTGGAAGCGAGTCTTTGGCTATTGGCTGTCCAGCTGGCATAGGCTTCCCGACCATTACCTCTTTCAGTGCCTCTGGCGGGATGACTTTGTTAATCCGTGGGTAGGAAAAACCCATGCCAAACTTCTGAGCATCGGAATTTCCCCAGCGGACTCCTTAAAGATGAACCTACGCTCAGCCAAAAGCCTTATCGAGCAAAGATTAGCAGACATTGAAAATCAACACAACCTCTCCAGGGGTGGGGGTGTCTGCTCCCCCAGGTATCATGGAATAACCCCACCACTTGGCCTTCCATCATACATGTCATCTCTTTCATCTGTACCACACCGACTTGCATTTATTTGCGCAAGGTTCAATGTTTTTCCATCGAACCTGCTGAGCCACAGATTTTCCAAGGGTTTGGTGTCTCCGCTATGCGAGTGTGACGAGAAAACAGTTGAATCTCTTCCACATATAATGTTCAACTGTCCCTTACATAGCATAGCCAGGACTAAATTCCTGGGTCCTGCTTTATTGCGCTTGGTTGGCAGGCCTGTTGAGTCACATGCCGCACTGCTTTTGCAGGATACAGATCCTTCTGTAACTCTGCAGGTGGCGAGATTCCTGAATGCGGTTATCTCACACACAAAAACCACCAAAAAACAACATCATCAACAAAAACTAATTGGACAGTTATGATGAGAGTGCATGACGGATCTCGTCTCCAGTTCTCCTTTTTCTGTGAACCGTCCCTTGGATCTTTCTGGGCCCCAAGCTGTTATTTGTCACTGCTCAATGACCCACCCTTGCATCGTGGTGTTCCCCTTCTGTTGTTAGATGTATTGGTTTTTATGTTTCTGTGCTTTTATGTTTGTACATATTTTATGGGCTAATAGCCGTAAATAAATAAATAAATAAATAAAATAAATTTATTGTACAAGGTACCAAAATAACCTCAACAGTATCCCATATTTCGATATGAGAAAGAGAGAATATCCAGTCATAGTTGCTGCAATACACCCGCAAACATTCTGATGGTGCCCTCTATGAGTTACATATAAAATGCAGAAACTGTAAACCTGCATTCTCAGGTCCTGTTCTTCACACTTAGAAATTTCTTCCCAGAGATTGGCATTATTCTAATACTTTTATTAAAAGGTTTACCAAAACCTGAATATGAATGCCAGTTCAGAAGTTCCGTACTTAGTACAGATACAGTGGTACCTCGGTTTACAAACTTAATCCGTTCTAGAAGTCCATTCTTAAAGCCATTCTTAAACCAAGATGCGCTTTCCCTAATGAGGCCTTCCGCGCCCGGTGCCCTTCCACCGTTCGGATTCCGTTCTTAGACTGAGGTAAAGTTCGCAAACCGGAACACTACTTCTGGTTTTGCGGAGTTCGTAAACCGAATAGTTCGTAAACCGGACTGTTTGTAAACCGAGGTACCACTGTATTTTATAGAATGAAAGCAGCTGTATCACTCACAACTCTGCACATAATGTACTTATGCCATACACCCCTCGCTCCCAGTTCAATTCTGAATAACCTAAGGTAAACAGTTCTTGTATCCATTGATTTAGAGTATAAAATTTAGCAGTTACTAGTTTAACACAACCTGGAAATAAGACCATAAAATCTGACTACCTTGCTTAAAGGCTGCTAGCCTGTGCTCCCAGGCTGGCGACAGAGCCAAAGAATCCCTGTGATTACTCTCTTAACTAACTAATAAAGCAATGCAGAATTGGGATGGACCAGACTTTATTGGATCCTTACACCCCTACTTGTGAATGAGTCACAGAAAGTCTATTTATGAACTGCACAGTCTCCCTCCCTCCCTTTTAGTCAAGGTATATACTAAAATGGTCTCATCACATAATCAATACAAAAAAAAGGTATGTGGAATGAACAAACAAACCTGTCAAGTTAATAATACATTGAATTATTCTATGAACTGTGACCATCTGATAAATAAATTTAACCATGACAACCAGATAGGGATACTGGTATTGCTTATAGCACTAAAGCCTCATGTGATTCTGCCATAATCCAGGCAAGGAGGGAGAGGAGGGAAGGAAGAAAATAAAATCCTTAACAGAAGCCAGTTTGTAGAGAATATCAGGTTATAATGGCACTATTCAGAAAAAAGTTGAATCTTTGTATTCATGTATGACTGATGTTGTATTGCTTAAAACATTTCTTTGTTACTAGTCCCTTATACTCCCTAGTCATAAAGAGAGCACAGACTTGGCACAATTAGGCAATTTAGTTCAATTATTTTAAACACATTTAATCTGGGCTGGGTTGTATTAAGGATACCACTTAAGCAGTTTGGTAATCTCGGCCAGAGGCATTTGGGGCAGGTGGCTTCCTAGGATAGTCTCAGAATTGCCAGTGGCAAATTTAGCAATCTTTTGTGACCTCAAGGAAGTGATGTAAGAATGTAGGAAGAGGCACTCGAACAAGTAGTGCAGTTTTGGCTGCATTCACTATGCGTGGATCTCCAGAATTTCAGACAGGCGTCTTAACCTGGATATTCAATCTGGGACCTTCCATGAATAAAGCATGACCTACAGTGACATCCAGTACATACTTTAACATCTTTCATTGGTATAGTATTATAGGCGTGATAAAATCAGCCTGATAGATATCTCTGTAGCTTCCTTCTTAAACACCTTCCCATAGTCAGAGCAATTTTTGTTTAGACTATTGTGAATGCCTTGTTGAATGCTCCTCTCTTCTGCTATTTCCCCCCTTTCAAGTTGATTCAGAATACCCCTGCTGCTTATACACTCTGTCTGTTCAGACTATCTCCTGTTGTTTGACCCCATGACATCTCTTTGCTTCCCAAACCCTTAAATGAGAGGTGTCAAAATGCTCTCTCAGTGTATATACAAGGCATAGCTGTCAAGTGTCCCTTATTTGAAGGGACAGTCCCTTATCCCAGAGCCATGTCCCGCTGCTGTCCCTTATTGATGGATGTCCCTTAAATGTCCCTTAAATGATGTCCCTTAAATTTCAAAGGAAGCAGCTCCTCTCCCTCCCTCCCTGCCGGCCAGGGAGGAGGGAGGCTCCAACTGTGTTGCTTGGCTGCGTTGCTCACCCAATAAGGAGTCTAAGAACGACTGAAGGGTGGAGCTTGCATGCCTTGTGTGTGGCTAGTTAATGCAAGCTGAGGGTTTTTTTGAATGCTGGACGCCATTTTGTTGCACGTGCTGATGCAAACTTTGCAGAGCAAGGCCAGGCTGGGGAGCCATCTTAAGTTGAGGCTGCATAGGCCTTGTGGTGCATGTGATTCAGATTCTATTCAGTTGAACCTCTGGTTACAAAGTTGGTTGGACAGTGTTCTCGAAGCTACCAGCATGAGTTTGACCAGACTGCAGGAGGACAGGAAGACTGGAGTGCCTGGAACAGGTGAGGCTGCAGGTCCCTTATTTTGGCTGCTGGTCCCTTATTTTCAAGGCTGCTGGTCCCTTATTTTCAAATCTGTAAGTTGACAGCTATGTACTAAGGTTACCAGATGTTTTTCAGTGAATCCAGGGACACTTTTCAACTTCAGTAGGAATGATAGGATTTTGTCAGGGGACTGATTTGTAAATCCAGGGACTGTCCCCGGGAAACGGGGACGTCTGGTAACCTTAGTATATACGCCATCCAGATTTCCACCTCTGACTTGCATCTCAGGACACCCTTTCTTCCTTGCTACCTCAATTTCTTGCCAGCTCTATCTTTTCTTCCAATTCCATTCTCCATACATTCTGCCATACTATTCCCCATGCCTAGAACATTGTCAAGCAACCATATTTTTCATCCCCCAAGTTGCCCCAAACATTGTACAATCGTGGTTCCCAATACAAGGTCCAAATCCATAAAGCACAACAAGTTATAGATGACCTTGTTTATTTTGCCTTTAGTATTATCTTACTGATGGGTGTCCTTTTATTCAAAGTAGACCAGTTCTTCATGCCTCCCTCACTGCTACCTTGGCTAAGAAAGAGAAACTGAGCACTGAAGGCTTAAGAGAACAACCTAAAATCACCAACACCTGATTGTTTTGCACAAATGAATAATTTCCAGAAAATTCTATAGGATAGTAGTGCACAACACATACAAATACAAAGAACACAACATGCTGAACAGCATTAGATGAACTAAAGCAAAGCTTTCACGTAATCTCCTGCATCCCCCTCACAAAAAAGATGACTGTGAATTTAAATTATAATCCATATTACCATAGTAATTGCTGTAAAATTAATTCATTGTTATAGCGTTTGCAAGTCAACCTAAGCCCTGCTGTCATTTTAAAGTAATTTAGGACTCCTAAGCACTTTACTTACAGATAGTAGTCCTACAGCCAAAGATGGGAGCAATTTATAACATCGTGTTTATAAAACTTTTACTGCAGCTGCAGCATTGTGTAAAAAGTGGAACTACGATATTTACAAGGGGAAATTCCCAAAAGAATTCTGTACAAAGATGCTAAGATTTTAAATTGATTCTTTTCAGTTCACAGCATTTAGATCATCTGAATCCTTAAGATTTTTGTTGTCCTCCCCACCCTCCAGCTGCACCCTTCCTTTTGTGGTACTGTATTAGTATTTCAATTCAGCTTCCTAAACAGTCAAAAAGCTTTCAAAACAGTAGGAACCAATGACACATTGAATGAATAGTTCAAAGTGAGCACACAAACAGGTGCTGTAATCATTTATTTCCATAATGAGTTCAAATATGTGATATTGTAAACAATATCAGAATTTACTAGTGATTTCACAATGCAATCCCTTGCATATTTACTCTGAAGTAAATGCTACTTATCAGGTTTCATCATTAGTCACAAAAAGTTTAGGTGTATATTTACAGATTTATAGATACTACTTAAGACATAAGCTAAAGACTTATGCTCTTTGGAGCCATGTTGTTGCATTATTTTTTTTTAATGTTTCTGAAAAAAAGCCCACATAGGACTCTGACTTGAGAAATAGTATTTGTTGTGATTCTTCTGTTGAAGTTTACATTTGTATTTGAAATCCTTTGAAGGTTACAGGGTGAAACCTTCCAACAATATCTCGAAATCTTCTGGGACCAAATCCCATTATGTGGAGTTCAGTGAAGGGGGTAAACACTACCATAAAGAAATACAAATTGCACTTATTTCCCATTTAGCCAGTGTCACTAAAGTTCACCATTTAGAATTCTAACCAGTTAGAACTTCTTCTTGGAGGTCAAGTGTCTTGTGAACCATGCCATCTCATTGATGACATCATATCCCATCCATCAATTCTTCCAGGAGCACACTTGCCATCTGCTCGGCACACTATAATAACTTATTAGATATATTCACAGGGTAACAACCTGTACAATGACACCGCTATCTTAATGCTGGCACATATAGAGAGATAACAGTCATGGGTTGCGGGGTTGTTTTTTGCCATTGAAAAGCACTCTACCCTCAAATCTTTAGAAGGTAACTTTCGTTATCTGTAGTAATTATTCAGTATTGATTGAGTTGATATTGCTTTTATTCAAAGATTGGGGACATTTCTTTCCAATGCTTCTTTACTATTTTAAATTGAAATAGGATCAATGAGACATACCACATCACATATATCCTAGTGTGAAGCATTTCTGTCTTCCCTAGTAAATATCACACACCAGTACAGATTCTCTAGAATAATACTACAAAAAATACAGAAGCCAAAGTATTTAAGATAGGCTTTTTAAAAACCAAAATACATTATATTTCAAAATAAAAAATTATGCTATGCCTGCATAATTGTCATTAATAAAAAGTAATTAATAGAAATAACCTTCAAACAAAAATCAATTAAACTTTTAAAATCATGTTTCGGCAGAACGACATACAATGCTATGTAAAAAGCACATGAATGTTGCAATTTACTGAACGTTGCTCCCATATACCAATTCAAATAAGGGAGTTAAGAAGGATGGAGTTTTGGTTTATTGCACCCTAAAACTGTACAAGTTTAGTGTGTTGGCTGTTGGAACACACATGACATAATAAGGATCGGTCTAATACTCCCTCAATAGCTGAAAAATTGCTTTCCGGAAAAGGGCAATATTTGTTTTGCATTACAGAGAAATTTATCCTCTGTTCCTTCCGTTGGCTCGTCGTTTATTCCAGCTTACACTGTGATCAACATTGTACTAAAATAAAGTCAAGTACAACAGCCGCTCTCTGCCCATCAAAACTCACAGACGTCTGCCAAGCACTTGTAACAGCTGGTGTTACATTAATTAGTTTAAACTATTTATTTCATCCATCTCCAGAGCAGATTGAGCAAAAACATTAGAGATTATTCTAGCATCTGTAAGTGCCCTGCAAACATTAACCAACCAAAGTTAGAATATTAGTCGTTAGCTTAAAATATATGTGATTTAAGGCTCTCTGCAGTCAATTACAATCATAAATAAAAAATTCGACGTTGCTGCAGTATCACAGTGTATTTTATTGACAGTATTTTTACATAACCATGCCTTAAAGTTGTATTAGTCTTTTGTGTACACAAAGTTTCTTTGTCATAAGGAATATTAACCAAAAAAATGCTATAATTCCTGGCAGCACAGATCATTAACAATATACAACACTGTGTGGGTGACTCAGTGGATTAGTCACTGGTTTTATGTCTAGTCTTGGAACTGAGCCCTAACTACAGTGATCAAAAGAGTGTTAGGAAACTGCTGTAAAAAATCTCCATTAAAATTACTTTTTGGCCTTAGCTAAGTTTTAGTAGACAGCAGCATGAATCTTCTTTGTATGGGGATAATTCCTGAAGTTTGTGGTATCTTTCTTCCCCTTAAAGAAAGGTAAGGAATGAGACAAAGAAGGTGATTCTATTAAACGTACTGAACTCAACCAACCCAGAGCTCCTGTTCAGAAGATGGCAAATGATAATCAAGTAGGTTCCCATTAAAACGCAAACCAAACTGAATTACTCTCCCATCCCTAATGACATCACCTGTCCTGTTGCAGAAAACCCTGGAGCCACAAGAGAGTCCAGTAAATTCCCAATCCATCGCTGATCTGCAGGTTCACTGCAAAATTATCGGTGGCGTATCTGGTCGGTGACATACCTATTTTTGTGGAGAGGTGTGATTTATCGTATAAAAACTGGTTCCAGCATGTAACTTCCCCAAAGCCACCCAGAATGTACATAGTAAATTCAGGCTGCTCTTTAAAAATTATGCACAAATGCAATAAAAGCTAATAAATTGCACTTGCTAAATTCTTGTTGGCCTATGATTGCAATATGTACCAGACTATTCTATACCACCATGGGTCAGAAATTATGATATAGGAATCCACCAATGATAACCAAACTCCTACCAGCTATCCAGTGTCACCAGACCATGTCACATGATTATTTAACATATTTATTATTATGAAAACTTATAGTGAGTCAGGTTAAGGTAACTATGCTGCTCACGTCTGTGATACTGGACTGGTTAACATGACATTGTAAGCCAAATAATGGCTTACAGGGACCATGCAACCATACTCTGGCTGCTGTTCATGGTTGCTAAGCCAAACTTACCCAGGAGCCGTGCAAAGGTCCAGAGAAGAGCAAAGCAGCTGTGACATCTTCTCCAGGGGTTCACACATTTGCACGGTCCCAATCAGCCAAAGTTTGGCTCACTGTGCTGTGCAAACCAGGCCAACAGTTAACTATTAAAAACTCCTTTTAAGCTTGACTGGCACCAATGTAAATTAGGAATGTAATTATATACAATATCTTATATAATTGAATTAAATGATGTTAACAACAAAATTTGCACTGTGGATCCGAAAATGCTCCTCAAGCATATGACGCATGAGACTTGCAAAAAAGAATGAAACTGGGACTTGTATCTTCTTTTTGAAAGTGAAACTGCATCTAGGAACTCAATTTAATCAACATGTGCCGGGCAGTTAAAAAAAGGCTCACTATGTCTTTTCCTCTTCATCTCATATTGTCTTCCCCAAACAACTCCTCCAGCTAGAAAAGCAGATACTTATATTGCCAGAGCTGCTATGGACTTTTTGTTGTTGTCTAAATGTAGTACAATAATCTGACGGCTATTGTATGTGGCACCAGATTCAACTGCACCAGTAGCATTCCACAACAAGGGTGCAGTACGTAGAGAAGGGCTTTTTGCCTTTTAAAACTTCCTACCCATTTCAGTCTGTCTGGTACCACCATCACTGCTGCTGCAGAGTCTATTTTATCATTTACATTTTTTCATTCTGTTTTAAAGCTTTGTCATTTTATTTCATTGTTTGAAAATGTCATTAGCCACCTTGTGAGTCTTGAGAGGCAAGGCGGAAATATTTTGATACCTGGCTTAGGAGATTCTGACTTTACCGACTTTGATTAATTCAGACTGGAGCCTTTGCAAGGCCTGCTTGAATACCGGGTGACCCTTTAACTACCACAAATTGCGTGTGTCCTATCTGAATATCATGTATCATGATGGGTTCTTCTGCAAAGAGAACAACAAGCATTTACTGGAATTTAAGGTTTAGGCGATCTTATACTTGTTCAGGGCCTAAAAATGACCACGAATAAGAAAGGAAACAATCTACTATTTGCAGCATCATTTGGTTGTACCAGAGCAGGGGTTTAAAACATAATTTAACATACAGTTCTACCTCTGTCTGAATGGAATTGCCTACAATTGGAGGAGAAAAGGCCTTGAAATGGTATCCCCATCCCTCACTTTCTTAAAAAAAAACAGGTTAGCATAAGCATGGTCAATAGATCACTTGCTTAGGCTTAATGTTGCATTTAAAATTGTGTAGCTCTTTAATGAAGTTCTGTCACGTTGAAATCTAACTTGGAGTCCTGTCATTCTTTTGGGCTAAGGAGAGCAATGAATTTCCTTGTATCATCCCATAATCCAACCATTATCCCGGAAACAGATTAAATGCCGGCTCTGGAGTAGTAAAATTATGTAGCATCTTATTGACTCAGTTATTCTCCAACATCTCCAGGGAGGGCCACCAGCAGATAGGTCAAATGGTTCAGATTTTAGGAGGGTCCAAGACCAGTAGGGGTCCCAGACTTTTACTTGCTTTAAAAGAAAATCCTGCATGCTCCAATTCAAAAAATGTAAGCTCTTAAATGTGACCTCTCCCTGTCTCAAACAATATCTGTGAAAACAAAACAAATTCCTTCCAGTAGCACCTTAAAGACCAACTAAGTCAGTTCTTGGTATGAGCTTTCGTGTGCATGCACACTTCTTCAGATACACTGAAACAGAAGTTTCCAGACCCTTCTATATAGTGAGAAGGTGGGGAGGGGTATTACTCAGAAGGGTGGTGGGAATGGGTGATTGGCAGATAGCTGTGATGAGCCTGTTGACGACTCTTAACGACTGCAATAGGTCTTACAGGAAAAAGCAAGGGGTGAAAAGGTGAAAAATGGCTTTGTCATGTATAATGAGATAAGAATCCAAGGTCTTTGTTCAGACCAGGTTTCTCCATTGTTTTGAGTTTGGTGATAAGTTGTAATTCAGCAGCTTCTCTTTCCAGTCTATTTCTGAAATTCCTTTGTAGTAAAACAGCTACTTTGAGATCTTGTATAGAATGTCCTGGGAGATTGAAATGTTCTCCTACTGGTTTCTCTGTCTTGTGATTCCTGATGTCCGATTTATGTCCGTTTATTCTTTGGCGTAAGGTCTGGCCTGTTTGTCCAATTGGAAGTCATTCCTGTGCCCTGGGCAAGGACAGATCGTCGGAACCAATGCCTAAGCAACCACTCTCTTGGATGTATTTAAATAAAGTTGTGGCCAAAATTGTGCCAAAAACCCAAACTAAAATTGATGTGTGATGTGTGAGTTATTGGGGGGTGGCTTGGGGACCTCGACACGCAACTTACCGCCCCCGCTCACTCTCAGAACCCAAACCCCTATCACCATACACAGGTTTACTCTCTCTTTTTCTAATCAGTGCTACTAGACTATCATGGCAGCTTTATGTGTCTTTAACCTGTAGGGTTCAGCACACCTTGCACTGTCATTACAGACATCACCACCACCAACCACCAGAACCGATCTCTGAGCAGCCTGTCCTTGTGTTGATGGAGCTATCCTTGCTAGACAAGATCACTCGGGGAAATGCTTGAGCATGAATCAACAGGTGAAAGGGCCTGCATTCAATTCCCCACTGCTGTGAGGCAATTACTACTATGGATAATGGTAGCTAGCCAACTACTTGGTCATTATTCCAAGTCCCTGATGGCAATCCTCCATTTTGGGAACAACTGTTGTTAATGCAGATATTAATGCCTCACAGTGAATGTGGATCAGATACAACCTCATGTTAAGACCTAAATTGCTTAGTTCACAGGGAAATAACTGTTTCGTTAGTCAAATTTTACATTGTATATGATATATAAGACCAAATACAGGAACACGCAAAGTAATGTTGTACTTATGGCGTGAATTTTCAATATAGAAGCATTCTGTAAACAAGAATAAAGCTGTCTTTAATGTCAAGGTTTTTTGCCCTTCTCTTCAAGCCAATTTTATTGGTTGTAAGTCACTTGGTTTCCCTTGGGCAGGATAACAAATAAAATAAAAATAATTTATCAGACTTAAGAAACGGACTTCTTTACAAACCTCCCCTTTAATAAAGCTCCTTCTGCAGTATACACAATGAAAATTTAAAATGCCATCCAGAAATTATCAGCGTACTTATGAATAATCAACAGGAAAATGTTAACATATTCCCAATTCAGTATCTGCTTTTACCTTTGTACTGTGTAGCTCAAATACTCATTATAATTGCCATTTAAATGGTTAAATATATTAGGGCAAGCAGCCAATGCCTATTTTCGTTTTCCTCCCCCCACCCCAGCTTCTTCTTCATAGATTTTCTTTTATGCAATAGGAAAGTTAATTCTTAAACTTTGTCACAGAACCCTTTGTTCCTGCTGAAGTCACTTTGCTTGTCTCTCCTACAGTAAGGACACCAAATCCTAAAAGCTGGCAAGAATGCATATGTTTATTTCACCATTGCTCTGCAATTACTGAATGCCACTTAATTATAGCAACAGATGCTCGAGTGTAGGAACCAGAAAAATCAAACGCCTCATTTCCAGGTTATTTTTTTCCATTGCTTCTGCCAACAGCAGATGTGTGAGCCCCTTGTGCTCTGGCGTAAATACTTATCAAATCCTAACAGGTCACCTATGTCACAAACAACATTTCAGATGCAACTGTTTCACCTGATAATAGGCTCTGAAAATAAAACTGTGAGCTGTAAATACAATGTATTCGGAATGAAATGCCATAATGTGAAATTGCTTTTTCTCTAGCTACATAAGAAGTCCTTGACAGTTTTTGGCAGTGATAAATCACCCTCCCATTAATTGTCTCCTCTCTCATTGTGAGGTGAGCTGCTAAAAGGGGCAGTCAACAAAAATGACTTAAAGGACAAATTTTGGCAAAAAAGACAATGAAGAAATCTGTCATTGCTCTGCCTCCAGTAAACTGTCATGGAACAATCAAAATATATGTAACTGAAGTGTTTATGTCTTTTTTAGAAAGGTTATAGGATGATACATTTTCAGATAAAACAGAAGAATGAGGGGGTCTGAGGTAGATGGCGTCTAAAAGATACGTTCCGTTTCTGCTTAAACGACCATCCACAGCCCCAATCTATGGCAACGTTATTAAATGTTTCTGGTACATTTTGGGGGGATAACTCACCCTAGGCTTCCTGCTACTATTGTCATTAGTACTATTAATATTTAGAGGGGGGAATGGAGAGCCAATAACATGGAATCGTTTAATACTGTACAGTTTAGGAGGACTTATTCTGTCAGTTTCCCCAAACTCTGAACTCTGATTCATACCAGTGGGCTCTCTGCATTCAGCATCTTATGGAATTCAAGCCAGATTCTCAGCAGGAAGTCTCCAGGTTTGGCGTATATTTTCAACAAAAGTTGTTTGGCAAGGGTAGAGCAGTTCTCCCTATTCTCCCTGCCCATATATTTCAGATACACATGATTATTCCTTGGAAACACCTCCTGGTTCAACATAATGATTATTATTATAAAGGTTTAGGGTGCCTTTGAATAGGTATGCATCGCTAAATGCACCTGACCATTTGCTTTTTTAAAAGGTAAGTTGTGGCATGTTAGATGCTGAAACGATGCTCCACAAATATCCATTTAATTTCAACCAGTTCAAATATCCGTTTAATTTCTATATCCACTTTCGAGGGGGTGGAGGAAGATGAAAAAATTATTGTAAGACAAAATGTGCCTCAAAGACAGAAATATTGGACTGAATTTGGTGTTCACATTCAGGACACAATTCTACATTTCAAATAAAATCTTGTTTCAAGGGGCTAAGGGAAGGCAGAACACACAAACTGGTATCTCCTTTGAATATTGAGGGAGCATAATAATGATTAAGGATGAGATAAGCTCATGTGATAACTAAAGAGGCCTCTTGAATGCTGTTATTTTCAATTTATATAAATACAGGTGTATTTGTTTTTTGTATTCTTAACTTAAAAGCACTTCAAATGGTAAAGCTAAGTATAAAAACACATAGTAAAAAACTCAAAAAGTCAACAGTAGACAATATCATATTCTAAGAAGAGGAAATCTGTTCAAAAATCAGTACAATAAACACAGACATAATACACATCTACATACAGCATCTATGGCATGCATAAATAAATGATCAACAAGTCATTCTGAGTTTTATGTCTCAAACTATTACTAAACAGATTTCTGTGAAAGATTACTGTCAGTCAAAAACTAGATAAAACTTTAACAAAACCCTTGTTTTGGCAAATTTGGTGTTCTAAGATGGGGAGAGAGATACAGTAAAAAATATTCTGCTAATCAATATGGCTTAGACCAGGAAACACAACTATAAAGAGGAAGCAAATATCAAACAAGAAGAGAAAAAAACCCTGGAAACTTTCAAAATCTTCCAATATGGTCTTGTTATTTATTTTGCTATATATCACTTAAATGTAGATAAATGTACTCTGTGTACTTCTTTTAATGTCTCTTGGATGTCAACGATGGAGAAGAATAGAGGGATTGAAGTTTTTCTGTTTTGCTTTTTTGGTGATGAGCCAGTTTGAGAGCTTGCTGTGAGCATATGGAGATAGCATATTTGCAAGTCCATCTCTGGAGGATTGCAAAAGGCCCTTAGCTTGTGAAAAACAGCAATGTTATTTTTTTTTAACGTTCCCTATATTTAGAGATTAAATCGCTCACTGCACAAACCCATTTGGAGCAGGCGAGAAGGTGAAAAGGATAATCAGTACAGTCACTGGTCCGTGTTTCCTAAACGCTTTTGAAAACATTACTGTGCGCAGGCATAAAATTAGCGGCAGGACCTTAAAAAGGCTGGCATTTAGCATGACTTTTTGGAAAGTGACACCCTCATTTTTTTCTTGTAGGATATCATTAAATTTCAATCGCCCTATGGCAGTGCCTTTCCATTAATAACCAATTCACTGTGTCACTTTGGCTCTCCTTTGAAATAATGAGCCTTTGCTTCGCTTTAATAAATTTAAACATATTCTCAAGGCCAGAGAAGATAGGAAACCGCAGATGGGCTGAGAAAAACACGATTCATAAATCCTTAACTGCCTGAGATCGTTGAGAGCAAAACAAAGTAACACTCGTAAAATATTAAACAATCCCAGCTGTATGAGTGAAGCTTCATTAACAAAAATGGACTATTTACTGCCTTCTCTGGAGCCTGTGGGTGGAAGGATTGGAAGAAGTAATCTTTAGAAAAACACTGTCACCCTCATTTTGATTCTCTAATCAACTGATGGCAGGATAGGCAGACTTATTTAGCAAGCTTGTATAAAACAGTGGTTGGTTTGTTTTATGGAAAAAAATATATACTTTTATTGGTTCAATACCACGAATTGTGCTTCCTGGTTGTTACCGCCACAGAAATAAAAGAATGTAAGAACTTGCCACCTATTTTGTCATCCAATGCAGCCCCCAAACTGTTCTTGAGCTTACAAGTTAAGAATGACAAACTCTATTTCAATCACTAGAGGACTCCGGCCACACTCTTAAGAAAAACATGGCAGTACGAACCATGGCAGGGAAATCCAGCAATGACAGTTGTCTTTGCTAGGCAGTCTTGATAGTTTATTTTAAAATGTTACTCTTCTTGTAGGGTTATACAAAAAGCAAATCCTTCCATGATTCATTAGTACAAAAATGCTGTAATCAAGTAGACAACTGGCTTGGGGCTGCAAAAGTACCGATAAGTATGCATGCTAACTCTGGCATATGACTTAGTGGGGCTTACTCCTACGTAAGTGTGTTTAGAAAGGTACATCTGTGGTGCTAAAAAACACAGCACAGAAGAAAGCTGCCCTGAAAGAAATGAATTTTATCTCGAGTTGTAGCTCTTTACCAATGGGGATTAATGTGGTCTTCTTACTGATATATGCACTGCAAATTTATGTCACTTATAGAGCCCCATAGTATTTCACTTTGCACAAGCATTAACACAATTCTATCTAAAATAATATAAGCTCCTTGGGGCAGTGCTTATGTTGCTCAGCCATGCACAGTGATAGCTGTAATTGATATCCTTTGAAGAGCTTCCTAGTTCTAGAAAGGCTTCATTCTGTCCATCTGCACCTTTGAAGGCTGTTACAAGAGTATATATTTAAGGTTTTACGTTATACTGCGCAGCAGCAAAAGGAAGACAACTCCCCGTACCCTGTCCTGCATCTGTCAAAAGAACCACAAAAATACCCAAGAACAATTTAAAAAGACTCAAGAGTAGATAAGCTTACTCAGCAGAATAGAATTTTCTAATAAGGAATGTAGAATTGTGTTGCTGATTCTTTGGAATTCCACAAACCTATGGTTCTCTGAAACATAATGCATCTGTTATGATCCATTAGGCCCTCAATATGCTTACAAGAGCCTCTAAAATAAGGGGAAATAGGATACTTCCACTTTTCTGACAACTGGATGTTATTTATTAATTTCTGTAAAAACTGTTGCATCCTAAAGTTGCACACTATATCAGTATGCTATAAAGAGCAACCAAAACTGATGTGAAATTTTGATATAAACCATTGATGTAAATTTAATATAAACTGTTAATTAAAAAATGAATGAAAGCCCATAGGCATTCTATAAAACAAGAAACATTGTTCCAGCTTCATATTAGGGCTTTCAAAAGTAAATGAAAGTGGTTCTACCAGCTGATAATGGAATTTAGTTTTAGGCTTCTTGTCTTCTAAAACCAAAAATATTGACATTTAGCAGAAGTTAAGAAACATCCCCAGGGGAAAAACATTGCTTTATGACAGTGATGGCCAAACTTGGCCTTCCCCCTGTTTTGGAACTACAACTCCCATCATCCCTAGCTAACAGGACCAGTGGTCAGGGATGATGGGAATTGTAGTCCCAAAACAGCTGGAGGGCCAAGTTTGGCCATCACTGCTTTATGTAATCTGAGTCATATTTACTTCAAGAAAAGCATCTGACGTGACAAAAGTCTCAATCTATAGTCAAATCACATGTAACAATGAAAAAAGTATGTATGATAGGAAATGCTGAAGTTTATTCATACTTTTAAGCCTAAATTTCCCTTTGTGGCATTACAAAATTATCAATGTATATTAAAGGTTTTGTGGAATGGTATTCTACGCGGGTGGCGCTGTGGGTAAAACCTCAGTGCCTAGGACTTGCTGATCGCATGGTTGGCGGTTCGAATCCCCGCGGCGGGGTGAGCTCCCGTCGTTCGGTCCCAGCTCCTGCCCACCTAGCAGTTCGAAAGCACCCTTAAGTGCAAGTAGATAAATAGGTACCGCTGTATAGCGGGAAGGTAAACGGCATTTCCATGTGCTGCACTGGTGCTGGCTCGCCAGCTGAAGCTTCGTCATGCTGGCCACGTGACCCGGAAGTGTCTTCGGACGGCGCCGGCTCACGGCCTCTTGAGCGAGATGAGCGCGCAACCCTAGAGTTGGACACGAATGGCCCGTACAGGCAGGGGTACCTTTACCTTTATTCTACTCGTTAATAGAAATGTAACAGGTCACATCATTTTCACAACCCCATCTCCACTCTCATAACCATAAAACAAGTGTCATAGGGGGTCTGTCCACCAATAATGCAACTTGCTAATTTACAACCCCAGCTTTATATTACAGCAGGGGTCAGCAAACTTTTTCAGCAGGGGGTCGGTCCACTGTCCCTCAGACCTTGTGGGGGGCTGGACTATGTTTGGGGGGGGGGATGAACGAATGCCTTTGCCCCACAAATAACCCAGAGATGCATTTTAAATAAAAACACACAGTCTACTCATGTAAAAACACGCTGATTCCCGGACCATCTGTGGACCAGATTTAGAAGGCGGTTGTGCTGGATCCGGACCCTGGGCCTTAGTTTGCCTACCCATGTATTACAGTATGCAGGATAACTGCCACAGATACCTTTGATTTAAAATACATGCTTTCCTTATCCTCTGCTCGCCATTCAAGTTTCAAATAAATAATACCTTTGTATACTTTATGACCTACAGGGGGAAAAACAAAGAATGAGCAGAACAATGGTTTGAAAATCAATTCTTTAAAGACGTATTTTAATTTTTTAAAAAAATAATGTTGCTTTAAATGAAGTGTCTGTAAAGTTGCTCTAGTCCTTGCCCCGACACTAAACTATGAGCCAAAGTCCCCTATTAAACTCCACCCAAGTTAAATCACAAGCTGGTCAGAGGACTTCAACTGAAGTCTTCTCTCTGGTCACCTTATCGGCCAGGGGCTGTCTTTAGGTGAATGGACAACTGCTGACATTTTGACTTCAGATCTTCCAATGGAGTCTTCTTCTTTATCAGCTGCCTGCTGCCACAATGCTCTGGCAAATCCTAGTCCCATCTCTGGACTCTGGCTGCTTCTGCTCTCAGCTTGAAACTCTCCAAGTTTCCCTCTTCAAATTCACTCTGAATTTTGTTCAGTCTTCCAAAGACTGTCTCACTGCCCCTTAGACACTGCTGTGTTTACCCTATTACTGCCTTCAGTTCAGGACCCTACAGTCAATCCCACGGTTCTTGCTGGAATCCTGCAATTTCATTGGCCTATAACTATTAGACTATTAGACTATTAGACATAGATGGGTTGTCTACAAAAGGATGTCTCTCATTCTGACATATTGAATTCTACTGTCTGGGACAGCAAGCTGAGTTCTGCAGCCAACTGCCATAACTAAAACCTCACATGTTATCTTCTTAGCGGCAGAATCGATTTAACTGCTTCTGGTAGACTGGCAACAGAATCCCAATTCAATGTATCTAACCTCTTAACTAGAAAAAAGATGAATCCCCCTCTTAACTATTTACAACCTAAACAGTGTTTACATCATAGCAACTGATGGAGAAAGGTGAAGGGCAGGTTGGCTTAGAAATATGACCAAGATTGTATCGTGCTGGTCCAACAAAATGGCAGCTACATCAGGCAATGTGGCCTCTGCGGCCCGACCCATGACAACCAGGGGCAATAAAAGATGACAGTTCATCCAGCAATTGAGCATTGGACCACACAATCTATTTGGTTTTGCTCTGGCTGTTTCTGGGCTTTAAATATTTTAATGTATCCCTCCAAACTTCTGCAGCAAGCCTTACTACATTGCTAGATACACTGCAGTTAGGATAGATGAGACAGGAATACTGCCATATTTGATTTGTATCAAGCCTATATGTGCTACTGGTTCTCTCATATATGGATGCCTTTACTATAAACTGCAATGGAGTTGAACGTAATAGTTAATGCACATAATGATTGTTGAGTAGCACAGTGGTAGCCTCCAGATGTTGCTGGACTACAGCTTCCATGAACCTGACCATTGGCCGTGCTAAAACGGGTTGCTGGGAGTTGTAGTCCAACAAATTCAGGGCAGGGGCACCAGCCTGCTGCTTCTTTAATGATTTCAGATTTTTTAATACAGCCATTCTGTTACAACAACTCACGTGTTATTATGTGTAAAGGTTGTGGTGCTGTAACTTCAGCATAGTAGAGAACCTGCAGAGGCACCTGTTGCAGCTTCCTTGAAATATCCCTCTCAGCTACCTTAAAAAATCCCAGTGTAGCATGGCTCACACTTCTCTGTAACACAAAAATGTGCCCAAATGATGCAGTTCACTTTTTCCACAGTAGTACACGACAGGTATTAATTCATGTAGGGGGGGAAATTGCCTTATTTTTCCATCATAAGACGTCCCCATGTATAAGACGCCCCCTATTTTGGGGGACTCAGATTTAAGAAAATGGGGGGAGATGGCCCCGTGTATAAGACGCCCCCTAATTTTTGACATTATTTTTTAGGGGTGAAACCTGGTCTTATACACAGAAAAATACAGGAAGTATATTGCAGAACCATTACCCATTGAGGACAGAAATAAAGCTACCCTAGTAACCCTAGTTATAAATGTGCCCACCCCTGAGTCAAACAGAAGGTTCTCCACCTTCCCATGAGCAAAACCTATTTTCCCTTGCTAGAACTTGGGGCCTTCTGATGTATTTGACTGTTGGACAGACAAAAGAAAGCACAGTATTACACTCCACACCACAAAGTTAAAGTGTAGAATTCGAGAAGTAGTACAGTGGTGCCTCGCAAGACGAAATTAATCCGTTCCGTGAAGCTTTTCGTATAGCGTTTTTTTTGTCTTGCGAAGCAAGCCCATTGACAGCTTAGCGGATTAGCGCTATTAGCGGATTAGCGGCTTTTAGCGATCAGCTGTTAAGCAGCTTATCAGCGGATCAGCTGATAAGCGGCTTAGGAAAAGGGAGGGAGGGAAAGGGAAAAAACCCCGCAGGAACTCGCAAGACATTTTCGTCTTGCGAAGCAAGCCCATAGGGAAATTCGTTTTGTGAAGCACCTCCAAAATGGAAAACCCTTTCGTCTAGCGGGTTTTCCGTCTTGCGAGGCGTTCGTCTTGCGGGGCACCACTGTAGTGGCTTTAAAAGAAGGTTTAGACAAATTCGCGGAGCATAATACTATCCGTTGCTAGGATCCACAAGTGGGAAGAATGTTAACTCACTTTATTTCCCCTTATTAATTCAATGGAAGCCACTAAGAACTGAGACAGACATTATCTGCACAGCTTCAGTGTAACATCTGCATAGAACCATACTGGATTCCTTTTCTTGGTCTACTCTGCAGTGCAAAAAGAGATAGAATGCAAAAAAGCTGTTGTTTTTTATATATGATTCTGACTGGAATTAAAACAATATGGCCAAAAGAAGCTTAACCAGAACTGTGAGGAGGGAGAAATGGACAACTGTTGGTCACCACAAGCTTTGGGATTATTTAATGTTCTATGACAAGCTTTCAATTCTTTCAACCATCCTATGATTTTAGACTTGGATGAAAATAGGAAACTAAATTTATTTCTAAAGAGGTTTACAAAGAGGAAATAAGGAGAGCTAAGATTTTTATTTCTTCAGTACACACTTTTAGATCTCTTAAGAGTAGAAACTTTTCTTTCCATGTCCCCACCCCGGCAAAGCAGCCTTTTTATCAGCTAATATGTGAAACAATTGTAATGTAAAGCATGTAAGCAGTCTTTGCCACTGGGCCCTCATAAATCTTGCCAGTTCCCAGTGAACAACACCAAATATTTGCAGCTGAGGAACATTTGGTCTGCCTTAAATTAACATATCTCAGCAGTCAGAAGTCATTAAGCTTTGCCAATGATTTGAAACCATTTTTCCATTTCAAAAGCGACACTGGCTGTTACTTTTTTTTTCCTCCCTGGATGAAGAAGGTGGTAAAGGAACAAAAGAAATGAAAATGAAAATGCGACATTAATGAATAAAATAAAAAAATTACGAAGAGACTTTTAGCTGCTTTTAGAAAATCTCTTATTCAGAATGCTTTAAAAATCTAGCAGATATGTCAGTGTGTGTATATGCATGTGATTAAATAATAATTCCAGTTGATACATATTAATTTCAGCAATTGTGTGTTTTTAAAAGCTACAGAGGTGTACATTTTTTTCTTGCTTAATCCCACACAAATAGTCATTTAGATGTCTCTGAAATCTTTATACGACTCAAGAAGCAAGGAATGTCAAGTGTAAAGATCATCTGAAACATTTGCCTGTTTGGGAAACTGAGCTATAATCAAATCTAAATAGTTTGCATGTTAAGGACACTCCACACGGCGAGAACTGTCTCTAAAGTGATTCTATTACTGAAGAGGCAAGCTGCTTTTAAACCAAGCAGATTGGCTCTTCAAGGATGCAAACAACTTCAGAGGAAACAAAAGAAAACCCCAGCTCTATGTGGCTGTTCCCTTGCTATATTCACTTTCAAAATGGTGTCTTCAATTTCAATCAATCAAACATTTCAAGGAGAAAATGTGAAAGTTGTCAAGTGATTTTATATCATATTATTCTTGTTCACAAAGAACAAGAACATTCCAATCTGAGCTTTTATTCATATCTGTGATAAGAACCGTGGTTCTAAATTAGTTTGCAGCAATTTTTTTGCCACTTTTATTGAGAGATCTTTTTTTTAAAAAAAATGTTATATTTATATTCTGTAATAACTAAAAAAAAAAGAGTGGTGTTCAACTACGTTTCCTTCAGAACAGACCCACTGAAATTAATTAACACGACCAAACTAGGTTTATTAACTTCAGTACATCTACACTGAGTAAAATTTAGTTGAATACTTAAAAGGTATTTAAGGAAGTGTATTTTTCACTTTCTAATGCTTCATTATCTACCCCCAATATTCTGGAAATAATGTGATACATATCCAAATACACGTTTAAAAAACGAAGGATTACACACTAGGAATCTCAACATGAATTAATGTTTACCGTTAATTTATGATTAATCAATTTGTTGTCAAGAGTTTGATGGGACTCAGGAAGTAATAAGTGACACAATTATTTGGGGGGGGGGGATGATAATAAAGAAAAACACCCTCTCCCTTTTATACTGTGATCAATCCAGCCTTAAAACTGCACATGAACAAAAAGTACATGCAAAGAGGGCCTAAACCAGTTAAAATTGGCGAAGTTTAGGTCTCTCTGTCCTTAAAACAAAACAGATGCTGTGGAAATCTTCTATTTGTATCTCATTTCTCAGACACTTTAGAAAAACTAGCTTTATGAACAGAATGAAATTAGTGTTATTCGCAGCTAATCAGATTCATTTTGCAAGTGCTTAAAGCTTTGATTAAAAAAAAAACCCCACATTTTTGTCAAGGTTACTGAGGATATGTAAGTAATGTATTCACTTGCTACCTTTTAATTCCAGCGTAGTTTGTATTTTATAACAATCTTTTCTGAAAAGCTCTTCAGGAGACAAGTAGATTTCTCGACAAGCACTACTTAAAAGGAATTAAACAGTACTTAGAATTTTACCACTTAGAGACAAGTAGCTTCATTTCTATACCAAGGCTAGAGGTTTTAAGGATATGAAAATCTTATGAGTAGAATTTGTTTTCTCATATAAGTTTTATTAATATAGGAAACACAAAACATTTGAACTTCTTATTCTGCTTTCATCGCCTCACATCATTCTCCTGGCTCATAATGGAAACTGCTGGGACACATTTATGTTTTTCAAAACCTTGTAATTGAAGACATCACTGGCCTTTCCTAGATACCAGAAACTTTTTCATATGATTTATTGTTGAATAAAAGCTGCATGCACTGATGAAAAT
The DNA here is from genome assembly GCF_964252035.2 of Podarcis erhardii. Lineage (NCBI taxonomy): Eukaryota > Metazoa > Chordata > Lepidosauria > Squamata > Lacertidae > Podarcis > Podarcis erhardii. The sequence continues at coordinate 99,568,941 of NC_138508.1, read as the reverse complement.
AAATATAATAGAGATAATTTCACTTTTTAGAGGCATCCCAGCAGTAACTTCTAGAATGCTTAGTGTGGTTCCTTTATCATTTGTGGAAATTATTTTTTTTAATACTCTAATACAGTGTTTCCCAACCTTTTTTGGGCAAAGGCACACTTGTTTCATGAAAAAAATCTCGAGGCACACCACCATTAGAAAATGTTTAAAAAATTAACTCTGTGCCTATATTGACTATATATAAAGTAACTCTCTTTAATAGGAATCAAATAAACACAAAGAAAGTATTTTATAATTACTTTATTATGAAATAGTAAGTACCGTATTTTTCGTCCCATAGGACGCTCCGTCCCATAGGACGCACCTACTTTTTTGAGGGGGGAAATAAAGGAAAAAATTTTTCCCCAAAAAACCAGGTCGGGGAACAGTGGGATGGCGGTGCTGCGCCTCCCCGCTGTCCCCCGAGCTTGTGGGGCTGGCCCATGTCTGCCTGGCGCGAGGGGCGCTCTGCTTCAGGGCGCCCCGCGCGTCCGGCGGCAGGCTACAGTCCGCAGCATGGGGAACCCTCTGTTTCAGGGCGCCCCATGCGCCCCCCGGGTGCGCAAGGCTTGCCAACACGAGCGCGGAGCACGGGGCGTCCTCTGGAGGGCGCCCCGTGCTCCGCGCTGCAGGCTGCTGCCCGCAAGCCTTGCGCTCCCGGGGGGAGATCCCCCGGGTGCGCAAGGCTGGCCGACACCAGCACGGAGCACGGGGCGTCCTCCGAAGGGCGCCCCGTGCTCCGCGCTGCCAGCTGACGCCCGCAAGCCTTGCGCTCTCGGGGGGAGGTCCCCCGGGTGCGCAGGGCTGGCCTACAACAGCGCGGAGCATGGGGCGATGGGATGTGGGAGGGAGCTCGCTCCCCGCCCCGCGTGTGCTCGCCGCCGCCGCCCCGCCTCTCGCCGCCCGCCTCGCCCGCCTCCCTCCCACGGCACACCAGGCAACGTCTCGCGGCACACTAGTGTGCCGCGGAACACCGGTTGGGAAACACTGCTCTAATAACAATCATGGGGTTAATTTGACTTTTGTTAAAATGAGCATACAGAGCCTGAATCAAGAATAGTCAATAAACAAATGATTCAGGCTTAAAATTAAAAATAAGAACTTTAAATCTTTGTATTTCTGTTTGCATTGATAATGGAAAATGTCGTTTTAAAAAAATGTTGCCTAGCTCTAGGTTATGTCATTTCTACTTTTTATCCTAGAAATACCCAGGGAGCAAAGTCAGAAGACTTTGTTTCTTTGTTTGTTTAACGGCCTTTAATCTGACGCTCACAAGGTGGTTTAAAAAACAAAAACAAAAAATACATAAAATAATAACAAACAAATACTTTCCCAGTTTAAAAGGTGCCAGATTGTTTAATTAGCCAACAACCTGGGTAAAGAGGAATATTTTTGCCTGGCGCCTACATATAGGTGATGTTGTGACTCTCCAGACCTTTCATGCAGCGGACACGGGTGACGATTGTTTCTATGACTTTACAAGTAAAAATGATGAGATTCCGCAGCTGGACTTTGAAAACTTCAGTGGCTTTAGAGCTGTGCCATTTCTGACAGATGTTGGACACTATGGATAATGATTTTGTAGTTCAGCAATATTTTTTTAAAAAAATGTACTAAGGATTTTTTACAAGAACACATCACACTGTAAAAACAAACATTCTTTTTAAAGAAAAATGGAAGTATATGAAGCATTACTGCTCACAAATCACTGAGAACTATGTACTCTCTCCATCTTAACCAAAAGACTGTCTCTTTAGGGTTATTTATTTATTTATTTTAGTAACTGCTTGCCTACAAATACATTTTAGTGTTAACAGGAAATATGTCGGACTGCCTTTTATAAACAAGTAATAAGTTATCCAGAATTTCTATTATAAAATTATCCAAGCTGACAACGACTGAGAGATTTGACGGTAGGCACGTAGATCTTAATCAAAGTGGTATTCTAGTTTGAATACAGCAATTCCATTTATCCATTACTTAATAGAGAATTCTCATACATGAGAATTTTATACACGGTACCTTCTTCAGGCTCATGTGTACAGGGAAGAACGGCATGAACCAAAAAAACAGGTAAATCTGGCTATATACAATCCTTGCAATACAATAGTGACAATGGGAATTACTAGTGAATTTCAGTGTGGGCAACAATTCAGTGTGGTCAGCATAGGAAATCCCTATGGGGGGAAAATTCACCCTAATGGTTACACTTTTCATAAAACTTTTCATAAAGCTACAGTCCTAGGGAGAAGCTCAATATACTTCTCCCTTATTTGTTGACAAGATCATAACATCACCACGGACATCCCAAGCTACTGCAAAGAACTTTTGCAAATATTCTGTTGAGTTTTTCACTCTCTTTTCTGTATTTTTTTGGTAGTTCTGTTGTCATCTGTCAGGCCCCCATCATGTCGGTCACTTAGGGTGAATAACCTAAAGTCTTTTAGACAGGAGGCAGGTGGGGACTCTGTTTCTCCAGCAACTGTTACTGAACTGCATCTAAATCTCCAGTTAACTTGGGTTTCCTGCTCATTCTACTGATACTTTTTGTAGGCCCCACAAGTATTTGTCCTGATACAGCAGGACTTTTAAGGGTCTGACTGGATATTGGGACTTGAATCGTAACAAGTGGCAGGTTCATATGCTTGAAATTCCACCATACAGAACAGTCCTGTGGAGACAGTTGCTCGGCGAAAGTAATATCTGATACGGCACATTCATGGTTACATAACCAAATTCCCAGAAGTGATTTGTCCTTGCATGTATCACTCTGGAAAACCAGCAGCTGTAAGTCTCCTTTTGGAGTAACTTGCAAATTACCTGAGTTCTTTCCAAAATTTAAATAAACCAGAACCATTATCCCCAAAGAAGTGGACAACCACTTTGTACCTGCCCCATAATGGAGTGGGCTCCATTGGTTCAGGGTGAGTGGTCTTCCCCTCAATCTTCAGATTTTGATCCTAGACTTCTTAATTCTATCCCTCTTCAATGTGATGGGACACTTGCTTCTTTATGTTAACTAGAATTAAAGAGGTTTGCACGAGCTCTCACAGCCACAAAGCCAGAGGAATCTGTGCACTATTTGGCTGCCAAGGCCCCTCAACCCCTTAGATAAAGTCTTTGCTCAGCTCAGATATATATTTTTCCCCTGGGGGTTGCCTTGGGGGTCTCCCAGCTGGTGCCTCCCCCTCCTCTCCACCCAGCCAGTCCATGACATCTGGAAGGTGTTAGGCACACCTGTGTGGGGAGGGTGTCCCTTAGCTTGGAGGCAGCCACAGAGAATGCTTTCTCCCAGGACACCAACACACCTGAGCTTCTGGTATTGAGATTCAGCCCTAATTCTGCTTCCAGAGTTATTAGCTTGTGCCCCCACCATCTTTGCTGAATGTCAATTGCCAACAACTTACAATGAAATAATTCCAAAACCACCCATAGAGTACTTGTTGCATTAAACTTGGAGCTCAGTTTTTTTTTTTTCAAAAATCATTAATTTAGAAGGAAAGCCCTCCCCCCAACTTTCTTCCATGCCACAGGACTGCAATCCAGTCAGATTAAACCTTCAGGAGTAGCTGGTGCAGAGGAGAAAAAATGCCGATCTGGCTTCCCGGCATGCACCAGGACACAGGGTGGAGGGGGGGGCAGAGCAAGGGAGCAAGATGGTTTGGGTGCACCAGTGGCCAGAGCTGGATTACCACCTCATCATCGCCCCAGTACATAGCAGCAATGCTATTGCTGGGAAACTAGATCCACAGCATAGCTTAGATTGAAAAGAATGAGCCACAGCAACATCTCATGAACATCTCCTTCCCCTCTCCTCCACTATGGCCATGGTATTGGAAACATCCTGTTAACTACTGTGTAGTGTGTCTGAACCTTAAACTGAAGGTGGCTTGTTGCAAACAAAGCATAGTTGAGATTAAGTGCAGTTGAAGGTTCAGGAAACCACCATAAACTGTGGCTATTCTAAACTGGAAGAAAAGCTTCCCAATTTGCTTTGCAGAGGCAGAAAGCGTGAGCTCAAGCCTGCTACAGCTTGATCATATCACATTCAACTACTATATTTGAATAAGGTGTCAGAATATGGTCAATGGCTTCATTTAAACATTTTTCATGTTATATCAACAGTAAAAACATTGGTTTCTCATGTTTCTTACTGGTTAAGAGAGGTTAACAGCTCAAAAAAGTTTTGATATAATATTAGATGTTGTCATTACGTATTTTGTAGCCACTGTAGGAAACATTGAACTATTAATGCCTCCTTATATAGCATAAGAATAAGAAAGGGAGCTGGCTATACTTTCTTTTTGTATTAAATATGTTACAGAGACCACACATACACACACATACCCAAACAGGCTGGGTCAGGAAATTAGACATCTTATCTTTGGGTCTGTTAAAAAGGACCAATAACCTAGGCCTCCAGCACTCAGTGTGATAACTGCTTTTACAAAATGAATTTTTGACTTTTTCACAGCTTAGCTACAAGTAGACACTATCAGTAGAACTGCATTTCCCTGCAATATGATGGAAAGTAGAAGATTTCAACATCTGACAGAAGAAAATGAACAGCTGATAAAACATCTTTGAAATGCTCTCTCGCTTCAACACATGCCTTTGACAATGATTTGCATTTTTATTATTGTTGACTTTCATGACGGGACTGATGGTCAGCTAAACATACAATGACTTGAAATAAAGCTAATTATAAGTTCACCATCACATTCTAGGGAGGAGGGAAACAAACCAAATCAAAGGAAAAGAGAACAATCCGTCTTAAATATTTTAGTCCATGCAAAATGTGAAAGGTTCATCTTATCTATTGTTTTTTCCCCCTTTCCCAATCAATAAAAAATGGATGCTATAATGCCATCAGTCAGTAAGGAATTATGGCATGGGACTGAAACTTGTATCGGTACTTCAAAACCTTAGCATCATACAACAGGATTAAGAGTTTTATCTACCTGGAATATCCAGCAATGATCTACATGTATAATCTTTTGCCACCTTTCAGTTGGAGGTGCCTTCTCTGGTGCTGGGCTTCAAGCCAGGATAACAGACTAAAAGAGTTGAAGGCTGTGAAGGTTAAGCAGGCCTATTGTTCAGTCAGAGGCCACAGAGATGGTCTTAGTGTGCTTCAGGGATGGCCAAGAACCAGCTGGTACTAGCTGACAGTATTCTGTTGCCTAGGTGCACCTAGGTGTTGATTCTTGAGAACTGGGCCCAAGGCATGATAGCAGGAACAGCTTACATATTCTACCTCCACTGCTGGAAGAAGTATTTTTTTGAACAATGGAAACTGCAGGTGGGGAAGTTCTGTTGGCTTGATTCCGCTTGCTGGCTTCCTATGGGCACCTGGTTGGCTGCGGTAAAAACACACTGCTAGATTACATGTGCCTTTGGCCTAATCCAGCAGGGGTCTTCTTATGCTTGGTGTGCAATATGTGAAGGGTGGAATTGCTGTGCCACTTGCCCATTATAAGATCAAGAAAGCTTGGCTTGGGGAGCAAGGACCTGCTCAAGATGACTCCTCTGTTTTCCTGAGAATAAATTGATTGATAAGCCTCTACCTTCTGAAGACTTGGAGGATGTGTGTGAGTCAACAGAAGGAATGAGCTATTCCTCAAAGCAAAATCCTGTCAATTTTTGTTGTGCAGTCTGCCTCCTATTGGCCTTAAAGGACTATAATCCATTTTGTCGAGTAGCACCTGAGACAATGTGCAGAATGGTAGAATGTTTTCTTTTGCCACTGTAAATAGGAGTCGCACACAGTCTGTAAAGTGGGGTCGATGAGATTATTTTAAGGGACAAGTGCCCTTTGCAAAACAAATCTCAGCATCTTAAGGTCATTTTTAAAACAGCTCCTACAAAGCATACATCTTCTAATTGTTATGCAAGCCTAGTAAATGCAAGAACAAATGAAACATGTGACGCTGTCTCATTTGCATGGACTGGCTACATGGGAAATTTTTAGCAGTTAAAAAAAACCACACACATAACTTGCAGTTATTTCAGCTTTCTCACCGTGGTAGGTTTGAAAGCAAATTCCTGGAAAGTGAATGGCACAGAGACAGCTAGGAAGTAACCAAAAGACTCTATGAAAGAAAGAAAAGGGGCTCTGGGGAAAATGGAAGTTTTTCACACTTAGAGGCAGAAATGTCTATCTAGAAGATTTGCCTTTGTTTTTTTCAAGGTACATTTATTCAGGAATCATTGGCTAACATAGGGCTCTTGGTGTTTCAGCAGAGGCTACAGAATAAGGCCCGGAATTCTAGCTGGCTGTTTGTTTTTATTTTATTCTTTTTGTCATAATTGTTACCCCAAACACCTTTTTATTTGTTGATATATTGTGCCACATTTACATTCAGCACTACCATCTCTAAACGATGGGAATTTTTGTTCAAAATTATTTATCTACCAGAGACTGGGTATACTGGGTTATGTGTAGTTGCTTTAAATACTTTATCTGAAGGTGTATTCTTTTTAACAATCAAGTGGATTCATTTTATGAAACAAATGAATGAAACATGTGAACTGAATAAACGTTCATCTTACGCATAGAATGAACAAGACCAGCAACACCACAGTGTGATGATATTTAGCAATTACCGTATTTTTCGCTCTATAAGATGCACCAGACCATAAGACGCACCTAGTTTTTGGAAGAGGAAAACAAGAAAAAAAATATATTTTGAATCCCAGAAGCCAGAACAGCAAGAGGGATCGCTGCGCAGCAAAAGCTGTTCTGGCTTCTGGGATAGCTGCGCCAAGCCTCTTCAGGGCAGGGGGAACGTTCCTCCCATTGCCCTGAAGAGGCTTCGCAAAAGCAACGCAAAGCCTCTTGAGCGAAGAGGTTGTGTCTTCTGTGGCACTGGCTGCCCCTCCCCACTTGCTGTCGTCTTAGTAGCCTGCTCCTTTTTTATCAGGTACATGTTTGCTGGTTGTTGCATCAACTTCAACACTAGACTTAGTAGGAAGTTAGAAGGGAGGGTGTGCCTTTCAGCGACATATCTGGCCTGTAATCTTTTGTTGAGCTTCTGCTTTGGCCAGCCCCTTTTCTTTTTCCTTTTCTTTGACATGGTGATTGACAATGCACTGAGTGTGATGACCGATAGGAGTAAAACGAGAGCTCTAAAGTCTTATACACAAATAATCTAAATACAGTGGTGCCTCGCAAGACGAAAAACTCGCTAGACGAAAGAGTTTTCCGTCTTTTGAGGTGCTTCGCAAGACGAATTTCCCTATGGGCTTGCTTCGCAAGACGAAACGTCTTGTGAGTTCTTGCGAGTTTTTTCCCTCCCCCCCCTTTTTCTAAGCCGCTAAGTCGCTAATAGCCGCTAAGCGCCGCCAATAGCCGCTAAACCGCTAATAGCGCTAATCCGCTAAGCCGCTAATAGCCGTGCTTCGCAAGACGAAAAAACGCAAGACGAAGAGACTCGTGGAACGGATTAATTTCGTCTTGCGAGGCACCACTGTAACCAAGTAGCAAAGGCCTAATGGAAGAGAGAACACTACTGTTGCCCAAGACATGGCAGTCCACAGATTGAAGGTAGCATGTTGTTTTTGAATGTTCCCTTATGTTAACAAGCAAACAAAGCATGCTTTCCCCACTGAACTTTCCTATATGAAATACGTAGGAAAACTAACATATGAAAGGTTGCAGGCAGTTACAACAAATATAGGGGAACATTCAAAATGAATGTTGCGCAACAGTTCAACATAAAACACACTTACTACCAAATTTCCTACTATGCTGTAAAGTACTACCTTTAGGCACGTAGAGACAACAGGGGAGCTACTTCCCCTAGCTGGGAGAGGAAGCTTTTTTTTTTCCTAGAGAGGGGAGCAGGAAGTAGAAGCCATTTCTTTTCTTGAGGCCTAAATAAATTAAGGTCTGAAGAGTATCCTGTCTCAAGAGCCATTCTCCAAGTCCTGACTACATTGCACGACTGGCTCATTGCACCGCATGGCAGTCACGGTTTCAACAGATGGCAATTGTCTGTGCTGTCCACAGTGGCTGCCCTCCCAATGATGGCATTCCTCCAGCTCATTTGAGAAGGGCAGTGGTGAGCTTGGGGCTGCACAGGATTGGCTCAGCCAGAGCACCTGCACAGCTACACCTTTTACCCTGCCTGGCCCAGGTCGGCTGCAGCCACACCAGGGGCGGGAGGGCTTCTCCACGTTTTTGTCCCACTACATGGCTGCTACTGGTCCCCATTACATGACAGTCACAGTTTTGACATGTTAAACTTTAAAACGACTTGTTGAAAGTGTGGTTTGGCCCTCCAGAAGTTGCTGATCTACTCCCACCATTGCTGGCTATTGGCCATGCTTGCTAAGGATTATGGGAATTGTACTTCAGCAACATATGGAGCACTAAAGGTTTCCTACACCTTCCTTATTGAGTCCGTCTTTTTTTTTAAATAGCTCCATTTGTTATATTCCTCCTCCAAGAGGCTCAAGATGGCACCCATACATGGATTTTGCTCCTTCCTTGCTATCCTCAACAGCAACAACCTTGTGAGGAATTTAGGATTAAGGGAGAGTGACTGGCCTAATTAAGGTTACCAGATTTTTTTCAATGAATGCGGTGACACTTTAAATACATACATACATACATACATACATACATACATACAGTGGTGCCTTGCAAGACGAAAAGAATCCGTTCCGCGATTCTCTTCGTCTAGCGGTTTTTTCGTCTTGCGAAGCAAGCCCATTGACGGCTTAGCAGATTAGCGCTATTAGCGGCTTTTAGCGGCTTAGCGGATCAGCTGATAAGCGGCTTAGCAAAAGGGGGGAGGGGGGGAAACCGCAGGAACTCGCAAGACATTTTCGGCTTGCGAAGCAAGCCCATAGGGAAATTCGTTTTGCGAAGCGCCTCCAAAACGGAAAACCCTTTTGTCTAGCGGGTTTTCCGTCTTGCGAGGTGTTTGTCTTGCGGGGCACCACTGTACATACATGCATACATACATACTACACGTTCGGGACATTGATGCTGCAGCCATGGTGGTGGCAGAGGGAAGGGAGGTTTCACACTGCCTTTCGGAGCATCCCCATCCCAACTCCTCCTTGCGTGTACGCAGGAGGGGGCAGGGATCCCTCAGCTGGGAAGGGAGGCGATCTCTGCCCCCTCCTGCTTGAATGCAAGCTCTGATACAGCGTGAAGGCTCCCTTCACAGCTGAGAGATACCCACGCCACCCCTGCTTGCATGCAAGTAGGATTTGGGAGGCTGCTCCGATAGGCAGCATGAAGCCTCCCTTCACAGCTTAGTTGCTGGGGTCAGGGAAGGTGGAGGCAGTGGCGTAGCATGGGGGGTGCAGGGGGGGCCGGCCGCACCGGGCGCAACATCTGGGGGTTAGGGTTAGGGGCGCAAATCCACGGGTTAGGGGGCGCAAATCCACGGGTTAGGGGCGCAAATTACTTGCCTTGCCCCGGGTGCTGACAACCCACGCTACGCCACTGGGTGGAGGCAGCGTGGAAGCTGCATCTTAGTGCCCCTGCACCACCATCATATGGGAACTTCCGAGTAGCTCCTGAAGCCAGCCAGAGCCAACTGCTCCGGACTGCTGAGACTGCCGCTGCTGCGTTTCCCGGGGACATTAGATGAAATCCGGGGACGTTCCGGGGATGGAATTTGTCCGGGGACTTGTTTGCAAATCTGGGTACTGTCCCTGGGATATGGGGACGTCTGGTAACCGTACCTAAGATCATCCATGACTGAGCTTTGAAATTAAGGAGGGCTAAGGTTTTAGCCTAATGGTTAATCTGGACTTGTTATGTATTCTACTGAGCCACATAGATCTGAATGCTGCAGTCCTATACACCCTTACTTAGGAGTACTGTCTACTGAACTCAGGCGGGTTAGCTTCTGAGTAGACCTCTGAGTAGGCTTGCACTGTGAAAGTTTGGTAAGAAGTACCGGTATTAGCCATAGTAGGCAACAATGAGAAGAGGAAAAGATGTAGTGAGTTATATTTAGAGTGAAGTCCTTGCAAATCCATGACAGCATAAAGCCACTGAGTAGGTTTTGTATTTCACTACTAGGGTTGCCATATGTCCGGAATTTACATAGCTGGGATTCGGCCGTCGAAAACAGTGTCTGGGCGGAACTGTCTGGGAAAATCTGGACATATGGCATCCAGTGTCGGAAGTGTATATTTTGGCAAATTTTCTTTAAAATAGCTCAAAAACTTATTCTTTTTTAAGATCTCACAGAAACCGCTCAAGCAACTTTTCACTTTTTGAAGTATGGCAACCCTACTCACTACTGGTTTCCCTGACTAATTGGTTCAAAGGAATTCGTTAATCAAAAGAGACGCGATGCTTGAATGATGCACAACATTTAACCAGGAGAGATACAACCAATGATAAAACTATTATAACATGTTCACACTGTAAAAAGAGAAAAGAAAACATTTTAAAAGCTTATTAAACTTTAGAGCTAGCTAAATTTCCTAACTCTCCCTCCAGCGTATCAAGAGCTAGAAAAGCTGCAGCAGAAAAATTAATTTTCCCTGAGTAGTTCAAATTGTTCTACGAAACTAGAGAGCAGAGAGTCATTACATCTGTGCTCAGCACAAGAAACACCTCACTCCACCAACCTCCTCCTGTAACATTGCCAAGGTCATGGCCGAAAAGCCGATGGAGCTTTTCCACTTTGTTAATCTGTGGTTTCAGGAGTTTCTTAGGGAACACAGGAAATACTATGCGCCTAGTAAAAATCAAGTCATTTGTATAATAGTGGGGCAATAGTATCAAGTGTTCTGCACCTGTTTTACGCTGCGCTGCCATAATGTCTGTAAAAGCAAACAGTAGATCTCAGGGTCAGATTACAAATTGGACTAGGCTGTTTGCTAGATTGCTGCTTTGTTTAACCTTTATGCTTTTGTTTTAAAGGGTGACTTGGGCAGGGGAATCGCAAGAAATAAGAGGCTAGTTCAAAGAGTTGTAATTATCTGCAAGGTAAATTAGATATTTTACTTTTAACAAATTATGATACAATTATTATGATACAATTTATCCATTCTGTCTTTTATAACATTGAGATACTCTGTTCAACAGGAACTCACGGAGAATAATGAATTTCAGATTATATGCTCCCTCCAAGCAGTATGATTAGAATACATAAAGAAATTGTTCTGCACCAGTTTTACACTGCACTGCTGTAATGTCTGTAAAGCAAACAGAAGATTTGAGGGTGATATTACAATTTGGACTATGCTGTTTGCTAGACTTCAGCTTTGTTTAACCTTTATGCTTTTGTTTTAAAAGTGGAATGGCTTTGTTTTGTTCGGCTGCAAGAAAGAAAAGGCCAGTTAAAATAAATATAATTGTCTGTAGAGCAAGTTAGTCTACCTTAACAAACGATGAGACAACTATTTTCCACATTGACTTCTATAAAGTTGAGATACTTTGTTTGACATGAACTCACATAGAGTAATGAACACCAGGTAGTATACGCTGCTTATAAACTGCATTATGAGAGTACATGTGGAAATAAATTCTGTTTCTGTTAGGTACTATAAGCTTTTCTTTCTTGTTTACAAAGAAGCCAAAAGCTTTGCATGCCGTGCTTACAAATTCCAGGTTCCAGGTCTACATTAATTGTTCCTTTATAACCCATGCCACTTCGTTACCTGACTTTCTTTTGTCTCTCTTTGTACGTTACAGGTGCTTCTTGTATGGCACGCAACTTTAACACAAGCACACACACAAACAAGCACACAGAAGGTGGGTGGGAGGAGATGTGCTTGCCTTCTTGAAATATTCTAATTTGAATTGTTCAGTGAATGCCTCTTGCCCTGCAAGGAGTGCAGATATCTTACAATCTGAAAAGCAGCAGTTTGATTCTCAGCAGGCAAAATTAAAGAATTGACTGCATCTGGGTTGTAATAACCACCTTCCCCACAGTCAGCGGAATGACTATTATTATAGCAGGCTTGGATAAAAAAATTTAAAACAGATTGCGTGGTAGAAGAAAGAAAACAGCATTTCCAAAGGGGGGAAAAACACCCCTAGATATTGCATACTTAAACCGTTTTAATTTTCTATGGTGCCTGTGCATTGCCCCCTCTATTTTAATTGCTATAGGTTACGAGACTCAGACAAGAAGCAAGACAAATGTTGAGCAAATATATTCTGTTTATTGCTTAGGTAATATACCTCAAACCCGACTCAAACACCGTTCCTCTCTTGTTAAGAATGTGCATCATCATGCCAGAATAGACTTTCATTATTTTTCCTCTGTTATAATTTTGGTGAAACCTGACCTTCTTAATATCCACCCTTTCAAACTGTTGGGCCACATTCACACAAATTCCAGTTTTGCAAAACTTTTACACATTTTTACCGTTCGTTCTTAATAAAATGTAAGTTAGAAAGGAAGGAGTAACTTCATTGGTAACAGTCTGTGTGGGTGGGAGACTGGTCCCCCACTCCACCAAATACATGCAGCCACTCAGTTTGTGCAATTCATCGCAACAGAAAAGGTGTTTTTGCACATATGGGCTTCTGCATCATATACTGAATCGTACATCTTGTGAAGAGCAAAGGTGTGTCCCTGTTTTTGTACCACACAACCTCTGCACAGGTCAATGGTCAACAAGGACTATAGTTCTCTTTAGAAAAGAGTAGGCATTTCTGTGTTTGGACTGTTAGTAAGAAAGCAAAGCTGAGACCCTTTCCATTAATTTTCATTTGATTCTGCCTATGCCCAAAACTTACGTACATTTAACTTTAACATGCTTGGCAAAAAATAAAATTAAAAAGGGGCCAGAAGTCCGGAGGAAACGATTTTGGCAATTCCACCTGCCCCTGTGTTCTAACTACACACAATGTGTATATACAATGTGCTTAGACTATGCATGATTTTGGCTTTAGGCACAATCCCCAGAATGTACCCCCCATGTAAATTGTCATCTTACTGTATTTCCTTATAGTTTCACCAAACTGAGCCCTCCATGTCAGGAAGAAACAGGACAGAAACATCACATGATAAAGCATTTCCATGATATAATTTACCTTGCCTTTAAACACGTGAATGCAACTGTGTTCTTAAACAGTAGCTTGACTTGCAATGAACTGGATAAAGTATCACTGCTGGGAAACAGTGCAAGACCCAGGTCACCCCAGACTGTCAGTACTGTGTAGGTGCTGGATTACAGCATTCTGTTGCTGAACTGCAACAAAACCCATAAAAAAATCTGTGGTTTTTGCAGTTAGGAAAGTGAAGGCGAAATGCACTAAAAAGCACGGGATAAATGACTGATTCACGGGAAGATGTATAACCTCTGCACAAGCAAATCAGGATATGATCTCCCCATAAACAAATCAGAATGAATGGTCAGCAAAGAGGGTACTGCATACCGTGTGCAAGCAAATCAACAGTTTGTGTGGAGGAGACCCTGCAGTCAGACTCCAACACGCCACAAAAGATTTATGGTATTTTTTCACTCTGTATATACTCATAATCCTAATGCTTTACTGCTACCTAATTAATCTTTCCAGCACTCTGGGACAGGAGACAGTACGATTCTTTATTAACCAACACATTTTAACTTGGGTGAAATCCATTTGACTTTCAAATGTAAAAAGTAAAAGAGAAATATATGAAGTCAGATGATCACCAGGTGAATCCTTGGATTTTAGTGGGAAGTAGAACATAATTAACTTTTAAAAGGGGAAGACTTGAGCTGAGGAGGAATAATTAAGGGTTTGATAAGGTGATCAACAGAAGAGGAAAACTAGCTAACAAAAATAAAAGTCACAGACAAGCATGGTTTTTTCCTTGTGCAGAATGTCTGTCTACGATCAACACAGAACAGGAGCACTGAGTCTCGGTGTGAGGGCTTGAAATGCCATCATAAACCATTTGAGATTTGCTCTCATTACATTACTACCTGAAAAAGCACACTGTAGTTATAAGCCTTGTAAATCCAAGGTTCTTTATCATTTAGCCTTCTATATACTAAAACCTTATTTGTAATATGCACTATATAGTGTAGTAGTAAATATTTCCAATTAGCTTTAGTGTCAGTAGTCCTCCAGAAAACTGATGCATTTATGTTAATATAAAAGCCTACATGGTATATTTTATCATGCATTAGAGATTTTAATCAGGTAATCTGCACGGCATCTGGAAACCTAAGCAGAGGCAAAGTCTGCTATAACAAAGGCACTGTAACAGTTCACCTTCAGTGAAGAACAATAATGCATTATTAAATTCACTTTCCTGCTCAGTGGTTACACTTAGCTGACCACAGCAAATTTGCTCTCTGCCTGGTCTTCACAAGTTGGCAGAAAAATAGATTCTGTCACATTTAACGGGCTCTGAAAATGACAGGATGCCTCTCTTGGTTTAACTATGAGCCATAATCTTTCAGAAGTAAATATAATTACAAATGCCTTTTGTCACATACTGCTTAGGAAGGATATTATATGTGGGTGATTATGGCAATAGATATCACGAGGCTGCTTCACTGTCATTAAAATCAGATATTGATCATGTTACACATCAGCACTATCTATGGGTTCGTGTGTGTGTGTGTGTGTGTGTGTGTGTGTGTGTGTGTGTCCTCTTGACCAAACATGACATCATAATTCCTGCAATGCAACAAAATATAAAGTACATCAGATTCCTTGACTATATCACGACCAAATTCAGAGATCCTATGCCAAACAGCAATCTTTTTTTAAATAACTGAATGCTTTTTAAAAAAATTATTTTGTATTTCCAGTTTTGTTTTTCAGAAGATGAGAAAGTTATCACACCCATCACTGTCTATTATCAGATTTATGAATTACCCATTAAAAAGCAATGATTGGGACTCAGGAAAAAGGTTACGGGCCCAAGACAATGGATATTACGCTTTATATTATTGCTGTTCCCAGGGGTTCATTAACCAGACAGTCCTACAAATTCCTACTTGGAAGACAGTTGGGTTTACTCCTAGCTAAGTGTGTACAGGAGTTTGGTATTAAAGTATTTGTGGCTCAGTATAAAGCAGGAGTCAGCAACCTTTTTCGGCCGTGGGCCGATCCACCATCCCTCAGACCATGTGGTGGGCCAGACTATATATATATATATATTTGGGGGGGGGGGGGATGAACGAATTCCTATGCCCCACAAATAACCCAGAGATGCACTTTAAATAAAAGCACACATTCTACTCATGTAAAAACACGCTGATTCCCGGACCGTCCATGGGCTAGATTGAGAAGGCGATTGGGCCGCATCCGGCCCACGGGCCTTAGGTTGCCTACCCCTGGTATAAAGGATAACATTTACACCACAAAGCCTGCAGTTATACATACTCTTATATACACCTGACAATAAACATGTATAAGATTACAACCGTAAGACAATTTAATATTGTTTTCTCTATTCCAGTTACATTCGGGGGGGGGGGGGAGTCTGATGTTCCACTCTCATTTTTGTTACACCCACATAGTCTCTCGAGCACTTTCTATCTGACACACATTACTGTTAATATGACAACTTACTGGCAAGGTGCTTCCAATGGCACTATTGGTAAATAACTCCTTTAATAGGATCTAAAGCTTGTCCCTCACTCAGTTCCACTGGATTCCAATTATTCTACTGTTTATGTTTTACAAAGCAGCCTTAGTGCAAGGTGTTTTGCTAGCATGGATCCCATAATAAGCATGCAGTTCTGGTTGCTTTGAAACCTGCATGGAATTGTTGCAACTAAAGGTCTAGGAGACGCTTGGTGGCAGCACGGAGGCCCTTGAGTGTTGGACCTTTAACAACAACCCACCCACGTCCCAAAGTATATTGACTGCCAAGTTTCAGCATTTCTAGTAATCTGGATATACCCAGACATGTCATAAGGTTAAGTGATGGGAACCAAGAGAAAAAAAGAAAGCAGACATTAAAAAAATTCATCCATCAGTGTTTGTCAAATGTTCTGGATTGGGAATTCGTCCAGCTACTCAGTCTGGCAACACAACAACTTCTGCTGGCTTGATCTATTGCCCTGGCCCACTGAAGGTCGTGGCAGACTTTTCAACGACTGAGTAGGAATATGTGTTTATGCACATCTTTCAAGGGGTAAACTCATCACTATACCAATAGGAAAATATTTAGTTTTTAGCACATTAGTCACCCATTTACACAGAAGGAAGTTATGTGCAAGCATATATGTACCAATGTTTTTAGGAAACTTTTAAAAATATAAATGTGCCCATATTTTTAAAGCATGCATGCTTTAAAACAGAGGGTGCATTCTACCAAAACAAAAAAGTCAAATAAAGGACACACAAAAAACAAGTTTATTTTTCCTAATTTTAAAGCGTGAGTATGCTTTTTGAAGAATTAACTAACAGATATTTTGCATTCATCTCTAAAGTTTAATCACCACTTAGGTAGAGCTGTAAGCAATTACTTTTAAAAAAGCATCTCCATACAGAATATATTGCATATAATTAATTCAATGACTATCAGGGCTATAAAGATTAAATAAGAAGAGAAAGAAATATCATTAAAAAACAGCCATAGTCTAAAACTTAACTAAGCCAAGTGGATCCAGTGAACAATCCTAATTAAAGTGCCTAAGACAAACAAAGCTTGGGCTAAAAGCACTAAAAACAATTGAACACTTATTTTATTAATCTAATGAATCATGTATCATATCATTACAGTTTTGTATATATCATTAATTTCATTCCTTTCGCTTAAGCCTTTTATTGGGATTACTTCAGTTATTAGTTGGTCTAATGTATTGGTTACCTCTAAATCTCGCTCTACAATCTCTTCTTATCTTGTTGCATAAACCCTTGCGTGTTATTCAAATTGCTTCATTTATTATGATAGCTTCCCCATGTAAATTGTGCTGACTGCTCGCCCTTGCATAGTCCTCATTAGACTAATGAAAACCTTCAAACGAAAAAAACTAAACAACCTGCCAAATAAAGGTCTGAGGTTATTATGAAAATTACAACTCTGGGAGCTGGGAGAAGCTCTGTTCATTAATTCATGCTCAGCAAATTGCTAACTAATTTAGTTGCACTCCTCTGCATTAATGGATTATTTTATAAAAATGTTTTCCACAGCCCAAGACCTTTGGTGCATGCTTTTGAGAGGCTTGAATTCTAATCAACCTTAACAGTAAATTAGGAATGTAATATCTAAATAATAATTGGGATGGCATATGGAGGAAAATAGTGTTTAAAATCCCATGAAAGGTACTTTTGGTTTTCAGCTTCATATGTCAATTTCACAGTAGTTAAAACAATTGTACTTGCTTAATATTCTGAACCTGTTCCATAAGATACTAGTAACAATGGTAATCCAAAAAATGTTCAAAAAGCTTCATTCACAAAGTATCCGAAAACAGCCTGATTATCAGATGCAAGATGCATTTCTGTAAACACAGACCAACATTCATTAATTAAAAGTTCTGGCTATTTAAGTGAACTTTTAAGGGGGAAATGAAACCTCCCAAAAAGGCTTTGAAACAGCTCCTGTGCAAAGTTAATAGTAATGATGATCTATAGGGCAAATGGCCTGCATTTGATAATGCATTTAAATGGCTTATATTAGGGTGCTGACCCCGGAATTCTGAACAGTGAATTAACAAACAAAAGTTGGTTCGGTTACGTGTGGTTAAGCCACCGCCTCAACTTTACATGGAAGAACACGACTTGAAACAATATAGTAAATCATTCCATCAAGTTGATGGAGGGATTTAAACTGCTCCAAGCATGGGAGACTGGGGAGCTATTACTGTGCTTCTTAGCCCATAACATAACGTTGGGAACAAGAGCATGGAAGCATTTAGCCCAATGAAAGGCTGTAGTGTTTGTGTAAATGTGAATAAGCAAGGACAGTAAGGAAGTGTAAACATTAGAGAACATTTCAAGAAAGCCTATTTCCACTATGATGCAATTCCTGAAAATGAATTTTCCTTTGCTTACAAATTATCCCCCCAAATAAAATCACATAGGTTACAAAAATGAGCTTCTCTGGAAAAGACACTGGGTTGCTGTAGTGTGGTTATGTTATGTTTAATTTGTAGTGGTTTTTGAAATTCATATTCCTAAAAGCCCATTCAGAAGCATTCAGTTGATAGAAATCTACTGAGCTTTGTAGCATGCGGCTATTCTGCCTTCTTACTCAGATACCACACAGTGTTGAGTCACAAAACCATTCATCCAGCTAATTATCTCATCATAGCCTAGGTTCAGATGAGTATCTACCCGATTTCTACCAGTAAATCTGTGAATAAGCAAATGAAAAACTTCCTCTTGGTGAATGCCATTTATTTAGACCTTACAATAAATCTAAAAATCTGTGGAAAGGTTCTGCAGAAAAATATGTTGTATAAATGAACTGTTCGAGAAAATACATCCTCCCAAATGTCTCTTAAGACAACTGAGAAGTGGATTCAGTTTCTGTGACAAAGCCCCTTGCATGCAACGAACTGCTAATCCTTCAAGAGTGAAGGATAGACTTCTGGAGATTTAAATCATCCACCATGTGGCTAACTCTGTACCTTTCCTGTCTAGCTCACAGGTACCTATAAAGGTGGGAAGGGAGCATCTAGATATATCGCGCTATCTAGCTGATTTTTTTTCTGATCTTTCCCCCAGCCTGCTCTGTAACTGAGTATCAACTCTCCATATCTCTCTCTCTTTTTTGCCCAGGGCTTCCATGGGCACACAAACTAGTGTGTAAACTCTCTCTCTATAGTTTATTTAGAACTGGAATATGGCATATACATATGAGAATCTCATCATAGCAAAGACATGGACAAAGTTGTGTTTGAATGCAATCCATGAGTGATGAACAATGTGCCAGGGTTTGCAAGCTAGAGGCATGCTGGTTTGTTTGTTTTTAAATTATACAGCATGAAGTTTTGGCAGTTCAAAGGACATCTATGAATGTAGGTTGCAATCCCAAAATCACTTATGCCAGACTGTGGGGGTGGGTGGGGAATGGACTGAGCAGAGGCATCCTTCTGCTTGCTTTTGATGGGGTAGGCATCCTCTCATCAGTGTTCCACTGATGAAGACTCACCCTTTCCACTCGCCAAAAGGGCACGTGGGCCACTGGTGGTATTGTTGCCAGTGGGGCCTTGTCAAAAGTCCTGAAATGGGGTGTTAAGAGCATGGGGCTGAGCTGTCCTGGGATCTACTAGATCCTGAGCTGCTCTCCTAGCTGGCATTGGGCCTGATGCAGAACTCATCATTGTGCCAGCCTGGAGCTGGTGTGGGGATTGGGCAATAGCTGCCTGCCCTCCATCTTCTGCCACTTTAAGCAGCTGGGCAGCAAATGTAGCAGTGGCTCTGTCACTCTGCAGAGCCCCAGCGATGGCAGCAGGGAGTCTGGAGTATTCTCCCAGCTAACAATTTTTTTTATTTTTATTTTTAAAGTGTGATATAGTCACGTCATAAGGGACGCGAGTGGCGCTGTAGGACTTGCCAATCAGAAGGTTGGCGGTTCAAATCCCCACGATGGGGTGAGCTCCCGTTGCTCGGACCCAGCTCCTGCCAAGCTAGCAGTTTGAAAGCACGTAGATGCAAGTAGATAAATAGGTACCACTCCGGTGGGAACAGTGTTTCCGTGCACTGCTCTGGTTCGCCATGCTGGCCACATGACCTGGAAGCTGTACACCAGCTCCCTCGGCCAGTAAAGCGCCGCAACCCCAGAGTCGGCCACGACCGGACCTAATGGTCAGGGGTCCTTTTACCTTTAAATAGTCACATCACAGTGATAGCAAAATGGCATAACCACCTTGCTCATGATACTTGTTTTCATTTTCTGTAGCCCTGACCCACAGAGGAAGAGCGCTTTGTACAACAAAAGGGGAGGAGGATGGTACCATCTTTAAAAAAGTATAAAATCAATGCCTACGCCTTATCCAATCAGATGTTGTGTAGGTAATGAAGAGTAGTAACCACTGATTGCCATTGTTTTCAGTGGGAAGGAAGCATACTGAACCACACCAGTTCTTGGCATGACAAAGCTCTCTCACCGCCTCCCCCCCCCCTTCAAGGCATGGGGATAAAAGAAATGATTGAGTCTTTCCTGCCAAGGCTGCCCTTGGTCAAGCCCTGGCCCACAGTCTATTTGACCCATTGGTAGGGTACACAGTGTAGAAGTTACTACAGAGGTGAAGAAGGGGGTACCCAATATCACGAATTCTCCACCCTCAGAGAGGGCGATCGGATGCTTACTATAGCCCCTGGGATAGGACTGCAAAGTAAGAGTAATTATCATGCATTTAGAAGACTGAGCTGTCTTATTAATTCAAATAACCTCCAAGGTTATTTCTGGAGGCATCCCGCTATTAATATTTTCTTTACTTGCTAAGTAAAGACTGTGTGCAGATACGCTGAATTGGTTGGAGATATTACGGTAGCAAAATAGTTTGCTGACATTCTTAACAGGAAACGGAAGAAAGGGATGAGGTTATAAGTCACTAAAAGCACTGAAGTTTCTTTTTCTTCCTTTTTATGTATTCAGGAATACTTTTTGCCTTAGGACATATTTTGATTTAGTTATGTAGAATTCCATTATGCCTCTCTAGGCACACATAAGGTCTATTTGCGTAAACAAAGGGAATTCTCTTGAATTTTAAACTGAAGGTTTATGGTAAGATGCATCTGAATCAAGTATTGTTAATAGTCTATAACAGCGTATTATTGGTTGTTGAGAAAAAAAATCTCAAGACAAAAAATCCAATGAGTTCTGGCTTTAAATATCAATTGTTAGTAAGTTTGTGATTATTCTTTTTTCCCCCTTTACCTAAAAGTTAAACCATTATACAATTTTCAGCTTAAGAAAGATCCTTCTGATTAGAATCTCAAGCATATTCAGTATAAAGTGAAGAGTGACATTCAGGCTTCGTTTACCATTGATGCCATTCGAGGAAATATAAACAGATGCAGATAAAAGTGTGTGCATTATTACCCTATTAAGCACAGTATCTCTGTAAAACTATGGGGTGGGGAAAATTTTCAAAATTATACATTTTAGAACCAATATTCATTCTCCTATGAACATTTGTTTTGCTGATGTTTTGCAACAACGCCTAAACCATCTCGTTGGAAATTATTTCAACATTTCAAAGACAGAATTTCACCACTATGGCACTGCATGTTTTCTGTCTGGCAGTATTTTTAAATCATGGAATCATAGAATTTGGGGGTTGGAAGGGACCCTGAGGATCATCTAGCCCAACTCCCTGCAATGCTGTCTCATAGAGGGATCAAACCTGCGAACTTGGCATTATCAGCTCTGTGCTCTAAGTACTATCTAATACAGTAATAATAATAAGTAATATCTGATACAAGCTATACCAGAAACCTAAAAAGGAGATAGCAGTTTTGACGGTTACTGATGTCTAATATGCACATGGTCTCCATTGACAAATCTTCATATTTAATTTAAGTAACTTTTGCATATACTGACAGTGTACCAAAGAGTGAAAAATTAAAGGAAATAAGTACATAAAAAGGTAAAGGTACCCCTGACCATTAGGTCCAGTTGCAGATGACTCTGGGGTTGTGCGCTCATCTCGCTCTAGAGGCCAAGGGAGCCGGTGTTTGTCCGCAGACAGCTTCCGGGTCATGTGGCCAGCATGATTAAGTAGCTTCTGGCAAACCAGAGCAACGCACGGAAACGCTGTTTACCTTCCCGCCAGAGCGGTACCTATTTATCCACTTGCACTTTGACGTGCTTTCAAACTGTTGGGTGGGCTGGAGCTGGGACCGAACAACGGAAACTCATCCCGTCGTGGGGATTTGAACCACCGACCTTCCGATCGGCAAGGCCCTAGGCTCTGTGGTTTAGACAGCGCCACATAACTTAAGGACAATAAATTGCATTTCTAATGCACGGAGCAATGCATAAAACTCTTAAAAGATTCTCCCAGCATCTACAATTGATTACACGACTTAGTTGCAGGACATTTATACCAAGGTATCCTTGGGCCGAGGCGGATGGAAGCAGCCGGGGGGGGGGATTGCACATGGGGCAGTGTTGTTCTGATTTCACAAGGCTGTGGAACGCAGTGAGTTATTGAGAAGGAAGGCAGCAAGTCAGTGGGGAGCTCAGCATGGTGAGGACTCAGCGCTGGGAACGCCGGATTGGCTTCCCTACTGTACTTGCATCATTCTCAGCACCCGACTGCTTTGCCGCTCCCCCTCTTGATGTGGGGCATTGGGAAGTCAGGTCAGGAGAGCAACACGGCCCCACTTGCGCGGCCCAAACCAGCCACTACCGAAGGCTGAGAATCCCAGCAAATGATTCTGCTCCTTATGGTGGTGAGCTATGTGATAATATGACTTGGCAGCTTGCTCCGCAATCATATCTCAAAATCTGCCCCCGAGATGCTTACATCATGCTTTCTAATGACAGGGGCAGCTCAGCTTGGAGATCTGTCACAGGTACATATGAGCAACAGGCTACAACTGGTTGTAAATCAAGTGAGATATACTTAAGATTTAATTGCAGGGGAATCGACTAACAAAAAAATTATGAAACAAATACACTTCTGTAAACAATCTATTTAACTGGTTAAAATCCACAGGTATCTTTGACTCAGTGTGACTGGATAATAACAATTTTAAATGTAAAGGGGGGGGGAACCTTTTAGTAAAATCATTCAAATCAGTAAAAATCTTGCCTACTTCAGAAGACGTGAAGGTAATAATAGAATACTTTTCTCCTGAACTATATTTCACTAATATGCCTACTGTCTTAAGCAATTTTTTTTAACATACTGCAGATTTTAAATTGTCCTTTTTCTGAAATTTAAGAATACTTGAATTAAAAAGGAGGAGGAGGAGATGGGTAGGAGAGAGGCAACTTCAAGAGGAGGTTTCGAAACATCTCACGGTTGTAATTATTAAAAGTCATTTCAGCTCTGATTGATGGATTAGCACAAATATGTCTTCGAAGAAAACACAAACGCTTAATGACTAAGGCTCAAAAATTCCATGATTTTTTTATTTTAAAAAAATAGAAAAGGGATGCAAACAAGGCATTTTCCATCCTAAGAATATAAATGCCTGAATCTATTTCGTTTGCATTTGTTTCTCCACTTGTAATAATGATTAATGATTTTGAGTGATTAAAGGTGGTCAGAAACAAAATTGCATATCTGAACTTCAGGTCCATAATGATGCAAACAGATAATTACTATCTCCGCAAATATCTAAGTGAAATTGCTTGTTTTAATGCAGGTAAGCCTGGCCTAAAAGTTGCAGGGCTGGCTCAGGAGATTTGATAAATGCAGTCATGACAGAAAACAATTTTTAATTTAGTATACCCTATAAATCTAGATAACCCATGAATATTTACAACTAATCCAGTAGCCAGAAAGAGAGAGGATGTGTGGGGGTGTTTGCATGAAGGAAGGGGGACAAAAGAAGGCTGTGACCTAAACAATTACTGCAGAAGAAAAAGAACTCTCAGCGATTTCATCTAGTTAAGCTCATTACTGAAAAATGATATACATTTGGGACACTTTTAAGAACCATTAACAAGTTCCATTTTTAATGGAAATAATGCAAAATTTCCAACTGTTTCACAGGGAGTCTACTGAAATTTCAGAAGATGGCATGCATGCACATTTATACCCAAAACTTGAACAGGTCTGTTCATATTGCACTCTCAGCATGGATATTGTTTGGAGGGTCTAAGTGGGGCACATGCAAGAAGCCATAACAGGTTGTGTGCGCAATGAACCGAAATTAATGATTTGTATAAAAGAAATGTTGTTCTCATTAATTTTTAGTGTAATCTTATTAAAGATGCCACCTGTCCAGGATGGAAGTGTCCAGATTTTAATTCACTTCCCATATCTCACAGTAGTTGCACAGGACAGAGCTGGGAACCTTTTGTATCTATTAAAACGATACCACAAAAAATATGTCCTCTTTTAAAATTTTTACTACTGCAGCAATTCCATGCAGATGTACTATATCACTTGCTGTTATGGCTTCATCCAGCATTGCCACCAAGCTGTCGCCTTTGAGTTGAGCCTCTATTATCTCATTATCCTTCAGTTCCACAGAGCTTGCTATATATCTATATATCAGGTACACAAAATCGTAGTCTGTATTTGTCTAATTTAAATAATAATAATAATATTGGTTAATGTTTCCTGTGCCGAAGGAAGGTACTGAGCAAGTCTATATAAACCAAATGAGAAGATGGCACACTAATCAATAGAAATACTAATAGACATTAATCTAGCTCATACACTTTCAGTCAGATGGCTGATTAAATTTAAAATAAATTACATGATATCCGCCAGTCTCATTTTACACTATTAACAGTTGCAGGAGCTAAGTAATTTAGTCTCTCTTCCTTCCACACACATGGCCATCAACAGTTATCTCATAGTGGTTGACTTTAAGCGACTGTTTCTTTGATCAACTACAGACACACAGCAATTATATAAAATAATTTCTTAATAAAATATTTCTAAAGAACAGGCACTAAGAAATGGAACAGATAAGGGCTACATTTTTCACATCTGCATTTTATTGAGAGATTTAAATCATTTTCCTCCTCTTTATGGTGCCATTATTAAATAATTTCAACAATTTAATTTTTACCCTATTAAAATAATTAATGTACTACACGAGCATGTACACCCACACACAAAAGGAATTATGTTATCTTCTAGGAGAGACAGGAAGCTGGCTTTCCCCCTCCATCAGTGCTTTCACTTGAGCACCAACAACAGCGGGATTAACACAAAGAACCAGCATCACTAGTATTAAAGATGCCTGGAGTGTAATATTTGTTCCTTTTAAGCAACAGTACAGCAAGTTAAAACAAATGCCTACCTTTCTCCATGTGCATTCTTTTAGAATCATGTCCGCTATCATGGCCAGCCAGGTCACCTTCTTTTGGACCAGGTAGGACATTCGGTGATAAGCCCATCAACATCTGGTTCATGGACAAGCCGTTCTGATGGACAGCTGCTAGCACCAAACAGATAAAACAAAAACCAAAAAGAAACATATTACTCCTAGTAAATTTCACGATAGCTTTGTCAAACAACATAGTTTCTGTCTATTTATGAGGAAGTGCCAGTTCCAGGAAGACCCCCAGACTAAGAACCTCCTCCTTCAGGGACAGCTCCACCCAAAGTAGGCCACTGACCAATTATCAGGACTCAGCCACAACACCTCTGAAAGCAAGCTTCAGTTCCATACCATGATACCCTGAAGCACCCCACAACATTACTGCCAGTGGGCTGAAAAATAATCACCCAACACTATTTCTGAGACTGACCCTGAAGATAGGATCAGAACCACCGTAAAACAGTACATCAAGTCATTCAGGAGCATGGTCAATGATATCAGAAGTCAATGAGAGATAAAGTAAGAATAAAGGTCTCTCAATAAAGGTCATCCATAAGGGTGACCAAGCCGATTAAGTCCCATACCCAGATCTGAACCCGAACTGAAATAGGTCAAGATAATCAGTTACATGGGAGGAGTGCTCACAGTTGTGCCACCACAAACTTCTTCAACATCTTCCCTCAAAAGGTGGCATTTGCAACTGGGCAGTAGCAGTCAAAATCACTGCCTCTTTCAAGGCAGTAAAACATAACAGAAATAAGATATAAGTGTGTATTAAAGTTTCCTTAAAATTGTTCTAGCCCACGTTGACGCAAGTTGTGACCTGCTAAGCACACCTCTGAACATATATGGAAACCCACCAAGCACTAGATAAATCTCCTGGTTTCTTGTGGTTTACCTGGGGATGAACAAATAGGGAGAGTATTTTCAAACACTTGGTAGCCTATACTATGACTGTTATATTTTGTTTGGCTTAGTGCAAGGGCGGAAAACCCCTTACCAGCAGCCAGATTCAGCCCACAGCCAGATTTCATCCAGCCCTCTCAGTCCCCCATCAGCTGTTCAGCAAGGAGGCAAAGGGGCTTTAATGTTGGGCAAAGTGTGAGACTGCATCACCTTCCTGTGTAAGAAGATCTGCAGCAAGAAGATCAAAGCAGAGGGCGAACTGTCTCAGCAGACTGGAGTTCCCTGAAAATATGTGAAAAGTCATCCATGCGTTTTATGCATTTTTCCAACTTCATGCACACAATTCAGGATGCAATTGCATCTTCAAGTCTGGTATTTTAAATAGCTGTAAGGAGGTTGCAACTCTGAATTGGTATCATTTGCATCATCTGCTGAGATGATGATGATGATTTTGTCTTATGCAGTTAGAAAAGATAAAGGATGTTGACGTTTTAATAAATTTTGTACAAAAAAAGAAGACTATGAAGAAAACAGAAGGTGAAATTTAAGGGGAGTTACTGTGAATTAAATATATTGCCTTGTCTCCGTGGGAAATAGCGCGCTCTCTCGCGCTCTCTCTCTCGCGCGCGCTCTCTCTCTCTCTCTCTGTGTGTGTGTGTGCATATTAAACCCCACCCACTAGTGGAATGAGGCCCAACAGCTTTCGACTGGGGTTATGGTGACCCCACTGGGAAACAGGTTTTCCATCTCCAGCTTAGTGTATCATAAACTGGGCATGTTTGATAAGTGAATGTTGATTATTTCTGAAACACTTCTATACTTCACACCTCCATGTTTAATCCCCTATGTCACCAGTTTCCATCAGTTCTGTAAATGGCAGCATCATGCCACCTGATGCAGCACACTGGGGGATAGAATACCGAGAGGTAGTTTTTGTTGGCAAAATCGAAACACATAAAGCCAGCTTGGCCATTTTAAGTGGGAAAAGAAGACACAACATAACTTACGGATTCTGTCTGAAGAACTTTCAGTTCTGGCAGGCGAACTGGATACACTGCTGCTACGATGAGAGGATGGGTGGCTACCAGGCCTTCGGCCCTCTTCAAGGGATGGAGCAGGGGAAGGGCTGTCTGGAACTCGTTCCTGCATAACACAAAATACAAACAAAAATCCATGTAAAGCAATCTTAATTTTCAGAAGTTTCATGTCTTGTACCCATTAGAAGTATCAAACATAGGCAAGCTTTCTTCCATAGCCATTTCACACTCACAGATCACAAACTGAACGTAATCTGAATAATGGGCATTTCAATCCTCACCCCTCAAAGAAATCGACAAATGCCCCCATTTATACAACTCCAATGCATGCTACACGTGCAAAAAACAAGATGCAGAGTTTTGCATGGTCTTTATCACCTCATTGCCATGTGACCAGAATCAGGCCAATGAGAGGAATTTAAGTATATTATACTTGTTAGCTTTCTTTTATTTTTAAAAAACGCTACAGGAAAATTGACCACGTTAGCATAGATTCTTATTTATTTTGTTTTTCACAGTGCCTTTTTGTCCAGGATCTCAACAGCTAAGTTTAGGATTACAGTGCTGATGCTTGAAGAACCCAGGCAATTTTACGGTTTGGCTTGCTGTGTTCTGAAGGGCTTCATTAAAGTGAAATCCAGTGAGCATATAAGATTTGAATAGCGTTGCATAGAAAATTAATTTATTTTAAGAGTTTAATTTGTTTATCATATTTATGTATGCCTTTATAGAACAAATTATAATATGGAGACAGCAGAAGAAATGTATAGGGCAACACAACACAATTATGACTGAAACAAAGGAGATAATGAGTTTTATTATTGTCATATAATAAGATGAACCAGGAGGAAGTCTACGAGAGAGCGCTTTGTAAACTCAGCTTATCAGTTCATTTGTGAAACACCCTTTAACCTTAATAGAAATGCAAGTGAACTGAGCATAGATAGGTAAGAGTCTAATTAATTTAATTCCTCAAGTCTCTTTTTCATACTCTTGCTCCATAATTCCTCCAATCAATAATATGCAATCTCTCTCAGTTTTCTGTCTTTATCAAAACAGCAAAAACTGTCATTCTTGTGCAAAATTATGAGGAAAGGGGTGGATTTAGTAAAATATTGACTTTACATTTTTAAAGAACTGGACTTATATATAGAGAGAGAGTAAAAAGAAAAAATATATAGCAGAAAGAAAAAAGGAATAAAGATTTAGTCAATTAGTTTATCACACATAACTTTTGCACACATATAACAAATGGGCCTAGATACATGGACCTAGGGACCTGCATTGTGGAAAATTATGGTATCCATTAAAATCTATTTCCAGTGCTTCTGATTTCTTCCAGTCTTGTGCTATTTACATTTTTTAAAATTCCATGTAGACCAAATGGTGGGGAAAGTTTTGAAAAAATCTAAAACACAACAACCTTTGACTGCTAAGCAATCCCTCTGTAAATCCTTCCTACAGATTCATCTGACTTGCTGAATTTGCTTTGGGTAGCGTTGCTACTAGATCAGGGGTCTGCAACGCGCGGCTCCGGGGCGGATACTAGCAAGGGGAGGAGGCGCATTGTGCGCCGACACTCCCCACTGTGGCGGGCGCTGTACTTAGTCACGCACCGTCCTGACGTCACCTTCCCGCCTGCCCGCTACATTGTAAGGGGCATGTACGCTGGTCACTGCATTGAAAGGGGGCATGTACTCTGGTCACTGTTTTGAAGGGGAGTGAAGAACACACATACACAAAAAGGTAACTTGTTAATTTAACGTTTATTTCTATGAGGAGGAGTAATTCTGAGGGGTCAAACAAAGAAATAATAAAAAAGTGACAAAAAAGTTATTTTTATAATGACGAGTTTTGCAGCTCCCAGTTTTTTTTCCTTCGGAAACGGGTCCAAGTGGCTCTTTTTGTCTTAAAGGTTGCAGACCCCTGTGCTAGATTATAACCAAGAGTTCTCTAATGAATGGCGGCTTTGATGATATGTTTTTCCTCTGGTCCTGTAAGCCACCTGACCCCGCCTGCTGTACCTGGGGAAGGGCGTATCACAAGAGTTTGGCAAACTGGTAAGAAAAGCCACAGGTGCCTTACCTTTCACTTCCAAGTGATCTTAAAGACTGACCGACTGTTAGTCTAAGGCTTACAAATTTTGGGTTACGGGACCATGCTTGTTTGGTGCCCATTCTGGGTAGGCTGCATTTCCCTTGAAGGAAAGAAACGTTGCATAGCTTGGAGGATACTTGTGATCCAAGATTGCTGTCGTCATGATCATCACCAACACAATCTCCTCTGCTTTTCACCACATTTGGGTCTCAAAGAGGCTTACAAAAATTAAAACATGCAATAAACGAAATTCCATAGTGCAACTAATTGGTGCTTACAGAAAGCCCTTACAGAGGGAGATCATTTGCACTGGCCAGCTCGAATTCACTGAGTGTTCTCCTGATTCTTCTGTTGTATCCAACATTTGTTGCCTTTTTAATTCAGTGCCTTTTCTGCTGCTATGTGCAGAAAGACAGAAAAAGGCACCAAAGTTAAAAAGCACCAATATTTTTATTCCAAAATTTGGAAGTTTCCCATGCCTGGTCTCATATATGATGTCAGGTCATAGCAGATGTGCACCTGGGAATTTAAGTTTAAACTAAAACACATGCATGCACACAAAGAGGGGGAGGGGATAAAAAGAAGAGGTGGAGACACAGGAACACGCTCTGAAATATCCCAGTCGAGAAGCCCATCTCCACACACATGTCCCCTGGTCACTACTTATGCTTTATGGCTTTTGAGTCACCCCCGAGGCAAACCCGATTCCCTCCACCCAGCTGACCTCCTCCACAAAGTCAGCGACTGAGAGCAAACACAAACACACATGCTGCGCGCACCAAAATAACAAACTTTCCACTGCTGCCGGTGCTGCTGCAGCACACACAAAACAGATACAGAGAAGGGTATGGATAGGCAAACTAAGGCCCAGGGGCCGGATGCGGCCCAATCGCCTTCTCAATCTGGCCCGCAGAAGGTCCGGGAATCAGTAAGTTTTTACATGAGTAGAATGTGTCCTTTTATTTAAAATGCATCTCTGGGTTATTTGTGGAACCTGCCTGGTGTTTTGACATTAGAATGTGTGCTTTTATTTACAATGCATCTCTGAATTCCTGTGGGGCACAGGAATTCGTTCTTTATTTATTTTATTTTTCAAAATACAGTCCAGCCCCCAAGGTCTGAGGGACAGTGGAGCAGCCCCCTGCTGAAAAAGTTTGCTGACCCCTGGCCAAGAGGGCACTGCTGTGTTCTGACTGCTTTCCCAAACACTAGGTGTCCTTCACATTGCCAGTTCAAAAACATTCACGGAGGCTACAGACACTTTCCCTTTTTAAAAGAGACATTAGGGTGTGCCTGGGCACACCTGGCATACCTCATACCTATGCCTATGCCTCAGGTGTCGGGAAATGCGGGTGTGATTTGCCCCAAACAGTCTGGTGCACCAATTTCCGAGGCCTGGCAGGGCCAGATGCCAAAGATTCCCCAATATACTGCTCTACAGTATCCATGTCAAGAAAAAAATGTGAATAAGAGGACATTTGAGACAGTGTGGAAAATACTTTGGGAAGCAGTGCAGAACGAAGGCAGTTACTGAACTCATAAGGATATTTTAAATTAATTCATAAGCTTCAGTAAAAAAAAAAAAGAAATAGAAGGTCACTTGCAAAATTATAGAACTCATGGCTTACAACAAACCATAACATATTGTTTCATGCAATTTTACAGTTCTATAATTGTATAATGATTTAATAACACAGAATGTCTTGTTAATGTTTGCTTAGCTTTGCCTTCTTTTATATTTAATAGTTTTAGAAAGGCTTCCTAAAGTCAACACACACCAGACGAATCTATGTTGGCACCTGTAACAAAATCAATGGCTCTGGTCTCCTGCAGTCTACCATTAACTACTGGAGGAGAATAAAGGTAATATATTAAACAGTACATGTCAGCTATTAAAAGCCATTTGCCAATTCTTCTGCAACTTATTTCTTTACCAGGAAAGAATGTCTTTAGGTCTCTTAAGTTTTAGAAGAATCTTCTGACAATAAAGTCTCAAAAATCAACTCCTAAGCCTTGGGAAACAGTGACTCCCCAAACAAAACCAATATAGTCATTGGTGAGATGGGGTGGTAGTGCTTGGTAGGGTAATTAGCAGTGTCCCCTGGGGGGGGGGGGGAGTATCTCCATTTTCAATGAACAAGGCACTACGTAAGCATGCATTTCTGATTCTGCAAGCATCATTATAATGGAGGGAAAGTATTGTGGGTGATTGGGCCAGGAGCCAGTATTACACTCCTGGTCAAATCACCCACAGTATTTTCACTCCAATGTTGGGTTACATAATAATAGCATGAGCCACTGGACAGACACACCTGATGAAGGCTCCCACAAACAGTGCTGAAACTGACCTTAGTCTGATACAACTCTGAAATAGCTATGGTGTACAGCTCAGGAGTCGGGGGGGTGGGGGGAGGTTGGAGCAGCCCATGACTAGGATTTGTTGGTCTGAATCCGACCAGCTGTTTATGGTTACACAAACCATTGTGTTTTCCAGTTTCTTCTTCTTGTTGTTGAGTAACTGAGCTTTCGTGTCATATCAGAAAACACATTTCAAGTTGGATGGTGCCTTGTACAGTGGTGCCTCGCAAGACGAAATTAATCCGTTCCGTGAGGCTCTTCGTATAGCGGTTTTTTTGTCTTGCGAAGCAAGCCCATTGACAGCTTAGCGGATTAGCGCTATTAGCGGCTTAGCGGCTTTTAGCGGATCAGCTGATAAGCGGCTTATCAGTGGGTTGTCTAGCGGGTTTTCCGTCTTGCGAGGCGTTCGTCTTGCGGGGCACCACTGTACATCTCCATCCGGCATGTCCTGCAGCCAAAATGGTGCCAAACATATTGCTCCATAAACACTGCCCAGGCTTGCACCCCAGGGAGGTCACTTTGGTGCTGCTAACACAGCAAAAACAATGCAGGAGGCAGCAGTTATGAGTTACCACAACAGGCACTGTGATTCTCCAGTGGTTTGACTTCACCTCCAGAAGCATACTCCATTGTCTCTCAAGACAATGCCAACAAACAAAGTACCCAGCATGCTACCTTAAGTGGCACTCTTCACGTATTACATAGCAAGGAGCCCTTGCCATCGCAAATACCTAAGCAAAATCCTGTGGTTAATTCTGACTGCCCCATTTGTATACCCAGTGTATTAACAATTACACACCTATGTCTGATGCATGCATTCCATTTTTAAGAAAACACATGCTAAACATAATGTGTGAAGCAATCCTTCCAAAATAAAACCATGTCAGGCACAGGGGGAACTTGTATATTATCTATATTACAGAAACAAACACACATCCAATTGTTTGAGGCAACTAGTTGGGATAAATTTTCTGCTGTGTAAGGGCAATGTATTCTCACTGAATATGCCTATGGAAACAGCACTCTGTCCCACCCCCAAATTTACTATATTTCGAAAATGTACAAGCCAGTCACATAAACAATGTAGAACTGTGCTAGGCATTCTTTATCTGTTCTATTACAATTTGATATGTCAATGTATATTTCATGGATGTAGAGTAGATTTCGATATTGCTTTATGGCTGTCTTCTTGACGTAACCACAAACACTGCCATCAGCCCTGAAGTAGAACGTTTATTTTAATGTGGCTTTATGGAGTTTGCACACATTTCTGTTTGAGGAAAGCTGAGGCTGCTAACAAGCTTGGCTTTCTGAAGCCATGGGCAGGTGATGAAAGGCATCTCCTGCCTAAAGCATTCTCAGGTCACAGCTGTCACACTCACTGCGATTTACTGTTGTCACAGTCTGTTGTCCCTGCTCGTTCCTGAGATCTTATTCTTCCAACTCACAGATCACAACATTCAATTACAAAAAGGGTATCTAATGCACATCTCATTTCAGAAGGGATACAGACATCAGGTGGCATGTAATATCAACCACTTGTATCCCGTTCACACAGACACCTTATTGCTCTTCTTATTTTATTCTAAATGGAGGGATTTTATTGCAACATTCATTTGTTAAAAATATACCAGCTTCTTATCTCTGGGAAATGAAGCACTGCTTAACAGCGGAATGGCATCTGAAGCTTTACAAGTTTAAGATAACAACACAGGCTCAGAAGAACTTGGTGAATTGTGGGGAAAGGTCAAGAACAGATCTAAGCTGGCAGGGCTCTCCATATCAACTTCCCTAGTGAGACAAATTAGGGACTTGTCATTTTACGAATCTCATAATCTAGCATCTGACAGAAAGAGAGAGAGAGAGAGATGCTTTGGACAATTTCAGTTTTCACGTGATCCATTTTAAGTTCAGGACAAGAGCAGAATAATTGCTTTAAACTGCCGTACTGAGGATCACGCATCTGCTTCCCACCTGCTGCTGATGGCACAGTTTGGTGCAAAGCATTGGCCAAAACCAATTCCATTGCATTCTGTACCTTCAAACAAATCCAGATTTTGACTGCCTTGTGGATACAATACATGCATTCTCTCTAGCTATTCTTCAGTTCCAGAGTTCCCCTACATGCTTTTATGTTTGGGGTAAATTTGGATATTTCAAATCCAAATTAACTTTGAGAACAGGCTCAGGGTGAACAGAGAAAAACAGGAATTTTTTTTAGTTTAACTGGGTGAGATGCAATTAATATAATGCCCCTATCCCCTGGGAACAGCGATCTATAAATTCCATTAATGAATTTATATAAGTCACAGCAGTGTTTCTTTTCTAAAAAAGTGTTTGGGGTACTCTCATTCTGACTCAAGAAAACCACCATTTTATAGTTCAAATTGGGGAAAATAAATACAGTAAATGGACAAAAGTACAAAGATTCACAAAATGTTTAGGGGGTATGCGTACTCCTGCGTACCCCCAGGACAAGAGTTAGTAGAATCTAGTAAGGGTGTAACTTTCAGGTCACATCTAAAGAAGACCTTCCCAAGAAGGTTGCTGTGATCACAGTTCTCCTTGTGGCATAACTACTGTAACCCCATTAAATGCAGTCTTCCCCACTGCTGCCTTTAAAGATGCTCTAAATATCTTCCTTCCCTAAGATCCCAGCTGGAGAGGAGACAAAATGAGACTGTCCAATCTGGGCAGTGGTTGAGAGGAGGCAGAGATATAAAGGAATCCAAGCTAAAGAGCCTGAATGGCCTTGGCCACCTGCTTTCATACTATCTTGGCCTCATGGAGAAGGCCAGGAAGAAAGTTTTACAGAAGGCTACAAATGAATAAAAAAATAAAATAAAATAAAGAATAAAAAGCCCACTAAATATAGCAGTCCAAAGCCCACATTCCGGTTCAGGGAAGGTAGGGCCAGCCTGGGGTGGTACAGAGCTCCTCAACATAATAAAATCAGGTTGGCACTACCTTCCAACCAGGAAGTGGCGCTGTCCCTGAAAAAAGGCTGCCCAATTAAATTAACATTGGCTGCATTGTGTTTTTGTATGTGAACTAAATGAATGTCTCCAGCTAGTATGATTTGTTCCAGTCAGAGAATCTTATTTTATGATTCAGGAAACGTAGGTCTAAGAATGGAAAACAGTCAACAAAGATATCATTGCTACTCTCAGTACTTTTTTAAAAAAAACACAACCAAACCTGTGTTACCTTAATAACAGACGTTTCAACTCTTGAGGGAGGACTCTGCACTTGCGCTGCGGCTGCCATGTTTGCAATCGTGCTAAGGTGGTTCATCTGGCTCATTGCCATTGTCACAGATGCTGGTGGCAGGCTGACAGGAATGAGCGGGTGGGGCATCATCATAAAAGGGAGCTCCAGGCCTAAGGGGAACAAAATAAAGCAAAATAAACACATTTATGATTTTTAAGTGCTGGGTATCACAAACATTTTTAACATGAAGCAAAGGCAAATTAACTATTCACCAAGCAACAAATTTTCATTCATTTTATTGAATGTTCACAAATGTTCTTCTAACAAGGAAACATGTTTTAAATTACTATTATTATGACTGCTCAATAAATAGCAGGAATGTGATCTGTTCAGTACTTTACACGTGTCCAAATCCAAATACCGTCCAGTTCCCATAATTTAATTTTCCTACATTAGTTAAGGGTATGCTGGCTGACCAAGTGGTTGGAGAGAATTGCCAGGACTCAATGCTGGTGAGTGGGCGACTTCCATAGCTTCAGAAGCTGCCCTGATGCCCACCAGAAGAACCTCCAGAGCCTAGCAGGTAAATAAAGGGTGTGGGTGTGGGTACAACTCTGAACACACTGAGCAGCAGATGAAGTTGGCTGCAGAATCACTTAAAGAAGAAACACATGAATGTATAATAGCACCAGAAGCAGACTAGAGAAAATGGACTCTTAATTTATGGAAGGAATAGTGTCTGCATCATGATTCACTTTTGGGAGTCCTTGGAAACTCTGTGAGGAAAGCAGGACAAAAAGTTCCAAATAAATAAATTACATTGAATGTGAGGAAGCACTGACATGTGGATTCCTCAAACTGCAGTCATAAATGGTATGGTCCCGGCAACACTGCACCACATGATTTATCATCATGCAAGAAGGATGTTGTTTGTTGCTTATAATGTAACCAAGTCGAACCCTCGCTGAAATGTGTTAAATAAAATATTTGCCCCTTTTGTTACTCGTTATTTCCGAAAGTCTGATCCCATAAGAAACATCATCTTTTTTATTACGTTGTATGAAATCACAATTTTTGTTTGCTGGGAGGGGGCTGGTGTTGATTTTTAAGTATACGCTTTAATGTAAAATAGAGGAATTTGATAAAGTCTGAATATGAACATGGAAAGATGTTAAGCCATACCATTTGGCAGAAGGTGGTTCTTTTGGAGAGGGTTAAGAGGATGATTAACTGGAATGTTATGCTGTCCAGGCATGCTCGGGTGGTTAACAGAGGCCTGCAGTCCTTGGGTTGGGGGAGACTGAAGTTTCTCTCTATCCCAAGAACCATCAGTGCTTCCTGTGGGGAATGAATATAAATTATTGGGATGCAGGATAATTCCAAAATTGAAGCTTCTGAATTTGCAACCAAGGAGATCAGGTTAATTCCTTTTGCAATTGTCAAATCAGTTTTGGAAGATCCATGGGCGGAGAATTGGAAATATTTTATTTTTAACGTATATCCTAGTCTAATTCAATTTAACTTACTGGAGGTTTTTTGTTGTTGTTAATGTTATTGTATATCCTATAAAAAGTTATATAAATCTCTTTAGGTGCTGTAACTCTCCAATGGTTTGACATTACCCTGAACGGACACTCTGTCTCCCAAAACAGATGGATGCCAACCAACTAACCTCCAAGTAATCTATGAAAAGTTACACATGGTGGAACAATCTGTTATTTTTAATGAAAATCTTACCAACTCTTACCCCTTACCCCTTTTAACTCTTAATAAACACAACTAGAAAAGAATTTGTAGACAGCAAGGAATTCAGAAGATGGTGATGGGTTTATGCCACACTTTTAAAATAACATGCCTTTAAATGAGTGCCTTTAGTGGCAGCATACGTGTATTTGTGCGTGATAAACTCATTCCTACAGTCTGCTATAGAAAGTGCGACAATAATTGCTTCAAGCCTTCTAATTATGGGAGCCTTACCATGCAAGAAATATTGCTGCTCTGATATTCAATAAACTGAAAAATATTTAGTTCTGCTTTAATTTAACTTGCACGACAATCTTGTGCATCTTTACTAAGAAGACCATTCTGCTGACTTAAGTGAGAATTAACCTTAACTAAGCGAACACAGGAGTGCAGCACTAGAGAGATAAATCAAATGAAATGTGGTAGTGTTAATTGTATGTTTAGTTAAAGGAAATTACGTTCATTGTAGAGCAGTATACACTATTAAGAGAACTACTGTAAATACTTTTAAATACAGGTAGATCTCATCTTACATGGGGGTTACATTCCTAGCTACTGTGTGTACAGTGGTGCCTCGCAAGACGAAATTAATTCGTTCCGCAAGTTTTTTCTTCTTGCGAGTTTTTCGTCTTGCGAAGCACGGTTTCCCATAGGAATGCATTGAAAATCAATTAATGCGTTCCTAGGGAGACCGCCTTCAGACCAGATCCGGGGACAGTCTGTTCCCGGACCTCTTCTGAAGGCTGGCGGGGGGAGAAGGACTTTTCTCCCCACCGCCAGCCTTCAGAACAGCCTTCTGAAGGCTGGCAGTGGGAAGAAAAGCCCTTCTCCCACAGCCACCCTTCAGAAGAGTTCCTGCAGGGCTGCCTAGGCTGCGGATAGCAGCCTGCTGCCCGGTGCGAGGGACGCTCTGAAGCAGAGCGCCCCTCGCGTGGGGCAGACATCTGCAGCTTGGGGAGCCCTGCAGGACTTCCCCGCAGGGCTCTCCAAGCTGTGGGTAGCAGCCTGCTGCCCCGCACGAGGGGCGCTCTTAAGCAGAGCGCCCCTCGCGCGGGGCAGACATTCACAGCTTGGGGAGCCCTGCAGGGAACTCTTCTGAAGGCTGGAGGCGGGAGAAGGGCTTTTCTTCCCACCGCCAGCCTTCAGAACAGCCTTCTGAATGTTGGCGTTGGGGAGGAAAACCTTCCTCCCACCGCAAGCCCCGGGAACAGAGGAGAATCGCTGCGCGCCTTCTCCTCTGTTCCCGGACCTGTCCTGAAGGCTTGTGGTGGGAGGAGGGCTTTCCTCCCCACCGCCAACATTCAGAAGGCTGTTCTGAAGGTTGGCGGTGGGGAGGAAAAACCCTCCTCCCACCGCAAGCCCCGGGAACAGAGGAGAATCGCTGCACGCCTTCTCCTCTGTTCCCGGACATCCCACCGCAAGCCTTCAGGACAGGTGCTGCGCTTCCCCGCTGTCCCCGGAGATTTCCCTATGGGCTTTCGTCTTGCGAAGCAAGCCCATAGGGAAATTCGTCTTGCGAAGCCGCTAAAAAATCGGAAAACCCTTTCGTATTGCGGCTTTTTCGTTTAGCGAGGCATTCGTCTTGCGGGGCACCACTGTATAAGCAAAATAGTGCAAGTCAGAATCACCCCTGGAATAGCCCCAGGTGACCATCTCTACCTGTCTGAAGTTGGTGCTGAGTGGGCCTTGCCACCCACAGAAGGTCAATAGCTTTTATGACCTGCCCCCTTGCGTTCCAGGGTCTGGGAAGGTTGCTTAGGAGCCCTTGTGTGACCTTCCCAGAGTCTGGAAAGCAAGGTGAGGGGTGTGTGCTTTAAAATCTCATTCCACAATGTGTTTTCCTGCCACAGAAGGAGCACCTGCCTTGCTTTCCAGGCTCCCAGAAGGTTGCACAAGAACTCCCATGACATTTTGCATGGCCCTTCCAGTGTTTTCCCCAATTTATTCATTTTATTTTATTTTCTGCAACCCGTGTAAAGCTGCAATCACATACGTAGAATCAGCGTAATGTGAGATCTACCTGTATGCTTTGTAATACATTCAAGGTTTGTTTGTTTTTTCATAACAACTATTGCATTAAATTGTTAGGATCTCAGACCAAGTTTATAGACTAAATATTCATAGTTGTTTTTCCTTGGTTAGTTATCTAAATTAGGGAGCACATAAGCACCATGTTTCCTCTACCCTCTTCAGCCTGTGTTATCATGCTTATAATATTTATAATTTGCCACTAGTTATCATCATCAACTTTATTTCGACTTGCCATTTGCCTTAATCATATTCAGACAAAGATAAAAATTTCCTGTGCACGAATCACAGTGAAATAAAAGTTAAAATAAAATCCCAACCCAAACTACAAGCAACTCAGTATTATATACTGTATTATTTCTAGAAGACACCCCCATGTATATTTTGACATCCCCTATTCTGAGGGACTCCAATTTAAGAAAATGTGGGGATATGGCCCCCATATATGACGCACCCAAATTTTGGACATTGTTTTTTAGGGAAAAAATCTAGTCTTATACATGGAAAAATACAGTATTTGCTGGTGAAACAACACCAAACCTTGTGAAGACGATCAGCAATAGTACCTAAGTCTGGAGACAGGATTCTAGATCGGTGTGCTTGACAGGTCACCATACATACATTCAGCTTATAAGGGGACAGCAAACGTCCCTGACCAGAGGGCATATTGTAGTGGTGAAGCATTTTCCATAATTGTATTGCCATATTAGAAAAGGTTTGACCTGTTGATTTTTTTCCTGTCATACTTCTGCTAAGGGCACAAGTACCCCCCTGCTGCCACCACCAGAGTCAGCCATAAAACCAAAGCCTAGGCTGCCATCTTGT
The DNA here is from genome assembly GCF_964252035.2 of Podarcis erhardii. Taxonomy (NCBI): domain Eukaryota; kingdom Metazoa; phylum Chordata; class Lepidosauria; order Squamata; family Lacertidae; genus Podarcis; species Podarcis erhardii. The sequence continues at coordinate 99,529,866 of NC_138508.1, read as the reverse complement.
ACCCACTTACCTGGGAGAAATTCCTATTAAACACGAAGAGACCTATCTCTCAGCAGACACATATACAGTGAATTCTTGATGAATGCTTGGCTTTTAGCTCCTTCACAGCAAGAGACACACCTATGCCTCTGCAAAATTTTCACATTTGCTTTTGAGGGGAAGAGGGGTTCTTTAAAAGCATCCGAAATAATTGTAATTGCAGAAAATAACTTCTATTGACTACCTGACCTCAGATGAACCCAACAGAAAAGATGCATCCTGGTTGCTAGGGGGAAAGGAAGGGTAAACTATGGATATTCCAAGAACTAGAAAATTTGAGAAGAGTAGGAAAACTGTTAAGAGGGGAAAGGGAAACAGCAGTTCTTCAAGACCTTGGAGATTCTTGTTCACTGGCATCCAAACAACTCACTTGTCCATCACAGCTCTGATTTTACTCATTGGCCAAAAACACCAGCAAGTGGGAGCAGCCAGGGTGACACCTTGTTTTCACAGAAATCATTTAGAAAGGTAACTGCACAGTTTACTTCACAACTTTCTTTCTAGGGGGGCTAGACACTTACTTTTTTTATTTGATGAAAGCTCACGGTCTGGGTGACAGCAGCCACGAAATTAAAAGACGCCTGCTTCTTGGGAGAAAAGCAATGGCAAACCTAGACAGCATCTTAAAAAGCAGAGACATCACCTTGCCAACGAAGGTCCGTATAGTTAAAGCTATGGTTTTCCCAGTAGTGATGTATGGAAGTGAGAACTGGACCATAAAAAGGCTGATCGCCAAAGAATTGATGCTTTTGAATTATGGTGCTGGAGGAGACTCTTGAGAGTCCCATGGACTGCAAGAAGATCAAGCCTCTCCATTCTAAAGGAAATCAGCCCTGAGTGCTCACTAGAAGGACAGATCCTGAAGCTGAGGCTCCAATACTTTGGCCACCTCATGAGAAGAGAAGACTCCCTGGAAAAGACCCTGATGTTGGGAAAGATGGAGGGCACAAGAAGAAGGGGACGACAGAGGACAAGATGGTTGGATAGTGTTCGAGAAGCTACAAACATGAGTCTGACCAAACTGCTGGAGGCAGTGGAAGACAGGAGTGCCTGGCGTGCTCTGGTCCATGGGGTCACGAAGAGTCGGACAAGACTAAACGACTAAACAACAACAACACGGTCTGGGCCCCCTGCCTAGGTGTGCCAGTGAAGGACTTACAGAGCGGGTTGGCAACACTTGTTTTATATAAGAAGACATTTGGCTCTGGAGTCATCAGTAGTGGGGTAAGGGGAATTCAAAATGTGATATAATTTTTTAATCACATAGATTCATATCAAACCAAAAAACCAAATGGATCACAGAGAAATGAAACAAACCATTCAAATTCGTTACTCATTTAAACTCAGCTTAGTATTTAAGCATTCACTTGGTAGCTCTGGTGACAAGGAATTGTACTTAAACAAGAATAAATAGTTGATGGTGGGCTAATGTACAGGCGACAACCATTTTGTTGTCCTCTCCCACCACAACCACCACACAGTGTTTAATCTCAAAGAATGAAACTTGCTTCTGTGCAAAATGTTTGCAATTTTGTTTTGTCCATAAACAGGATAGCTTTTTTCCCCTACAGGTTCTTAGAAAAGGTTGTTTAAACCTCACCTTTAATTAATTAAATCATTGGTCTTTCATAATTATCGGATTATCTAACCATCTCAATAGTTTACTCTTGGAAAACATTCAGAGTTGAGATGGCATTTCAAACTGCACCAAAGTGGATATAATGGACCACAATCCTATATAGAGTTAAGTACATTCAAAATGAATGAATGAATGAATGAGGGCTTAAGCATGCTTAGTTCTATGCTGTATTATAGCCAATGTTATTATGTGCAGCAGGGACTCAGCTATACAGCTGCAAATAAAATGTGTTAAATGTGTTGTAAAGTGCATTATACAAATCTGACACTAGATGGCGATGGTGAGCTATGGCAAATTCAATATATTTTTCAAAACTTTTTTTTTTGGAAAACATTTTCAAAACTTTTTTTATATGTGTATAGACTCCACCCAGTTCCAATACACAATTAGTCATTTTCTGTTCTGTCATCTTGTACACATGATTACAAGGAAAGCAGCCTCTTTCTCTGCACCAATGCACGGTTGAAATAATACAGCTTTGTCAGGCTAGTATTATTAAAATACTGCATGACTGTGTGTGAAACTTTTATGTTGTCGCTTTGTGGTTTTTTTCTTTGTAAGGAGGGGAGAGGGGAAATATGCTGAAGCTGGAGCATTTTGCATAATTTAATTAATTTATGGTTCTAAAACCTAATTTCCTCTCAATATAAAGAAAACAGCTTCTGAGAGGGTGCCCTACAGCACCCAGGGATATCAGGTGTCCAAGCTCTTAAGCTTATTACAAAGAGTTGACAGCCACTGATGGAAACTTGAAAATGTAAACTTCAAGCCTAGTTATGAAGAAGAAAATGAAAGAAAAAGAAAACTTTCTGAAATCATATGGGTGTCAGAAAGCAAGCAAGTACTGAACAGCTTTGAAAACTCATAGCTATATCACTCTATTTGTGTTCCGTGTAAATAGTTGAACACTAAGTAAATATAATGCATGTGTGTGCTTTTTAAATTAAAAAAAAAACCATCTTTGGAGAAACAACAAAAGATGTATTGTCTTATTTTCCCCTTTCCTGTAATATTTTTGCCCACTAATGTTCCTTGTTTTTGGTCTGGGAAGAAAAGAAAATGTGATTAACGGGGCCAAATTCAGTGTCCAAGTCGTTGTCTAAGGGATTATCCGGGACGTCTCACCTATGCCTTATTCTCTGGTTGTTATAATTTAAATTGCAGAGATATTTGTAATTAATCTGATTCTCCACCTGCATCTTTCTACAGGCATTAACCATTTGGAATCTAATTAACATAGGCTTGGATCTGAACTAAGGTGGCTGAACTTAGGTCCCAATGAAGTCAAGGGACCTTCATTTTTCCCTCATAAGGTATCCCTTGGCCCTTATAAATCTTCTGTATTTTTATATGAACATTGCCTTGGCCTACTATAGTCTATGTATGATTATATTCTATGCTGAAAATACCTATACTCCATCTGCTAAATGTTAATCATTTTGGTCCCTCAATAAATGAAGGATCTTCTTCAGTATAATAATCCAAATCAAACATTTGGTTCTCCTTGCTCAAAATGTGAATATGCGTAGCACTTTACTTTTATGTGATGAAGCTTAACCGTTTGAAATTAGTTACCATATGGAAGAGAGACTACACCTCACTAAAGCATCTTGAGATCTTCAGATGAAAGGTTCTACTTAATACAGAGCATGATTAAACTAGAAATGGTGCATTAAGGAAATACTTCTGAAGAGAAGAGAATATTACTTCAACAGCATTGGTATTACTTTACCATAAAGGGCATGATGCCTTCAGAACCTATTGCACTCACAACTTGTGACCCATCAAGTGAAAAGCACCCCACCAACCATATATTGCAGATTGGCAGATGTTTCACTATCAAGTTTGTCAAACCACAATGCACTGCCATGCACTGTGGGGTGCATTCAAAATGGCAGGTTGCAAATCACAGAGGCCTTTTTCTAGGCAATTTCTTGCCCTCCCCTATTACAAAATAAAAAAGTTAGACTGGCCTCATGAATGAGACTTGGGACTCAGCTAGATTGGTAAAGAAAAAGTGTTCAAATGCATTGTATATGTGATATAACCAGTGCTTTTTTCGTGGGGTGGGGTGGGGGGGGTACGCAGAGGTATGCATACCCCTAAACATTTTGTGAATCTTTGTACTTTTGTCCATTTACTGTATTTATTTTTCCCAATTTTAACTATAAAATGGTGATTTTCATGAGTCAAAATGAGAGTACCCCCTCAACATTTTTTTAGAAGAAAAAGCACTGGATATAACACTTTGACACCAGATGGTGATGTGAAGTCCCATCTTTCCCTACTGGATTTCCCTGTATGAGTTTATAACACGTTTAACTGAATCACTTCTTTGACGTGTCTAGATCCAGACTTGGGCACATTCGTCCGCACTCTTCCTCCACATGGTCATGAGAAGACCACTTCTGTGTTAAGTCCCAATCCAGACAAACTGTGGTCAGGCTTAACTCTGACTTAGGGAAGCTTGCCAAATTTGACTCTGTGGGTTACAATCCTCACTCTATTATTATTATTATTATTATTATTATTATTATTATTATTATTATTGAAGTTTTTAATGTGTGACATTTTAGTGTATTTTTTGTCTCTGTGGAAGCCGCCCAGAGCGGCTGGGGAAACCCAGCCAGATGGGTGGGGTACAAATAAATTATTATTATTTAATTATTATTATTATTATTGAAGTTTTTAATGTGTGACATTTTAGTGTATTTTTTGTCTCTGTGGAAGCCGCCCAGAGTGGCTGGGGAAACCCAGCCAGATGGGTGGGGCACAAATAAATTATTATTATTATTATTATTATTATTATTATTATTATTATTATTAATGTACCGCCCTATACCCAGAGGACTCAAGTAAACCATACTTAGGATTAGCCAAGCTTTCAGGTTTGACAAAAATAATAAGCCCCATTTAATTGGAAATGCAATGCTTCAAATCTCCTCACAGCTACACCAAAGACCGAGTGGTTGAAGACACCTCACAAGCGAAAGGCTTGCTCATGTAATGCAAAACCACAGTTTAGCACTGAGCTGGGGAACCTCAGACCTAAGGGCTTATATCTGTCCTCCAGGCTTCTCTTTGAACTCTCCTTAGGCCACACCCTGTCCTGAGACAACATCTTCTCTCCCCAGGTCAAAGGCTTCATTGGCTTTCCTCTGTACTCTCCTTGAGCATTTTGTTCACATCACTGTGTTTATAAAGGTAAAGGGGTAAAGGGACCCCTGACCATTAGGTCCAGTCGTGACCGACTCTGGGGTTGTGGCGCTCATCTCGCTTTATTGGCCGAGGGAGCCAGTGTACAGCTTCCGGGTCATGTGGCCAGCATGACTAAGCCGCTTATGGCGAACCAGAGCAGCACACAGAAACGCCGTTTACCTTCCCGCCAGAGTGGTACCTATTTATCTACTTGCACTTTAACGTGCTTTCGAACTGCTAGGTTGGCAGGAGCAGGGACCAAGCAACGGGAGCTCACCCCGTCACGGGGATTCGAACCGCCAACCTTTTGGTCGGCAAGTCCTAGGCTCTGTGGTTTAACCCACAGCGCCACCCATGCTCCACTGTGTTTATATGCAGGTATAAAAAATTCAAATTTATGTTTGGACACAACGTTAAGAATTACATCACTTGCTCCACCTACGCTTTCCTCTGGTCCCACCCACCATTGGCACGTGGTCCCCAAACATTTCCCTACAAGAAGATGTGCCCCTTGGGCTAAAAGGTTCCCCACACATGGCTGAGCATTACATTCCAACAATTTCATTGCGTGGATGATTATTATCAGTGAATTATTAACAAGTAAACTAAAACTCTGCATGATGCAATAGAGTCACAGTCTCTAAGACGTGGCTTCCCACACTATAAAGTTTATCTCAAGTGACAATCAGTAATAATTAAAAGTCCACAGTCCTTTTTTCCTAGCCAAGCTTCAGAGCTTCATAAACTGCTTCATCCTCTTAAGAGGAATGAAAAAACAAAAAGGGTTGAAAAGTATAAAGAACAGAACTTCTACAAATACATTAGCAGGGAAATTGAAGTACCTGAAGGTATCATCAAAAAAATACCTTCACAATTTATAGCATACTTTTTTCAAAGACAGCTTAAATGCTCACATCAATGAGAAATAATTGAGTGATAATTGTATGTTGACACTTATGAAAGCTTTACAAGCTTTTAAGAGCAAGTAGCTTTAAAGATTGACCAGGTTGTCCTATATATACTCCTCAGCTGTCTTTTATCCTGAGTTGTTTAGTTAACACCAGCTAACTGATTTGCCAGGGAAATGGCTACTCAAATTATTGTTAAGTGTGGTCACCTGAATCTAAAACATGTCACTTTATATCCTGTGGAAAACAGTGCAAAGTACATTGATGTACATTCCCAATGAGATGTACATCCTAATGATCATATGGGGTGTTCATGTGATTTGTGCTCATATTCCTGATCCAGAAAGTGATATGGAATGTCTGTGTTGGAGTAAGCAAGCCCAGGAATGATCTGCTGGACCAATAACACATTATATTATTAGAACAATTTTTCAAGCAGCCTGTTTTGTACTGAACGTGTGTTTAAATATTCAAAATACTAAAGGTAGCAAATGTCATTTCTTTCATAGTTACAAAATGCAAACTCCAAGTGTTTTATCCTAATGAATAAATGAGTTTGTCCTTTATGTATAAAATATAGTTTGTGTTTGTTGCACAATATTTTTTAATAATAGATGAATTTTAGGTTTGCTTCAACATATTCAATAAAGTGTGATTAATTTGGTTTTTAAAAAATGCAAACTAGACATTACTATATTACTTTGCAAAATGCACAGCTTGCAACATTATTGTCTCAGTGGGATCTTAAATTGAATTGTAAAATGTGTCTTATTTCCAGTTTGATTTATGTAAGAAATTGCAGCGGTGAAGATCCTTTTTGAAATTCAGTGCTTCCCAACTTCAATTACGCTTACATACAACCACACACGTGTGCGTTATGTTACAGAAAATGTTCAACATTTTGCGAATATCCAAGTGCTGACGGTCCAAGTGAATTTTGTGGATGCCCAAACCTAGATTATGTTTTCCCACTTTTCAGACATATACAAGTAAATTATGAGCATCACATTCAGTTTAATTTACACTCAATGTATAGCTATCAGCTGTGCCAATAAAACTCAAATACTAAACTAATAACAGTACATATATTATACTAAAATATTCTAAATAAAATCTGCCCTAACCTTTACAGCTAAATATGCAAGTTATGTTGAGTGGTTATTCCCACTGAGGCCTGCTCCTATCTTCATCCCACTCAGTTAATACTAGGCTTTCCTCATTATGGTGGAGAGCCACGATTATCTCATCACCCCCTGCCCCCAATCTTATAGGTCAGTAATCATCTGAAGCTACTACTCCTTTGAACCACAAAAAATAAAAGATAAGGGATGTGCTTGAACTGGGCCTATGATACTCAAAATATTTGATGAATGTCGACAATCATGGGTGATCCTTCATTTTGGGAGCATTTAGCTTTGAATAATAACATTCACCAGATTTTGGACCTTCACCCGAATATAGAAAAGTATGTCTTATCTTAACAACTTAACTTGATTTGATATATCTTAAAGTAGCTTAGAATGAATGTCTGGATTCCCTTGCCTGTCTTCTACACATGCTATTTACATGTGTAATCAGTTTGTTATAAAGCTCTACAGATTTAGGCTTTATATGTGTTCTGACTATGGGGGGGGGGGGGAGATGACGACACCTGCCACACACCCACAATCTTCAAAGAATGCCTTTCTTCAGTGAATTATCATTTTCTCTCCTTTTTTTTTAAGGTTTTCCATTATGACAAATTAGATAACACATTTTTGACATGTTCTGTGATTTTATTGCAATATTCTAAGTAATTACCAAATCTCTTTTTCTCCCCCAAAAAGCTCTCCTGTGCCCTTAGAATTAATCTATGATAGCATTTAGCTTGGCTTTTTGAAGTAAATATCACTAGATAAAAAAGCCAGCTGGTCCTGAATAATGGGATACTTGAATGCATGTATTAGTGTTTGAAAATGAGAGCACAAATCTTCTAAAAAGATTAATTTCCATAAGAAAGATAGCTCACAGATCTACAAAAAGCATAAATTCAAAACATAATAAACTGGCAAGAGAGAAAGGTAGATTAAAGTAAAGGCATAACACCTTGTTACTGCAGCTGTTATATAGCACTGATTCTGTATCAACTGCAATTGCTAAGTACTGGAAGGCTGTTCAAAGCTTTTGACATAAAGCGACAGTCTGGAAGATATTGTGTGCCATACGTAATAATGTGGCTGGGGACTGTGGTTTTTTATATATAAATAATGTAACTCTCAGTCTCAACAATCAGATCTTCAAGAGGAATCACAAAGAGGCTCAGAGCTCAGAGCCTCAGTATAACGTGAAGAGCAGAGCAACATTTTGTATGTTTATTAAAGATTTAGATTTGACAAGAGCTCTGCTTTATCACACTCCAAAAATACTACCATCACTACATAAAGCAACTTTTGCTGCCCTATGGAGTATACTTCTAATATCCTGTTTCAAAATAAGTTTCTTTGAATGGGTCTATAGTGCTGCTCACCCAGTGATTTTGACTATAATTAATGAAACAAATTTGCTGCTGGCCTTCAACAAAACACATGCAGATTCAAATTTTATTATCTATTTCTAAAGTCAGCAGGAGTTTCTGAATAAGGAGAGGAGGGACCCTATCTAACAAAAATATGCCATGCACCATTTGATATGTTTTAGTGAAAGCTTAAGAGAGCATTTCTGTCCTAATCCTTAAAGTGCCACATGGAAGTAAGGCTACATGGTTTAAGCAGAACTTCTTTTTAAATAATACATCTATTAAAAAGATACAAGGCATAAAACTCAATACAGTGGTACCTTGGGTTAAGTACTTAATTTGTTCTGGAGGTCCGTTCTTAACCTGAAACTGTTCTTAACCTGAAGCACTACTTTAGCTAATGGGGCCTCCCACTGTTGCCGTGCCGCCGCCGCACGATTTCTGTTCTCGTCCTGAAGCAAAGTTCTTAACCTGAGGTACTATTTCTGGGTTAGCAAAGTCTGTAACCTGAAGCGTATGTAACCTGAAGTGTATGTAACCCGAGGTACCACTGTAGATAAAAATATGACAAGCTACAAGTTTATATAATGATAGCCCTTGCTAGTTAATTATACATGGCCTTTGGGATCCAATATTATCTCCATATTTAGTGCCCTACAGATATCCTAAGGGCTGCCCAAAACTTTGCTTTTGTGCATATTCAGTGCAATCTTACATCCCTGCTAGCTCCACCTGCAATTCTTGTCCTCTCACTCTGAGGGGGTGATCACATCTATAACCATCACGTCTACATTCCAACCACAATATGAGACAAAGATCTAATGTAGTGGGTAATCCATTAATGGCCAGAGGCTAAATCATGTCCTCTAGCTGCAGGCTTAGAAAGATTCACACATCTGTGTTAGAATGACAAGGAAGCATGGGAGATAGGAAGGGTTGCTACAGACTGCTTTAGAGAATGGCAGGTTTAGCTTAGAGACAAGTTACATTTGACATGGAAGACACTCATCATGGCAATGCCTAAGAAGGAAAGCTAAGAAATCCAAACCAAGATCAAGAGATGAGAACAAACCTATTTGTCACTGAACAAAAACTACACAAAGAAAAATGAAAACAAAATATTGTAAAACTATTGCTGCATTGTCTGTCCCTTGCTCCATCACACATCAGTCTTGCACCTTCTTGCCATACTATCCTCTGGAATACACTACCCTAGGAAGTGAGGAGCTATAGCCTTCCACTAGAAAGGGGGAATGCATTAAGAAGTCTTCTTAGGACCTTGGAGACTGTATTAACTATCACCTGCTTTGCTTGCTAATGTCCCTTTTTTGGTTAAGATGCTTGAGAAGGTGGTGGTTCATTTCCAAGCTCAATTGGATGAAGTCAGTTAGACCAGACTGATTTCAGTCTGATGGATGACCTTCATCTTGAGAGAGATAGGGTGTGTGCAAAAGCTGTTCATACACCTGGACCTCTTAGGAGCTTTTGATATTATCAGCCATTGTATCCTGCTGCATCCACTCTGTACGGTGGGAGCTGGGAAAATGGTGGTATCGTGGCTCTGCTCCTACCTTCAGGGTCAGTTTCAGAAATTTGTGATGGCACTTGTGATGCAGAGCTCTGCAATGTTTCATTTTGTCCCTCATGATCTCATCTATATGATGCATCTGGGTGAGGTCATCAAATGGTTTTTAGTGAGCTGAAGAGAAACCAGTCAGATAAGGCTATGTAGGTGCTGACTAGGTGTTTGGATTTAGTAACGGGGTGGATAAACACCAGTAACCTGAAGCTAAACGCAGACAAGATGGAGGTGCTGAGAGTTCATTTTCTGCATCTGGAAACTAGGTGTATAACCCATGGCTTGAATTCCCCTTGAAGGACTAGTTACACAGTTTAGGAGGTACTTGTCATTTGACACTGTCATTATTATTATTATTATTATTATTATTATTATTATTATTATCATCATTTCTTCACCACATATGGGTCTCAAAGCAGCTTACCAAAATTAAAACATATATTAAAGCACCAGAACAGTACGTATGGTGCAAAGGTCTCTTGAATATTTACCAGTGCTACCTGGATATGCCAGCAGTAGCAGATTTGAGGGGAGGAATGTTCACTTGATCTCTAGTTGGTTGTGTTGCTGCCACTCTGAGTGGGAAGGATGAGGCCGCAGCAAAGTCAGTGCAGTGCAAATGCACCCCTACCCTGCGCCCGCTACCTCCTGAGTTGGGTAGGGAGGTGGTACCACAAGGTATTTCCAGCAAAAGTGTATTCTGTGGTCTACTTCTGGAGAAGAAGCATGGATGCCATGTACACGTGGTAGCGTTTGTGCCATGGCTCCAGGTCCAAGCACCTCATGGCATTGGGCAACAGGCTGCCCAAGAACTACCAGCGGTTGACCCTGAAGAATGGGTTGCATTCACACATCATGACCTTCAACTATGTCATGGGTGATGCTCTGGGCTGTACAAGCCGCCACCCCACCCCCCTTTGGAGTTTGCTTTTAAGAATGATCAGATCATTTGAGCCATTGTGGGGACCTCCTCTGGTACCCAAAGGGAATATATGCAAGGAGCTAAATGTTTACCCAGCAGAAATTACCTACTTGAAGAAAAAGGCTGAAGTCAGCTGGGCCATGAATGGAATCACTAAAGGGATTATAAAAACAGTCCCTCGGAAATGCTCCAATTATGGTGAAGTTCAAACGTTGCAATCTCCATGGCCTCTCTCCAAACACCTTGAAGAGAAAGAGGAAATGGAAGGCTATTTCCTAATTAACGGTACAGAAAAGGGGTCAGAATGGTGATTATGCCAAGGTGCAGCTTTCTCCCTTGCAACGATAAAACCAAAATGGAAATCCAGAGGCCTGGGCTATGCAAAATGTGGTGTCTTGATACACTGTGCTAAAGATGAACCCATGGCACTTTCATTACCTTGAAAGGGGCACAGTGGTGGTGAACTTCATTCATCAGAAAGACCATGCATCCGGTCTTACAAAAATGATTGCGGAGGTGTGCTACTTTTCCTTTGGCCTTCTGAATATTTATGCATATTTTCTCTATATCCTAACATGTACGTGAAGAAATCTACATTTTGAAAGGTGAAAATGTTGATTTTCATAAAGTGAATTTACTAGTAAGCAGATTTATATAATAGCAAATACTGTGTTTTATAATGTTGTAACCTGCCTAGAGACCTTCTGGTAATGAGGTGGGTAAGAAATTCTGTACAGTGGTGTCCCGCAAGACAAATGCCTCGCAAGACGAAAAGCTCGCTAAACGAAAGAGTTTTCCGTCTTTTGAGGTGCTTCGCAAGACGAATTTCCCTATGGGCTTGCTTCGCAAGACGAAAACGTCTTGTGAGTCTTGCGAGTTTTTTCCCTTTTCCCCCCTTTTTCTAAGCCGCTAATAGCGCTAAGCCGCTAAGCCGCTAATAGGGGTGCTTCGCAAGACGAAAGAGACTCGTGCAACGGATTAATTTCGTCTTGTGAGGCACCGCTGTATCTATTTTAATATGGTTATTGTTGTTGTTTTTCTATTGCTATTAGCAGTGATGTAACTGGGCAGAGGTCAGGTGAGCATCACCACCCTGCTCACCATCGGGTCCTTTATGCCAAGAATTGAATCTGGGACTCCTGTATGTGAAGCAGATACTCTACAACTCAGCTATAGCCATTCCCTCCTATGCGATGGCACAATCATTGATTGTTTGTGATTTTGGTTGTTTAGATGTGGACATTATTTACTACTAATTATTTTATTATTTTGTTTGGCTGTTTCTATTATGCCCTGTATCCCACCCTGGTCACTACAGATGGGTGGCTTATAAATAATCTTAATAAACAAATAATATATGATGATGGCAACGTATTGCATAAGGATTCTAATTGTTGGTTCACTATTATCCATTAAAGAAAACTGCAATGGAAAATATAAACTATTAAGATTCATTTTATTATTTGTCATGTTAAAGAAAGTGAATACTTCTTACTTAATTTAATGATGGGATACTATCAACCACATTAAAAGAGATGCATATTCATAGTGTGTTAAATGCTGAAGTACATTTGTGTCATAAATATTATTCTAAAATCATACTGACCGGGGAAGACACAAAATATTCATTTACAGTGCTGAACATCCAGAAGCATTCCGATTATAATTGTGATTCTCTTTGGGTTATTCTATGAATAATACACAAAATGCTCATAGCAATTTTTATATGGTAACTTGAGGTTGTTTCCCCCCCCCCCCAACCTTCTCCAAGAAAGCTGCTTTTAGTTAAAACATAAAGATGGTAGTTACAAGGTTTCTGCAAACATAACTGCTATTCCATTAAGGAAATGGCACAGCAAACAGTAAATAGTGCCCCCAAGGGAAATGTAAGTATTGATTTTATTACAATGTTGGTTGGTTTGTACTTGCAATTGTCAACTCTCATTTTAGGCTGTGCATTAAGTGTCCTTATAATAGCTTTAGAAAAGAGTAAATATTAATTAGAAAATATTGGTAATGCTTTTATATGTCTTGGGCTTACTGAACAATACAAATATTTTAAAAGAAAGAAAAGAGCGGCTGTTTGTAGCTAACAAAAAAAGGAGAGCAACCCCGTAAACAGATTAATTGATTTATGGACTTGATTCAGTACGAGCTGTAAGTAGAGGTTTCCACTGAACGTACTTATTTTTAGCAACAAGTGACGAAAAACAGTATGTATATTTGCTAACGGTGACGCACTCTAGTAGCTATCAGCTTGTATCCATGGGGAATTCACCCTTATGAGAACCAAGTGGGGAGCACATGAGGAGTACATGGGGTCACCAGTAGTCTCAAGATGATGGCTGGCCAGATAGAAAGGCATTTCTGGGAATTAGCACCTTCACTATAAACGTCCTTGCTGTGATTTGTGTCACTTCCATTTGTTGGTCACAGATTATGTCAGCTAGCAACTTCTCTGTAACCAGCAAACTACCAAAAAAAATTAATTTTTTTGCATTTGTTCTAGCAGACAAGTTCACAAAAAGCCTCAACACCAAACATCCTTTTGGTCAATCTGTGAGGGATTATGATGAAATAAGTGGCAAGTAAAAAAAAAAAAAAAGGCATCAGTTAACTTTTACAACAGCATGGAAGTCTAAATGGTAGAGTGACTCTGAAATAATGTGGGCAGGTTTCGTTTTTCTGTTGCCACCAACAGCAATACATTATTACTACATAAAAAGACCTAAAAGCTAGACCACAAAAGGAAGACAGTCTACTGAGTCTACAAACCTCCGCCTCTATTTAAGCAAGAAGCCAACAAAACCTACATTTCCTCCAGCGTGTTTAAGCAATAACAATTCACTACTGATCTCCCAAGGCGTCAGAGACGTGGGGTGGGGAAGGAGTGTGAATTATCATCATTTGGTTACGTTAAATGAGAGGTACAAACTTTTGATTCTAGAAGGGGAGAGAAAACTTCACATGCAATAAAATAAAATGCAATTGCAACACTTCATATTTTAGCATAGAGAAGGGAATGTAGTATTTAGCTCAACTGGAGATAGCATTAGTTAAAAGTAAATTGTTTACATAAGCACTTTCCAGGTGCCAATCTTCTATCATTTAGGGGAAATGCTAGAATTCACACTAATCTCAGGGCATTTTTTCTAACATATGAAGTTGTGGAGAAATCCTGCCCCAGCCCTCCAGTAAACTAAAACTTCCCCAGCAATAAAATACCCTTTTCAATTCTTTCATTCTCTTTCTGCAACCAGAGGACATGGTTCCTTTCCTCCTCTGCCCATCTGGTCCATCCTGTGCAAAGATACTACTGAAGAAGGTGGTTTCTAGACATGCTGTTGAGGGATGTGAGGAGCAGATGGGGCTCATCAGCCTGGGAAGATAGCCCATCTAGAAGGAAAACTCTGATCCTAAACCTCTACTGCCTTGCAGGATATATTCAGAAGAATCCTACAGCAGGCATCCCCAAGCTCTCCCCTCCAGATGTTTTGGGACTACAATTCCCATAATCCCTGACCACTGGCCCTGTTAGCTAGGGATGATGGGAGTTGTAGTCCCAAAACATTTGGAGGGCCAAGTTTGGGGATGCCAACCCTACACAAATCTGGTAGGAAGGTGCGTTGTGTGACTCCTTCCAGTAACTCCTGCAGCCAAGTTGGTACCAAACATATTGCTCTGGACCACATCAGCAAGGCCAAGAGGGAGCCTTGTGCCCTGCGGAAGTCACTTCACTGCTGCTAACTCAGCGGTTTGACTTCACCCCCGAAGGCACACTCCATTGTCTCTCGAGACAGATGCCAATATTCCTCCTGTCAAGTGCCTTTTTATGCTTCTGAAATGTCTTTTGATATACACCCCTTTAAGTTCTTTCTGTTGGAAGAACTTTTTAAATTATTGTTATCTCCCCCAGAAATATACAAACAGGGCTGTGACAGCTAAGACGCAAGCTAAACCTACAACCTTATTGGAGAATTCCTGTCTCTTTACTAGCACTGAGCAGGGCCCCTTTACTCCTCACTTCAAAAAAGTTCCCTCCCCCTTTTTAGAATTCATGATTAAATAGTTCTTCAAGCCAACTCAAGTAGAAAACTGGCATTTCCGGGACAGGAATTCTAGCCACAACTTCTGTGTGGCATGGTAATTTTTGCCTGTAGAAGGACTCTTTTTGCATGGATATGAAGATAACAGAGTTACTACCTGTGGGAACTAAAGACAGATTAGGTTTAGCCCAAGACCTATGAAAAGCAGAAACATAAACTAGACTAGTCAGTCCTTTTCATAAACCTTTTTTGGGGTGGAGGGGTGGGTGGAGGCAAAATTCAAAAGGGCACTTCTAACCACACAAAAGACACTCTTAACCTTCTGTGAAAATACCAATTACACAATAAAAGCAATACCATGGCAAATGTATTATAACATTAAATGTGGTTTAAAGAAATTTAGCACTTACATCTAACTGCCTTTTTCCTACTGAAAATCCATTTTGTTGAGTGTCCTAGCAACATAAAAATGATTCAGTTATGCCCAAATTATGAATTATAAATAAAAACAAACACAACAACTGTGAAGCGTAGTCTACGCATGCACGAACTTTGTTCAGTTGTTACAACCAGTTTAATAACAGAAGTTATCATTTAAATGGCACACATCAAATGTTCAGAGTCTTATATACATTGTATCAGCAACCTTTACAGCATCCTGCAGACTGCTTATTATTATTGAAAATGAGAGGCTCAGGCTAATAGAGAAAAGGCAGAGACTGCAGATCTCTTGAAGGCTACCTGTGGCATTACATTTTTTAATTATCACACCTAGGATGTTTTGACTGTGCAACCAAAAACATATAGTGAGAATGTGATAAGGCTGTAGGTATACAGCTATACTTGACCAGAGTTTTCGACACGTCTGGTGCACGTAATGGACATGGAACGGGGAGGCATCATAGTTGCAAACTCAGTCCAAAATCTGTACCATTCTGTTCACTGGGAGGTTTCAAAACACCTCTGCACATTCATACAAAGGACCCTTTTCCATGCTTTCGGGAAATTTGCTTCTCCAGAGTTCCTAAACATGTGAACAGTCATCTGCAAATATAATGGTACAGCAGATACCTTCAAACCTTATAAATGTGTAGTTAATTGCTAGTGATTTATTACTTCTTTTGCTTCAAATGCAAAGTGGAAATAGAATTTATTTTCCTACTGCTTAACCTTTTTAAAACTTCTTTAACAGCTGTCGGATGTATAAAATCAGAAAATAAAAATGCATCTTTAACAAATCAAGTCTTTTCCTAATTACATTGTTTTAGAAAAGTACTGAAGATCTCTCTCTATGTGAATTAAAGCAGCACTCAGTTGGTGCTTTATTATCTTTTCAAGAAAATGATTTATTGTATGTAGCTGGAAAGCAAGAATATGGAAATGACATTTTCTGTGTTATTCGGGCAGCCTTGTCATCCATTCGGTGCTATACACAAGAAAAAAAATTAGCAGTAAGCTCTGGCATACCTAAACAAGCCTAGACACAAACTGGATCCCCCAAGTGTTGCCATGTTTCTTTACCATCTAACACTGTGATGTGGAACCTCCAGCCTCCAAGCCAGAAGAGCCCCTCCAAGCTTTTCTCTCCGGCCCTCAGGATTCTCCCCAGTTCATGACCCACATCGAGTGCTTTTGCCTGTATAGAATGAGTCCTTGAATTGTAACTTTTGATTTTGGCATGGCTGAAATGCAGCCTACTGTACATAAGGAAGGGGCCTATCCCTTGCTACCTACCTTTGCTTCTGGTCCCATCAACCACTGTCATTCCATTTCTAGAAGGTTGCCCAGAAGGAAGAGAACTTCTCAGGCTGGAAAAGTTTCCTCACCACTGCCCCAACTGAAATGCTCCTGTTAGGGGTTCCAGTCACCAACCCTCAACTCCTCTAGGATACAATCAGTTTTTAGGAGTTCAGGCAGACCAGGTCTCCCCTCCCAGTTTTCATATTTTATTTATTTTGAGAGTGACATTCTACATTCCAAGGCTCTGAGAGATCACTGAACATGCTTGGACCTCCTGGAGATAGATAGATGATAGATGGGCTGTATTTTATTTTAATTTATATACTTCTGCATATCTGGGAAGTCCCCCAAATGTGTAGAAACCAATACTTTATTTGTAGGTGGAGCCATCTTGTTTATCAAGTGATAAGTACTAGACCACCTGCATAGCTGTCAACTTTTCCCTTTTCTTGTGAGGAATCCTATTTGGAATAAGGGAATTTCCCTTAAAAAGAGGGAAACATTGACAGCTATGCACCTGAGTTAACTATTATTGAATCTGAATGATTTCAATAGACTTAATCTCAGGTAGAAAATTCCACAGGCCCCAACTAGCAGCTATTTCATGACACCCAAAATCTGCTGCCTGAAGTGGCCACCTCACCCTGCCTTATGGTAGGGGCCATGGTGCTCCTGAATACCTTTTTGAAACGAAAAAGAAATAAACCAATATTTCTGTTGTATACAATGACTAGTAGCAACTGAGTATAAAAATGCCTTGCCCTCCTGAGAATTACAAAAGCCAGTGTTAGCTCCAGGATATCAGAGGCTCTTGGGCAAAGGAAGTAAGCTCTCTTAACCTGCAAGAGGTGAGGACTTGCAAGCTGAGAATTCCCTCACGCTGTTCCTGGCCTTTGTAGACACTATTTGCAAAGTCAGAATGATGGTGCTATTTGGATAGTGGGCTCTCGGGCCGCATAGCATGTGAGAAACTGCTTTAGCTCGCCATTCTCTGGAGCATGCCCTGGGTGTGAACTTTGCATTATAATATATAACAGTTGCATTTTTAACCAACCAAGTATATGGAGAAAAATGGAAAATTGTTTTGCAATTAATTTTCTGTTTGTGGGTCAGGCCAGAGGATAATCTTATATTATTAAAAATATTATTGTTTTTAAAAATATACATAAGTATAAAAAGATACTATTGTGTCTATGCTTCTTGGCTGAAAATAGTAGGGAAACCTACTATTTTGCATTAATCACTAGGAAATGAAATCAACTGCATTTACAAGTGTCCTGATAACAATGCTTTTTTCCCATAATGAGATGACCTTCTTTTCTCCTTAACCCTTTTCTCAGCCAAACCACCTACCTCAACTTTGCCTTCTGTTTCTCTAATCTTCAATTATTTATGTTTTCTTCATGCTGCTCTGTCCGCCATGGGAGCAAAATTGTGTTTGGTGAAATATAGAGCTAATTATACCATGAACCCCAGCAACAAAAAAGACACAGCAGATGTTACTTCAGACGTGCTAACAGTGCCTCTGCTTAGTGCACACACAACAGAAGGATTCGACAAGGATCTGAAAACAATATATGATAAAGGCAGCTTAAGCATGCAAAATATTTTAAACAGAAAATCAAAGAAATAATGTCAGCCTGCATTTCTCCAAAGCACTTACTGTGCTGGTCCCCAGAGCTACTATATTCAACATGGATTTTGCATTTCTCTGTAATATAAATATGTGGGGTTTATACTCTCATGATCTGAGAGGAGGGATTTGCAACAGTGGCTAATGACATAAAAATTGCTTCAAATCCTGATATTTAACTCAGCCTTTCTTCTTTGTAATTAGCTACATTATCTATTTAAGCAGTGAAGTATATTTAATTTTTTTTTTTAAATGTGGGGCCTATTTTAATTTTCTTCCAAATATTCTAAATAAATAACTTTAGTCTGGGTAGTCCAAATAATCTAAGGAATTAATCCTCAAAAGGTGAATTGGAACAGTAAATAATATCAAGTCGAAGCAGTCTGTTGCTTTCATGATTTCTGGACAGGGTGCATAAGGTACGCTGAGATGTGAAGGAAAGTATTGATAATTAATAAAAACGAACTCATACTCAGTAATTAACAAGTCAAATCCCATAGGCATGTAATAATTTTCAATTATTACAGTGAGCACATATAACCTTTGTTGGGGCCTGCCAGGGTGTAGCTTCCCTATCTCACACCTTAGTATTCACACATAGACTAGGCACCACTACCACGGCCCTCACCTCACCACTGTGTAGACTGTGCTGGATCCAAATCGGCCCCGACTTTGGCCTCCATTTGTTGCAAGGCATGAGCGCAATGTGGGGCTTCTACACCTTCTAGAGGTGTAAAATACATTTAGAAAAGAATTCTGCACATAGTCAATGCACAGAGAGGGATGCAGTAGAACTGCACTTGCTAGTCTTATCCCTAAATGCCATTTATCTCTTAGGATATCTACACAATTTCCACACATGTACAGGTTTTGCTACAATTCATACCCTCTGTTTTCACGCAGGAACCTTTGGGAGGAAAGGGGGAGAGGGGTCTGTGGCGATGGCACCTGAAATGGCACCAGAAAATTACTGCAAAGAAATTTTAAATTCTAAAGGTTGTGCTAGATTAAAAAACACCGTCTCTCCCTATATGAAGTGTGTATCTGAAGAAGTGTGCATGCACACGAAAGCTCATACCAAGAACTAACTTAGTTGGTCTTTAAGGTGCTACTGGAAGGAATTTTTTTATTTTGTTCTCCCTATATGAACCAACCTGGGCCTTGCGATCATCATCTGAGACCCTTCTTCATTTGTCTCCTCCACGAGAGGCCTGGAGGGTACCAACACAATAATGGGCCTTTTCTGTGGTGGCTCCCCATTTGTGGAATGCTTTCCCCAAGGAGGCTCTCCTGGCGCCTTCATTACGTATCTTTAGGCACCAGGTGAAAATGTTTTTCTTCAACCATTTGTTCGGCTGCTTAACATTCTATGGCTTTTTAACTGTGTTTGTGGGAGTGGGGTTACTGGCTTTTGTTTTATTATGAATTTTGTATTCTCATTTTGTATTTTTCTGTTGTGAACTGCCATGGGATTTTCGGATGAAGGGTTGTATTCAAGTTTAATAAATAATGATAATGATTGTTATTGTTATTGTTAGTAATGAAGGAACAAACGGATCATCTCACCTTCGACTATGTAAAGTTAACCTGTAAAATGGTTTCAACTGGTTGAATAATCTAAAACAATTGTAAAGAAAATGCTTATTGATAAATGCTTATAAACTCTGCCTGGCTGCTTGAATCTTAGGCTATCAAAGAGTAGAATGAATGTTGAATTTATGTTGTGGAAAATTGATCCCAAGTTGGTTTTACAGTTCATCAGAAAGCACTTTTTATCTTGTGTGCAAAGAGTTAATGAAGCATACCAAATCTGCAACTTTTTAGTACTTCTGTGGTAAAATCTCAAGCCTATGTGAAACTGTTCTTTTTATACTAAAAGTGAACTGAGAACTAGGAATCTGTATTTAATTCTACATTTTCTGATATAATTTTTGACTATGCACATAGAAAAATGATTCTGACTCCCACATCCTACTTGGGCTCACTGCCACAAGGATATGTAGGTAAAAACTAATCCACACATGAAGATGTCCTTTCCTATAATAATATTTCAAATAATAGAATTGGTATTATTTTCATACCTTCACATTACATAATCTGTTTTTATTTTGAAATAAAATATGGCATTTTATCAGAATTATGGGTGACAGACCTGGGGCTAAAACTTTTGCCTCCATATTTTAAATGACATGAGTGCATAGAGGTTAGTAAACCAACTCAACAACTGGAGCGTATTTTTCATTAATGCTAATACCCCAGTAGGAACACCATCAATTTCTGTATCCTCCAGTGTTGACCACTGGGTTCTTTTACTGAATATGGCAAATCTGGCTTGCTCCATAATAGCTCCTTAAATTCTTTTTCTAGAAAAACAATCATTTTGGATGCAGCCTCTCCATAATGGAGAATCTCAATTTATTCCAACGCACCACAACCGTATTTATACCTTTCCCAACCATGCAATAGTTATACTGATACAATTTGATCAATTTAGACCCCCATACAGTGGTGCCCCGCAAGACGAACGCCTTGCAAGACGGAAAACCCGCTAGATGAAAGGGTTTTCCGTTTCGGAGGCGCTTCGCAAAACGAATTTCCCTATGGGCTTGCTTCACAAGACGAAAATGTCTTGCGAGTTCCTGCGGGTTTTTTTCCCTCTCCCCCCCTTTTCCTAAGCCGCTAAGCAGCTTATCAGCTGATCCGCTGATAAGCCGCTTAACAGCCGATCGCTAAAAGCCGCTAAACCACTAATAGCGCTAATCCGCTAAGCTGTCAATGGGCTTGCTTCGCAAGACGAAAAAACCGCTATACGAAGAGCCTCACGGAACGGATTAATTTCGTCTTGCGAGGCACCACTGTATATCTAAAATGTTTTGTAGCTATTAGAATCTTCAGTGTTGCTGTAAAAGTATATGCTGTATGTATATGTATGGATAAAAACATTATCTCAGATTTCTGAAAATTAACTTGCAATTTTGAGACCCTGGAGAAGCGCTCCAATTCTGAACATAATATTTTACCTGCTGTGATAGGGGCAGGGGGGCATAAAATTATATCAGCTGCACAGAGACCTAAATTTTGTTCTTTTCCATTTATAACCACTCCCGTACCAGAGAGGGCATTGCGTAATTTGATTGCTAATGTTTCTATAATTAAGACAAAAAATATAGTAAATGTGGCTGAATTCAAAAGTAAAACAATTAAAAGCACACTACGGATATGGGCAATAGAAAATGGTACTTTAAATCAGGGGTCAGCAAACTTTTTCAGCAGGGGGCCGGTTCACTGTACCTCAGACCTTGTGGGGAGCCGGACTATTTTTTGGGGGGGAAATGAACAAATTCCTAAGCCCCACAAATAACCCAGAGATGCATTTTAAATAAAAGGACACATTCTACTCATGTAAAAACACACTGATTCCCGGAGCGTCCGTGGGCCGGATTGAGAAGGTGATTGGGCCGGATCCGGTCCTCTGGCCTTAGTTTGCCTACCAATGCTTTAAACCATTATATATCTCTGGAAGGTATTGTCTTCCATTCATTCCAAAACCTTTTTTTAGAAATGTACAAAGAAAATTCTAAGAATTTTCTCGCCAGGAATGTTTAACTCTGTTTCATTAAGTATGTGTTGAAAGAAAAGCACGTAGTGGTCTATCTCAACGGCATTTCACTTCACCAGCTTTTTTTACCAGATGCCTCTGATATCCCTTTACTTCAGGAAGTCTAAAAACTGAAAGGCATCACTAAACTGGCATCTCTCCTGCTGCTCCTGTGGAGCAAAAACAAAAACAGGAGGGGTCTGCAGTCCTTGTACATTGCTCAACCAACGTTAAATGCCATTGACCACAGATTTAATGTTCAACTAAAATAGATAAGGGGGGGGGAGAGACATACATACACTTCCTTTCAAATTCCAGCTCATGAATCTCTGAAAAAGCAGTTTTTTGAATAAAAATCAGCAAAGCTCGAGTCTCCCTTCCAGAGAGTCCCTAGAGTCAAAAACTAGACAAGCCTATGCACCCAGGCTACACTTGTGGGAATCTGCATAAATCAGTGGTAGAGGGGGCACTGCATACCTTTTGCATAGAAGGCCTCCATTCAATCCCAAGCAAACCCAGATAAGAGGATATCTGGATAGGAAAAGCTGGGAGAGATGCCTGATTGAGGTTAGCCACTGCCATTCAAGATAGATATTGGTCTAGACTAGAGCTTTATGAAGGGCTCATATATTTATGGCAGAGCACATGTTTTAGATGCACAAGGTTACCAGATTCAGTCTCCAGGACAAATAGAAGGCCCTCAGGAGGTAGGCCTGGGAAAGCTCACTGATCTTGAAAACCATTGCAAATAGGCAAAAATGGGATAGATGGGATTCATCCATCTTGATTTTACAGGATGATGTTTTGGACTAAGGAAAAACTGAAGGGTGGAGCTGATGTTCTTGTTTTAAACAAGCTGATGTCTCTTTTTTCCAATGTAGACTGTAACCAAGGCTTTTACTGAACCCTTCCTTTAGTTATCTCTGATGTTTATTACCATTTACCTGCATCCTAATTTGTGTACAAAGCCGGCATCTAATTTGCATAAGGGGAGTGCACTCCCAATGCCTTTGTGGCTGTTTGCAAGAGGGGGTTATAAAGACTGTTGACATCAAGGACTATGTTGGCACCCAGATGGGATGCCTAGGGATGGATTAGCCCCTGGGCTTCCAGTTGCTTATCCTACGGAATTACTCTTAATTCTAAAGCTTAATTCCTGGCAGTTCCTGCCACCATCACTCCACACTCCCCAAAAGTTGCCACAAAATATTCTACAGGCCAACATGGCTACTCACCCTGATGTTTAAAGGAGTGGTTGGGGTAACATTACCATATGATCTATATCAAATAATTTAGGTCGTAAACCTAAATAATCGAAAATCATAATGTCGTCCCCTCAAGCTTAGGAAAAACAAATAAGATAGAGAAGAAAGTTACTTAACACACACCATGTGTCACATTTTCCCCGGATTGCCCTGTTATTAATATTCACTCCTTTCACTTTTTTTTTTAGTTAGCATGCCAGCACATTTTAACATAAAACATCATGTCAATATTTTGGTTGCCTAACTTAAAAGTGTTGTCATTTCATTTTACAACCTTTTCTGCGTTCAAGACCCTTATGCTCAGCTGAGCTCCTTAGAAGATAGCGAGCCCAGAAGGGGAACAGTCATCACTTGCAAAATATCTGGTGAAGTATCTGATGCTGAAACACTTCTGGCATCAGCAGTTCGACTCGCAGTCATAAAACCCTGGGTTGCGATCTTGTCAGACCTCATTTGCTAAAGCAAGGTTGGGCTAAGTTATTCTTTCACTGAAAAGTACCCAAGGAACACCAGATGCTACAGAAAGCAGTCATTGCAATAGGTGGTACTCATCCCCTTCAAGTTTGCCGTGAAATGGTGCCCCAGCATGCTGTCAGGAATCATTGTGCCGCTATTGGTAGCGTCTTCCTAGAAACAAGTAACATTGGATTTTGACAGCTGAAGTCATTAAATATCCCCTGGTATTCTTCACAGGAGTGTATGTGTGACTCCATATATCCCAGCCAAACTTCAAATGCATAATTGCATTCTCTCTGCCTAAATTCCTTCTGCAGTCCTTGTCACTATTTTTCTGTTCTACATCCCCATAATATATTCTTTAGCCTTTGTTTCCATATTTCCCAGAACATGCTGATTTAATCCATAAAGGCATGAACCCACATCTGAGCAGAAGGTGTGCAATATATCTAGTGAAAAAACGCAATTTGAGGATCACCAATGGGCAAGTTACAGGTAGGTAGCCATGTTGGTCTCCCGTAGTCGAAATGAAATGAAATAAATAAAATAAAATAATAAAATAAAATAATAAAATTCCTTCCAGTAGCACCTTAGAGACCAACTAAGTTTATTATTGGTATGCGCTTTCGTGTGCATGCACACTTCTTCAGATACACTGAAACAGAAGTCACCAGACAGAAGTAACTATATATATAAGGGTCTGGTGACTTCTGTTTCAGTGTATCTGAATAAGGGTGTATGTACACGAAAGCTCATACCAATAACTAACTTAGTTGGTCTCTAAGGTGCTATTGGATGGATTTTTTTATTTTATTTTTTTAATTTTGTTTTGTTTTGACCGATGGGCAAGTTTTGGTTAAATGGTTGATAATCCTTACATATTTCATTAGGTTTCGATGTAAGTGACTAGAAATGGAAAAAAATTCCCCCAACCAAGTTGAAAATGGTACGATAGAGAGATGGTTGAGTATACTGGATACCATCATCTTTTCTCACAGGCTTTACGGTGTTTTCTAAAACTTCAAGGAGCTTCAAAATCTGTTTGACCAGTGGTGACAGAGGGGCTAAAGAAATGAAATTACGGCGGGGATCAGTTCTCTGTGGGAGCATTTCAACAACTGTGTCCCAGACTGAACGTGGGCATTCAGTGGCATAAGAGATCTTCCTCTGCTGACTTTGCAAGGCATTCTGGAAGACAGTATCAGTTACTGCACAACAGATCCAGAACACTCCTAGGTTGGCTTCTTAATTCATGATGTATGCCACAGTGAATTACATTAAGGGAATCAATAAAGCAAAAAAGAAGATGGCTAAACTAAATGATAGTATACATGATCATGGCATTAGGCTGCGTATCACAAATCTGATTATGCCTGTAGAATTTTATCAGGCACAATAGATACATTTAAAAATACCTATGCTGCTTTTAGTTAGCTAAAGCCTAGGAAATGCTTAAAGTAACAAGCCTATTTCGCTTGAAAGGCTAATATAAAGAGGCATTTCTTCTCCAAGAGCTTGTGGCATAGATGCATTGAAGGGTACTGTGCTGTAAATTGGATGTTCCTGGCCCTTAGTCCCACCCGCTCTGACTTGCGAATGACCAGAGCACAAAAGGAAACACATTTGAGGAAGGGATTACGATGCAATGATCTCATTGTGAGTGTTGTGTTATGGTTTTGGCAGCGTGGTAAAGGCTCCCTTGGCACTGCTGTTTACAGCAATTTGAACTTCTCCAGCAACTAGGTATGATTTGTGACATTTCAGCCTCATTCCTCATTGAGGGAGAGCTGTGGCAAGGGCTTGAAATATTTCCAGTGAGTATTGGAAAGAGGCAAACGCTTCAAGGAAACATCTCTAGGCTGAAGCCAAGAAATTACAAAAACTCAGAAATTGAAAAACCAAAATGGATATAAACGCAGATTGCCCCACAGACCACAGAAAAGAAACAACAGAAACGTCTTACTCACAAGCTACCTTGGCTCAGAACCAATGAATTCTGGTCAACTGGCCAGTGAAATCACATCGGAAGCCAGGTGTATTTGTCAATGTTGAGCAATACTGTCTACACTGACTGACAGCTGGCTCTACAGGGCATCCACAGATAGTGTATTTTCTACTGCCTGCTGCTTGTTTTATACTAGAGATGCCAAGGAGTGAACCTGACTCTCCTACATACAAGCACATGTTCCACCAGTGAGCTAGGGTTCAGTGGCGAGTGGTCAGTGGACTAGGGGGACTACGCTAGACCCCTAAAGCATGGGTTGGCAAAATAAGGCACGCAGGCCGGATCAGGCCCAATTTGCCTTCTAGATCCGGGCCTCAGGCAGTCCGGGAATCGCCGCATGGATCGCCAGCACGTGTGTTCTTTCCCTCTCCCTCACACGGCAGCGCTTTTCTCCTCAGTGACGGATCAATCTTGTCCCACGCCGGGCGCTGTTGACAGCAGGAGACGGCTCACCCGCCTGCCCACCTCAGCAGGGCAGCGCTGTGAAGGAGTGTGACGCCGGCTGCCGGCTGCGGTTTCCTCCTGCTCCTCCTCCCTCTCCTTCAGTCCGCCCTTCCTTCCTTCTCTGCACCCCTTTTCCACGCCGCTTCCTCATGCGCTTTCTTCGTCACCGCCTCCCTCCCTCCCTTCATTCATTCATTCATTCCTCCCATGGTGTTCAGGTGGGTTGTTGCGGTGGCTGCGGCCACCGCTTGCGGGTTGGCGGGCAGCTCTGTCTTCTCCATGGTGCTTCTTGGGAAGCAGCAGCAGGTGGTGGGTAAAAGCTCTGGCAACACCCCAGTTCCCCTACCTCCATCTGTGGCTCCTCCGCCAGGGCTGCTGCTTCTGTCTTCTCTGACCAACACAGCCTCCTACCCCACCATGGCGCCTGGCTGGCTGGAGAAGCCCAGTTGTGGCTATTGGGACAACAACTAGGACAGGTAAAGCAAAGCATCTTCAGGCCTCTTTGCGGGCGGGCGAAAATTGTTTTCTTTTCTTCCAAAATATAGTACAGCCCCTCACAAGGTCTGAGGGACAGTGGACCGGCCCCCTGCTGAAAAGAATTGCTGACCCCTGCCCTAAAGGGTCCAACAGTCCTCCTGCCCAGCTTTGGGAAGAAGGCAACAGAGCTCCAGCATCCTCTCAAGAGGCCTGACATCTCCTTCCCTGTTATGTACTAAGCTTGGATCCAAGAACAATAGGCTGGTAGGATCCTAGAATGCAACAATTGATTGGCCTGCAGGAAAAGACCAATCAGGCTCCAGGAGGGAATCAGAATCAGCCAATCAGACGGGACTCATTGTGTAAATAATGTATATAAAAGCCTGAGGTTTGGGGGGGGGCAATTCAATCACTGTTTTACAAGCTGCAATAAAGAGCATGAAATCACTACAGGACTCCAAGTATATTTCATTCTCAAAGTCCAGGAAGCTTCTGCCCGGCTTAGGGAGGGAGGCGCGATGCTCACGGGTGCAACATCAAGCCTCCCCCCCCAAAAAAAAACTCCCTTCACAAGCTGGCGTCCTTGGCCCTAACTGTTCTCCTACTAAAAATTGCACTGCATGACGCTGCCAGGGCTCCTCATCTCTGGAAGGTTTTTGGATTTGATATCCCGCTTTATCACTACCCAAAGGAGTCTCAAAGCGGCTAACATTCTCCTTTCCCTTCCTCCCCCACAACAAACACTCTGTGAGGTGAGGGGGGCTGAGAGACTTCAAAGAAGTGTGACTGGCCCAAGGTCACCCAGCAGTTGCATGTGGAGGAGCGGAGATGCGAACCCGGTTCACCAGATTACGAGACTACCGCTCTTAACCACTACACCACACTGGCTCTCAGGGGTGCATATGCTCAGTGGTCAGCTGGATGAAAAATATTTTCCTGGTTCCATGGTTCTGCCCATTTTTAACTGGTGGGGACTGTCTCAAGTCTGTGTGTTGGGGGGAGGGAGCATTTTCATAACTCCTTCCTCCTACGTCCACCTACATATCCATCCTCACCATCCCAAAAAGTTCTTAAACTTTGCATGGCTTGTGCAGGATAGTCCAATAAAACAAAAAGCTTATGAGGCTCAATATTATATTTTTCTAGGTCATATACTGAGGATCCCTGAACTAGACACAGATTCTTGCCGTATTTGGGACTTTGCTTTTAGAACATTTCAAGCGCATTCCTTATACCAAAGCTGGCTACTGCATTCCCCTATGCCCTGTGAGGGGCTGCAAGCAGGGAAGAAATAAAGAAAATAAGAATAGCTTTGCAGTTTTAATGCGAATCATAATGAACCCATTCAAGCTAGCCTTGGAGAATACAATCAGCTCTACAGCAGAGTACATACTATTCTGTACATAAGGGTTCCTAGGTATGGCAGATCTGTTGTTGACCTTCTTTGGAGAAACTACTTAGTGCTTCTGAAATGCATCATGAAAGAAGCCCCTGCAAAATGGCTGTTGACTCTATAAAACATTTCATTGCCTGGATTTTAAAAGAACAGAGTATCCAGGATGGCAAACAAACATAATGTTGTTGTTTTTGCGACATGCATAACTAGGCCTTTGAATTACATTTTTCCCTTTCTCTCTGACCCCATTTTCTAATTATTTTAGCTTAACGAAACTTTCTATCATGCACTTTGGTGAACATTTTGACATTTTTCTGTTACAAACTCTTCAGTATCTTAGTGCTTTTGTATAACTTGCTAGTTAAAGAGGCTTCCTAAATACCTTTGTAGGCTGGTGATTACTATCTACTCCAGGACATTGCCACCTGCTTCACTGGGGACTGACGGAAGCTGTGTAAATGTACTCAGCAAAGGAAAACAAACAAACCTTTTTCAGTGGCTGGCAAGCAGAAAAGTTGGGATATGCCTTGTTGCTTGGGTACCTGTCTGCTCCCCATGCTCAACATAATTATTTGCAAACTTAGAAAAACTCTCTGAAGCTTGTAAATCATATGCATTGAAGTCTCCTTCAAATCACTAGTTTACGCCTTAGTAAACATGAATAGGATTGCACTGTTATTCTCCAGCGCACTAATCCAGCCCTGTCAAAGGCTGCCCCTGGAACCTTTTGCTACTTGAGGAAATGGAGTCTGCAAAATGGTTATGATAACCAAGCGGCTAAAATGTATTTGATTACAAGCCAATAAGACATATACAGGCATTCCTGCCCTCATGCGCAATCACGTATATGCGCAGAACTGGGGGATAATTAAATAATTTCATTCATAGCCGGAAATGGAAGAAAAGAACTGGAGAGTCCTTGTGGCTCGTGGGGAAAACCTCCCCAGAGCCCAAAGAAGACTTCAGGGAGGGAGAAGAAGAGATTGGAGGCGCAGTGGGGCTTTGTTTAGGCTGCTCAGCCTCCCTGCCTAACAGCTGATATGCAGGGTAGCGCAGCAGCAGGAGATGCTTTCCTATGTGTCCTGCAGCCTCCTGCCAGGCCCAGAGCTTAAATTCCAGTTGTGGTTATCTTTGGCACAGTATTTTTGTTCTTGATTGGGGAGACAGTAGCAAAGAGGGCATTAAAGGGGGTACCCCGCTTACGTGATCTAAAGAAGAACCAAGTGCTGGGGCCAGGGCGGGCTGCTTTAAATGCCTCGGGAATGGACCTGAGACAAGCCTACGTGCTCCATCAGGTCCACTCCCAGAGCCAGTCCAATATCCAGGACTGCCTGCCATTGCCCAGTTTGCAGGCAGGCCTGGATCCAATGCCCGGCTGGCGAGGTGAGCTTGAAGTTTCCTTGCTGGCCGGGAAGCCCCAGAGGCCACATCGAATCACGGTTGGGGGAAGGTGCCAGCCTGCAATGCCTGAAATCGTAAGTGGACTTATGGCAGGAATAAGATAAGCTTGAAAATACCCTTTGGATATAGATGCATTAAGCCTGCACATATGTGGGGGTTACGTTCTCGGAATTGCATCCCAAGTAAAAATGGTGTATGGTCAAAATACATTGGGTTCCATCACAGATGGGAGTATGTTTAGGGAAGCTTTTAATACTGAATGAATCACTGTATATAAATATTCTGCTGGAAGCCGCCCAGAGTGGCTGGGGAAACCCAGCCAGATGGATGGGGTATAAATAATTTATTATTATTAATTATTATTATTACTCCTGAAACCCTGCCCACTATTTTATTTTATTTTATTTGCCACACGTGCAAAGCTTAATGTGCGCAAGTAAGCTGAGCATTGGGCTCAGATTCAGTTAGTGTGGTGCACACAGAAATCACCCCACATAAATTCTATTTAATACCTCGTGTTTTCAAAGCCTTTCGTGATTTCAAAGAGCTTAGTGAGAAATTTGACCATTAGGAATCTGCTCTGGTGCTAGAACTGTTTGCCA
Source organism: Podarcis erhardii (assembly GCF_964252035.2). Lineage (NCBI taxonomy): Eukaryota > Metazoa > Chordata > Lepidosauria > Squamata > Lacertidae > Podarcis > Podarcis erhardii. The sequence continues at coordinate 99,500,024 of NC_138508.1, read as the reverse complement.
ATGTAAAGAGCTGCCCCTTTTAACTTAACTTTGCCAGAAATTGTGCAAACTTCTCATGAACAGGTGTCTGTCACAGGCCCATTAGTATGAGACTCTGTCAGCGCTACTTTGCATGAGATGCCATGCAGACCTGAGGGAGTTATTGATTACTTCAGGCCTCTAGTTTCGTTGAATAACGGTAAACAGAAATCAAATAAAAAGGAGGGGCACCTCTATTTTATACACCTTTTAACTACAGTAATCTGTATTTAAACTCCTCCTCCCAGTATTACAGGGAGATAATAATTTATTAATTTCAGCTAACAAAATTATCTAGTCCTCTTTCTGTTACGTGTAAAAATATTTCATTTCAAACCCCATCATTGCATGCTACTTTATCTTTCAGCGGTAATTAACAAAGTCTTAATCTGGCTAATGTTAATGACCACTGTTCTTGCCTTAAATCCCAGTTAAACCAAGCTTATTAAGGACCAATTAAAGAGAGCCTTATGTGATTGGAATAATGGTACAACCAATTTTTCCCTAGTCATAATACTTTATTTCCACTGATAAACAGGCAAAAACAGTTCAGCTTTTTACTGTACCCCTTCTAAATCAAACATTATTTGGAATTTTAGGGGAAAGCAATAGTGAAAAGCTATTTGTAAGTAACTGAATAAAATAACGTATTTCAAACTTCTCAATGCATATAACTTTAGTGCAACACACGTGTTCTAAAATAAAATGGTGCCTTTAACAGCCCTGGCACTGACATGAGCTGCCAATTTCCACAGCTGCCAATTTCAGCTAAGGTCCTCCCCAGAAAAAGGGCCACTAGAGGGCCCTTATGTGATCGGAATAATGGTATAACCAATTTTTCTCTAGCCATAATAGGGCAAGAGTAGTAGACCGGGGTCTGTATTCTCACCATTCCTTGCATCATAAAATCAGGCTTCAGTCCTGAAGCATTTTGCATGCTCAGAGCAAAGGTCTGAAGGAAAATTCTAACCACTCAAAATGATAACGCATGAAAATAGGTAACGTATAGAACTGTATCAGAGCAAAAATAATTTTTAAAAAAACATTATAAATAGCAGTGACCCACAGTACTTCCATTTCTCATCGAGAGAATATATTGAGTTGTATCCAACAAAGTCATTGCATGGATGAAACAGTACGTTTTCGAGCAAAATTCAAAGTGTTGGTGCTGACCTTTAAAGCCCTAAACGGCCTCTGTCCAGTATATCTGAAGGAGCGTCTCCTTCCCCATTGATCTGCCTGGACACTGAGGTCCAGCTCCGAGGGCCTTCTGGCGGTTCCCTCACTGCGAGAGGCCAAGTTACAGGGAACCAGGCAGAGGGCCTTCTCGGTAGTGGCGCCCACCCTGTGGAACGCCCTCCCATCAGATGTCAAAGCGATAAACAACTATCTGACATTCAGAAGACATCTGAAGGCAGCCCTGTTCAGGGAAGTTTTTAATATGTGACATTTTAGTGTATTTTTCATCTTTGTTGGAAGCCGCCCAGAGTGGCTGGGGAAACCCAGCCAGATGGGCGGGGTACAAATAATAAATTATCATCATCATCATCATTATTATTATTCCACTTATGCAACCGATCTTCCTCTCCTGCCCCCCAATGCTGCTCCCCCCCCAAAAAAAAAATGTTCTGGGGCTTCCCCAAACCTGCGGGAAGCAGGGGAAGAGAGGAAGGAGAAGTTCTTTCGCACAAGCTTTAGTAGTTTCACTTGTGCAATGGCTTCATTCTTCTCAACCCATGGGAATTATTTTAATTGTATGAAGCTGAATTCTCAGGTTACTTAAAGCTCTTCTTCCACATGGATGTGCAGGTTAAAAAAAGTATAAAGAAAAATTTTGCTGAGCCAAGTTATGGCATTTACCTAGCCATGTCATGTCACTGTGCTAATCTGGACTTATTGCAGACTGTGCTATTCTAAACTGTAGAAATCATCTAGGCAAATCCCCACATCAGGGGCTTTAAATGTTCGCTATACTGTAAATATGTTATCATTAGGGTATAGTATGCTTACAATGGCAGACTTCTCAAGACTAGGGCAAAACCTGGAATGAAGCATTGGGGTTGAAATTTAAGAATTGCTTGTGAGCTGGGTGTCTTCTAACTCATTAAGTACATTAAGGCAGCAACCCTATAGCAAGATCTACCTAGATGAGCAGGATCCAGACTACCCTGGCTTAACTCTCTCATCCTAAACTCAGCCAGAGATATGCCAGTGTATCTCCCCCTGGATCCAGCTGGCAGATCTTAAGTTGGTGTAAGCCCTGAAAAAGATGAGTTCCAGGGACATGGTGTAGCAGGACCAGAGAAGGAGGGCTGAGGCTGGATCTTTTTTTTTTTTTATAATAATTTTTATTGATTTTACAACATAAACAAAAAACAAACAAACATAATGCGACTTCCCCAAACCTCCCCTTCACTGCATCCAAATTTCAAAATTTTTAGCAATTCTTCATCCCATTTTTATATTTAATTCTCTTTAAAAAGAGTTTCTGCTTTATAAATTTCAATTTATAGCTGTAATTCTTTGTGTCCAATCCCCTGACATCTTAACATTCCGAAATTTTACAACAATTTTTAAGATAGATTTTAAATTTTTTCCAGTCCTCCTCCACTGTCTCTTTCCTCTGGTCACGGATTCTGCCGGTCATCTCTGCCAGTCCCATAAATTCAGTCACCTTGGTCTGCCATTCTTCCAGAGTAGGTAGTTCTTTAGTCTTCCAATACTTCGCCAAAAGAATTCTTGCTGCTGTTGTTGCGTACATAAAAAAGGTCCTATCTTTCTTTGGTACCAATTGGCCGACCATGCCCAGGAGAAAAGCCTCCGGTTTCTTTACAAATGTCCACTTAAGGATTTTCTTAATTTCATTATAGATCATTTCCCAGTAGGCCTTAATCTTTGGGCAGGTCCACCAAAGGTGATAAAAGGTTCCTTCACATTCATTACACTTCCAGCAATTGTTATTGGGCAAATGATATATCTTTGCAAGCTTGACTGGGGTCATGTACCACCTATAGATCATTTTCATTAAGTTCTCTTTCAGGGCACTACATGCCGTAAATTTAATACCTGTGGTCCATAACTGCTCCCAGTCAGCAAACATAATATCATGGCCGATATCTTGTGCCCACTTAATCATGGCTGATTTAACCGTTTCATCTTGTGTGTTCCATTTTAGCAGCAGATTATACATTCTAGACAAATTCTTAGTATTGGGTTCTAGCAATTCTGTTTCTAACTTTGACCTCTCCTTCTGAAATCCTAGTTTTCTGTCCTGCTTAAAAGTTTCATTAATCTGGTAATAATGTAACCAATCTCGGACTTTAGGTTTCAATTTCTCAAAACTCTGTAGTTTCAACTTTTCACCATCATATTCTATAATTTCACAATATTTTGGCCAGTCTGTATCCATGTTCAATCTTTTTACCGCCTTAGCTTCCATTGGTGACAGCCACCTGGGGGTTTTACTTTCAAACAAATCTTTATATCGATTCCATACATTATACAATGCTTTCCTAATAATATGATTTTTAAAATTTCTATGTACCTTTACCTTGTCATACCATAAATATGCATGCCAACCAAAACTATTATCATAACCTTCCAAGTCCAGAATGTCTGTATTCTCAAGAAGTAGCCATGGTTTCAGCCAGCAAAAAGCTGCTGCTTCATAATAAAGTTTTAAGTCCGGCAGGGCAAAGCCCCCTCTATCCTTTGCGTCAGTCAAAATCTTAAATTTAATTCTGGGTTTTTTGCCCTGCCAGACAAATTTAGATATATCTTTCTGCCACTTCTTGAAACAGTCCGTCTTATCTAAAATTTGCAATGTCTGGAACAAAAACAACAATCTCGGCAATACATTCATCTTAATTACAGCAATTCGGCCTAACAAGGAAAGTCTCAATCTTGACCATATATCAAAATCTTTCTTCACTTCAGCCCAGCATTTCTCATAGTTATCTTTAAATAGGTTCACATTCTTAGATGTTAAATTCACCCCCAGATATTTTACCTTTTTGGTAATTTCCAAACCAGTTTCTCTTTGAAAACTATCTTTTTCCTCCACCGTAAGATTTTTTTCCAACACCTTTGTCTTGTGTTTATTCAATTTAAAACCTGCTACCTGACCAAATATTTCAATAAGTTCCAGAACTCTTTTTGTACTAGTTTCTGGCTGTTGTAATGTCAAAACTAAGTCATCTGCAAATGCTCTTAGCTTATAATGTTTAGTTCCGACCTGTATACCTTTAACCAGCTGGTCTCTTCTAATCATATTAAGGAAAACCTCCAGTACCGATATAAACAATAGAGGGGAAATTGGGCATCCCTGTCGTGTCCCTTTCTCTATTGGAATTTCATCCATAACCATACCATTTACAATAAGTTTAGCCTTTTGTTCAGAATAAATTGCACTTATACCATTTTCAAAGTTCTTGCCTACCCCCATTCCTTGGAGATTCCTCTTCATAAAGCTCCAACAAATATTGTCAAAGGCTTTCTCTGCATCCACAAAAATCAAAACAGCTTTTCTATTTATATCAGTTTCCAAAAGTTCTAGAATATCTATAATATTCCTCACATTGTCTGACAATTGCCTGCCTGGTAGAAAGCCTGTTTGGTCCCTGTGAATCTCCTCTAACAAAACTTTTTTGAATCTTTTTGCTAGAATGTCTGCAAAAATTTTATAATCCACATTCAAAAGTGATATAGGGCGGTAATTCTTAACTTGATGTTTCTCAGTTTCTGTCTTTGGTATAAGTGAGATGAATGCTTCCTTCCACGATTCGGGAGCCTTTTTCCCCTCCAAAATTTGATTGCAGACTTCTTTCAGTGGTTGTATTAACCAATCCTTCAATACTTTATAATATCTCGCGGTTAGTCCATCTGGTCCTGGTGATTTTCCCAGCTTCATATCCTGGATGGCACTCTCTATTTCTTGATCTGTAATTTTCTCATTTAAACTCCTTCTGTTGTTTTCCGAGATTTTTGATAATCCGTATTTTCCAATAAATTCTTCTATCTCCTGTTCATTTTTTGGCCCTTGTTTGTATAATTTCTTAAAGAAACTTTGAAAACAATTACTTATCTCATTTGGTTTATTAATAGACTTCCCATCTACTTCGAGTGATGTCACTGTATTCAGTTTTTGTCTCTTTTTCAGTTGCCAAGACAGTAGCTTCCCACATTTATCTGCAGACTCAAAAGTCTTTTGTCTCATTTGTTTAATTTTCCATTCTATTTCCTGGTTCATCAATTCCATATATTGTGTTTGATAAAATTTTATTTCTCTTAATACCTCCTGGGATTTAGGCTTAGATCTCAGTTTCTTCTCCCCTTCTTTTATTAGATTCCAAATTTTCTCTTTCTTCTCATTCTGTTTTTTCCTCTTTATTGAATTCTGTTGTATTAGGAAGCCACGCATCACGGCTTTACTTGCGTCCCAAATGATTCTTTTTTCTGTGTCTGATCTCAAATTGATCTCGAAGTAGTCTTTAAGTGTTTTTTGGGCCTTTTTGCAAATTTCCTCATCTCCAAAGAGGGTGTCATTCAGAGGGCTGAGGCTGGATCATTCCGTTTGGTCATGTGACCTGGTGACCTGACATAAATTAAGCCAACAAAAAAGTGGTGTAACTCAAAGCACTATTTTAAAGACTCGTTTTCCTTCTACCAGGTTTAGAGCGGCTCATTCAGCAACAGCCATGCCGCTGAACAGAGTTTGCATCTGGTGTAACTTTACACTAACATCAAAGATGTAGGCAATCATCACTGGAAATTTCCTACACTCCGTTCATTTGCTAATTCCAATTGATTCAGATGCCGTATCTTGATATTTTGAACATATACAGTATATTAAAAATTACTGTATATATGCATCCCCCTTTGTGTTTTGTTGGGGAAGGGGATTTCTCCCACCTCAAGAGTACCCATTTTGGGGAGGGGTCTATTTTTTGGATTAAGCTTTCTGAGCAGGTGGGGGAGAAGGGGCAGGGAAGGTCCAAAAATATGTCTTTATTAGCCAAGGAACAAACTCCAGGGTTCCACACATGATCCCATTTATGTTTACTCAGAAGACACAGTTGTTCAACAAGTCTTACTCCTAAATAAGTGTGCAGGAGATTTCAGCCTAACATGCACAAAGCCACAATCCAACACAGGTATGCATCCTAAAACTTTACTGATTTCAGTTGGAGTAAATAAATATGAATGATGTTAGCCACAGTGGTATTATGAAATGCTAACCCTTTTGTTTGCGATCATGTGCTCAAATGAACAGTTATGCTGGACTTTGTTCCACAGGGTTTAAATGCAAGCACCCTATGCTGCGTATATATTTAAAATAATGAAATCACTGCGGATTTAGACTTGGCAGATTAATCTACATCTTGTTTTAAAAGAAAGCGGGCTCTGGATGAAGTCCTGGCATCTACTATTGAAACCCTGAAATATATAATATCCCAAAAATATAAGAATTGTATGAAGCGTGATATGTTAGTGTACAGCTGGGATACTAAATTGGAACAGCCTATGCATAGAACACATCTTTTCAGTGGCAGCAAAACTGTCTAGTTATGCTTTGTAGTAAATGTTCTGGAATGCAGCCAAGGCACTTCCAAACATTTCAGAGTTCACTTTTCCAGGGAACTCTTTTAAAAATCAATTAGTAGTGAAACTCTGTCTAATTCAAGTGTTTTAAAATGTCAAGCTTGTCTTTTCCCCCACCCCTCCTACTTGTAGTGCAATAATGATATTTTGAAACCTTTCTATTAAATTGATCATATTTTGTAATTAAGCCTGTAAAGAGAACATGCACACAGAGTTTATAAGATGCATTGAACAGAAATTTTATTCTTCAAGAGAAAATAAATAGATGAGAGAGATGGAAGCAGAGAGATAAATATGCTGTAAATTCCTAAACAAGAACATCCAAGGCATATGTATTGATCTTAGGATGATAAATAGTTTTATCATTACAGGGCAACTGCAGAAGAAATAAATACACCATTAAAAAAAATCAGAGATTGGAATATTTTATTTTAAAAATTATACTGCATAAAAAAAATCAATTAAAACCATCAAAAGGGGAAAAGGGAAAAATCAGGAAGAGATAGTTGTAAAATGTTCATAAAAGAGACGGTATGCAGATCAATCTCAGGAAATTAATTCAAGTAGTGATAAGATGACCATGAATTCCAGAATTTTCATATACAAGAAACTTGCTTTATCACTCTTTAATACGTAATTAGAAGAAGAGTGTTGGGCATGTTCAAAGTCATATTGCCATGTATGGTCTCAGAAGCTTGCATGAAATGAATGTGCACCCTAGAACATGTTCTGGAATCTTCTGTAACTTGCAGAGATTCCATGGCAGTGGTCTAGAACCACCGAGAAGACAAGTCAATCTAGAAAGGCTTTCTTCACGGTAGAAGGTTTGAAAAGCTCTGTGATAGAATCAAGTATGCAAATTAAGCAGCTCCGACAGCTAAATAAGATATGTTGGTTGTCCACTGGAAGTCCTGTCATATATATAAAGTCTACTCTCATAGCAGCATTTTTAGATTGTCAAGCAAGATTTACACGGGAGCTGCTAAGTTTGCAGTGGCCCAACTTTCATGCAATAACATCACACACACACACACCACACCACACCACACCACACCACACCACACCACACACACAAACCAAGTTGCTACAGTGGTCAGAAAGAGCGGTATACTTTCATTCTTGAAATCTGGATAATTAAGATGAATATCAAGGGAGAACTATGACTCTCTTGTTTTCCCCAGCTTTGTGCCCAGATCCACAATGTATCGGAGATGGAGGGAAGGGAAAATATCTCTGTTCTCTCCTTTCCCAATGCGCCCCTGCTGTCCTTGCAAAGTAAGAAAAGTGGACGAGTGTGTTAGAGACTTACAGGAATGGGTTTAAGGCACCATGAAGATTAGCAAGAACAGGCAAGATGGGGGTATTCCCCAGCCCTTGAACTGACTCTGAAGAATGATCTGCTATTTTTATCCCCCTCCCCACAAAAACATGCCATTACCACAATAAAGTGGGATGAAGCAGAAGCATTCCTTTCTACTAAGCGCCACAACACCTGCACATTTTCATGAATGTCTCTAGCAACGACAATCAATTAAAATCCTACATATTATAAAAATAATGAAGCTTAGGATCTGGGCCCAGTGTTGAACTGTTCGGGAACTCAGAGAAAAGCCTACAACTGGGGAATGAAATCTGCAAGTTTCACAAAATAGACAGCATTTTCATTGGTGGTTTGAGCCCGCCTAGCGACGGTTGTGGGCAGGATTCTTGCATTGGAGGGGGTTGGTACAGGTGATTCTCAGAGCCCCCCTTCAAATTGTACAATTCTATTATTCTATAAGAGACATCACCTTGCCAACAAAGGTCCGTATAGTTAAAGCTATGGTTTTCCCAGTAGTGATGTAAGGAAGTGAGAGCTGGACCATAAAGAAGGCTGACCGCCGAAGAATGGATGCTTTTGAATTATGGTGCTGGAGGAGACTCTTGAGAGTCCCATGGACTGCAAGAAGATCAAACCTATCCAATCTGAAGGAAATCAGCCCTGAGTGGTCACTGGAAGGACAGATCATGAAGCTGAGGCTCCAATACTTTGGCCACCTCATGAAAAGAGAAGACTCCCTGGAAAAGACCCTGATGTTGGGAAAGATGGAGGGCACAAGTAGAAGGGGACGACAGAGAACGAGATGGCTGGACAGTGTTCTCGAAGCTACCAGCATGAGTTTGACCAAATTGCGGGAGGAAGTGGAAGACAGGAGTGCCTGGCGTGCTCTGGTCCATGGGGTCACAAAGAGTCAGACACGACTAAACAACTAAACAACAACAACATAGGCATTTGGTCAGGTGCCTCTGGATGAGAGACACAAGGAAGAAAAAGCAGGTCTTCAGTCATAAGTTACCCCATCACTTTCATTCATGGGATCTCAAATTCTCTAAAAACACGAAGCCCAGAAACCTGGGATTTTACCAAAAGTTTTTTTCCCCCAGAGATCTTTTGGACCCAAGTGAGACTGAGCATGTATGCAGGTTTACTTTTCCTTCAGTGAGAGGCACAGGTGATGAGTAAATTTATAACACTACAGAAAAGTGTTGTTTAAAAAAAAACAAAATACACCATATGTACGTCACCTCATTTCTTTACCCTTTGTTCTCATAAGCATTGAAAAGGTTTACATAGATAGCAATGGACTCAAATCAGTTTTATGTGCAACACATTTATATTAATTGGTTTGTCCTTTCAAGTTGTGTTTATCTCTTCGTTTCCATCATTGTTTCAAAGGTCACTCTGTTCCATTTGTAAATCCAACATGACAGAGATTAGTAAAAGGTGGGGTGGGGAGAACAACTAAATGAGTACATCATCAGGCAATCACACATCTCACAATTCGTTTATCTTACAAATACAAAATACCATCAAACATTTACTAAAACTTGTTTGCTATCGTAAAAAATATTGTTGTCAGGAGGATAACCAGATCTGTCATGATAAAAATACTGAATAAGAAAGTTGGAATTATGGCTTATGATTACAATTAGTTCTTAAATTCTTCTTGAAGCCAAATGTGCTGTCACTGTTATTCAAGTGTTTTGTAGATTTGCATGTATGAATGAACCTTTATGTATCAATTCCCACAAACCTGACTGCAATTTCTGGTTCCCTTGCGTAAATATGTGAAAAGGATCTAGGGGTCACAGTGGACCACAAGCTTCACATGAGTCAACAGTGTGATGCAGCAGCAAAATAGTTAATGCTACTCTAGGCTGCATCAACAGAAGTATAGAATCCCAGTCAAGGGAAGTAATAGTACCACTCTATTCTGATTTGGTCAGACCACACATGGAGTACCGTATCCAGTTCTGTGGAGCACAACTTAAGGAGGATTTTGACAAGCTGGAACGTTTGCAGGAGAGGGCAACCAAGATGACCAAGGATCTGAAAACCAAGACTTACAAGGAATTGTGAGGGAACTGGGTATGTTTAGCCTAGGAAAGCGTAGATTGAGATGAGGTATGATAGCCATCTTCAAATATCTAAAAGGTGTCACATGGAGGATGAAGCAAGCCTGTTTTCTCCTAAGACAACGGATTCAAGTTACAAGAAAGGAGATTCCGACTAAACATCAGAAAGAACTTCAACAGTGGAACAGACTGCCATGGGAGGTGGTGGACTTTCCTTCACTGGAGGTTTTTCAGGAGAGGTTGGATGGCCATGTGTCATGTATGGTCTAGTTGAGATTCCTGCATTGAAGGAGGCTGGACTAGCGGACCCTCAGGAACCTCTCCAACTCTTAAGATTCTATGTCTAACACACAAAAAGAAGTGGCAGGTATGCCCAGAGGAGAGCATCAATTGTATCTGCACCAGCAGTTGTTCCTGCTCAAAAGACAAGCCATTTTCAGTTATTAAAGTGACTTGTTATTGAAGCAACTGCATGTGGTACAGCTCTAGTTTGGCAGTGGATCACCACTGCATAGGCAAATTATTTATCTGGACCTCAACCCAGAAGTCACTACTCTGTCTGCATCCATTGCTAACCTTACTGTGCGAATGAAGAGACACGAGCCTAATTAAATTCCAGACTAACTGAGCTATTCTCCTAAAATAAAGAACATGAGCAGGGGAGGATAACTTTTAAAATCACAGTTGCAAAAATGGCCTTGACTTCAATTAATTCCCTTTACAGGTTTGGCATCCGTGGCGTTACAAAAAGTGAATAAAATTATATGATGAGAGCCAAACTTTTAAGGAAGAGGCTAACATTAACTAGTAATAGGCACATAAAATTGATTTCTCATCCTAACCCTATGGTGGTCTAAGTTTTAAATGTCAGTCTTATTTCTTGTGGGTTAAGTGGTGTTAGTTTCTGATACTTTTCAAAGGCCCCGGGAGCATGTCCTAGAATGAGCACTGAGTGTATCTGAAAACCAAACAGAAGCTGGGAAAACATATTTTGAATATATAATTTATAAGATTCCGTCACCCCCCGCCCCCCGTGACAGTGATAAGGAAACTGTAGGAAATGCCAGAGGGTAGCTCATGATGTGAGACCATGAGACGTCTAAAGCAATGCCAACCATCTGATTGAATTGTTCTTTAGAACAGCACCTCAAGGTATTTCAGTACTTGCTACAAAAGTATATTGGAGAATTGAGGGTAAAATCAAAAGCCGATTTGGCACCGAGGAACATCAGAAATAAAATTTAGTATTAATGGAATGTTTAGGTTTTGTCCTTGTTGTCAAGCCTTTTGCAGTGCAACATACATCTATTTTCTTTAAGCACCCTTAAAAGCAAATGTAACCACATCTCATATCTCTGATGTGGTACGAGAGGGGGAAATGTTTAAGCTAGTTAAATTCCCAACAAAAACTAATATATAGGCATCTTCTTCCTCAGGGTGAATAACGGGTGGGTCTCCTTTCAACGGGACTAAAGTTTGTGGGAAGGAAAACACTGTAACGCTCCCTTTGCTCTTGGTTCTGATCACAAAAAGAGAGAGAGGTGCTATTTAAATAAGTTACTTAGTGTATTGTCTAGTTTGGGCCCAACCTTCAAGGGGAAAGAGAGTTAACAGCTATTGTTACTGTATACGGCTGGCAGGGGTGACAACTTGAATAAAAGATTGGACGGGGGCAAGTAAGCCCCGCCCTGCATAATCAATCACATGATGCAGTGCATGCACACCATTTGAATGGCCATGCCCATCAACTAGGGGGGCAGCCCCCTCAAATATTTTATTTTGGGGGTGGGCAAAAACCACTCAGCCCCTAGGAGTTGGCTCCTATGATGGCTGATATAACTGCTGGCATATTCATACACTGTGTACCCTGGCTGGACACATTTACACAGCTAAGAGAACTGTGTGATGCTGTTTATGTCATTTCCCTGTGTGGAATTTAAGCAGTAACTTTTATGGAACTTTTAATCAAAATATGTGAGATGGGGGGGAGAATGATACCTTATGAAAATAGTTACTGTAACTTTAATAACTTAGTGAGTCCCGAAGAATAACCAAAGAATACCTCGGGTTGAAGTATCTTTGGGTTGAGAGTTTTCGAGTTGTGCTCTGCGGAGACCCAGAAGTAACGGAACGTGTTTCGCCGCTCGCACATGCGCAGGTTTCACCACTCACGCATGCGCAGACGATCAAAATGACGTTACGCACATGCGCGGAAGCGGCGACCCATGCACGTGCAGACGCGGGTTGCGTTCGCTTCAGGATGCAAACGGGGCTCCAGAACGGATCCCGTTCGCATCCAGAGGTACCACTGTAGCTAAAAAGCTAGGAATAAATCAAGTTACTATGGTTAAAAAAGGCCTGGACATTCCTTAGTGGTTTTAACTTTCTGAAACATTCAATGGCTCCTGTCACTGGATATAATTATTTCTGTGTTTATGCAAGCTATATATATAATTCCATTTATTCTGATCATTTGCCACTTGTAGCATTTGGCCATCTACATATATTATCAAACCAAACATATTCTATCTCTGCTCTCTCTCCCACTCTGAAGTTCCATGTATACACACCATGGTTTTTTAACTACTCTTGAAAGTGACCCGCTGATACCCAAGCCTGACGTTTTTATAGTTTGTGTAGTAACATGGGGGAACTAAATTCACAATTGAATTACAGTGATGGGATAAAGGGTGTGTGGGTGTGTCCGTGTGGGTGGGTGTAAGGGGAGGGGGAGATAGCATTTGATGTGGTCTTTCCACAATTAAGTAAAATTATTATGATTATTTCTGTTTACTTGCTACCTTACATCATTCTGCCAGTTTCTAAACCTGTATTGAAATGCCTTCCTGCTTCATCTTTGAGTCTTCTCAATGACCTTTTTTCCTTTTTCTTTTTTTGGCAGTACTTCCTCTACTTGGCCACTTCCCCTCTATTTTGATATATTTATGGTTTAAATATACTAGACCTGAGGTCTTGCAATGTGGCAAAAATGTACAAGAAGTCAAACAAAAGTGCATCTAAACTCCATTATTTCACTATTAACCCTAAGGCTGCAAACCTTACACACGCTTACTTTGGAGAACGTCCCACTGAAATCAGTAGGGTTTGCATTTGAGCAGGTATGTAATAGGATTGCAGTGCTGGTCTAATGAAATTTAACAGGCGGCAGTTGTAGCTTCTTCTGATGGAAGGATAAAAATAATTATTCCAAGCGTTTGCATGACCAATAGGGGGAAGATATGATTAAAACAATTTCTATCCCGCTAGTGGAATTTGGTCTCCTATGCAGAACCACAACATCCTTGTCTTTGTATTCTCTTTCGTTCGTTCATCCCTTTGCAGTGCAGATTATAGGCCCTAGCACACAAATGACCCCAAGGAAGTAAGTACATTTCTTGGCTGAACAATTTATCAACAGCTTGAAATGACAGGAATGGTGATTCAATCCTGCATCTTAGCATATCGGATGTAGGCCACATTCCTCAGTGTGTGGAACCCGGAGAGCGGGAAAGAAGTCCCTGTCGCATTTGCCCTTTCATAGAGATGGAAATATTATTAGAAAGGACATAAACAGACTAATTAAATCACAGCAGTATGGCCGAGATGACAGCTGGTACAGCGTGTGACTGAGCCGATCCATATCTGCAAGCAGGAGGCCCTTCACTTCCAATCCACTCGCTATTAGGTGCTCTCAGGCTTGCTGTGCAGACATTAAATAATAACATATCATTTCCAAGGCTAAAGTGACTTAAAGAAATAAAAAAGGGGATTTTCTAACCAAGAAATCTTTTGTGCCATAAGGAAACGGAGAGAGAATTAGGGGAGGGAGGTGCAAGGAAGAAAGGGAGAATCATTTACCACACAGTTCTGTTTTTGAGATAAAGATGTAATAATGCCATTACCTTTCATCAGCAGGATCCTTGAAAATCAACACTCTTTGCTTATCATGCTGTGAAATACAAATAGAGCTAAAGGCATGGTCCACAAGGCACTGCAGCAGCTATATTAACTAACAGATCTGCCCTTTGTGAAAGAAACCGTATCCGTTTCATTAGTGAAGACTCTAATTCAAAACTGTTGAAAATGAACTGCACACACTGTTTTAATAACAACATTCCTAGTCATTATCAAACTAGCAATTCTCTCAGTGCTGAATAAATGCAAGGGCCCGTGTTTCCATTAGAACCTGCTGTTAAGAAAAACCATATTCTAAACCTTTCTGTTTCCCTTCCTGTTTGGTCTTTCAAGTGTCACGGCTCCCTACATCATTGCTGTCAAAGCTACACACACATTTCCCCCGAATATACAAAATGTTTATCCATCAACGTTTTTAAAAATAGCTAATTCAACTATAGTCAAAGGCACCTGCAGAATGTGGCACAACTGCTCTCGGAGAATACTGAATTAAACAGACAGTTTGAAAATTACTTGTCCAAACCTTTCATGTAATTTCCACTGAGGGCAAACCTGTAAACTGGTGCAGATCACCAAATTATGAACTGGAACCTAGAAAGAAGGGTTCTATATCTAAGACCAAGAAAGATATCCCAGTTTGGGCATACACTTCTGAAGTACCATGAGGAAAGCAGGAGAGAGGCAGGGAGCAATTATGGGAAGCTGGAGTGCATTTTTAAACTCATGGTGCATAATATAGAATGAATATCTAAACATTATTAACGAAATGTTTGCAAGAAACCCAGTGCCGAATAGAAATTTAGGGAGCATCACCACCCGTTTCTGTGATGCATCACAAACCTTAAAAAAACTTGAAATCATACTTTATTTTATTTTTTAATGCTTTTAAAGAAACATAATTAGTACCTAGATTAATTATGAATTAATTAGTACCTAATTATTAGTGGTACCTACAGAAATGAGTTAAAATGGTATCTGATTTTCAAACATGTTAAGGCACACACTTCTAACCTTATAACTAAAATCAATTGTCCTTTATGAAATCCACAAAGTTAATGGCTACTTTTCTAAGTAAAAAGAGCCATATGGACAATGTTTGACTTTTGAGTCAAATAAGAACACAACACAATTTAAGTCATGTACAATTTATTTTTATTACTGTGAGCTTCCTACTGGGTCCAGGGACTAGCAAGTCACAGCAGGCACTGTGTCAAGCAACATATGATTTGTAGTTCCATTATTCTTTCTCTCCCCCCCCCCCAAAAGCAACCATAGGAAGTTAAAACCTTCAGCAGAGAGCCAGAATATGTAGGAGAGGGTCAGAGCATGTAGTACTTCCCTTGCTAGCTCTTTATACAATCGAATTTCCCTTCCCTGGGGCATTTTTCCTACCCAGGAAAGATACAGGTCTTGGATTAAGACTCTTCGTGGAGATAAAAGCAACTTCCTAGGGTGTGATTCTGAGTGAGCCCCAAAGGGGCGATCCTCATTAAATGTGCATGCAGAGAGCTGGAGGCACAGACACAAGTTGCTCCAATCAGGGAGTGGGGACACACACACACCCCAGTCAGACCCCATGCACTTACACAATCCTGACTTTGACACCCCCACTTCCGCTGCTCCTGCTGGTGTGGAGAGTTAACTACCGAAAGATGGTCCTTCCCTCTCTGTTGCCAAGCAGTTGTCAATTGCAGTTTTGCTTAGTGAACATACTCACCAGTCTACACTGCTGGTCACCTTCCACTTTAGGCCTCCTTGTCCTGTCCTTTGCTTTCCGTCCCTTTCCTAATTACCTACTACTTCCTTCTAAGACTCATATTTTTTTTACAAGTCCACTAACCCTTCCCAGGTAAGGCAGCGTTGCAGACTGGTGATGCCTCTTCCACTGGATCCATCATGCGTTCAGGTTGCTGGGACTGCCTGGATGGCAAGGGGGTTTGGAAGCTCCCCACACCAACCAGGATTTGGATCCAAGCCTGCCTACATGATTGGCCAATGACAGGCAGGCTTGGAGGGAGGGCCTGCCCCTGACGGAGCAGGTAGGCTTCCTTCAGACTCACTCCCGAGGCATTTAAAGCAGCCTGTCCTGGTCCCAACACCTGGTCACCCTCATCAGATGCTACACCCAACAACCCCCTTTTGTTCATGCTGTGTCTTGGGTATTCTGACCTTGGTATGAAATTGTTGGGCGTGTATTCGGTGCCAGGCAGGAAATTGTCCACCCGGCAAACTGGCTCCAACCTAATGGTTTTGCCTACCTCATAGCAAATGTCACAACTTTGGCAGTTGGATTAGTCTTGGTTGAAGGGGAGCTTGTAGTCTCCGATTGCTCCTCCAATTGTGGGGCAACTTGTTAAAGGAGGAGTTGCTTAAGTCCATATGCCCAGGCACAATTTCACAATTAGTATCTTCCAGTAAACTGCTATGACAAATAACGAGGGAAAATAAGATTGCTGCCAGGTTTATTAAAAATAAAATCTTTCTACCTTCATTATCAGAAGCCAAGTTGTTGAGCCCTGCCAAAGAATATGAGTTGAGTTGAGTTGAGTTCTAAGCTGAAACAGTTTCGAAAAATGAGGTTAAATCCTCACCCACTTTAGGTGACTGGAAGAAAACTGCACCAACTCTCTCTCACACACACGAAAGAAAACAGAAGTGTCTTTTTTTCTACTCAACAATGTAATAATAGCTAATCCAACATATTTCAAGGAACAATAACAATTCGTTATGTGTAAAATTGTAGTACATTTGCTAGTACACTGTTGTACAAGCCGCAAAAATATTTTAATACTATAACCTACTAGGAAATGCAACTATTTTTTTTTCACTGTACAGTAGTTTGAGAAATGTTCTGGCATGTTATAAAACTGAGAACAGCCCAGCTGACCAACATTACTGAAATGAAGGTAATACCAAAATCTGATAGTATGACTGACTAAATGTCAGCAGCAACAGGTGCAGCTACAGAAACTGTGATATTCAGTCACCACTACCAGGAAAGGTCGAGGTGGGAGTTGTGTGTTTAGTGACTTAAATCACTATTTGGGGGGTGGGGATACAAAAAAAAAAAAAAAAAAAAGAATTTGTAGGGTGACGTGCTACATCTCTGCAGAGATGCATGACTTGTAGTAGTTGTGCTGACGGAAGCCAATGGCATCATCAACCTACATATCCTGCTAGTATTCTCTGTGGGCACACTTAAACTGTGAAACCTGGGCTAATCTTATCTCCTTGGCTACCACCTGGCAATGATGGCCAGTACATTCATGAGTCCAAATTCTCCAGTTCTACACATCCCACACAGACTGCTATATATTCCATACTGAAACCCAACTGCATAAGTGGATTTCTATTGCACAAGTGGCTACATATCAAGGATTATTGTCCTTTAACCTTTTAGGTTCAGAGTTAACTAATGAGTTACGCTACTGCAAGCCAGAGGAAGGTCTTTTGCTGGTGAAATGGGGCTTTTCTTCTCCTCTCCTCCCCTTCATGCCCCCATACGCCCCTCAAATTGGGTTGGGGAACCCCCAGTACAGCGTATGGGGGAGGGATGAGATCTTCCTATCTGGCAAGCTGAAAGGCTTGCGCCAATGGAACAATCTCCTTAGTTGAATTCCTCCCTCAGAGTTTAAATTCCTTACACATCTGCTAAATAAGCAGGAGCAAAAGCAGTTCCCCACTAGAAAGAGCTTGCAATAACTGCAAATCCCAAAGCAGCAAGTACAAAGCAAGTCTTGCTATTCAATGGGGAACCTTTTTGGACTCTACCATTGGGGCTTTCTTTGCTGCATGAAATATTCTAATAGTGCTTATGCACAACACAGTGCTAATGCATTTGACTTGGGATTCGTTTCATCCAACCCAATATTTTGACAAATTTGTAACACACAATAAACACCTTTGCAAACACATGAGTAAAAATGAAACCCAGGTCTACTCAACACCAAATTTATAATTACTGGCAAGGAAAATACGTATACGGAGAAAGCAAGTTTTGGAGCATCTTCTTATTGGTTCATTGCAACTTGTGTGTGTTACAATCTGAAAATTGTCAAAGCCGGCTGCAAAAATTTTAGTAGACTTGTAGATAATAACATAATAAAATCAATAAGATGTGTACATACATCCTTGGCCACAGAGCTGCAGGTCAAGGATGAATTTGCACATGTCTGAACTGGGGTTCAAGCCCAGGGAAGCTCTGAAACCAGGAAAAGTTGTTGGAATGATAATGGAATGATAATATTTTAAGTATAAAGGAAGGTTTATAATCATTTGGTTTAGACTGTAACCCTACTTCCAATTAAAAGCAATAAACTTACTATTTAAGGATAGGGTGACAAATTTCTTGGAAGACTAATAAAATTTACATTAGCTTCTAATAAAGTATCATTTGAGTGAAACTTTGTCCTGAAACATTGGACTGTTTCTACTGTGTATTTTGCCTTTTCGCCTCCCTTTAAGCTATGGAAGAATTGCACACATTAATGGTTGTTGTGTTAGTCAGTTACATTTTTTTTTAAAAAAAAAGCAGTTCTGTGACATCGTAAATACTAGGTTTAATGGCAGTGCAAGCTTTCATAGGCCAGAGCCCACTTTGTCAGATGATAGTTAGATTTATATGGCCTGCCTATGGAGAATTTCATCTGTCATTTGCAGTGAAACTGAAGCTTACAGCGTTTAAATATTTAGCTATTTCAGGGCACTTCCTTCCTTATATCTGCGGAGAAGAATCACACAGACTCTAATAGGATTTATCAAAGTAATACAATTAGTTAAGTCACATTTCTTATTATGGCATGCTTAAAATATCATGTTGCTATAATTGTCAGGACATCAGTGGATACAACAACAACAATGAAAGAAAGTAGATAGTCCAAAAATTCTAAAACTATGGTTCAAATTTCTTGCTGAAGAAGCAAATTATGAAGAAGCAAATTATGAAAAAATAGAAAGTAGCGCAGTGTTTGGATCTAACATAAAGAGAGTATTTTATAAATAAAATGGTAAAACATTCCTGTTACATTTCTTTGCTCCATTATGACTGGAATTACAAATATATGTTTGGGCCAGAAATAAACTAAAGCTTTATTTTCGTACTGATCTTAAATGATACAAGGATTTACGGTAAGTACACAAATACAGTGGTGCCCCGCAAGACGAATGCCTCGCAAGACGAAAAACTCGCTAGACGAAAGAGTTTTCCGTTTTTTGAGGTGCTTTGCCGCTAATAGCCATGCTTCGCAAGACGAAAAGACCGCAAGACGAAGAGACTCGCGGAACAAATTAATTTCGTCTTGCGAGGCACCACTGTATATGTGCTTCTTCAAAGCCTAAATTCCACCACCCCAATCACACACACATCCCTAGATTATAACCCCTAGGAAGCAGCCTTAGCCAACTCCAATTTTAATTCATTAATTCATTGTTTCGGGAGCTTCAATCTGCTGACACTAAAAGTTCAATTTAGACCTGGGGAGGCATCTCACTTTTCTTTTAAATGCTATAGATTAACACAAAAACACCACTGTTTCGCCAATCCTTTTATAAATTTGCTAATCCCTGTTCAAATTATTATATCAGAGTAGCTGCCTCACACTTTCCAGCAGTGAAATGCAAGGGAACAAATCCCAGAAATGTAAACAGTACTGGCATCCGAAATATTCTTTACGTTAAATTCATTGCGCCAAATTCCTTTTCTGTCCCTTAAGTGCGCCTTTCATACTAAAAAGTCTAAGAACCTGTTATCCGATGCACTATCCCGGAAATGTGGCATTTCCACAGAATAAATACAAAAATGCATTTTTAACAGGAAAGTGAAACACTTAAGATATAATGTACTGCTCTAGGGTGTTTTGACTACTGCTTTGCAAAGACTTGTGATAGCAGGTTTACCCATTTATCCTAAAACAGTGACAAAGAGTGTCTGAATGATTGCCAAATGCATGTCATATGTCGAAAGCAACTTGTGGGTAATGTCTTATTCTTCAGGTTAAATTTTTATTATCACAAGGAGAAAGCACTTGTATATCATGTCTAACTACTATGGCTGACATTTGTCTTGAGACACCTATTTTTTCTGCGCAATGCAACTTTTCAGAAATGCAACTGAGCTGTGCATAACCAGTGTCTTTGTCCCTTTGCGAAATACCTGCAGAACCAGAAATGTAAAAGCAGCATACGTGTATGTGTACATACTCAAAACAACAGGAGGAAAAAGGTGTTAAAGTATGTTAAGCAACGGCAGAAAAAAAACCTTACGAAGTAACAATACTGCCATTGAATAGAGACTTTAGAAAGAGCACGCTCTGGCTTTTTCACCCTCCGATTTGGAATCTGCTCACAGTACTGCCAGCTTAACCAAAAAGGATTAACTCTCATATCCAACTGAGAACACAGATAATTCTCAGTAATTGGTAAAAAATGAAGATGAATGGGTCTGAGAGATAAGGAGCAATTAGCTCATCAGCAGTTACAGCTGTGCACTCAATCCGGATCCATCTCTTGAGTCTCGGCCCCTTTTAAGCATACAGGACACCTCCTCCTTCCCAAAATCAGTGGTATACCTGCCCATCATTCTTCCTCTTCCTTTTTATTTCCTCACTGTACACGACACCTGTCATAGCATTCTATGTAAATTACTACCTCCCCTAGGACCTAAGTCTACAGCCAATCTTCCTTTTCAACTTAAGGAAGGGGGGGGGGCGCAGAAACCAAATGACTACTGTAGACAGTCTTAAATTCCCTGTCAATCGTTTCATTATAGCAGCATCATCTGTTTGAAAATATAAGCAATTCCCTCATCTAATTATAGGGAGGATTTGAGGTTCATTAACATTGCCAAGCAAGAGATTCAGATGTGCAACCGCAGAGCTGTGCTCAGTGGCCTGCATGTGTTCTCTGTTTCCTTGTATTTGCTTTCTCAAGGACTCGAAGACTTTCTCCCCCCCCCCCGAAGCCATAAAATTAATTCTTCCTTCTAAAATAAGACACATGAATTGAGAGAAAGGAAATGACTACATTTTAAACTGTTCTGTTCTTAGAGGCAGCCACTGGAGGCAAATATTTTCTAATCAATTGCTTTGATACTCTTGTGCTGTCGTTTTGTAGAGCAAAGAATATAATAAGTTTAAGGAAGGCAAAAAAAAAAAAAATTCTCGGGCAACAGATCTTGACTTATCGTAAACATGCCTCTTACTGTTTTGAACGTTGTAAATTTGTGCAGATAAAAAAGGAAGTCTGGTGTGTCAAGAACACCACTCCATTTTCAACACATCTTGTGGTTGCCTCGTGGATCATTCTATCCAAGTCACTTACATTTCCTAACTAATATGTTTAGAAACAGAGAACACTAAAGTCATTTCGATTGCTTCATTTCCTTAAAGAAATAATAGCAGGAGTTTTTAAAAAGTATAATTGCAGCTCAAACAATGAGATTTGTTTTCGGAACATCTGTTTTGAGATCATATTGTAAATGAACTCATTTCCTACTTTGCAAGTAATTTACTATTGTTGATCACTGTTTACAAGATATGTGGCTCAGTCATTAGGTAATGGCAAAGGTTCTTCACAGATCCTTGGAGAATGCTTTAGAATGTTTGCTCAGTATTATTCTGACATTAATGCTTAAAGCAGGGGGGAAATGGGTGATTTTCCCTTCCATCTTGATAAGCCACCGTCCACAAAAATAGGTCATACCTGTATAGCATGCTTTCTTAAAACGTTCTTATAACTTTTTGGTCTCCATTTCTATCCGTTTCCCAATGAACATAGTCTGAAATTATACAGTGGTACCTCTGGTTACGAACTTTATTCGTTCCGGAGGTCTGTTCTTAAGCTGAAACTGTTCTTAACCTGAGGTACCGCTTTAGCTAATGGGGCCTCACGCTGCCGCTGCACTGCCAAAGTTCTTAACCCAAGGTACTACTTCTGGATTAGCAGAGTTTGTAACCCAAAGTGTTTGTAACCCAAGGTGCCACAGTAGTATCACACACAAACACGCAACTTCTACAGCTTCAAGAAAAAGCTTCAATTTAAAAATGCATGTTTTGTGTCATAAGAAGCTCTTTGTGAAGGAGAAAATGATGTGTATCGGTACTTAGAATCCCGTAAGTTCAAGGCTACCCCCATTGTCTTTAAAAGCCAGAGACAGTGGTGGACATGTGGCATCTATTGTATGTAAACATGGAGCTGTCTCCAGAGCCGAAGTGAATGGGAAATCCCCACCCAGGAGCAAACACCATAGCACTCAACATTTATATAGCACTTCAGATGGTTCAAAGCACTTCAGATCCATTATCTCAGCAATCCTTACAACGATGCCAGGAGAGGTGTCAATTTTATTATTTTGTATTTTAGATTTGGGGAAGCGGGGTGGGGAGGAGAGTGAGACTAAGAAACTGTGGCTTCTCTAAAGCTAACCAGGGACTCGTAGTTCACAGCTAAGAGTCCTGGCTCTGAAAGTGAAGGCCCTCTATAGCAAGCCCAGGGAGCTGCCTTCTACTGAGTCAGACCACTGCTCTATCTTACGCCATACCGCCAACACTAACTGGCTGCCTGGCTTTGAGGAATCACAAGATTGGAAGGGATCTTAAGGGTCATCTTGTCCAACCCCCTGCAATGCGGCTGGGGAGGTTGGCGCCATGGCCAGAGCCAAAATAAGCCTTTACTGTAACAACTTCATGGAGAGTCCTGGCACCTTTTTTTTCTAGAAAAAGGACACAGGATATATGAGGGGTCGGATTCAGTGGCCCCATCATCCAAACTGATGATTTGCATGGTTAGGGTTACAGCACTGATCATCTATCAGAGAATGGAAACTGAGACCTGATCCATGAAAGACAACACAATGCTGCTTAATGAATATGAGTTTTACAAAGCACATTACACCTTTTGTACATGTGGCTTACATTCATAAAGGTGATCTGCATGTGGAATCTTGCTTCTGCACACAGATTTGTGCATACACACACACATATATATATGGATGAGTATCTATATCTATTTCTTTCATAAAGAAAAAAATGGACATCTATATAACTAGTGGCTAGAATCCACATCATCAGATTTTGTTCTTGGGCTGACCTTTCAGATAGCATTCCCCCCAAAACCTGAACAGCTCCAGCATGTTCATGCTATTTTATCCCTTTTTTGGGGGGCGGGGGGGGGGTTATTCTGGGACAACCTTCTGTAAGGCCAGTTAAGGAAAAACATTAGTTGCACCTCTTTGGATCCCAGCCAGCTTATTTTAAACTCATTTTTGCATTTGCATTAGAGAAATAATTACAGAAATAAAAGGCTTTCTACTAAATATGAATGTGACCTTGCTCTTAAAGGGGGGCGGATCACTTTATAAGATCATACTCTTAAGAATAGTATGGCTTTGATGTCTGGCTTATGTAGCTGTTACTTTAAACAACCAGGCTAAAATAATTTATCTCTGCTGCATGCTCTGTGAGAAGTTGCCACTAAAAAGAATCCAGGACATTTTTCCTTCTTATCTGCAGTGTAGCTGGTATCAGCCAAGCTGTCACAAGACAGTGCTTGATATAAACAAGAGATTGCAAAGACATCTCAGTAATCAATATTAGGATGGCTACAGTATGGAAGCCCCAACCACTGCATATCATTTGTCTCAAGCATCTATTTCTATGACCAAATGAAGCATTAATTCAAATCATAAATCTATGGTGATTTAAAACTGGGAATGAGCACCTGCCTGCTTTAATGATTTATTTTGTACATTTCAGTAAGCAGGAGATTTGTCCATATGAACTGACAGGTCACCTTCAGATGCCAGTACTAGACTGTTTATCACCATGCAGACTAGCATCTCATCTTAGCAAGTAAATATTAAACTAAAAGAATGCTAGCTGATTGTGGAAAGGAGAGAACAGGTATTGCGGCTATATATTTTATTTAAGCCACACTTGGAGGCCTCCATGTGGATTTCCTGTTTCCCAAAGCTTAAAAGGCTGCAACAAAAAATGGGGAGGTAAGAGAAGTAATAAATGATTAGTTTTTATTGTAGTTTACCTCCTTCAGATCATTTTATTTCGTGACTTTTCCCCTGTCGCTGCTATGATCATAGTGAATATGGTTATTTTAGAGTACCTACAGTAAGGGCTGTACCTAAAATAAAATACTAAAATACTCCAACTTCAGGTTTACTGTCTGAGAAAAGCACCCAAGATTAAAGTGGAGAAGGCAGTGCAATTTTAGAATGCCATGGGTACCCGAGGAAAAGAGAAATGGCTTCCTGTTTGTGGAATTCTTTCCCCAGGAAGGCTCACCTAGCACCTTCATTATACATCTTTAGGTGCCAGGAAAAAATGCTCCTCTTCAACCAGGCCTTCTATTCCACAATCTGTTTTTTTTTGGGGGGGGGGGTGTTCTTATTGTGTATTTTGTGTTTTTATTTTGTGTTTTTATGCTGCAAATTTCCCTGAGATCTTCAGATGAAGGGCAGTATATAAATTTAAATAAACAAACAGATCTCCCACCAGACTTTGCTCCTCCTTATCTGTTTTTCTTTGTTTTGCTGATGTCTAGAGCAGTGTTTCCCAACCTTGGGCCTCCAGCTGTTTTTGAACTACAATTCCCATCATCCCTGACCACTGGTCTTGCTAGCTAGGGATGATGTGAGTTGTAGTCCAAAAACAGCTGGAGGCCCAAGGTTGGGAAACACTGGTCTAGAGGAACTGCAACGTGCTCTTCCTCGTTTGCTAAAGTAGCATGCTAAACATGTGAATTTGTATGTAGACTTGAAGCTGTTATGGATGGTTACTGAACTAAGCCACTGTTTCAAAGCATTTGGATAGACTTGAAGCTGTTATGGATGGTTACTGAACTAAGCCACTGTTTCAAAGCATTTGGATAGACTTGAAGCTGTTATGGATGGTTACTGAACTAAGCCACTGTTTCAAAGCATTTTATGTTCAGGGAACACTTTTCACACTGATTTGTCTGCTGTGGAACCCCTGAATGTTTTGAAGGATTCTTGGGAATGTTTGCAGGGGTATGCTCAGACAATGCGGGGTCTCTGGTCAGGCACAGGGAATATTATGTGCCCTACAATATACCAGGAGCACCATCTCGCCCTCAGGATTATGAAGGCCCACCACTGCGACGCGGATGTGCAACGTCACATGCACACACCTGCATGTTGCGTCACGATTTGGAGGCAGGCTCCTCTTCCTCCTCCTCTCCACAGCCAGCAAAACACCCTTTTCCACGGGGAGGGGCTTGGACTTGGAGGCAGAGACATGCTGCTTCTGCATCCGCCCCCTCCCAAAGGGTGACGGTGGAGGGTGGAGCTAAACTGCTTCTCTCTCGGAGGCAACGCCACAGAGACTGGCTGGCAGCCTCTCTCTGGCTTTGCTCATTGACTTTGTGGGGTGTTCGGCTCCCACCACCTCCTGGAGTTGGCTCTTATACAACAAACCCATCATTCCTGTTTTTGCACAACTACTAATCTCTCTACAAGACCATATACAAATACTGCCATCTGAATACTATGCTCAATGGTTCTAAAATAGAGATTCAAGGGTAAAAAAAACCCACATTGATATGAACATCAAAATCTAACTGTACTGTAAACACGGCTTCCAAATAAGCTAGCAATGACATTTGTACAGCTTATTTTAAAATCTGTCCTGGGTTTTTTTTGGGGGGGGGCGGGTGTTCAGTGCAGGTGCCATTGACACTGTGCAGAATAATGGTTCCTCTAGATCTCTCATTGTTTACTGTGACAATGGGTCATTAAAAGAGTCTCATTGTTAAGCATTGATTGATCTGGTTCTATTATTAGTTTGTATTCTTAGGGCTGCAAGGGGGGTGGGGCAAGCTGTATCATGGTGACAGAAACATCCTCATCCCAGAAGTTCCAAGCAGAAGCAAAAAGAAAAAAGTGCAGCGCAGAGGCAAAGGCCAGGTACTATCAAAAACACTGTTCTGTTCTACATTACAAATGGAAAAATATGTGGAGGCAGAGATGTATAGGAACATGCTTACAGACTATCGGGTTGTTCCATACGCTGCATTCGTTTTCGACCTGGATTCACGATGCAACACAGAGGCTGACAATTTTTTGGCTGGAAACATTTGTTGTCACCAGGACCCACACACCTTTCCCCTCCAGGCGGCAAGGTATTCTGATGCTCAAAAAGGCAGGGTGGAAATCCCCGGCTGCTCTTTCGAGCTCTAAGCTTGGAGCTGGGGGAATAAGAGAAATCAACCCCCTCCCCAACACAGCTCAGAGCCAGTGGGGCAGAGGCTTGATGTGCAACTTGGTCACACAGACCAGGAGGTGTTCTGGGTTCACAACGCCCCTTGAGTGCAGAGGGCACCCCACACATTTCTAAACATTCATCTCCAGCTTCATGCTGAAGGGACAAGGTGGAATCACATCCAATTGTCCCAGCTTCTAGTTCCAGGTTCAGGATCATTTAGCTAACCAGAACCCAGAACCAAAGTGAGGATAAGTGAGATTATGGATCCCTAATCCAATATCATCATTCTTCTCACCTCATCCTGGGGCTATTTAGACCAAGGTTATTAACAAAACTCTGTTCATTGTGCCTCAGACCCAGATTTATAGGGACAAAAATGCATGGCACTTTAAACACCAGTACCAAAATATCAGCCACACTTACACATGTATATGTGTGTCTGTGTGATAACTAATTCAGAAAAAATAAAGGCAAGTCCAGAGAAAACGAAGGAAATTGAGACTTCCAGAAAGGATGCTGGAGTTTTAGTTCCATTCTTAAAATCTCTAAATATTAGAATCGTCAACCAATACTTTTTGAGCAATTGCCTGCCTTTTAAATGAATTATCACTTAATTAAATGGCCATATTTATGTATTACAAAACCCTCAACATGGATGTCTTTTTGAGATATGAAAGAAAGTATAAGAGAGCTTAACATTTAATCAAAATACTATGCACTGCTGGCAAGAAATGGCACCCTCAATAATGCCTTTTATATTTCCTACTAGAATCTAAATAGTCTCAAAAAGTAAGCAAGCCCTACTAAACCTGTCATTTTGAACATTTTACTTTTGTCAAGCTACATTAAAAATAGAAGACGTTCTTCATACCTCTCCTTTTCTCAATTGCTTAAAGGTAGCATCTACCCGTTCTCCCCCTTTAAAAAATATATGGCGTGCTTCTTGCAACCAATCCCTGCTCATTTCATTCAGCCAAGAAAACTATTCTTGTTTCTTTGCCTTGTGCTTCCCCTGCCCCACCCACCAGCACATACCCTCCTTTGAGACCACTTTTAGTGGTGACCATTAAACTTCTGTGTCCATATCTATCTTCCCCATTCCCGAAACAGTTTTCCTAAGTGTACCTGTAGCTCCTCAACCCCCCGCCCCACCCCACCCCCAGTTGCTGAGACATTAACAGAAAAAGGAAGGGAAAACTGGCCTCGGAATCTGCTGACATGTGCACATTTGTTCCTTTTGTTCTTGGGCATGGGTTAAATAATAAATATGTACAGGAAGATTCAGAACAAAAAAGTTGTCAAGTTGTCATCCTTAAGAATAACCTCAAAAATTTGCAGAATACAAAAAGAGGAATATATTAGATTGTCATGTCTGCTTTATGTCTACGCGACCTCTGCCATGTACAATGGTTAACAGCACTAAAACTCCGCTTTCAGTTCGCTTACTTACATTTATCTCAGAGAGCAGAAGGGAGCCATTACAATGGAATGACCTTAAAAGCTACCATAATTTTAAGTATATTTTAGCAAAGGAAATTTACGACATGTGTAAACACATCATGTTAACCCTGCATCTTATTAGACAGAGAGTCATGCTAATGGTTCCAAATATTTAACATATGGTGGGGGCGGAAGAAGTTATCATTTAGGAATTTACCCATGAAAATTCAATACACAGTGGGTTGGATCCAGACTTAGTCAAGCTTAGGTCCATTCTGGGGATGCCTACATCTGGATGCAACCCAGTATTTCCAAACTTCGTTATTTCTCTTTCAGCACTTGTAATGGAAGACAGAAATGCCCACCAGACTGTGCAGCCTAATGCCTGCATTTCATTGGTCCAGTTGAATTCATCAAGACCAAAATAACCTTGTACCAAATATTTATCTACTTAACTTGGCTGGGATTGGGCTGTTGAGTGTTTCCTTCCGGTAGGACAGTGGGATACTGCGATATTTTTCTGTTTCATATAACCCTACCTAGATTTTAACAATGAAAAGTCACCATCCAAATGTTTTTCTTTTAAATAATATAATAACGGGTCAGCAAAGAACCACATGCAAAAGTTATATTCTTACAATAGTAGCAAAAACAAATAATGCAAGAATCAGTCTTGTTATCTATTATGGTATTACTTATACAAGAATTCTATTTTAGATCAGAAACTTACCCACGCTAGAATTCAGATCCCCATTCTCAGACTCTGCTCCGTGCTGATTATTACTGGCATGATAGTTCGACATAGCTTCTAATTTAATTTTTTTCACCTTCATTGCTTCTGCAATGGCTGCATTGGTGGCAGCTGCTGCTGCAGCAGCTGCAGCTGTCAGACCTAAAAAGAGACAGGAATGGAACTAAATTAACTTCTACCAACTTTCCATTGAAATTGATACTCTTCTCGCATCATCTGCCACCAAAAGGAATTGACTAAGTTACTAAGAAGAAAATTCAGCAATACACAATTTGGTGTGCTACATTTTCTTCCAAATTTGTTTACAGTACCAAATTCTCAACGAAGGCATGAGTTTTAAAAATAAGAAGTCAGCTGTCCAAAATGTAACCAAATAAACTTAAAAGTCCAGAAGATTGCAAGCTGGGAATGGTTTTTCTGTCAAGTCCTGTTAGTAAAGCTGTCAAACTTGTGTTTTTATCCACTCAGTGGTGGATGTAAGCTTTGGCTCATTACCTTAAGAGAGTGCATGCTAGTTCTAAACCAAGAAATACAGTAAGAATTCTGATTTTGTTCTCAGGCACGAGACACGTTACGAAAATAAATTTGATTCTGTAACTTGTGCACAAACCAAGTTATTTGCTTGGGCTATACCTGTCTCCAATACCACTTTCTTATTTATGCTTCACTGCAACCTTTAAGTGCACCTTTTTCAATGCTGCCATCCATTCACTAACAGCAGGGTCCCCAAAGCAGGTGTTTTTGGTGGTTTTTCCTCATTTGTATCATACTCTTCCTCTAAATCTCTGCCAATAACAAAAACTAAATTACCACTGTAAGACAGTCTTGTTTTGGCCATCTCTTAATGGCTATAGTAAAACAAGTGTGGAGAAATGTCTATGCTGTGCCTAGGATCCAAAGTGTCTTCTACTCTTTGAGTGGAAAGTTCTTCTGCTACTAACTAACTAATAAGGTTGCCATTTTCTCTTTCCAAATGTAGCCCTTAAGATCACACTGAAGCCCACTCTGGAGGCCCCCAACTATTAAGAGCTGATTTTCAGGCACTGCGTGCTGTACGGTGGGGAAGAATTAGAAAGAAAGGCCCTGCGCAAGCATATCCTGGAGCCTGAGAACACCTGGAAAAGGTCTTCTGTTTTTCACTGAGACTCAAAGATACAGCATGATGCCAGGGGTATGTCCCGGAAGGGGCAACATTTTGCTTGGCCACCAATGCCACTCATAACGTGTTGAACCCTGTACATAACATATAGTCAGAGCAGTCTGTAACACAGCCCAAGCTGTGTTGCACTACAAAGCTAGAGGAGGGTGTACTGCTATCCTATACATCTGGCAAATCTGATCCAATCCTGAGATCCATAAACCATATGGACCACTAATCATTTGCTGTCCTAATGCGGCTGGCAGGTGTGGCTTTGATAGTCAGAAGATACAGGACTGCAGCACTTGTAGTGTGGAACTGAAGCAAAGGAACTCTAACTAGCCCAACCAGTTGCAAAGCTTCTGGATTTGGAATAGAGGAGTTCTATAAAAGCACACCAGCATGGAACAAAAGGCAAGTTGTGGATTGTGCGCTAGGTAATCATTACCCCCGTTTTTATTCAAACTCATATTGTGTTGTTTCATGTTCTCTAGGTCATTTGGATAAGTGCTGCTTGCCATTAATTAAATTAGATGGAAAAATCAATATATGAGAGCAATTTTAAGATAAGCCCAATAACTACTCTGAATTTTTTAAAAAGTATTTCTTGTTTTCTCCTAGCATTTGTTCCAAAGAATTGTAAACAAGTGTGTAAAAAAAGAGAGAGAAAAGTCAGCCTATTACAGTTGCAGGCAGCCGTTATCATTAATATTCCGAAATTGATAAGCTGTTTATGTCTGGCATTCTTCCTGCTGATTATTCAGTGAGACAGGCCACTTTATAAATATCTCATCACTCCAGCGTCACACAAATTTCATCGACAGTGCTCCTGCACAGCTATTAGCAATATGAATCTAACCATTACAAGAGGGAGGAAAAATCGAACATGTGGCATTAATACGCAGTCCTGGTTCCTAACCATCTGATAGGCAGATGGCGTAAAGTGGATTCTCCAGCTGAAATGAAGGGGCACATCATTTAAAACCTTGTTTGCATTCTAACTGATATCAGTGCCATATTGATATACATGATACATCATGGCAGTATTTGAACAATCTAGTTTGTTTCAGTCATAAATGTTTACAGCCTTGTTTTTTATCTTTAGAAGCATGTTCTGAAGCGCGTATTTTTAATTTATGAAATCTATTGTTTACTTCTGTGGAACCAGGAGATTAGCAAGACGCAGGAATATGAAATTTCCGCAATCACCACAGAAGGCTGAATAAAGTACAGGGCGGTGTGCTTTTTCCCCCTTTAATGAAGACCGTTAGTAGAGGAATTAAAAAATTAGCTGAGGCATTTTATGCATTAAATGCATTTATTCATTAAACCTCCCAGCTTTTCCCCCCATGTGACATACTTAGAAGTTTAATGCTTTAACACAGCTATTCATTTAAAGCTCTCACTGTGTACAATTAATCTTGTCCAACAATTTAATTCAAAAAGCAAAACATCAAAAAGTAAAGTTCAATTCAACAATCGTGGTTCTGAAGTAATCTTCCCTACTGCTGACAGTTCCTATAGACCCGCCGGGAAAAGTCTGTTCAAGGTGTCTTGTAAGAGCAGGGTGAGCCTGAATTATAACTCAATTCAAAGCTCTTCAAGTCTTAGCAGAAACTCAGCTCTTAACCTCAGCCAGACACTGAAAACCTAAAGAAACACACACTGAATGAGCTCTTCTAACAAATCCCCTTCTTCACCACAGTGCTATCCAGCAGAAGAATTTTCTCTTCCCTCACACATCTAGGAAGGCTCAGTGCTGAGATTCTAATTTATCAAGTTTGAAAAGGGATCATGTTCGGTTTTCTTAAATATTTTGTTTTGGCGACTAAAGTTCACTTCCAACAAAAATCTCCAGAAACAAAAATAATGCCTTTCTGAAGAATGCTTCTGTGGGAAGGTCTCCTCCCCAATGAATCTCTTTGAAGTATGTATGTACTTACTTTGAAGTAAGTATGTATTCTATGATTCTAGGTACAGTGGTGCCTCGCAAGATGAAATTAATCCGTTCCGTGAGGCTCTTCGTATAGCGGTTTCTTCGTCTTGCGAAGCAAGCCCATTGACGGCTTAGCGGCTTAGCGCTATTAGCGGTTTAGCGGCTTTTAGCGATCAGCTGTTAAGCGGCTTATCAGCGGATCAGCTAATAAGCGGCTTAGTGGCTTAGGAAAAGGGGGGGGAAAGGAAAAAAAATCCCGCAGGAACTCGCAAGACATTTTCGTCTTGCGAAGCAAGCCCATAGGGAAATTCGTTTTGCGAAGCGCCTCCAAAACGGAGAACCCTTTCGTCTAGCGGCTTTTCCATCTTGCGAGGCATTCGTCTTGCGGGGCACCACTGTACAGGGCTCAGGGAAAGCCATTCTCAGTGATGATGCCACAGTCTGCAGTCAGCCACCTACGGAGCCCTGTCAAGCACATCATTAATGACGTAGAAGGTGCAGGGTGAAAATCGTGGCGGTGGTAGTGGTTAAATTCCACTGCTACTTTTTGAACTATTTCTGTTGCTTTAACTGTTATAGTCCAACCCATCTGCTTAAACTGTTCTGATTTACTAGGAACAGGCTGTTTTCTGATAGCTGTCACTAATCTTTAGGATACAGGTGCTTCATTAACATTTCTAAAGTGAGTGTAACATGTAGTTAGGACAAGTAGACTAACTAAAGAGTACTTAAAACTGCCTGTGATATCTCACAGGCTGGTCACAGAAATAGCAAATATAATACAGCATATTGGAAGTAGAGTAAAGATGATACCGATGGGTAATAGTGGAAGGGGTGGGTGGGGTGTTTTCTTTAAAATGAAAATGCAAATCACAGGAACATCCCTACTTTGCGGAGAGGGGTGAACTGTTGGAAAGTGTAGTTTGCTGGTTTAATCTCTTCCGGTTATTGTAATTTGCGCAAGGTTGAAGCAAAATCGAAAACTTTTCGTCTGGATGGTATAGACTCTCCTGTGCAAAGAAATGACTTTTTCATGGGGATACCCAGCCAGATGGGCAGGGTTTAAATAATAATATTAAGTAGTAGTAGCAGTAGTAGTAGTTGTTGTTAACTAAATGTATGGAACTGCTCAATGATTGCCAGATATTCATTGAGGAAATCCAGCCTCTTTAAAAACCCCGAAGCAGCTAAAGAATATCTAGTATTTTTCAACCCTGTTCCTTTGTCAGATGCTTTACCTAATTTTCTGCCCCACCTGCTGCAGCAAGTAGTTTTAATTTTGTCTCACAGCAAGCAGGGCAGAAGAACGGGCACAGGGTCTAAGGGATGGCTAGGCATGAGAATGCCAATTTGGGGGTAGGAGGTGGGATAAAAGCCAATATAACTCACCAAACAATTACTGCAGCAATTGCATCCACTATAACCAGAGTTTTTAAAGGACAGAGTCAGCTCGTCAGGTTGCTACCTGGTAATTTAGTCATGCTGCATGGCAACAAGTCCAATTGATTTTGACGTCACTTACTTCGAAATAACAGTATTATTTCGCAATTCAAATGGAACTAATTCTTTTTTTTTTTTCTTTGAAAAACCCTTCTAGAGACCTCATATTCAACTCAGGATCCATGTAGTCCCTGTGTAATAACGATCTAAATAGGCCATAGAAGACAAAATAATCTTGCTTTTGAAAGCAGATGATGACACATACGTATCTGCCGACGTGGGGATCGAGGGCACAGTCCTTCAATGGCTGCGCTCGTTTCTCTCTGGTCGGGGACAGAGGGTGGCGCTCGGGGGGGAATTGTCATTGCGCCACTCCTTGGTATGTGGAGTGCCTCAGGGTGCGATTCTCTCCCCGATGCTTTTTAACATCTTTATGCGCCCCCTCGCCCAGCTTGTCCGGAGTTTTGGGCTGGGTTGCCATCAGTATGCTGATGACACCCAACTCTATCTGCTGATGGATGGCCATCCTGACTCGGCCCCAGACACACTGGCGAGATGTCTGGAAGCTGTGGCTGGATGGTTATGTGGGAGCCGGTTGAAGTTAAATCCTTCAAAGACAGAGGTCCTCTGGCTGGGGCGGGACGATATGGGATTGAGGGGGCAACTCCCATCTCTTGCGGGGGTGCAATTAGTGCCAGCACCGTCCGTTAAGAGTTTGGGTGTAATCTTCGATACCTCCCTCTCTATGGAGGCGCAGATTACAGCTATAACAAAGGCGGCATTTTTTCATCTCCGCCAAGCTAAGCAGTTGGCCCCTTATCTCTCTCGCCCTGACCTAGCCACAGTGATCCACGCGACGGTCACCTCCAGGCTTGATTATTGTAACTCGCTCTACGTGGGGCTGCCCTTGAGACTGACCCAGAAACTCCAGCGGGTGCAGAATGCCGCGGCGAGACTCCTTACGGGGTCTTCGCTGCGAGATCACATTCATCCGGTACTATACCAGCTGCACTGGCTCCCGGTGGAGTACAGGATCAGGTTTAAGGTGCTGGTTTTAACCTTTAAAGCTCTATACGGCCTAGGACCCTCGTACCTACGGGACTGCCTCTCCTGGTATGCCCCACAGAGAAACCTACGGTCTGCAAATAATAACATCCTCAAGGTCCCAGGCCTCAGAGAGGTTAGGCTGGCCTCAACTAGAGCCAGGGCCTTCTCGGCTGCGGCTCCAATCTGGTGGAACGCTCTGTCACAAGAGACTAGGGCTCTGCGGGACCTGACATCCTTCCGCAGGGCCTGCAAGACAGAGTTGTTCCACCAGGCCTTTGGTCAGGGCGCAGCCTGACTCCCTCCTCTGGCAACCTGCACAGAATCTTGCTTAATCGGTTGCCATTAATTTGATTTTAATTAATTTTTATAATGAAATATTTTTAGAATGTGTGATTATTTGATTGTTTAATTATTTGATTATTGTTAGCCGCCCTGAGCCCGGCTTCGGCTGGGGAGGGCGGGATATAAATAAAATTTATTATTATTATTATTATTATTATTATTATTATTATTATTATTATCTATGTGTGTTTCAGCAGAAAGTTGTGTGCAATACAGAAAAAATAAAAAAAACCCATGCAATTTCAACATGACTAACTTTCGTTGGATCAAAGTCGATAGGTTTAAAATATTTTAAAAACAATTTGCTTTGCTTTCAAATCAATATTGAGATAAATTCACTTTCATGGAAATTAATAACTTACTTCCATATTTAGAAGTATGTAAACCTCTTAAAGATTAACAACGTTTTTCTTCCCATAGTCATAATTTGCTTAGGCTGAAATCTTATGCATGTTTCCATAGCCCCAAGGAATTCAGTATAAGTAACTTCTGAGTACACCTACATAGGGTTGCATAGTAAAATTCACGACGCTCGCAAAGTTGTTGAGCTTTTTGTAGGAAGTCCTCAAAATTGTTGAGCTTCTTTGAGCTGTTTCCACTGCTTTTTCCGTCGCACTGCCATACATCCCATTTCCCCAGCACCATTTTTGCACTCGAAAACCAGGACATGTCAGGAATTTTCATGACATATGGCAAGCCTAGGATTGCACTGTCAGTATATTTATCCATTTGCATGATTTACTTGACTGCTCTTCATCAAAACAACCTACGGCTGTTTACAGTACACCATGAAACAATAAAATACAACCATACCATTATAATAATGGATCTCAAACTTTTTCCCATTGACCACTTGAAAATTGCTTATGGTCATGGTGAACCACTTAAGTGTTACTTTTACCTGTTGTAATGTGGTGTGCTAGATGCTGTATGATTTTTTATTGCATCTTTATTGCTTCTTTTATTTCTTAGATTGTATATTATTGTTACAATTTGCATTCTCATGGAAAGCAAATCGTCATACAATAAAATACAATATAAAAAATCAAAGAAGCGATAAAAGTGCAATTAGTGTGGACATACCAGACCATGTGAATGAAGCTCATGGAACACAATTTAGGAAGCCTTGCATTACAATCAATAAAACATTAAAATCGAAATTTACATACCATACTAACAGTCCAGCAGCAACTAAATTAATATAAATAGCCTAGCACAAGAATCAAGCTGTCCCAAAGGCCTGAGTAAATAGATTACTCTTTAGTAAATGATGGCAACTCAGCATCAATGATGTTCAACTCACTTCCAAGGGCAGAGGGTTCCACAAACAAAGCACCACCACAAAGAAGGCCCTGCCCCATCAATTACACGAGTTAATCCATTCAATATATATTTTGCAAATCCCATATTTCTCTCTATCCAATATGCTACCCTTAAGGCCTTTCTATTAATTACATCCTATTGATTGTCACAGTGGTTCATGATGAGATGTTCTTACACATCTTCTGTTGTAGGGATGCTTATTTGCTGCTCCTGGGTTTCTTTTGTAGCATCCCTGCTTTTTAAAAAAATCTCATGTTGTAATCTTATGTACACTTTCTTGGTACTAAGGACTATTGGACTCGGTGGGCTTGCTTCTGAATAAAAGCACAGAATTGCGGTGCTAGACTGCAATCCTAAAGGTAATTATTAAGAAAACAGCACTGAAAATCAATGGCACTATTTTCACTTTTTTATTTAAAAAAGTCTAAAGGAACATATCCAATTGCTTAAAATAACAAAACACCTACTACATATTTTCAGCAGTATCTTGTTTTCTGATTAGATTCAATGGAGTTTACTAAGTTTACTCAGATTTTAACTACATATAATATACAGAAACCACCAAATAAAAGACTACATTTTCTATGAAGAGTCTGAAATATTGCAGATGTGCGTACAGAATCAAAACAATTCAATTAAGAGTGTAGATTTCTTTTTAACAGTCATCTCTTCAAAAGCAATAGATTTTCAGTCCTCATTCAGTCTGTTGCATTATTCATTTCATGTGCAACCTCAAGCTGGACCATAAATTGTTACTTTATCTAATCAAAGGCGACTTAACTCTACAGAAGGTCAAAGGTTTAATTTTGTGAAGTATTATCTTACGCTATGAGTTTAACCGAAAAATAGAAGAAGAAAAACAGCCAAGAAACTGGTAATAAATGAACCTTTATAGCCTCAGGCATTGGTCTAGTTAATAAAGTTTCATTGAAGGTTTCTTTCAACTGTTACGGACAAGAAGGTTAAAAAAAAAACTTAAATTACAGCCATGTGTGACTTTTAAGACAGGAATTCTTTTTTATCTGAACCTCCCCAGCCTAGAAGTGGGACAAAGAAATTATCTTCAATTTCTTAACCAAAAATGCATGCTTTTAAAAAGATAAAAAAGCACAGATATATCTTTAAAATAAAATAAAAAACCCCAGCAAAGGTCAACTTTTGAAAGAAAGAAATGCTACTTGCTGACAATGAATCTTGTGCACTGATCTTTTCAAGCCACGTTTCCTTAAAATGTGTAGGGATGCATTTACCAAATCTGTATGGAGACAAAGAACTGGATCACTTCCAAAAGGGAAGGCTCAGGCTGATTCTGTCCATGTTTCCTTGAATTCATTGGGACTTAATTCCAAATAAGTTTGCACATGGTATCAGATAAAGGAAGCGCCATTTTGCCTTCATCAAGTCTTCTTCTGAATAAGCATTTATTTCTGGGATTTGCATGTCACACTGTAATATAAAAGTTCTCTGGAGGCCTACATCCCAGAATAACATGCAAACCTCGTCCATGTGCATCAAAACATGTCAGCACCTTGGATTTAGCTTTCAATACGAGGCCTTGCTCAAGGTATAGTACAAATAATTTAGTCATAAATGTGGATAGTTCCTTGGGGATTATATAACACCTACCAGTAGCAGAGCAGCTGTACATATGTGCGAGTCCTAAAAGACAAACTCCAAAGAATGGTGAACATCATCATGAGCCGCTCACTACTGCATGCACAGGAACATATTCTCTATCTGGCGCTACAGTTTGATTGTTTATGTTGATGTCAAGCCTTAATGGACTTTCCTTTTTTGGCACACATTCCAGTGTTTCAACTTTTCTTTCTAATGCATGGACAGGCTATTATTATTATTATTATTATTATTATTATTATTATTATTATCTGACAAAACTTAAGGCATTATACATATAAAAATAAAAACGCTAAAAATATGGGGAAAATGCCCATTAAAGACCAATTAAACATTAACAGAATTAAAGATATGTAAAACCATACACAGTTTTAAAAGAGCTTTGGACAAAGGTGGGGGATCTCATTCCTTGGAGATTTTTAAACAAGGATTGGGTGGCCATCTGCCGTGATTGTTGTATTGCAGGGTGTTGGACTACAAGACTCTTGGGGTCCCTTCCAACTCTACAATTCTTATATAGAAATGTATAAAAACCACACCAATAATTACAATAAAAAGAGAACGGCATTCGCCCTTCATTAAAAGCAGTCAGGTCCCCAAATCCTGTTGGAACAAGGAAGTTTTCCATTTCAACAGAGAGGGAGCCAGTCGAGTTTTCTGGTGATGGGATTGCACAGGCCACACCGTTAGTAACTCTTGTATACCTGCTCTGAATGCCCAACATCCTGTGTCTATTTTGCTGCAGGCTGAGGGTTTCGCCTCTCTGCAGGGTCACCCTCATATTCTTTCTGGGTCAGGATGTACCGTATTTTTCGCTCTATAAAACGCACCAGACCACAAGACGCACCTAGTTTTTGGAGGAGGAAAACAAGAAAAAAATCTATTCTGAATCTCAGAAGCCAGAACAGCAAGAGGGATCGCTGTGCAGTGAAAGCAGCAATCCCTCTTGCTGTTCTGGCTTCTGGGATAGCCGCGCAGCCTGCATTCGCTCCATAAGACGCACACACATTTCTCCTTACTTTTCAGGAGGGAAAAAGTGAGTCTTATAGAGCAAAAAATACGGTACCTTCCTCCTTGTAGGTCTGTGACAAGGTTACACAGGCAATGTACTCATGTGCAGCTGCCCAGGCAATGAAGTGGGTGTTTGGGGCTGGATCAGTCTTCCTGATATTGTGGGCATATATGCGCACAGCAGAAATGTTTGAACAACAGAGGTAGAAAAGATATCACCAATAAGCGTAATTAGACACACACATACACCCTGCATTTCAGTTATACAATACAGTCAGAAACTGATAAATAACCCCAGAACCATTTAACACATCCTCATCCGTTAAATTTAGTCCAATTTTTTGCTACATGGACACAATTACTTAATTGTAACAATGCTACAATGCAGAATTACTGAAAGGACATGTTCGTGCCTGCGATTGCAAGTAATAGAGCTAAATAATCGTAATCTTTCTATCACCAGGAGCTTTTGTTGTTGCTTTTCCCTTCAGTCCTGCTAATCCACAGCTTAACACAGAATGTGAGGCAATGGTCCTTTGGCTGAATTAATGTCTAAACACCGCTGTGCAAGTGTACTAGCCTGGAAGATGCATAACACTGTTCCTTTCACATCCCCAACCTTGAAAACACAAGTGGCTGGTAAGTAAATGAGGTGAAAGGTAAAAGTAAATGGCCTTCCTGCTGCAGTGGTACCTGTTTATCTACTCGCACTGGTATGCTCCTGAACTGCTAGGCTGGCAGGAACTGGGACAAAGTAACGGGAGCTCACCCTGTCGCACAGATTCAAACTGCCAACCTTATGATCAGCAAGCCCAAGAGGCTCAGTGGCTACCCATGTCCCTTTTGGTAAGTAAACATATAAAGTGCAAAGGTCTACTCACCTAGATAAAAAATATGCTTAACTTTCCAATGTCAACCCCACGGTCTAGAATGACTCTGCAAAACGGGAGCTTTTCATTTACCGCAACTGACCCAACCCAAGTTCCCTAGAACATGCGTACAGATGCCGGACAATCTCATAAAGCGAAAGCAAAATAACAAGAAGCAGTGCAGACTTAGAAATTACTTGAAGCTGGGGTTGCCAACTCTCAAAATAAAATGCACTAGTATCTTGGCTGGCCCTGGAGCAGAGTTCAGGGCAGTCTAGCAGTGGTGCTGGAATAGTGCACAGTGTTTTCAAGCTAATCTGCAAAGGTGGTGGCAGCCCAACTTTAAAGTTGCCTGTTAGCCTAAGATGTGGAGTTCAGTAAGTTTTTAATGTCTCAAAGGCAATGAGATCTGACAGACCTTTAAGAATCGTGGTTGTAAGGAAAGTGAAATAGAGCACATGCCTTTATTTTAGGGATTGAGACTGAACAGGGATATGGTAGGTGTAGGATTTTTCATTTAAAAATCAAAAGCAAGTGGAAATTGTCTTATTTGAAGATACAGAAACTCTTTTATGGATGAAGGCACACCTACTCGAGCAATTTTCACTCCACTATTTCGGACTGCCTGTTTTCATTCCTCAGTGGCACGAATTCAATAGTTTTATACAGTAGGTAACTAAGGTTAGAAACCATTTTAAAGATATAGTAGTAGAAGTAGTAGTAGTAGTAGTAGTAGTTATTTATACCCCGCCCATCTGGTTTCCCCAGCCACTCTGGGCAGCTTCCAACAAAATATTAAAATACAATAGTCCATCAAACATTAAAAGCTTCCCTAAACAACGAGATACCCAAGAGTGAGGTCCACTGAACTCAAAGAGGCTTGCCTCTGTACAGACATGCACAAGAATGCATTATAAATATATTAATTATGGGTGTCATTCAAAGATACTTACG
Source organism: Podarcis erhardii (assembly GCF_964252035.2). NCBI lineage: Eukaryota > Metazoa > Chordata > Lepidosauria > Squamata > Lacertidae > Podarcis > Podarcis erhardii. The sequence goes on along the minus strand of NC_138508.1, from coordinate 99,459,979 downwards.
CAAACGCGCAACAGATTTGTACACATGCAATGGGACTTTCCCTTCTCCTCCTCCCCCTGTAGTTCCCTAGGCCGCTAAAATCCGCTGCAGGGGAAAGGAGACCCAACATTGATACTTACCCCATATAATAACTGTGTACACCAAAGGAACAAATGCTAGCATTTTTCCACCTCAAAGTGTGACCTTATCCTAGATTGATAGCATTACTACGTATAATTATTGTGAGGTATAAAAAATAAGTGCAATGAACACTGAACAGTGTTGGTTTTTTTCATCCAAGAACAGTCCTCAGCACTTGATGAAATCTTCCTACCCACTAATGAAATCTATTTGCCTATTTTCTGTGGTGAAATTAGAATTGTGGTGCCCTGCCTAGTTTACTCCAACTTTGTAGAATAACACTTGACATACCTTTTTTTTTTTTTTTAATCTTGGAAAACCTATGGTGATTATAGACCCACAGGAAAATATATTACACAGATGGCTTCCTATTCAGTAAATCATCCTTTTTCTGGAGAGGAAATTAACCTTGGATATGTGCTGATGCATTCTACAATTCACATTTTCCTCTTTGCAGCATTGATAAGGCACAATTGATTTTTTTTTAAAGGAATGTTACATTTAACATTGCAAGAGAGAACACTGATGGCCTAAAGAAAGGATGTACATCTAACCAAACAAATGAAAACGCCTGTTAAAGGACAGCTAAAGATCAGACATCATTTGTAAAGAGAGCTAAGAGGTACACCTTCTTTCTCATATAAGTTTATAGCATTAGCCGTCTGAATTATGGTTTGCATTGCTTCCTATTACTTTTCAGCGTAACTGAAGATAAACCAAAAAGTAATAGCTTGAGGGAGGCGGGGGCCTTATTTATACTAAACTCAGACTGTGTGTGGTCAGACACGGGGGGGGGGGGAGTGTTGGGACTTTGGAAGTGACGTACAGTTGCTTCTTCTAGAAAACAAGTAGTGAGATATGTCAGTGAAAATGACTGTTATTTTTAAGAACTGTGGTACAGGTAGAAGGATCCCTTCTAAAAATCATGGTCTAAAATATTCACTCCTTCCTCCCAGTCTGTGCTTACAAATCTCCAGACCCAGATGCAAAATCATAGAATATATATTTTATTGCAGCATTTGGTTTCTTGATGGATAATATCAGCAATTGTTTTGGCAGCTTCAAAGTTGCCTCTAGGTAAGATACATGGGTTAAGCAAGCAATGGTTTGCTATACAGCTTGCTATGTGGCTTATGGATTTTTTAAGGTATCAGAGACTGCATTCCTATCACATCCTAGAACTTTCCCATACCAGTTCCGCCCCTCGGGCAAAATCATGGTGAGCTTCCATGGTCCCATGTTTTGGAAGACCTCACGTAGACACACACTCACAAGCACAAAATAGTTTTGCCACTGCTAACATGGCACTGGCACCCTCTCCCTTCCTCTGGGCTACCTCACCCAGAATGCCTTGCTCTCATGAGGACAGGTCAAAGGGAAAGGCGAGTGGCAGAACAATGTTAAACCATGAAGAGGGTGAGGAGAAAGACAATGAAGAGGAGTTGAGCTGAAAGCAGGAGTAGTTTTCTGTTTAACTAGTGCAATTTCTACTGGGCCCCATTTGCTCCTACGAACAGCCCAGCCACATACCTGTATGAAACTATTGTGGAGTTTTGCACTAGAGTGACGATCCTATTCGCCCAGTGCTGTGTATGTGTACGATAGGATGTAGTGTGAATTCTGTTAGTCAAGACACCAGCCTCCTCTGGCAGGAGGGTGCACTGCTGGGGGGGGGGGGGAGAGGCTCTGCTATAGTGGAGGGTTAATGCTCTGTCCAAGCAGGTGGTAACCAGCAAAAAAAAGCAGGTGTTTGGTGATCACTGTACCAACCTGAAAACGTTACAGGAAAAAAAGAGAGAGAGACAAAAACCCACAACTGCCCCTCCTTCCACCCTGGCCAACGGGGCTGCAGATGTGGTGGGGAATCCAAGATTGCTTTGTAAGTTACTCAACAAAAACCAAAGTTGTTTCTCTGTGATTAAATGATATGTTTTGTTTTTATCTGCCTTTTTTCCCTGCTGTGCATTGATTATCCAATTTGTTCCCTGTGTTATAACAACTCATAATTGGGAGTAAGAAAAGCTGAAGCATGATAAACACACTGAATTAAAGTGTCATTTAGGGAAGGGAGAGAGTTGGAACAAGTGAACATAGCATCTTAAAGCAGATTTTAAAATATATATTGCTAACTTTCCATCCTTGTCCCAGTAGCCATAATTTCTGTGGCTCTAGTTTCTCAGGTTTTACATCTCTCCTCACATTTCATCCTTCTTATCTTGGAATAGGTAAAAAGTTAAACAGAGTCACTGAATTCCTGGGTTCTTATAAGAATTTGCAAACTGCTATGGAATAATACTGTTCAAATGCTAAATATTTTTTAAAATAGGCTGCCACTGTGACTACAACTGTATTCATGCGCAGACTTTAAAAGTAATTCCCACATATATAAGATAGAGCTGATTCTGCTAATACAAGAGTGGGATAGATATCCCACATATATAAGATACAGCTGATTCTGCTAATACAAGGGTGAGAAAGCTCCAGCCCTCAGGTAATTTTAGCCAAGTCACGCCCATTTATGAGATCACACCTGGGGCAGGTAAAAAAACCTGGCTAAACTGAAAGAGGTCTAACTTGATGTCAACTCTCTAGATCAGTCTTGCCCAACCTGGTGCCCCCTAGATGTTTGGGACTACAGCTACCATGCCAGAGATCTGGGATGGAAGTATTCAAAAAATATGGTGGGCACCATGTTAGAGAATACTTGTTTGATGACATTTGTCCTCATAGCTTTGTTCAAGTTGATATATAGTTGGGCACACACTGGTTAAGAGCCAATGAATTTCACATGTAATTATCAGTGCTTCAAAATGTTGTTCACTGTTGCAAATTCAGAACAAGAGCCCCTATCCCAGCTAAAATGTAATCTGGTAGTGAGGTATCTGTTGTTCTCCAGATGTGGCTGGACCACAACTTCCATAATCCCTGATCTTTGTTCATGCTGGCTGGAGACGAGGAAAATTGCAGTCTGGTCCAACAACATCTTGACATCAACAGACTACCTGCTGTAATCAATGGGCTTTGACAGAGGAAACTAATAATGCAATCTGCTTTCTGATGGTTTATCCTTTATTCTTACCTCAGATGCCAAAGTGTCTTGAGGCAATTAAGACCAAAGAAATTTCATACGTATGGAGTTCCTTAACTTTTTTAACTGAAGTTCTTGCTAGCAAACTAAATATTTCACCCACCTTAAATCCTGAAGGCAATTCAAAAGTTGGAGATGTCTCTTAATATGCATATAACATTTGATTTTGGACATTACATACAAGTGGTAATAAGCAGGTTAGATAGTTACTGTGTGGGCTTATAGTTTCATATCTTTCATATTTAAGTAAGGGGACTGTAAATTCTCACTTCATATATTTCATGCATGAATAATAGGATCAGATTGGTTCATTACCAAAATCCTTATACTGGAGCTACTGCCATCTATCCCAGAATGTGAGAAAGATAATTACCCCTAGGTGAAGCATGTGTGTGACGGAGATAGAGAATGTGTATCGTTGTTAACAGCCGATTTAAGGCTCTAATGCTAACATTTTAAGTTCTGAACGGCCCAAGACCCAAATGTCTTAGAGGATGACTTCTGCCCTACCATCCTGTCCAATCTTTAAGATCAGGGGTCAGCAAACTTTTTCAGCAGGGAGCCGGTCCACTGTCCCTCAGACCTTGTTGGGGGGCTGACTATATTTTGAAGGGGGGGAATGAATTCCTATATCCCACAAATAACCCAGAGATGCATTTTAAATAAAAGCACACATTCTACTCATGTAAAAACACGCTGATTCCCGGACCGTCTGCGGGCCGGATTGAGAAGGCGATTGGGCTGGATCCGGCCCCCAGGCCTTAGTTTGCCTACCCATGAGACTCTCCTGGTGGTCCTGGTCAAGGATGAGATCAGCTGAGTCTGGGCCAAGAGTAGGACATTATCTGTGGCACTCCAAAACTTTGGAACGATTCCTCCACTGAGGTATGTCTCAGCTCAACACTCTACTTTTTTGGCTGGTGGGTGAAGATAGATGCATTTTTTTCAGGCTTTTGGAAGTAAAGGGGTGCATTCTGTCTGAGTTTAGCTTTGCACTGTACACTCTACTATTTTATGTTGTTCTCTTATTTTAGTTTAAGCCAAGTTTATTTTGCAGTAATGTTTTATTCGGTTTTAGAATGTGTATTGATATGCTTTAATATGTTGTCCACTGCCCAGTGACTGAATGGTGAAAGGTAGGGCAGAAATTCCTAAATAAATAAAGCTCCACACACTACCAAGCAACAACTATTTTGAGTAAAGATCTTTCTGTGCACTTATTCCCAAATCAGCAGGCTGCAGATTGTTGTCCTGGATTATACAGAACAGGAGGGGAGGGTTGGGAGCGTATTTATTCTTCAGTTCAGTTCTTTTAGACACTGAAAAGTAAGTAGGTGAAAACAAACACTTCCTAACAGTGAACTGCTTAAATATTATAATATACTGTAATAGAAGTAGCCCTTTACAGAGCCATAATGTCTGTAGATATTAAGTTTGATGATAATACCTATATGGATTTTTGCCTGTTAAAGTAATGAAATTGGATTACACGAATCAATTCTTTGACTGTACAGCAGAAGCTGATATTGTTTCTGCTATGCTCTGTGGAAATGCCTTCTTCAGATGACATTGGCTGAAAACACTGCACCGTGTGAAAACCCCATAGATAACATGGTCTAGTATAAGTGCAGGATCATAGCCATCGCTGGTAGGTTTTTCTTGCTTCTTCTGGCAGGTCTGATCTACAAAATTCATTTAGTGACAATTCAAGCAAACATATGTCAAGTGAGATAAACTTTTTGATCCCATAGGAGGTGATTTCTTTAAAGAGCATCCGACACATTTTATTTTATTGAGCTGTGTATAGCGCTGAGATGGTGTGGGGGTATGCAACTAAAAATATTCTTGTTAATGAATTAATCTGTGCTTTCAAAAAAATCATAAAATTTCTTTTTAAAATCAGTATTTGGAGAATTCGGGGGGGGAATACTTTATAATTTTTTCTAAAAATAATCCTTTACAGACTTAAAAGTAACTACAGTTAAGAGCCATAAAGCTATGGCTACAATCTTATACACATGCACCTGGGAGTAAGTCCCACTGAAACCAATGGAGCTAACTTCTGAGAACACTTGTATAGAGTTTTTTTTCTGGGGGATGAGGGGACTAATCTGTTCCACTGCTGCCATTATTTTAATTGTATTATGAACACAGGATCTGAGAAGCATGTAAAACAAATGGTGATTTCAAACTTTGATGTAATCAAATCTCTTGAAGACAATAATGCCCAAAACAAATAATATATTGAACTGTAAAGCAAAAGTTAATTTGTATGGGAGGACAACAGTTGCATGATTCTAGCTATACTTGTGTTCAAAACTTGTTGACAGAATATACCAAGTACTAGAGGTTTCTCTTTGCAATACCAACCTACACATTTCCTACATAATTCCATTGCCCATGGACTCCATTACCAAGAACCTGGAGTAATTATACAACAGAGTTTCTAATGATGAAGTCCCAAACCAATGCTTGCTCTCTTCCCCATGGAAAATATCTTCTATAGTGAACAGTGGCTGTGGGATTCAAGAGGAGGGAAAACAGATACCATAAAATATAATTAAAAATTGTGGAGGCTGCATATGACAAGAATAACCATAAAAAACAGATACAAACCAGCTGGCTGTTAACAACTTCTGAGTTATAAAAATCTTAAACCTGCTGTAAAGCACTCGATTCGATTTACATAACCACAGAGCTGACATTCCTTTTAGATTCCTCTGTTGGGGATTATTTTGACATGTTTTAAAGCAGCATAAAAAGCAACTGTGAAAGGAAGACATGTATCATCTTACATAAAAATTCATTTCAGTCTTAAGACTGGGCTTATACACCTTAATCCGAACATCTCAACTGGAACTGGAAAAATATCTTGGATGCTACCAGTACTTCGATTCTATTACATTATTCCTTTGGTGGTCTTATTTTTGATAGAGTCGATAGACAAAGAAAATCTATATAGTCACAGGCACTTATATTTCAGCGCAATTGCAACCAAAAGAAAAAGAAAAATGACCTGCTCTTCCACAACCAGTTATAGAGTACTATGGCGCACGAGCTCTTAGATGGATTACATTTGTTATAAGCCTGAGCTCCATCCCCTTGCTAAAAAGCATTTCTTAGGAGCCTAATGATGCAGGCAGCATTTTACAGGGCTAACACAGCTCGCTATAGGGAATTAAAATAAACAAAATAAAATAAAATCAATCTTACATTGAGTGAAGTTTTGATGTATAAATGCTGGCAGCTTACATTGCCCTCAGCACAAAATGAGTTTTGCCATTTGATAATTTGCTTGATTCACTGTGCTGCCTCACGCAGGGCATTTTATGCCTGATTTATGTTTAATCGAGTCACCTGCTTAGCGTTAAGGAGGGTCACAGCTAGATAGAAGGGTTACAAGCACAGAGAGCTTTCAGCATCTCCCCATTTGACATAAGAAATGGGTGTAGGTGCCAGAGGTCAAGGCTTCTTTATTCTTATTTAATGTTCTCTATGGAATATTGCATAAAACATTTATGTACCATGGAACCAATTTGATTTCTCCATGGAACACAGTAGGAAAACATGCATTAAGGGTCTCAAAACACACAACGAATAAAGTAAAAAGCAATCTAGCCAAAGAAGTGATTGTGTTACTGCCAGCTTATATATATAATGTAACTGAAACTGTTCGCCTTTTACACACCAAAGCACTGTGGTACTGTAAAGATTTCTTCAGCTGTCACAAGTATAGGTAATGTGTTACAGATTAGAAAAGCAAATGAGATATAGCAAATGGAGTCACGCGTTCATCTTTGTTTCTACAAAATTTACTCAAATCTGCGTGAAGGGGGGCAGGGAGAGAGTTCATTGTAGTTTCTCATGTTCTTCTTGAACCACCACTAGTATACTGGCAAAGTAAAACGTATGATTAACAAAGTTGCATTTTCTGAACCTTCTTAGCTTGGAGTGACTTTAAAAATATTAATATTCATTGTTTCCCAAATATTATGAAAAACTATTCAATGTCCACTGCTACTGTTGACTAGATTGCTGTCTTGCCATCATTATTTAATTGAATTTACAATACAGTCCTTTGAGCCTAAGTTCCAGACAGGACCAGTAACCAATGGGCACAATATAATGCACATGAATAGTGCACACACCATTCTGAAATCCCTTTATTTCACACACACATTGCAAACTGCTACAACTGAGCTATTCTTACAAAAGAATAAAATATATCAGAACTATTATTAAACAATAGGCACACCGCCCAAAAATCAATTTACCTTAAATTTATTACCCACATTGACTCCTGTTAAATTATCTCTCAATCTACTAATTTCCAGTAAGTCTTTCTCTTCCCCAGGATCCTGCAGACGTACAAATTTTCCCAAGATCACCATCCAAGCACACATGCAGCTATTCTTAACAGCTGAAATAAAGCAACGAAAGATGGATATATTTTAAGTCTGATGTATTTTGAAATACTACTTAGGCCTGAACTCTTGTCACAGGCATCTGAAAACTCCCATGAATTCCAAGCGAAGTAATAATTTGTTTAATTCTGGCTAATCGACCCTTGAATTGAAATACAAGCAGCTTCTAGTTAACTCATCTAGGAATGTCAAAGAACCTGCATCCACACAACAAACAATATTATCATCCCCTAAATGCTGATAACTCCTCAGAAGGAAAAACAAAGTCCAAAGCAGAAAAAATCACCAGAATCCTGTGTACCCTCAATGGTATTTTCAGAGACTTCAACATTACATCAGGCTGAATGCGATAATGCACTCACTTATTTGGAAGTAAGGCCCACAAACTCAGTGGGACTTGGTTCTGGATAGACATGTATATATAAAATATAAAAATTATAAAGGAGCACAATTCCCTTCTATGGAGGGTGGGGTGGAGTGTTATACTGTGTGATGAGATTCTTCTTTGGTTTGTTCCCTTTCAACTAAAAGCATCCACAGCAAGGGGGACCCGGTGCTGCCAGCTGCTTCCTGTCCTTTTGCATGCCAACTGAAAACAGCAGCAGCAGTTCAAGGACCTCTGGGATTGGAGGAAGGGAAAAAGCGTCAAGGCCATTCTTCCTTCCTCCCTGCCTGCCCAGCCAGCCCAAACGGAATCAATTTGAAGAGTGATCTTAGTTGCTGCTCCAAGGAAGATGCAGGGACTCTGCATCTAGGTGGTTAAGAGCGGTGGACTCGTAATCTGGCGAACCAGGTTCGCGTCTCCGCTCCTCCACCTGCAGCTTCTGGGTGACCTTGGGCTAGTCACACTTTTCTCTGAAGTCTCTCAGCCTCACTCACCTCACAGAGTGTTTGTTGTGGGGGAAGAAGGGAAAGGAGAATGCTAGCTGCTTTGAGACTCCTTCAGGTAGTGATAAAGCGGGATATCAAATCTATACTCCTCCTCCTCATCATCATCATCCTCCTCCTCTTCTTCTTCTTCTTCTTCTTCTTCTTCTTCTTCTTCTATAATTAGCTAGCCCTCACCAACATTACAGGAGATTGGATGAGCTTCTGACTGGGGTCTGCTACTTTTATACTAGTGGGGAGCCCCAAAATGCCCCCATGTAGTTGTGGGTCTGTTCCAAGATGGATGCACACAGGACTGCAACCTTTAAGGACCGGAGGACTTGTTCTTAAAGCAGAATTGTGAGATCGAATAGTTTTATCCGGATGATCTATTGATAAGCAACTGGACTTGCTGAAATCTCAAACTTGCTTATCATTTGAATAGATTAAATTTAGAGATTAAAAAATAAGTGTAATTGAAAAAAGATCAGCTGGTATCAAACTGTTAGCAGTAAGATGCCAGAAAATTCTTATCCATTAATCCATATGATGTGTTTTGGATGATTAATTTATTGGCTAGTGAACAGGTCTATATAAAAAAATGGATATAAAAAGTGTTAGTTTAAATGTTTTTTTAAGAAAGTAGAAAGGCAATTGCAGTCAAATGGAATTCAGATCTTGCTTGACCTCAATATATACATATATATTATAAATTCTGATCAGTTTGTGACTTCTGACTAGCCGCTATTGTATGGTAATCATTTAAAATTTACAATTTTTTAGACCTGCACATTACAAAATATTCCTTTTCAATATGCTTCTTGGCACGGTCACTATATAGGCAATGAATGAGGCATGAACATGGAGAAACTTAGATGTACCATCATTTGGCAGATCTGACTAATGCCGTGTATTACCAGGGTCAGCTCCACCAATTTTCTTAAGACACAAAAATATTTTGAAGGCATGAGTATCTTGGTTATTTAGGGAATCTCTGGAGATTAGGTGTCCATGATAGTATAAAGAAGTGGAATATGGAAAAAGTTTTCTCTTCAAACTGGAGCAAACAATTAACCCAAAAGAGATGGAATTAAGGTCATTCGGGAATATTCTTGCTAACATAACTCAATTTCATTGTGGAGCTAAAAAGTAAACAGCTTCGTTTGCACATCACACTATGCCAAACACACTAGCAACAAAACAACAGCTCGTGGTTAGTGAGGACAGAACTTAAACCACAAGCCTAATTTCCAATGACTTGTGAAGCAGCTGTACAAAGGACCAGAGAGGTGCAAAGCACCCACAAGCTCCTCTCTGGGGAGTCTGCACATATATTGGTGCTGCTAAGCCATGGGTAATTAATTTTGGGAAATCTTACTTTGTTGGAACAAGGAACTGATTTGATGACCTTCTTGAAATGATGCAAGTTGCTGGGCTCAGAGCTCCTGTTAAGTTGTTTGTTGTTATGATCTGATTGTTATTTTCATTTTGAACTACCATGGTTTGACTTGGATTTGCAAACCATGGCAGGGACACTAAGAGTTAGTAAGGGAGTGAAAAGGAGTGGGCGCAAGTCTTCTCCTAGTTTAGAAAATGCTAAACTAGACTCTTTATTACACTGCTAGCTGCATTTATATATGAAGGTGGAGAAGTGGACAAATCAATGGTTTTCATCAAAAGATTTGCTGTAGATTTAAGAAGCAACCCTTTTCACCACCATGTTGTCAACAAACACAAACGAAAAGCAGATGAAACATTTCCAAGCCATGCCTGAAGTAGAAACAGACATCAACTGTGTAGTGTTCATTAGAATAGGATTATAAAGCAATTTACAATCACAGATACAAGGCAGCAAACAAAAACAAAACACACAAACAAAAAAGAACCTCTGCACTACAAATAAAAACTCTAGTGATTATACTGTAAGCTCTGTTAAAAGGAATCACATTAAGTTACCATAGGAACGACACTGTAAAAGGCTTGTAGAGGTAAGAAATGCATGAGACGTTAGCATTTAGTGACAGAGATGAAATGAAAACCCTTCTATTGGGAATGGGACACAGATGGATCTGTGTTAAGTGAATAAATACAATTAAATCATAAATAACTTCAAAGGAGCCAGTGGAGCAGAATCAAATACAGAGAGCAGTTAGCCAAGAGGACACAAAACCATAAAGAAGAAGGAAAGCGAACTAAAGAAAAGTTTCCAAACAAAGCAGGGGGAATGGTTCTGCTAACTGAATATCTGATCCCTCTTACTAAAACTAACATTAGATAGATAGACGTTAGAGGGTAGATATATTCCTGTATTTAATTTCTAGGCGTTTAGACTATGAAGGACATGAATTTGCTTTCAGTTTACTTGCAAAAGCTGATCATAAGTATGCATCACAAGGCTTCATAAACAATGCAATGGTATTATGCTAATGTCATGTTTATCTTTTCCATGTATCGTGCCACACCAGATCTTCCTTTTTGAAATTACCAAAACCCACAAAAATTACAGGAATATTTAAGACAGATTTTTATCAGAGAGGGAGAGAGAGATGCTCAGAGCTGTATATCAATTGAACATGGGCAAATAAAGTTAAATAAAACAGAAAAAGAAGTTCACAGAAGGAGCTGTGTTAAGTCTGCTGCAGAGAAATCAACGAAAAGTCGTGCGGTACCTTAAAGACTAACAAATTTACGGCAGCATAAGCTTTCATGGACTAAAGCCCATTTCATCATATGCAATAAAAGAAAGATAATTAAAAATGGTCATATTTCAAACTGTACGCTTCTACTCTCAGATAGGACTACATTTTTAAAAGGTTGGTTAAGAGTTCTCAGCCAAAGGGAATGAAGGCCTCAGAGAGTAAGAATGAAAGAAAGAAAATAAGGGATGATAGTGGAAGAGACCTCCAAGAGGAAATATAAGAGCCCCAATTAATTTTCCTTTATGTCTCCAATGGTTTGGATTTATGTTCCGGTTTGTTAAACAAATCCCGAAGGTTAGAAGGGTAATGCATAGAAGTGAGTTCATATGCATATCCCTTCCAAATTTATGACTTAAATAGCAAAACCTGTGTTTGGAACTTATGCTAGGATTAAATAGGTGTAAATCTGGGTCCAATGAAATTTGTAATGATTATTAATGAAAATGTCATAGATATGGATGTCAAAAAATGGATGAATTACACATGTGAGTTAGTGTGCCCATTTGAAGAATGAGGAGAATAGCTGTGATTCACAGACAAGGATGAAATGCCAGGTTGCTCAGGGCAACTTCCTGGAACAGGTTTATTCACGTGGAAGAGGAATGAATATCTACTGAACTCTAGAAATTATAAAACATCATGAGCCCCTGTTCCATAATATCAGTCATATAAATTTAATTCACAAAAATAAGTAAATCTATTAGAAACTAGTTGAATTAAATAAATTAGTTGATTTAGCAATATAGCACAAAGCTCTTCTAAATGCAGGCAGACAATGCCATATCCTCCATAATATGTTGCCATCAAATATAAAAATCAGCTTATTGGGGTCTTTTCCAGGCTTCAGAATTAAATTTGAGCCAGCCTTTCACATATCTGAAAAGCTTCACTTTCAGACTGTATATAAATACTAAAGGTAAAAGGTAAAGGACCCCTGGATGGTTAAGACCAGTCAAAGGCGACTATGGGGTTGCAACGCTCATCTCGCTTTCAGGCCAAGGGATCCGGCATTTGTCCACAGACAGCTTTCCGGATCATGTGGCCAGCAGGACTAAACTGCTTCTGGGGCAACGGGACACCGTGACAAGTGCCAGAGCGCACGGAGTCCACCCCTTGTGTTTCTGTCCATCATTGCTCTAGGTAGGCCTCCTCAAAGCAGCTCAGAAAAGAGAAGGAAATCATTCAAAGGGCAAGTATTTGTGAATAAACCATTAGCTAATTATTCAATTTACCGTATTTTTCGCTCTATAAGGCGCACCAGACCACAAGACGCATCTAGTTTTTGGAGGAGGAAAACAAGAAAAAAAATAGTCTGAATATCAGAAGCCAGAACAGCAAGAGGGATCGCTGTGCAGTGAAAGCAGCAATCCCTCTTGCTGTTCTGGCTTCTGGGATAGCTGCGCAGCCTGCATTCGCTCCATAAGACGCACACACATTTCCCCTTACTTTTTAGGAGGGAAAAAGTGAGTCTTATAGAGCAAAAAATACGGTAAGTATCTGTTGCTGCACAGAACAAAGTATTGTCCTGCTGCCATGCTACAAACTGTAGAATCTGGATTGCTGGCATTGATCCAGAAGTGCCTATTTCTCCACTCACTTCCAAGAAAAAAAAAGGTATATCAATAACACCATATCAACAAAAATGTGTACCAATGCACAAAATCCATCAATGTGTACCACGAAGATTCAGGAAATACTCCAGCTCCCTTATTCGATACCTGCCATCAATATTGCAAGTTTCCAGTGGAAAGTCTTTGTTCTGTGTCTTGGTGAGATTACCTGCTATTCACAAAAAACTCTGTAGTTACAAAGTGCTGCATTCATCACACGTCAATCATATGTAACTTATGTAAAATATTTAACCTTTTAACCTTCCATTATCCTCTTGCTGGTAGCTTAAGGACCTCCCGAGCCAGCTAGACCATAGATCATATAGAATTGTTACTGAGACCAGGCTAGCCGCCTACAGAAGTTGGGGATTTCGTCTCACCGGTCCCACACTTTGGGACACTCTTCCAGCAGAAAATCAACAGACACCCTTATTTTTTTATTTTCAGGTGTCTCTTGATAGTCCTGTGTTTACATTTTTTGATCAGCCAGTTATTGTGTTGATAATGATTTACTATTTTGACGGTATGTTATATTCTGTTGCATATACTACTGCCCACTGCCAAGTTACATTGTATGAATTGTCAGTATATAAATACTTTTATAAATAAATAAAAACCAATGAGATTTATGGGATCTGAGACAGCCACGATGCTCTTGCTTAGGAACAGCTGCTTCTGTCTCGTTGCATATAGTCTGCTTACTAGGCCAAACCACCACGGGATCAGAAACCGAATGCAAAGCCACGTAAATTGGTGTTGGGGACCTTTCTGGATCCCAGCCTCACAGGCCAAATTTGACAGCTGGGTGGGGCTGCCCACTGGTTAATCACCTGACAACACCATGACATCAGGTAACTTCTTAGTCCTGGACTTCAAGCAACACGAGGCACTTACAAAGAACCTTTAAGCCACCTGAGACTTTGGTTTAGAGCCAAAACCTGCTTTCTGCAGGGGCACTGGTAGAGACAACGTACAACGGGTAATACACTTTAAGCCTTATGATTGTGCATTGGCAGCTACATCTGTAGATGTCCCAGACCTGGTGTCATAAAGGGTAGGTGGGCATGCTTTGAGGGGATAGGTTTTGCAGGCCTCTGACAGGCCTGGCCCATAGTCTAGATGATTCCCACCCCTAAAGTAAACATTTACTCTATCATGTCAGAAATGAAATAATATTAAGCTTTTCACTTTAGTTATTTACTGGAAATAATCTACAAACTTTTAAAATTTAAATCTTTTTTGGACAAGATATTTGTGTTTGGGCTGCCTTGCACATTTCAAAATTCTTACACTATGCATAATTCTGTCGCAATCATCATCTTAAACATTTCCTATTACCAAAGCCACCAAAAAGCTGAAATGCAACAGTAGTGAAGTGTTTATTTATTTATATTACTTAGAAACTCCTCCCGAAACAGAGTAAATGTGCTTGCAATAAGAAAACACAAATATACAGACCAAAAAATCTTAGGTTACCCAGCAGCCTCCTATTAACTTATGATTCATAGACTCATACCAGTATAGAATTGTAGAACTGGAAGGGACTATGAGGGTCATCTAGCCCAGTGTTTCCCAACCACAGGCCATGTGGCCCCCTGGGGCCCCTAGGATGTTCCAAGGGCCTCCCAGGTGAAAATCACATAAATGGGGGTCACAGCATGAGGCTAGGGGGCCACAGAGGGAAGTGAGAAGTGAAGGGGTGGAATCATTTTTTATATTTAAAAAATCTTGATTGGCTGGCTATCCGCTTGGCCAATCACAAGCAAATAAGAGAGTGGCCCACCAGGACCCAATTTTGTCACATATGTTTTCCTCTTTAGTGATCCTGGTTTGTTTCCGGTGGGAGAGGGTGATCACTGAGGCTCCCATTTTGACCAGTGGACCCTATGATCCAGAACCCCGAGGTCAGGTTAAGTGTGATGGTGGGGTGGCAATGGGTAGGGCAAGCCAGAACTGCTTGTTCCTGTTGCCACAGTGCTGGGCCTGCTGAGAGCCTGGGCCTGACTCTGCAAGGTGCAGGGTTCAATCTACCCCGTGCCTATCAGGGCCTTTGGATGTTGCCAAGGGGCGCAGGGCCCGTCGGCAGCATCGGCCAGGCTCTGCAAGGCACGGGGTGAAATCCGCCTGAGCTCCTAGCCTAGTGGGGTCATCTGGTGCTGCTGACTTGCATCTAATAAATAACTAAGTGTCTACACAGAAGAAAGCCGCAATGAGTTCAGTGAGCCTTACTCCCAGGTAAGGGTGTGGGGGGCTATAGCGTTTTATCTAGGCAGCCAGGGCTTCTCCGGATGGCAAGGTATTTTTGCACCAGGTCAGTGAGGACCACTTGCTTTTTAAACTGCTCCCATATATACAGAACTCCCAGTGCGCCTTCTGGCCTGTATCTGTAGGTTTCCCCCTCTGTGTCAAATAACTGGCGTCAAATAACTGCTGTGTACTTTTTATAATACATGGAAGATGGATCTCCATTGGGAAGTTCTGGACTCTCCTTCCTTGGAGGTTTCTAAGCAGAGCTTGGATGGCGGTCTGTCAGGGATGCTTGAGCTGAGTTTCCTACATTGCAGGGGGTTGGACTACATGACTCTCTTTTATACAGTGGTGCCCCGCAAGACGAATGCCTCGCAAGACGGAAAACTCGCTAGACGAAAGAGTTTTCCGTTTTGGAGGTGCTTCGCAAAACGAATTTCCTATGGGCTTGCTTCGCAAGACGAAAATGTCTTGCGAGTTCCTGCGGTTCCCCCCCTTCCCCCCCCTTTTTCTAAGCCGCTAAAACGCTTATCCGCTTAGCCGATAAGCCGCTAAAAGCCTCTAAAAGCCTCTAAACTGCTAATAGCGCTAATCCGCTAAGCCGTCAATGGGCTTGCTTCGCAAGACGAAAAAACCGCTAGACGAAGAGACTCGCGGAACGGATTCTTCTCGTCTTGCGAGGCACCACTGTACTATGGTTCTGTTTTTCTGCTTCAACAATGTTTCATTATGGTTATATAATTTTATGTAATTGTATTTTGTATAAATTATAAAAAATATTTTAAAACATTTAACAAAACATTTAAATAGCTACCTTTATACCGTAGGTAGGATGGGGGGGCATGGGCGTATCCAGGATTTTTGTTAGGGGGCAGGCTTTAATTAGAGTGGCAGAACCGCAGATTTGTATTGATTTGTATTGGTTTTTTATATGCCTGTTGTCTTTGTCCATGGAGTTTTCTTGGCAGGGATACTGGAGTGGCTTTCTTGGGCTCCATGATCACTGCAGATGGTGACAGCAGCCACGAAATTAAAAGACGCCTGCTTCTTGGGAGAAAAGCAATGACAAACCTAGACAGCGTCTTAAAAAGCAGAGACATCACCTTGCCAACAAAGGTCCATATAGTTAAAGCCATGGTTTTTTTCCCAGTAGTGATGTATGGAAGTGAGAGCTGGACCATCAAGAAGGCTGATCGCTGAAGAATTGATGCTTTTGAATTATGGTGCTGGAGGAGACTCTTGAGAGTCCCATGGACTGCAAGAAGATCAAACGTATCCATTCTTAATAGTGGGGCGCCCCTCTTGTTTCTGTCCTAGGCCATGAGCCAGGCCCCGCCTGCGGAAGGACAATGAAGGTGTATGTTCGGGGTCTCCCCAACACCTCAGTTCTCTGTACGGGATCGTGTCATATTAAGAACATGCCAATAAAGCTGTTGTTGTGGCTCTCAAAAAAAAAAAAAACAAAACAAAACAAAAGTATCCATTCTTAAGGAAATCAGCCCTGAGTGCTCACTGGAAGGACAGATCCTGAAGCTGAGGCTCCAATACTTTGGCCACCTCATGAGAAGAGCCAGGAAAAGACTCCCTGGAAAAGACCCTGATGTTGGGAAAGATGGAGGGCACAAGGAGAAGGGGACGACAGAGGACAAGATGGTTGGACAGTGTTCTCGAAGCTACAAACATGAGTCTGACCAAACTGCGGGAGGCAGTGGAAGACAGGAGTGCCTGGCGTGCTCTGGTCCATGGGGTCATGAAGAGTCGGACACGACTAAACGACTAAACAACAACGTATTGGTTTTTCTTCTTATTGGGGGGCAGCTCTCCCCCCCCCCGGCTACATCCGGGGGCGGGGGCACAGGAAGAAAACAGGGTCAAAAGGGGGCCGCAGTCAGAAAAAGGTTGGGAAACACTGATCTAGTCCAACCCACTCCAATGCAGAATTATTTTGTCCGACAAGGAACTCTAACCCACGATCCTGAGATTAAGTGTCTCAGGCTAATGACTGAGCTATGAAAGGTATGATAATCATGTCACCTAAGGGCAATACATTCTATCAACCTCAGCTGTACTCCATTTGGAGCGGGGAGATGTGAACAATGTAACTGACATGATCAATAGGCTTGATTTCTGTATATCCAAAATTAAGTACAGTACTGAGCAATCCTCCAGTGGGCGGGGGTACAGTTGGGATAACAGCCAAGGAAAAGCTGAAAGGGCAAAGCCTGCAATCAGATACATTATTATCTAGACTTAAGCACCACTTAACACAGTGGGACTTAATTTTGGTTAAACATTGCAAACAACTGTGCTGCAATGTAGACAATGTCTTCAGAAAAAGTTTGCTTTGATACACAAACTGCTATCCTGTTTCCAAGTTCCTTAAACTGTTCTTAATCCACCGCTGTGGAGGTTTTGGTTGGTTGGTTGGTTGCAAGTCACTTTGGGTTGCCTTAGGCAGGATAAAGCAACAAACAAATGTAATAAATAATAATATAATGCTATTCAGTGTGGCTTTGCATTCCAGTGCAACATAAGCAGAGGGCTAGCATGAAAAATCAGTTCTGCCTGCATTTCTTTAGCCTCTGTTACTTTGTGCATCTGTATATTTTGAATGAATCTGGTAAAAATAATTTAAAAGTCCCTGTAAAGAAGGTTTTATTTTAAAGAGAAACAAAGAAGCACTTATTGTGCTCCATCACAGACAGCGGACAACACTTCCAGTTTTAAGAACAGTGCATTCAGGTCAACTAAGCACTTATCCAACAATTAAGGAGATTATCTGACATCAGACACAAAACAGTTGCACTTTTGAAGATGTTCCCTCATCTCTCTCTCTTTTTCTTCCCCCATCCTTTTGTTCTTTGTGTGTGTGTGCTCCTTTAAAACCAAACACCACCACAATGTTTACAATTAATACAGACAATGCATGAAAACCCAACAAATGCATAGAAAAATGATAGTACTTTCATAAGAAAGCCCCACCCCTCCAGCTCTCCTCAAACCCTTGCAAATTACTACAATAAAAAGCACTAAACCCTTAGAAGACAAGGAATGAAGAGGAAAACATAAAGTGAGAGAATAGGAAGGAAAAAACAGTGAAAAGAAAAATATCCCGTCTAATACTCCTAGAACCTTGATGTCTGTTGTGCCTGGAATTCTTTAACACATCTTTCAAAATCCATCATTATATTCGAACATTTCCATTGAGCCTTTGGCTCCAGTAGCCCTCATCATTCTCCTGAAATGAAACCTAAGGACTGTATACAAATTTGCATTTGCGCATGTTCATCTCTTCTTATCCTTCTCCTTGATGCATCCGGGTTCCTCCACCTTTTATTCTAGCCTATGTACACCTTCTGTTCTTTCCTGTTTTCTTGTATTAATCTGCATTTTTACCCGTTTATCCTGTCCTCTCTTCAATAAGCTCCTGACCGTTCTATACACACACAACAGCCTTGTAAGGTAGGTGAGGCTGAAAGAGAATAACAGACCAATGCTTCACAACTGCCTAGAGATTTAAACCTTGGTCTCTTTACACCAAACGGAGTCATCTATCTGAGGTGTACACAACTAAAACCATATTGATGGCCTATTTCATTTTTACTACCTCAAGGGGGCCATAGTACTATATTCACCTCAGGAAAATACATTTTTGTGTCAATTTTAAATCTGTGTTTTGTTTTTAATACATTTTGGGCAAACCACCTTTCCTCTTCTACAGCTTATGTAATGCAGTTTTTTTTTTCCTTCATTCTGGATCTGCACAGGTCTCCCCAACGCAGTGCTCAGATGAGGGAAGCTATAGGGTCCTTCAAGGAATAGAACTAGAGAGCAGACCCCCACAGACCTTTGTGAAAGAGCAGAACGCTGCTGTTTTCCATTATTAAAAAGATCCAGTTGTTCAATGTAACTCCACCCAGTTTTGGCTAACGTCCCTCTTACGCCATCCCACATAATTCAGGAAAGTTCCTCCAATGTCCAGGGGAGACTTTGAGAGAGGAGGAGGAGGAAGGTTGGATGGAAACGTCTTCTCCTATTCACATTTCTCAGGATCGAAGCCAAGAAAAGGAATTCTGGCAACAAGATGCCACCTGGATAGAAATGGCTAGTAAAGGGATCGGATGTAGCTGTTGCAGCCAAAATAGCACGGTTGTAACAAAAACAATATAGGAATTGATTTACTGGAAATGAGTTTTATTTCCATTTTGGTATTGTATCATATAAAACCGCATAATGACAGCAACATATGCATTTTAATTACAGTGGTGCCTCGCAAGACGAAATTAATTCGTTCCGCGAGTTTTTTCGTCTTGCGATTTTTTCGTCTTGCGAAGCACGGACTTTGGAAAAGCTTCAAAAATCACCAAAGTCTTCAAAAACCTCAAAAAAGGCTACCACACCACGTGCTATGAGTTGCTCCTCGAAGTGAATGCACGGTTTTAAGAAAAAGGAAACAAAGTTGCAAGACAAAGGAAACAAACTTGCAAGACGTTTTTGTCTTGCAAAGCAAGCCCATAGGGAAATCCGTCTTGCGAAGCAACTCAAAAAACGAAAAACTCTTTCGTTTTGCGAGTTTTTCATCTTTTGAGGCATCCGTCTTGTGAGGTACCACTGTATGAGTTACATATGATCCATGCAAAGGGACAACAAGCTGGCTTCATAGGCGGTTGAAGGGAAGGAGGAGGTCTCTGCAACATTCTGGGGGCTGGGGTACAGAGTTCCTGCTCATATGGACATGCAACATATTACACACCCATTAGCTAATAAAAGTTTTCATTCATCAGGAAATTATTGCAGAGCAGTACAAAATGATGGTGATTTTAAAATAATGCGTGGACGTCCTATGGAATTAAGGGGTGCGGTTACCACACCATAGAGTACAAATTTCCTACCTGTTGGTGGGATGATTCCCGGAGACATAAGACCAGGGACAGAATGTGGCATGATATGTGAATTCTCTGGAGAGGTGACACTTTGAGTCCGCTTAGGAGGCCGACCAGGTCTGGAACTGAAAGAGGGGAAACCAAACAAAAAAAAAAACAACTTTACAATTAAGCTGTTGTCTTACACATCATTTCAAAGTTGTTTCAATTGGTAACATGGACTGTAAATAAATTTGTTTCAAGGACGGTTGCTTTTGCAGTTAGATGTAATAGACTTCCATCACTAATTAGATTACATGCTGAATTCATTTTCCTCATTGAAGATCAGCCGCGCTTGATGCATAATTCATAGCCTGCACCTCGTTACCTGCTTCTTCATATTAATATCTATACACAGTTTGAATTGCCTCGTTTGCATATGCTAAAGTTCTGCATGCAGCCTTCAGCATGAAAATTATGCACTAACTTGTAATAATTATTACAGTCAGCCTGCTATTGATTTATGAGACTTTTAAAAACCAAATATGTGTAGTACTTGTAATGAATGATATTTTAAGGTTCTTCAGGAAATTAAAAGGCAATGGCTGCCTAAGGAAATGTTCTGCTTGTTTGATTTAATACTACAGTTAGCTGGGAGGTGGAATGAAAGAGTGATTCAGACCTATAGCACATTTTTCGATGATATGTTTTATTACTTCGCACTACTACCCTGATATCTAGATGATAAATGACAATACATATCTAATATGTGAAAAGGTCTTGCAATTTCTTTATTTTTTGTCACGTAAAAGATAAGTCAAGTTATCATTTAACCCTTATTCTATTTAAAAGCAAAAAAATCTTGCTTTAAATAAGGCACATTATTCAGAAAAGGCTTTGAATTGTTTGTAAGGCATCCTTGAAAAATTGCAGTCCTGGCACCTTACATCTGTTCTGTGTGAATACATAGAAGGGATTGTACACATTCCCTAACTCTGAAAGCCTTTAAATTTTGATTTACTAGAATATGGTAATAAATACACAGATCCCACTATTTTGGGACCCCATTCAGAAGAAATGTTCACCACAGAAAAACGAAGGTGAGGTTACTTTCTGCTGACTGTACAATAGACCCTTCACACAACAATACCAGATTGGAATTGCCAATCTCATGGAAACCTAAAAGCAAGCAGCTATGTGAGAGGCTCCTCCCTGAAGTCTACTGTGCTAAACTGTGGACAATCCATAAGGAAGGACTTGGCGTGTTCCCTATGCCACAGGCAGGATGGGGAGCCTGCTCCTGTCATTGAATGGGATTTCACACAGTTAAAAGGCAACAAGAAGAAACATCAAAAGTGGATGTGAAAACCATAAGGTAAAGGGACCCCTGACCATTAGGTCCAGTCGTGGCCGACTGGGGTTGTGGTACTCATCTCGCTTTATTGGCCAAGGGAGCCAGAGTACAGCTTCCGGGTCATGTGGCCAGCATGACTAAACCGCTTCTGGCGAACCAGAGCAGCGCACGGAAACGCCGTTTACCTTCCCGCCAGAGCAGTACCTATTTATCTACTTGCACTTTGACGTGCTTTCAAACTGCTAGGTTGGCAGGAGCAGGGACCGAGCAACGGGAGCTCACCCTGTCGCGGGGATTTGAACCGCCGACCTTCTGATCGGCAAGCCCTAGGCTCTGTGGTTTAACCCACAGCGCCACCCGCGTCCCGTGAAAACCATACTTGAAGTACAAAGGATCTGTATGCATAGCAGGGTTGTTCTTTCTACGTGAATTTACAGAGCAGTACCCAAGTATGTTTAAAAAATACCTTCTGAGGCACTTTTGAAGAGTAGGGTAGTATGGTGAGTTATTTGAGCAAGTTGGAAGAAGGGTTTTAATGGGGGTTCTTCAGATTAAAGTGTCCTATTATGGGACAAGGAAATTTTAAAGAAGCTTTTTTGCTGCCTACAAGCTCTTTTGATAAAAAAGGGAATCCCAACAGTTAAACAACAACAGCTGCTGTTATATAAAAAAATTCCATTGAACTCAAAATTCTGCTGTTGAATTTATTTATTTAAATTATTGAATTTTTAAATGTTACATTACGAATTAAACTTATTTTTATTACACCGTACATTTATCTTACATCACTTCAGTATTTATTATTTATTATACAGTCGAATTTACCTTAATATTGCCAGCCTTTTCAACTGCACACCATTTTTTCATTATACCATACTCATCAAAAAATTTCCACTGCTTCTTAAATACCTGTTTTAGTTCTCTTATTCTACTTGTTACACCCGCTAACTCTGCATATTCTAACATCTTAAGCTGCCAATCCTCCTTGCTGGGGACCTATACACTTTCCATTTTGGGGCTAGCAAGATCTGAGCCACTGTTATTGCACATATTTTTCTGACTCCTGGGAATCTCTGTCTGGCTAATTCCTAACAAAAATGGGTTTTTTGTTATTGTTGTTTTGGAAATGTTGTTTTAAACACTTTTTTCATCTCATTATATATCATTTCCCAATATTCTTTTACAATTTTGCATGCCCACCACACATGAAAAAAGGTTCCTTCTACTTCTTTACGTTTCCAACACAAATCCAATTCCGCATTATACATTTGAGCCAATCTACTCGGAGCTGAATACCATCTATGGATCATTTTCATAAAGCTCCACTATTGAATTTAATATGACACCCTACACCTTACGTTTCTAGGCCTTGTTTTTGCAAAGAAGAATTACACACACACACACACACACACACACACACACACACACACACACACCACAGGTAATAGTGGTTTGTTAAGTCAGCTCCAAATATCAATTATGTTTATATGATGGGCATCATTTTCACTGTGGCACTTTTCTGCATGGAAGAAGTAAAGGTTAGAGGGCTGGACTTGGATGTGGGAAGCTAAATTTCAAATCCCCATTCAGCTATTCGGTGTTACCACCTCACAGGTAAGATAGAAATAACCTCACATCCTCCATCCTGTAATTCTGGCAGAGTAAGAATGTGATAAATAAATACATACCATGCAGGCACACATAAACACATACAGGACACACTAAATTCTAATTTGTTGACTGTGGATGAAATATTACCTCATCCATCTAGTTCTACTTCTTACGAGACTTTTTTTTAGGGTTGACTTCAAAGCAGCAAATAATTAGAATGTACACACTGCAGAGTATTCCAAAATATGATAATACCAGAAACGTCTTATTTATGTCCATTTCTAGATGTAAGACATATGTAACACAATGCCTGCCTTCACTGTGAGCATTAGATCATCTTTGTGTTTTCAGAAACCTACTTTTTAAAAAACTACAATCCATCCCTAATAAACGAATAACGATCAAAGTACAGGGCATTTCCTTGGAGTTTAATGACTCAAGACCTTGGGCCATTAACCTTAACTGGTCATTAATTCCCAAGTTAATGACCTGAATTGAGGTCATTATTAATATAAAGCCACAAGATTTTTGTTTGGTTGGACGTGGGGTGTGGGGTTCTTCTCTCTCACACACAAAAAACACCCTTATTTTCTAAACTTTCTGGGGCGGGGAACACATGAGAATCGAATTGTTTTTTGCTGTACTTCAAGCACTGTGCTAAATATACTCACTGTTCTTGGGCATGTTCTGTATCACCACAATGAA
This sequence comes from Podarcis erhardii, assembly GCF_964252035.2. Lineage (NCBI taxonomy): Eukaryota > Metazoa > Chordata > Lepidosauria > Squamata > Lacertidae > Podarcis > Podarcis erhardii. The sequence continues at coordinate 99,436,392 of NC_138508.1, read as the reverse complement.
AATAAATGTACTGTGTTGGATCCGCATACACAATGCACTTTCTTATCCAAGAACAGCTCCTTTGCATCCTGCTTTAGAGCATTCCATGAGCAAAACTAAATCATATGTGACTGATAAAAATCAATCACACAACAAGCTACTATAAACCAGGTAGTTCCCACTCCAGGTTATGATTAGCATTACTGAAACTCCAGCAAAAGCAGCCAGGTTACAACTTGGCACCAAAAAACCCCACTTTTAAGGGGTTCCATAACCAGGACACTACAGGGCTAAAGATCCTCTCCTTCATCCTCATCTACCATACAGCTCTCAAAGGGGGCCCCTCCAAACCAGATCTTAACTCTTGGGCAAGACAATATGGTAAAAAGAATACTCCCTCTTGGCCCTAAGGTGTTTGGGCTTTGCAAGTCATTACCAAGACTTTGAAATCAGACCAAAAATATATTGGCAGCCAGTCCAGTTCCTCTAGGACCGCTATAAAATGGTTCCTATTAGATGTATTATTTGTATGCCTTGCATTCCGCACTAGCTGCAAATTAATAATAATAATAATAATAATAATAATAATAATACCCCGCCTATCTATACCCAGCCACTCTGGGCGGCTTCCAGCAGAATATTAAAATACAATAATTCATCAAATATTAAAAGCTTCCCTAAACAGGGCTGCCTTCAGATGTCTTCTAAAAGTCAGATACTTGTTTATTTCCTTGACATCTAATGGGAGGGCATTCCACAGGGCGGGCGCCACTACTGCGAGGGCTCTCTGCCTGGTTCCCTGTAGCCTCACTTGTCGCAGTGAGGGAACTGCAAGAAGGCCCTCGGAGCTGGACCTCAGTGTCCAGGCTGAATGATGGGGGTGGAGACGCTCCTTCAAGTATACTGGGCTGAGGCCATTTAGGGCTTTAAAGGTCAGCACCAACACTTTGAATTGTGCCTGGAAACATACTGTGAGCCAAAGTAGGTCTTTCAGGGCTGGTGTTATGTTTTGTGCCTTCTTCAAGGGCAGCCCCACACAGAGTACCCTGAGGTAATCCAAGCATGAAATACTGTGGCCAAGCTTTCCTTATCCAAGAACAGTCATAGCTTAGGAGCCAAAAAGAACTTCAAAATGAACAGGAGCCACTGATTGGCCTCCAGTAAGAAAGATAGATCTAGAGTACTCCCAGACTACACTCATTGAGAGGAAATGCAACCCTGTCTCTGGTAGATTGCCTATCAAATTACCAGAGAGTGGAATCATCAAGACTCTTGTTGGGAATAAGTTTGCTGGCTTTTATCCAGCCCATTACAGGTCACAACAACAGTCCAGCACCTGCACAACCTCACCTGAAACACATAACAAGGACAAATAGAGTTGAATGTCATCAATGTACTGAAAGCACTCAATTTCAAAACCAATGATGTTCTAACCCAATGTTCTAATCCCGTATCGGAGACAAGATGGAACGCTTCAGACTTTACCGAACAACAATTATGGGGCAGAGCAGAAGTATTCCAAAACTATATTCTGCAACTCGCCTTGCGGATATGAGAAAAACTACCACAACCTTACACCCAACTCTCATCTTGCAGAGGTTGTCCAGTAAGATACCATGGGGTTGATGACATCAATAGCTACTGAGAAACCCAGAAAAACTAACATGGTCCTATTGTCCCTATCTGTCTACTGGAACAGTTCTGCCTTCAGGGCAACCAAGGCTGTTTTGGTCTAAAATCCTGAGCTGAATGTACACTGGAATGAGTTTACATAATGCATTTCCTCCAAGAACATTGGAAGATGACTGGTCACCACACTTTATACAGGAAGGAGATATTAGTGACTGGATGGTAGTTCTCATACATTACCAAGTTCAGGGACATCCTCTTCAGGAAGGGCCACACTACTACCTCTCTCAGAGCAGCAGGCATCAACCCCTGGACCAACCCAAAACACACACACAAACACACACACACACACACACACACACACACACACACAAACTCACTCTCTCTCTCTCTCTCTCTCTCTCTCTCTCTAAATATATATACAGTGGTACCTCACGTTACATACGCTTCAGGTTACAGACTCCGCTAACCCAGAAATAGTGCTTCAGGTTAAGAACTTTGCTTCAGGTTGAGAACAGAAATCATGCTCCAGCAGGAGGCCCCATTAGCTAAAGTGGTGCTTCAGGTTAAGAACAGTTTCAGGTTAAGTACGGACCTCCGGAACGAATTAAGTACTTAACCCGAGGTATCACTGTATAATGGCCCAGAAAGATGAATATAACTTGACACACAAGATATTACCATCTGTGGAACTTTACAAAATATATAGGAATCACTGAAACACCCACACGTCAACGAAGTAGTAATAATAACAACAATTGATGGCATTTTGCATAAGCTATCTAGTCAGAGAGAATAAATATATTATATTCCCTAATATCCTCACAGTTGTTAACATATATTATATCTTCATGTATTTCGAATTTACTGTAAGGTCTGGGGTGGGTGGGTGGGTTGGTTGGTTGGTTGGTTGGTTGGTTGGTTGGTTATTTGTTCCTGGAAGAAGAAACACTGCACCCAAGAGTTTTCACAAGTCACTACTAAGATAACCAGTTATTTATGTCAACAGAGGCACAAATACCATATTTTTAGATAACACAGTTCACAAGCAGGACACTCTTGTTCTTCTTTTTTAAAAAAGAAATGTTTCATTTATATGACCTTCACATTTTTCCCCATATTACATCATTAAACAAAAGCAGTTGCTGTTCAGTGACCTGGCTTGTATTTGACTTTCTGCTGACAACACTGGCAAAAAAAAAACCAAAGCGCGGGGGGGGGGGGGTTCCCTGATCTTCCCCCATTAACTGGGAAAATTGGGCTGGAGGTTTGCCCTGTTTTACTTATATTAGCAATATGAAAAACACTTTATTTCATGAAGATCTACAACCACCACATGGGCTGTGTGTGTATGTTCAGAACGTATTCAATGTGCAGTGATATTTAAAGTATGGGATGGACTGGGACACACAGACTTAGGGTGGGTCACTGTTCTCTTGGTCCTTGTCCCAGCAGAACTTGGAAAACCAGGTCATGCTCAGAATGCATTCCTTCTGCTGTATTAGAGAGACAATGGGGAGCAGCAAGACCTTCACACACATAGAGGGGCAAAAAAAATGAGAGGCACAAATACAAGATGGGTGACACCTGGCTTGAGAGCAGTACATGTGAAAAGGATCTAGGAGTCTTGGTTGACCACAAACTTGACATGAGCCAACAGTGTGATGTGGCAGCTAAAAAAGCCAATGCAATTCTGGGCTGCATCAATAGGAGTATAGCATCTAGATCAAGGGAAGTAATAGTGCCACTGTATTCTGCTCTGGTCATACCTCACCTGGAGTACTGTGTCCAGTTCTGGGCACCACAGTTCAAGAAGGACACTGACAAACGGGTCCAGAGGAGGGCAACCAAAATGGTCAAAGGCCTGGAAACGATGCCTTCTGAGGAACGGCTAAGGGAGCTGGGCATGTTTAGCCTGGAGAAGAGGAGGTTAAGGGGTGATATGATAGCTATGTTCAAATATATAAAAGGATGTTACAGAGAGGAGGGAGAAAGGTTGTTTTCTGCTGCTCCAGAGAAGCGGACACGGAGCAATGGTTCCAAACTACAAGAAAGAAGATTCCACCTAAACATTAGGAAGAACTTCCTGACAGTAAGAGCTGTTCGACAGTGGAATTTGCTGCCCAGGAGTGTGGTGGAGTCTCCTTCTTTGGAGGTCTTTAAGCAGAGGCTTGACGACCATATGTCAGGAGTGCTCTGATGGTGTTTCCTGCTTGGCAGGGGGTTGGACTCGATGGCCCTTGTGGTCTCTTCCAACTCTATGATTCTAAGATAGAAGGTGTACTTTTTTTGCCCACTTTAAAACTTTTTTAAAATCTACAGTGAAACCTCGGCTTCAGGTTACAGACTCCGTTAACCCAGAAATATTACCTCCTGAACTTTCTCATTCTGAACTTTGCTTCAGGATGAGAACCGAAATCGCGCGGCAGTGGCACAGTGGCAGCAGGAGGCCCCATTAGCTAAAGTGGTGCTTCAGGTTAAGAACAGTTTCAGGTTAAGAACAGAACGATCCGGAACGAATTAAGTACTTAACCTGAGGTACCATTGTACTTGCATTTTGCTGGTGTGGTGGTATTTTAAACATATTTTTATAAATAACCATCTTGGATAACAATACAAAAGCACTCTAGAAATGTTTTACATAATGCTGTATAGCTTTAGAGCACTACTCCCAGTATTAAAAAAAAACTGGCATTGTCATTGGAGGGAAAAGGAGTGGGGGGGGCAGGTGGATTGCCCATATTTGTTGAGCTTTCGGGGGATAGGATTGCCCAGAGTTCTTCAGCTTTTATTTGTTAACTTTCGATAAACTTTATTTAACCCCACGATCGATAAGGGTCCCTCAGTCTTACCAGGAACAGCCGGGGATCTACCCATAGATCGTGATATACTGGTTGGACATGCCTGATTTAGAGGGTAAAGCTATGGCAAGATCCACTGGGATGAGCAGCTTTAGGATGCTGCAGATCAATGGCTCAGCCAGCTGATTCCCATCTCAGCTGTGCAAGTAGATAAACGACAAGTGCAAGTAGATAAATAGGTACCACTCCGACGGGAAGGTAAACGGCGTTTCCGTGCGCTGCTCTGGTTCGCCAGAAGCGGCTTAGTCATGGTGGCCACACGACCCGGAAAAACTGTCTGCAGACAAACGTCGGCTCCCTCGGCCAGTAAAATGAGATGAGCGCCGCAACCCCAGAGTCGTTCGCGAGTGGACTTAACTGTCAGGGGTCCCTTTACCTTTACCTTTTTTACCATAGATTTGTAGTTCCTAATAAAGAGGTCACATTTTTTTTTAATTAATGCTTTGATTTTAAGAGATTAATTGTGCCTTCAGTAAACACAATATCTTCAAAACATAAAATCTCGATTTCTGTGGTTCCTATGAAAGTTTTTTTACTGACCTAGTAATAGTTTAAATACTAACAGTTTAGTAGATCAAATTAAATGAATATAAACATTTTGCTTAATGACATCAGCAGTCAACACAGAACATCTGTGTTTTACTTTAACAGTGATCAGAGAATATTCTTTTGTTTACACTAAAGATAATCACAAGGTTTATATTTCTGTGTTCAATGGGGGGGGGGGTTTGGAATAAAAGACCAGATTACCTCCAAAGTCCAAAAAAGCAATATGTTTCAAATGCAGAAATTTTGTTTTGTTTTGTTCTGTAACCATGACTAAACAATAGAAATGAACTTTCCCTGAACTTTTCTCCTTTAATGGCCTGGGTCCATGCTGACCCTCCATTGCAAGCTGGAACTTGATACTATCAACCCCACTGCTGCTGCTAAAGTAATCAGATTCAACAGAATTATACACACCCCATTGTAATACTAATTTCAGGATCTCATAAAACCTGCGCAAAGGAAAGCTTTTCTTGCTATCTACCCTCTATTGTTCAAAAACAGCATGAATACACCCCAACGCTATGTGGCTGTACTAATATGTTTTAGTAATTATAGCACGGTTAACAATATATAACCGGAGACAAGATTTCCTCCCCACCCACACAAACCCAAAAGGCTATTGGATGAATCACTACCAACCAGATGGTTTCAGCAAGACCAGGGATCACATGAGCTTGCGTGTGAATAAGGCATGTAATTAAATTATCAAGTCTTCCTTCTGAACTCTTGAAAGAGCCAGGTATAGTAATTTTACCCCTTACATTAATTTTAATATACAGCAGTGGCTTCTCCTTTAAGAAAGTCCGTAGTGCACTGAAATGCCATAATGGCCAAAAAAAAAAAAAAAAATGTTTTTAAAAAACGATTCCTTCTTAGCTTTCCGCCTTAAGATAGGGATTGAGACTTAAAACTCTGAAGCTCTGGCAGTGATGTACAAACTGGGCTCACTTCCTGCCTGCCCCTACAGATGAGACTTGTGCTTTGCCATATGGAGAGAGATTGGCTCCTGGACAATACAGGTATGCAGCTGGCAACTGATATGTTAAATGCCCCATTCCTTCCATTACAATGCTTCCTACCTCTTCAGCTGGAAGCAAGGAGCCAGAACAGAGGCAGAGTCAATAAAAGACTGGGCTGCATGGGAGACTGGAAACAGGGACAGTCTGGGTTGCTTCATTTACATGAGTGAGAAAAGTAATTAATGGAGTTCTGATTTGTTTTTAAGAACAACGAAAAAATATCAAACCTAGTTTCACAATATTTTAAGAAATTGCCAGTGTAGGTGTTTCTATATCACACCTAAGAAACTTAAAAGTGTAACACCAAACATAATTGCTAGAAGCATGTAGTTAAAAAATAATCCACGGGATATTCACTTTAGATATGGAAACACTATACCCAACTTTAGTTGCATGCAGCCATGAGTGCACTATCTGGGGGTGTACATCAAACGATTTTTATTTTATTTATTACATCTATATTCTGCTCTTCCTCCCAAACTAACCCAGGGTGGCTAACAACAAGTAATAAAAACTAAAAACTTCTTTAAAACATCTTAGAAACAATGCCAATTCAGATGCACAGTGGGAAAGAGCTCAACAAGGCTTGTTCAAAGAGAAAGGTCTTTAGCAGGCGGTGAGAAGGCAACAGGGAAAGGATGCCTGCAGTCATATCCAGAAGGCCAGGATTAGCCCTGCAATGTTAGTAAGTGATCCACATTCAGATCCACATCTAAGTCTTCTAAATAAAAGGTCCATCCTATTTCAGGAGCTGATGTTTGAGCCCATGAATCAAAGATTTCCTTCCTGATTAGTCCTTGTAAATACATGCAGGGGAAGATGTCTTTTGCCTCAGTGGACGAAAATTTACATTCAATTATATTAGCATTTGCCCCTTTTTTTGCCAATTTATCCAGTTGGGAGCTCTTCAGTCCACTTGGGTATTTAAGCTTCTTGAAACATGGGTGTGTCATGTACCAACTTGGCTGGCTTGGTGCCAAGCCAAAATTCTATGTAATTTATAAATAGGTTTAATGACATCTTTCTCAAAACTGGTCCATGGGGTGGTCTCATTTCCTTCCTTTGCCCTCTGTTCCATTCACAGTGACAGTGGACCCTCGGGTTACGTTACCTTTGGGTAACGTAACTTTCAGGTTGCGAACTCAGCAAACCCGGACGTGGGTTTGCTGCTCGCGCGTGTGCAGAAGTGGTCCTCCAGATATTTTCAGGATATGGCAGGGGCTCCAGAACAGATCGCGTTCATAACTGGAGGTACCACTGTACATTTGCACAATACCACCAAGGAAGAAAGGAAGGAAGGAAAGTTCACTTCAAAAGAAAGTCGCTCGTTGAGAATAGTCAGTAGTAAGAGGAGTAAGCTGCCCTTTGTGACCTTGCTCAGTCAGTTCTTATCATATAGATACAGCGATAAAGTAGCATTGGTAGTGTAGTGATAGAAGAGAAATTTGTTTCAACCAACCTATTTTGCCGCTCCTGGGTAAATATGCAGATTGGAATAAAACTACCATTCAGATTTTGCACTTCTCTGAATATTGATGAACAGTTCTTAGCTCAAAAAATATACCCAAATGCCTTTAGAAATGTGTGTATGTGTACATTTAGAAATGTGTACTATGATTTTTTTGTACAGATTTCTTTTTAAAAGTAATTCACAGGTCAATGCAGATGGAATGGACTTATCGATACACGTGAAACTGACATGAATCAGAAACAGATTGGTCCACCTTCCCCAGGCAGAGGTATGTGGTTGAATTCAACTCCCACTTTGCCAGGCAGCAGAGCGTGGTGGGGTGGGGAATGCTATAAGGACAACAAGGAAGAGATGCTTGCTGCTGTTCCATCCCAAAGAGCCAGATTACATGTTTAACATGAACAGCTGCCCCTGAGTTGTGTACTGTTTGTATTCAAACATCTCAAGATGTTCCATCATCTCATGGGAAACATGCATCCTATTAAACGTGTGGGAAATGTTGGAAGCAGATTTGCGCTAACGGGTCCGTGCAAAAAAGTCTACTGAATTCTTTCAGCAAGATCCATTTGATGCCTTATTATCGCTTGATCACTGAGAAAGGCAGTACATTAGCAGCCAAATGCAAGAGGGTTGGCTTCAGCTATTAGGAGCCTGGGAAGATTGGCTTCATAACTGTGCAAACCAGTGGGAAATCTGGATTTTGGGGGGTTGGCCCTGAACAGGTCCAAGTCCAGAAAACTGTCCCAAGCTGCTGCAACCCACGAATTGAAACAATGAATAAATATGGGGTAAAATAAACTCTCTCAGTTCTAGTTCTTGGGCCACCTCTAGACATTCAGCCCAGCTCTAGGTAGCAGTAGCTAAAGGAAAGAAATAAACATGAAAAGTCATCTACTCTAAGTAAATATTTAAAGAATCGGCTGCTATTTAGACAAAAAGGGAAGGAAATAGTTCTGGAATCAGTAAGCAGATTCTGAACAATTTCACTACTGTTGTCTCTTGTTTAGAGTGGAATATTAACCAATTAATATACTTTTCTGTGCCACTAAGCTGTTTTTACTTGTGAGTGCTGAGATGTATCTTACTTTGCAGTTAAAACGGAAATTGCAGTTCATCTAAAAGGCACTTAAATGAGCCACAATATGAACCTCATTATGTTTCTGGGTAACCACCAATTCCTCAGCCCCAAAGACAAAATAAAAAACTCTTTCCACCTTCATTACTAAATATTCTTCCACTTAAAAGAGAATTATTGGAGAAAAATTCAGACATTGCTGCAGATGTGGGGACACCTCAGGGATTTAACTTCAAGGCAGAGCCCTAACTTCTTGGTTTGAATGTTACCTCAGAATTGCAAAACATGGAAGTGTTTCCTCTCTCTACCTCGGCTGAGGTAATAGTTGATATGGATAAAGCAAAAACTATTGAGGAGAGGAGAAGAATATATTTCTTGTCTCCAATAGGCAGACAAAGATACACAGAATTAATTCCCAATGTTACAATCAACCTTAGAACAAAAAATTTTCACCTTTAAACATTATGAAATATACTGGCTTTTGCTACGGTGCCAACCAAATATGAAATAAAATGTTTTACACCTCTAGTTTCAAGTGACTTTGACCATTTATCCAAGTTAACATTCTGATTATTTATTTCAACAATCCAAACACGGACAATTACTAATGGTTTGCCAAGACATCTGTTTACTTCCTAAGAATTAAAAGTTCTAAAACTGCATTCCACAATGAGTATCTACATCTTAAGAGAGAGAAAAATGAAATATATTCCAGAGCTTTGTTGCAGAAATAGACATCTTAATTAAAATAACAAAACCACAGTATAAAACCAAAGGCACCTTTTAACTACTGTTTATTCAGAAAGAAAGAGGTCTATGCTAAGATTTTAATGGCAAAGAACTGCACTTTGAAAAACGAGAGAGAAATTAATTAAAACCCAGTGCTAATCCCATTGCAGATATTTTTAGTTTTAGAAAGATATTTCTGGATGCTGTAAAATAACCTAAAATATTAAGTTGTCATTGCCCTTTTAAATCCTTTCAACTTGAATTCCCTAATTGTTCCCTCACTTTATCTCACTGTACCAGTAAGTAAATAAATTAACAAAATAGCTTTTATCGCACAGAATAACCTTTTAACTGAAGGATTATCTCTGGTTTATTTTTCATTTCTTGCACTGCAGATAGCAGTTCATGCCTCATTGATTAGTTTGCTGAGGTGGTGACCAGAAAAGAAAACAAGGTCTCTTAGATATTGCTAGGACCTGTAAATATTTTTGTAAAAATGCTCTATAGCTAATATAATATAATAAGGATTAGGCTGGAACTTTGGCCCAGTTCACCTTACTATCCTCTTAAGGTGATCAACCAGCGATCCTAATTACTGACCCGATCACTACAATTAATTCCTATTTAGCAGACAGAGCCTTAGATGATGTTTAATTTTTTAAAAAACTTTCGTTTCTCTCTCTTTCTTCCCACTTTAGCTAAATTATCACTAGTTAGTATACAGCAAACAACCTACAAAAAAGTAAAATAACATACTAATATCTGTATAACAAGATGGCTGGTTTTCTAATTCAGTAAATTGGATTCTCTTTTGTATCTTTGCTACCAAAATGCTTTTTCTCAATTTTTTAATTTCATCATGTGAAACAGATTTTCCTTGTGTACGTGCACAAACAGATTAGATATCCCTATACGCTGCAAGTTCCCAATCAGGTACCCAAATAACAGTTTTGAATTGTTTTGAAATAGTCTAGTATTGTTTTAATGTCCTATTTAAAAATGTTCTCAGCAGTTGCCTTACCTGAGAATAAGTCACACTGAACACAGTGTTGCTTACTTCTGAGAAGACATGTATAGGATTATACTTTGAAGATGAAATGATATGAACAAGGGCTATGAACAAACTCGGATAGCTGAAAAATTAACTCAAAAAATTATGCTGTAATAGAAGACAAACATTCATGGGGCAAAAAACTGCTTTATATATAAATGATGAAGGCTATGTTGAAATGCCTCCAGTGTAATATTTTTTTAAAAAAATATGTTTTGAAGAAGAAAAAACAAGGGGATTTCGAAGAAAAAACACTCAGACCAAAACCCACTATATAATACCTCACCTTTGTTGATGCAACAGACAAATCTGGTTTTCCATAAAAAACTGATGCTGTGAAAAACATTTTGTTGGTTGCGGTTGAACACCATTCATTGCAACATTCCTTTTAAGAAATAATCATTTTGCATACCAAAGGGCACAACTCTGCTAAATTTTATATTTTGCCAACTGGATGGTGTCTGCAGCTTAGCGAAACGTGAGCCCTGCTAAATTGTCCTTGATATAAAGATTATGCTCTGTTAACAGTGCATTATACAAATGCCTACATTCACTCATCTTTTAGTATCCACTTAAAAGATCAAGATCAACATAAAGGCAATAAAATGATACATAATAGGAGACACTTATGTTCTCTGTACTTTACTTATCAGTTTTAACTAAGATGACTTTATCAAAAGGTTCATTTTCATACTGAGTTTATATCAATCAGCTATCCTTTACACCTGTCAGAACGTTACTATTATTCCCAGATAAATGTGACTTATCATATAGTGGTGCGAGATAATGAAAAACTCTTATGAAAACTATTTTTTATTACTATTCCACAGCTGTTTCCTGCTATAAATGCCCTACATTGTAACAAACACTGCTAATGATATGTAACAAGGGTTGGGGGGAAAGAAACCTGGGGGGAAAGGCGATGAGCTGGAGCAAGAAGAGTAGACCAAGAATCCCAGTTGTAAAGATCACACGGTCTCTAGGCTTTTAGGCCCCGTGAAAGGGGAAATAGTTACAAAGGATCTGTTTCTAAAACATTTCCATGCTAAAATAAAATGTATGAAAGGGAAGTGCATCAGCTGACTAGGCAGCTCAGTCGGTTAGTGTGTGGTGCTGATAAAGCCAAAGTTGCAGGTTCGATCCCCAAAAGAGGACACATATTCCCGCATTCCGGGGGTTTGGGCTAGATGATCATCAGAGTCCCTTCCAAGAATGATTCTAGGAAGGAGCTGGGAATTGGCTGGGGAAATACAGCAGTCTGAGCCCCTTTGCTGCCACCTCCTCTCTTGCCGCTTCCTTCTTCATGGCAACCCCTTGTCTCTCCTACCCCACCGCTCCCTTCTTGCTACAGGGAAAACGGTAGTTTTCCATGCCTTGCTCTAAGAAATGGGTCCTTCTGCTGCAACCACTTTGTCAACAGAGGGGGGAAAGAAGCAGTGGGAGGGAGGGAAGGAAGAGCAGCAACACAGCCAGAGGCATAGCAAGGTCAGGTGGTACCCAGTGCAGTTTTTTTTTTTATCACTCCCCCCCCCCCTTGAAATTATTAAAAGGAGGAAAAATAAGATACTTAGAGTGGCAAGTGGTATTTTCTGGTTTATTTACTTTAACACTGTGAGCAGAAGCACTTAAAATTTTTTTCCCCTAACTTTGTTCTCCCACCCCACCTCTCCTCCTGTGCGCTCCAGAGTTTGGGTCCCAAGTTGGGGGAGCTTTTACTTCTCTCCTTCCCTCCCCCCTCTGCTTGTTTACTCCCCCACTTCCCCTGACGGCTCAGGTAGGCTTGGGAGTTGCAGGCGGACAGCATACCAGATGTCACCCCCCTCAGCGATGACACCCAGAGCGGCCCGTCCCCACCTTCCTACGCCTCTGAATAGAGCTATGATGGAAGTAGAAAGCCTTGCAGGATATGAAGGGCATGCACAAGCCAACCTGAAGCCCAAGTCACATGGCTCAACACAGCTAACGACGCACATTTGAGTACATCTCGAATCCCCGCAACGGGTTGAGCTCCCGTTGTTCGGTCTCAGCTCCTGCCCACCTAGCAGTTCGAAAGCACATCAAAGTGCAAGTAGATAAATAGGTACCGCTCCAGTGGGAAGGTAAACGGCGTTTCCGTGCGCTGCTCTGGTTTGCCGGAAGTGGCTTAGTCATGCTGGCCACATGACCCGGAAGCTGTACGCCGGCTCCCTCAGCCAGTAAAGTGAGATGAGCGCCGCAACTCCAGAGTCGGCCACGACTGGACCTAATGGTCAGGGGTCCCTTTACCTTTCCCTTTACCTCTTATTCTAACCTCTGCTCAATATTGCTGAACATCCAATGGCCACATTTTACGGGACTTATTTATTTAAAAACCCTCATGGCCACATTTCTAGCCTTTGTGGAATCTGGTGACAACCATCAGACATCACTTTACGGCAAGAGGAAAAGTGTAAAAATATATGGAAATTGCCTGGTGAAACCTGCCTTCAACTAGTCAATGCAGAATGAATTATGCACTATAGTGAAAATGCGTATTTTATAGAAACTATTTATTTGCTTCTTCTTTTTTAACAAATCACAGAATTAAACTTTTCTTCATGCAGGATTTTGGTTACCTTACTGCAGATAAACATATATCACATTAATATGGAGCACACAAAGCCCTTACTGTATGCTAGGCTTCCAAAACATAGTGCTGGTTCTGTTTGAGAATTTCAGACCCCGTCTGAACTGGCCTGAATGTACAGGCCTCTCCAAAGAAGAAGCCGAATATCAGTGGCTCTTACGTGGTACATATGCACTACACTGAAGAGAATACTGAAAGTTCATTATGAGTTGAGATTTTAATTGTATTTATTTTGAACGAACTCAACATTTTCCTTCCACACTAGGCTACTGGACACGATTATATTCTTAAATATGTTAAGAATGGTTGCTTATTTGTGAAGGATAAGGTGCGAGACTGGTTACATTATGCTCAGAAGTTTTTAAAAATGACAAAAAGTTAGGGTTCCAGGTGGAGAAATCGAAGTTAGAAACAGAATTGTTAGAACCAAAGACCAAGGTACTATCTAGAATGTATAACTTGCTGCTAAAATGGAATACACAAGACGAAATGGTTAAATCGGCTATGATAAAATGGGCACAGGACATTGGGCATAACATTATGTTTGAGGACTGGGAAAGGTTGTGGACCACTGGGCTGAACTTCACCGCATGTAATGCTCTGAAGGAAAATGTAATGAAAATGATATATAGATGGTACATGACCCCAGTTAAACTTGCCAAAATATACCATTCGTCTGATAATAAATGTTGGAAATGTAAAGAAAATGAAGGAACATTCTTTCACCTCTGGTGGACATGCCCTAAGGTGAAGGTCTTCTGGGAAATGATATATAATGAGCTGAAAAAGGTATTTAAGTATACCTTCACAAAGAAACCAGAGGCCTTCCTTCTGGGTATTGTCGGCCAGAAGGTGTTAAAGAAGGATCGAACATTTTTTATGTATGCAACAACGGCAGCAAGGATTCTCATCGCAAAAAACTGGAAAACTCAAGATCTACCCACACTGGAAGAGTGGCAGATGCAGCTGATGGACTATATGGAACTGGCCGAGATGACTGGCAGAATCCGTGATCTGGGAGAAGAGAAGATGGAGAAAGACTGGGAGAAATTCAAGATGTATCTACAAAAATATTGTAATTTGGTTGAATGTTAAGAAGGATGCTAGATTATAAAAAATTGGCCACCACTAAACTAGATTTAAATTTGATGATAAGTGAGACTAAAGAAAATATAAAATTTTTTGGAAGAAGTGCTAGATTATATTTGAATGAGTGGACATGAGATTGTAAACAAGTTGATAATTTGTTTGGAAAAAATTTTTAACGATGTAAATGGGAGCGGGAGACGTGAGGGAGCCCAAAGAAGTGATGAAATTGTTGTGATAGAAGTAAGATCGTTTATTATTTGTGCATTTATATTTAAAAACTTTAATAAATATTTATAAAAAAAAAAAGAATGGTTGCTTATTTGACACTGCTACAGAAAAACAAACAGAACATGAAGGCAAAATAGGATTATTTCAGAAAATGTATCATTGGTACATCTCTGGAACAGGTTACCACATTCCTTCTAACAAATTTTCATCATTCTATCCCTCCCCCTTTGACACAGACTAGCTTCTGTATACAATAGGTATTGTGAGGGTCGTTTAAGTGCCAAATTACACGTATAATTACTACATGCTGATTGCACCCATGACTCAACTAATGGTTGAAACCTTTCCTCCTATCACTTATACTTATGATCTGTTTACCCTAATATACTGTAATGTAGTATAAACACTAATATAAGCCCTCAAACTTGGGCAAGCTCCAAAGTAACATTTTTTGAAAGGAATCGCACACAGGGTAATGGATTTCTGCTTCCTCTGCGTGTGTTTTTAAAAATGTTACTCCAGAAGACATCCTTTGTGTGTTTATTCCTCTGCCTGAAGTTGACAGTCATGAATAAAGCAAAATAAACTGTGGGAATAAAAACAAAAATAAAATCAAGGTGCCTCGGGTGAACTTTGTCTGTCTTCAGAATGCTGAAGCATGATGTATATTCTATATTGGCCAAATTAGGAGACATAGGCTAATTCAGTTCTGAAAACAGATCGGAACCCAGATTGTAGCGGGTCTAGATAAGATGTCTCTTCCAAGAGTACCCAAAGTTGCTCCACAACCACCCTCTCCACCACCTTTGCCAAGAAAGGGCCTATAGTTCTTTCACCCCACTGGGTCTAGGATGGGCTTTTTGAGGAGTGGATTTACCACTTCCTCTTTAAAAACCGTGGGCACCACTGCGCCCACACAAGGATGTGTTTACCACGCCTTTCACCTATTCACGTCACCCCAGTTAGCTTTAATAAGCCACGATGGACAAGGATCTAATGAGCAGGTGGTCAGGATCCTGTCCACCTTCAAAGGCTGCATCACCTGGAAATGATCCCATAACACCAGGCTCAACATTTCATGGGATGCCTCGGTTGGTACTGTCACAATCACAGTTTCTAAATCACTGAAGAGCCAAGCAACATTTTATCCCTTGGCTCCAACAGAAATACTCTGGCACATCTATGCTATCCTGGCTCATCGGGAACACAGGAGATCTTAAGTTGGTGCACGCCTTGAAAAGTGGGGGAGGGCATAGCAGGAACGGGAACCAGAAACAGATATTAGGCTGTAGCCTATGCCTACTCGGCTTGGTCACATGATCTGGCAACCCAGCTTACCTGGCAAAAAGGGTGGTGTGCCTCAAACACTATTTTAAAGGTTAGTTTTCCCTCTCTCCCTCTCCCTCCCTCTCTCTTACACACACACACACACACACACACACACACACACACACACACACAGTGCATTTTTGCTGCTCCTTCTTCCAATCTCAATTTTTTTCCTGTGGAGACATGATGTATTTGGGATTTCACAGAAGCTCAGCCAAAGAGCATTACTCTAATAATATGTTTGCAGATATTATTAAAGTGCATCATGTTTTACAATCTAATTATTCCATCAGCTCATGTTTTCTTGTAGTCTGATCTAAATCCACAATTTGCTTGCATTGGCGTGTGGCATCTAACAAATTTTAGAAGTTGCAGCAATATTTCTGGGGCATGATCCAGCCAAAGTTCGGCCCCTTTCTCATTTACTTATTTCAAGAACAAAACCCATCGTCAACAGATGAGATCCAACACACCCCAACAGCACTGAAAATAGTCAAATAGTTTTTCCACAACTCCATATTCCAGGTAGTGCATAGGTAGGCAAACTAAGGCCCAGGGGCCAGATCCAGCCCATTCACCTTCTAAATCCAGCCCACGGACGGTCGAATAATCAGTGTGTTTTTACATGAGTAGAATGTGTGCTTTTATTTAAAATGCATTTCTGGGTTATTTGTGGGGCATCGGAATTTGTTCTTTTTTTTTCTTTTCAAAATACAGTCCAGGCCACCACAAGGTCTGAGGAACAGTGGACCAGCCCCCTGCTGAAAAAGTTTGCTGACCCCTGAGATAGTTCTTATGAGGTGTGAATTGTTACATTATATTTAAGGGATTTCTGAGGAGAAATATATTTCTTCTTGAAGCAAAGTGACCCCACAAACTGCTGATCAAAGCTATTAGCCATCATGGCTCCAAGTGTGTAGTCCTTTTACATGTAAGAAAAGAGAACAGATGTTGAAAAAAATCAGTATTTTGTATTTTTGCATAATAAACAAATTTCTTGCCTCCCTAAAGTCACTGCAAATAGTATCAGGGGTGAAGAGTACCCCCTCCCATTTTATAAACCTGAAATGCTTAAATGTTTTTTTCCCATGTAGAAAGATTTCTGTGCCCCAGCAAAACTGCCTTCCCCCTAATTATATTTATAATTTTGCATTAATTTTACAGATTTGTGGCTTTTTGGAAAATGGATACCTTCAGTACCTTTTACAAATGTTTGAAAGAAACCAGAACCCTCACTTCAACAGGTAGCCACAGCAAATCTCATTCAAGGACCTTTAGATCAGGGCTAGCCAAAAGTGTTCATATAAATCAGGGCTAGCCATTGTGGTCCGGTCCCAGTCCTGCCCCGCCCCCGACGAGTAGTTGTTGGACTACATGTCCCATCATCTCTGACCATTAAGCTTGTTGGTCGGGGTTGGCACTGATGGGAGATATAATCCAAGAACTTCCGGAGGGCATGACACTGGCTACCCTTTCTTTAGGTGAACACTCCCCACCCCCACCCCCAGTTCAGAAAACAATGTGATCCCTCTGGCCTTCTTCAAAATAATCTATAAATAATTCAAAATAATCAATAAAGGTCTCATCTGATTATCAATTTCAATGCCAAACTACCAATGCAAGAGGCAAGCTTGCTCTGTGTGCAACTTGTGCGATCAGTTTATCAACATGGTGATCCTCCCAAAAGATGCAGCACTCTCAGACCAATGGTGGTGACAGGTTTGTTTTTGTTCATTGCTACTTTGTATTTTTTGTGTTTTATATTGTAAACCACCCTGTGATCCTTGGATGAAGGGTGGCACAGAAAGTTGTTGTTGTTGTTGTTGTTGTTATTATTATTATTATTATTATTATTATTATTAACAAGATGGAAATCTTAATTATAATGAAACTAAGGGTGGTGAGGACACATATGACCTGATGATCTCCACAAACACTTTCAAACACATGATCGACCCACAATGGTGTGAGCATCCAAAATGATGTCGCTTCCTTAGGAGACCTCGATCTGGAGTTCATCAAATCCTGACATACGATTGAGTCTAGACGTATAGCCAGCTTCCCAGGGACATCAAGTGGGACAGCCACATATCTGGTTAGGGGGCTGGCATTGCTAACACCAAGGAAAAAGGAAGGTGTCATCTCTGTGGTTGCCCCGATGACAGAAAATCACAGCACAATGATGCGTTTCGGGTAACTGTTTTGTGTCCTAGTCATGCAGCTGTGAATTTCGGTAGCTGCACATAGGCTGCTCAGGTAGCATGTGCTATGCAATCTCTGTGGGTTTTCGTCATGCTGTTTCTAGTAGGTTCACAGCTTACAATCACTGCACTTGTGTAGCTGTTATAATTCTGTTATATTTATTCTAACGTCACAATCTTTTTCTTAAAGGAAAAAAACCTGTGTATTGTCAGTGAGACATTACATACTATTTTTTGTAGGTTTTTGCACTTTATATCACTAATGGTCAGGGGTCCCTTTACCTATACCTTATCATTGGGTGCAATGGACTCCAATCTGTAACTATATTGATTTACTGGAAAGCAGGAGGTCTCAATAAATACATTGGGGTTGTGTGTGTGTGTGTGTGTGCGTGCGTGCGTGCGTGTGTGTGCTTGTTTGTTTTAAAAAAATGGAAATATTGCCATTGTCCAAAACTTCCATCAGGAATTATAGCTGTATGGCTTTTCTGAAATACATTTGACTCCAATACGAGATTGGTAAAGTCGTTTTTTTTCCAGTATCTCACCAGGGGTGGGTTGGTGTTGCTTTTTGGCTTCCCAACATGGATCTTGCTGCCAGTAAGAAGAGGGAGAGGGGTGAAACAGTGATGACTCAGCACAGTGCAAACACAGCGGCAGAGGCAATCTCTTGACCCTGCCACTGCACCCACACCATGCTGACCTTCCCACTATCTCACCTCATCCTTTCCCCTCTACTTACCAGCAGTGTCCCCTGTGTTGAGAAGCAGGGTGAGCAGCACCACACTTACCTCTTCCGCCCCACTAACCGCTACTGAGTTTTTCTGTTGATGGATAATGAATTTCTCCAATCAAGATCGATGCCATTTAAAAGTGTTTGACACTGGCTGAATTGTGCCCCAAATAGTCACGATTTTAGACTGTAGTTTCTTTATTAATGCTGACAAAGCATCTTGTGTTTTCACATTTCACATATGGTTATTAATACCACAATCAGAGCTTTCTGGATAATATGAATACATGAAACAGATTTATGATGAATCAGACCATGGGCCCATTTAGACCAGTACAACTTGTACTGTACAACTTATTCTAACTGGCAGTGACTCACCAGTATCTTGTGAAAGTATGTTTTTTCCAGATTTACTGCTTAAGAGTCTTTTCACTGGAGATGGTCAGGCGATTTAACA
Organism: Podarcis erhardii; assembly: GCF_964252035.2. NCBI lineage: Eukaryota > Metazoa > Chordata > Lepidosauria > Squamata > Lacertidae > Podarcis > Podarcis erhardii. The sequence continues at coordinate 99,417,387 of NC_138508.1, read as the reverse complement.
TGGGACCTTCTGCAAGCAAAATACATGCTATGGACCATCTCACGCCTCTCAGACAACCAGAATTTTACCAAGTGACCACAGGGACACATTGTGATACAGAGGGCATGAGACTTACCACGTCACTGTAATGATAAAACTACGTTTGTGCAGCTTTGTGCTTTTACTTATGATGCCCGTTCAATAGTTTTACAATGTTTTATTCAGCTGCATTGACGCATCAACTTTTTGTTGTGCAACGTAGCTTCCCTGCTCTCTCCTCTGCTTGTGTGCCCTCACTGCCCCTAAATCTAATCCGGGGGTTCCCACAACCCTCTGGAGAACACCTGGGAGAAAGGTGGGGGAAGAAGAGGGCAGGGAATTTAAATATCAGAGCTAAAAGTCATTGCGCTAGCATAAAATGTTTAGTTGAAAACTACCCAATATCTGTGTCTTTTAAATATAGTTTAATGTATATCCCGTCAGGTTTCCTCTTGGGTTCCTGAGTGGATCTACCGTACTTTAACTAGCTATTTAAAAGACTAGATTTACTGCTCAAAACTGTTTTTTCCTTTTTCTTTTTCTCATTATGCATTCAGGTAAAAATAGAAATAAGAGAGAAAATATGAGAAGCCCTTGCTTTAGGAGGTCTGGCTTCAGCATGGAAAACATTGATACAGCCAGATCAGATATTAATAAACTCTTTTGTGGTAGTACACTTTCCCCAAAAGTTTTAATAACTTTCCATTTAATTAAAAATAGCTCAAAAATATTAGAAGCCAACAGCAATTAAAGATAATCAAATCTGGCAAAATGTGTAGGAAGTATAAAAAGATCTGTAGATATTTTGGTTAAATGCTTATTATCAACTGAAGAACTGTTTGCTGTACAAAAACGGTACAATGCTTATCGTTAAAACGTAAAACATTCCTCCAAAGTTCTTATGCCTGATTTTCCGCTTTTATAATATGCAACTGAATGGGGGGAGGGAAAGAGTCTTCAAATAATAATAAAAAAGGCCTAAAAACCCCGACTACTCAGGGTGCCTTTGAGGATATTTAATTAAAATCTAATCCTGCATTCATTAAGGCTCACATAAATTAAGCTGTCATTCATAAGATTTATGGATTCTCATTTGCATATTGCATACAATTCATCAATTACTCAAGTATGAAAGGAGCACATTTCCCTTGGAGCTGCCTGCTACCCTGCCAACATTTGAAATGAGGGGAAAGAGCAAGACTGTCAGGCACTCGCACAAACTTTCTTCCAAATGTCTGCTCCTTGATTAATCTAATTTTCTAGCTATTCCTTACAAGATGCAACAACAGACCTTTTGCAATTTTCTATTATTTCTCCTGTCTTCATCGCAAAATCTTCTTGTCTTTTAATACCACTTGGTGTCTCGGTGATTATTATTTGTTTGCTAATGATATGGCATGATTGCTTGTTCTATATTAAAAAAGAAAGGCTAGAAGGTGCTGAAACCAATTTTCCACACTTTTTGTTAGTCAGCTATGGTTTATACCACTTTTTAATTTGTTTATTAGTAATGCTTCTTCTTTACAAGACGAAATAAAGAAAAATATTCTTGCAAAAGGTTAGGAAGCTTTACAGATATTTTAAATGCATGGGGAAACATAACTGATGGAAAAGCTTTTAAAATACTATTTTAAGTAAAACAGGACATGTTTCATTCTTATCTATAAGTTTTGCTAAAGTTTTAAGAAAAGCAGCAGTATAGATTAGTTTGTTTTCGTTGTACAAAAAGCAAGCTGTGTTAATTCAACTGTGGTCTCAAAGGAGTTCAATTTAATTTGTGTGGCACAACTAGGAAGTAACGGAGTCCTTGCTAGAACAGTCTCTTGGTACTTTTCAGCATGCATGTGATCAGATGTTGAATTTAATGCAGAACATTCCTTCATATCTGGAAGTCTCAAAATTAAAATAAATGAGTGTATCAGCTATGCATAAAATCATTGCTTAGATTTGTAATATACTGGCTCATTGTAAATTGTCCATTAAATGGCTGAAAGGTAACATGAAATAAACTACTGACGTAGTAACTTTCTTGATCATGAGATATTGTCCAAAAGGGAAGGGAAATGTATATACGGGCTACTATCCTGCTTAAATACTATTAAAGTGAATGAGATGTAAGCAGGATTGCATCCACAGCTTGCAATAATAAACTTTCCCTACAACTCTTGAGGCATATTTTATCATATTTCACAATTACTACTAAAACCTCACAATCTAAGTTAACAGTGATTTGGATTACCCACCACAACCAAATTATGCTAGGAGGCCTTTGGCTTGCACTGTAGACTGAAACACAAAAGATTCTTACACCATATGGCCTGCGTATTGAAAACAAATGTTCTGATATTAACTTTCTAATAGATTATTACTCATTTCTGCTCCGAAGATATCAAAGCATGGGCTTCCTCTGGCCTGGGCTTCTGCTGGAAAACTGTGGCTGGACTATTGCACAACAATCAATATATTCCCCCCTCCTCCAGTTTTCCTCTTTAAAACATCAGTAAAACAGAAGAGAGCTTTCAATCTAAACATAATTGCTAACATAACCCCAAGTGAATAACTTTAACTAACCCTGGAACAATAAACACATGACTAACTTTAATCAGAGAAATGAAGTCATCACTATGCTTGGTTTGGAAAACAGGGCTCCAAATTAAAGCAAACACATCCGAACAACTCTTTATGGTCCCTCTTCCCTTTGCCTGAATACGCTGCTCTATTGTAAACCACTGAGGTCCATCCGTGAATTACCAATCTATTTATTGTCTGTCTTTTTTAAACTGTTGCTTTCTTCTAGTTTCAAGTTTCTCAGCATGAGCTGTCTGTTTAACTCTACTCAAGTAACATGTAACAAGAAAAGAATTTCCCTGTCTATAATAATATTGCTTATTTTATTTCCTCAACCCAAACCACCTGTTCAATTTTGCTATATCAAGCTCTGCAAAATGACTGGCTACCTCAATATATTTACTGAGAAATGAGAAGGCTGCTAAAATGCAGTTGCTGCTCTTCTTTGCTTATAAACTAAGAACAGCACCACCCAACATATGCTTTCCTGACGCAAGAGGAGTAAAGGGTTTGCCCTATGCAACCCAGAGGAAAGAACAAATACAGATACACTTCTTAATTTATGTAAGCATCACTCAAAATGGTCTCCGGGCTGCTTCAGATCTAGTGCTCAATTATCAAAACGAAAACTGCCTTCTGAAATCTCTTTCTTGACCTGGGGACCAACTGTGATTATTCAGGGATGAGGGGAAAGCACACATACACACATAGGTATTCTCTTATTATTTTACAACTTCCAAGGCTGAGGCCTCTCCCAAGTTCAATAATTATACAGCTCTTAGCTGTACCTAAAGTCTTGCTGACAACAGGGATTTAAATTAGTTGTGACTCCATTCTTCCATTGATTTCAGTAGGATTAAGGGAGGTTTCTGGGATGAGACCTGTTGTGTCCAAGTTCAGATTAAACCCTTTAAGGCATTCAAGATGAAAAACATTTTTGACTAAGCAAAATCTTCCAAAATGCTTATAGACAACTTATAGAGCCCAATTCTAATGGTTTCTTTACCTAAAAGGTAAAGGTAAAGGGACCCCTGACCATTAGGTCCAGACGAACCAAGGCAGAGCACAGAAACGCCGTTTAACCCACAGCACCACTTTAGCTAATGGGGCCTCCCACTGCTGCTGCACCGCTGCTGCACGATTTCTGTTCTTATCCTGAAGAACAGAAATCGTGCAGCAGCAGTGGGATGCCCCATTAGCTAAAGTGGTACCTCAGGTTAAGAACAGTTTCAGGTTAAGAACAGACCTCCAGAACAAATTAAGTTCTTAACCTGAGGTGCCACTGTATTGCTAGGAGTAGTACTGTATTTTGAGGACCAGAGCTTTCTATAGCAATGAAAATTTAACGTAAGATGTGCTGAACAATTGTTACCTTATCTTACCATGAATTTGTCGAACAGATTTTTTTTAAAAATGTAACCTAGTGTAAAGAAGGGACGCAGGTGGCGCTGTGCATTAAACCACAGAGCCTAGGACTTGCTGATCAGAAGGTCGGCGGTTCGAATCCCCGTAACAGGGTGAGCTCCCGTTGCTCGGTCCCTGCTCCTGCCAACCTAGCAATTTGAAAGCACGCCAAACTGCAAGTAGATAAATAGGTACTGCTCTGGCGGGAAGGTAAACGGCGTTTCCGTGCGCTGCTCTGGTTCGCCAGAAGTGGCTTAGTCATGCTGGCCACATGACCCGGAAGCTGTACACTGGCTCCCTTGGCCAGTAGAGCGAGATGAGTGCTGCAACCCCAGAGTCGTCCGCAACTGGACCTAATGGTCAGGAGTCCCTTTACCCTTTACCTTACCTAAAGCTAAAAATGCATATAGTGAAAACTATATAGTCAAAACACACTGGGTGCAACGGCACGTGAGACTGCCAAAGGTGCCCCTCCCCCACAGATATCCACCACCCCTGCTGAATGTGCGCAAGTTAAACCAGTGTGAGTAACTATGGAAGTAGAAGGGAGCTGCAACCTGCTTTTGTCTACAATGAATTTGCTCTAAATTAAGAACTAAAACTTTCCAGCATCACTCAGATTGCTGCAAGATGCAGAAATACATTTTGGAGTGGCCAGACCTTATCATGCCGAAGATTCATCCGTAAGTGACAAGCTTCTTGAAAGAGACCCATGTGACTCAAGCAAAGGATCTATAGTCAGCAGTATGGCGTGGGCATTGCCTCTGAAAGCTCACAACACAAAGTAACCATCAACTAGCATGTCACACAGAAAAATTCCTTTCCACTCACAAATGTGTCATGATTGATTGGTTGGCTGGTTGACTGATAATCATAAAATAAATAAATATTAGATCCTTTAAAAGGCAAGCCAAAACCATCCATCAATCTAGACAGGAGGAAAGTAATATTAAGACGGAAAGTAATGTTAAAAGCCCAGAAATTGTAACTTACTTTCTCTATTCACATTCAGGGTCCCCGTGTGTTCATAAGTATAAATCACAAACATACAATGCATATTGGTCTTCAATAAACATTAAAAAAATTTCTTTTAATAAAATTTATTGGCGCAGAGCTTTTATCCCGTATTATTACACAATCTGATTGAAAATAGGTATTCGCTAATGAGTTGCAGCAGAATTTGTAATGTGGTTGTGTAGTTGGGCTGTGGATGAGTTCTGGCTTCTCAGACTTTGAACAATAGTTGCACCACTGTTTGGGCTGCAAAGAAAACACTGAGATCTTCAAAAATGTTTCTGCACAGTGTGTCTGTGCTTACTGGGTTCAGACTGCAAGAGGAAACTAAAAACAGAAATAGATTTCTCTTTTATAACCAGGAGTTCCTTCAATATTTCATGGAAAGAATGCCTTTAATGCATAGATTTTTGTGTGTGAATTATGTAGTTAGTTTGTGTGATATTTGTGGGAAGCTCATGTAGTATAATGAAACTTGGACCAGAGAAACTCAGTTAAAATCCTTACTTGCCATGAAGCTCAATGGGTAATCTCAGGCCAGTTTGCGTTGTTATTGCAAAGATAAAATGCCTTACATATGCTATCAGGAAGTCCTTGGAAGAAAAGTGTCAAACACAAAATACGGTAAATAGTGTAACTGGGACCTACAACAAAATGTTGCAATGTGTCCTCACCCCCTAACAAGAATTCAGGATCCCAAGCATCCCAACCTTCAAGCACGATATTCCACTCCTGTTATTTTTCCAACAAGCATTCCATATGCTGTGGCTATATTGGGGGAAGGGTGCCTCCTTACTGATAACTTTGGGAAACCTCGGGATTCAAAGTACATTGCTTCCCAGTAAAATATGACTGTGTGGGGCTATACTGCTTACCTAACCTCCCTTCAGCCGAGTCACTGCTGCATACTAGGTCAAAGGGGAGAGGGTCAAGTCAGGACAATGCAAATGCAAAAGTGGAGTCAACCCAGTGCTCCTGCTGGCGTGTTTGCACCACACCAACTTCACTGTCCCCTTGGACCCTTTCCTCTTTTTATCCCATTATGCAGTAGTGACTTGGCCAGTTGGTGACACTGCACCATCTGCTGCCGCTGCTGCCTCTTCCTCTGGCCACATTCTGGCTCTACTTCTGTCAGCGCTTACCACCTGTGATGCCAACAGATACTGCGTTAAAATAAAACGAGAAAGAGGAGAAAACAGTCATGGCAGTTCTCTACATCCTATATAGCAGTATTCCCCAACCTTGGGCCTCCAGCTGTTTTTGGACTACAGTTCCCATCATCCTTGACCACTGGTCTTGCTAGCGAGGGATGATGGGAGTTGTAGTCCAAAAACAGCTGGAGGCCCAAGGTTGGGGAACACTGCTATATAGTAGCAACCTCTTGCAACTCCAGACGTTTGGTAACCGCCTCCTACAGTACTTGAAAATGCCAAAAGACGTGGAATAGGGTCAAAGGAGGATATCATATTGTTGGCATCTGTCTCTCTCAAGAGGCAATGGAGCGCCGCCTCTGGCAGCAAAGTCAGACTGCTGGAGAATCACAGCGCCTGCTGTGGCTGCAGAGGCTGCAGACTGGTAACTCGTAAATGATGCCTCTTGCATTGTTTCTGCTGTGTTAGCAGAACTGAAGTGATCTCTCTGGGATGCAGCCTGGACAGTGTGTATGGAGAGGCGATCTTTATTTCTACCACAACATTGGCTACTATGATTAGCAGCAACTCTGTCAAGGCCCAAGGAAGTTCCTTCCCATTACCTGCTACCTGAGCCTTTTCACTGGAGATGCTAAGGATTGGACTTGGAGAACTTCTCTATGCAAAGGATGTGCTTCACCACTGAGCCAGAAGAGTAACCCTCCTTTAAAGGGGATAGAGAGTACTGGAGAGAGAAGAGAAAGCAGGCCATATGGCTAATTAAAAGCGATTCATCCATCCCACACATTTTGAGGGCTAATATTCAAAATCTGATCCAATGCTTGACATTTGTCATATATTTTTATCAGATAACAGCAAATGACAAATGTCAAACACTAAACGTCAGCATCTTTTTATTCAGCATTCATAAGGTTCCTTGAGTGGTTAATTTTTAAAAGTCATTTAGAAGGGTTTTCAGAAGTAATGCCAATGTAAAGTAACAAGGAGAACCTTAAAGACTACGGGAGCAACCTAACCCCATTGTAATGCCAAGTGAGGGACCTTAGGAAATGATGCAAACAATGTTGTGCTGGCAGAGGAAGAGGAATGACAAAAGGAGGATTGTTTACATCACTGGATAAGTAGCCCGACATGCCAGTGCAAAGCTCCCTTGATCCACTAATTGGCATAAATGGTCCACTAGCAATAATCTACCATCAGAGCAGGGGAAACAGGGTGTATTGGATACACATTAATACCAGGCATGGATGCCACATACAAATCCCCTTTGCTTCCCCAACATGCCCACAGAAATGGAATAACTCTCTACCAGCCTGTAACTGTGTTTCATTCCCTCCCACTGCAATCAATAGTAGAGAATTATTATTTTTTAAAAGCTGTCCTCCACACCTCTCGCCCTGTGGAACAGAAGGACAATGGATGGGGCAATCACTCTGCAGGTGGGTTTCTGGGGTGTCTCTCCCCCCCCCACCTCAGCATAATGCTGACTTGGGATTGTTCAACCTCACATTTATTATGGCACAAGCTTTCCTGTATTAGAGTCACCAGACACATCTGCTGTAGAACACCAAAATTAGGCCATAATAAACATTATTAATGAAGTACAATGTAAGTGTTTCTGCTTGCCAGACACAACAATTCCCACTTCTCTTCTCCCAATATGCTGTTCTGGATTCTCCAGACCCTCAAAGTGGATTTAGGTAACCTGCAGGATCTTTATTGAACTGCTCATGGAATGCTTATGAATGACTAGTGGAAAGGGTTTGGCATGGTGGGACAACAGGTTTTGTGTTGCTGCGACAGAGTGCTAGATAGATCTATCTATCTAGCATATATACTGTTTGATTGTAACAAAACCACAACACAGCTTACAATAAATTAAAGTTATCAATAGAAACAGTTAAAAACAATAGTTAGAACATTTAAAAGACTATTAAAATCAACAGTAAACCAGAAAGAGATTAAAACACATCAACATCTACATGTCTGGATAGGCTTGCCTAATCAAAAATGTTTTAAGCAGGTGGAGGAAGGAATATAACATGCAATAGGCAGGGAGTTACAAAATATTATTGACAGATATTACATGGCACCTGTAACAGGTTTACTTCTGCAGATTGAAGCGGTCATGTGGGCACTGAGATGATCGCACAACTAAACTGGTCCCAACCTGTTAAGAGCATTATATACAACAGTAACACACTGAACTTTGCCTGGTAACAAATCTGCAACCAGTGTAGGAGCAGAGGTGTTATTTGCTGGCAGAGTCTTACTCCTGTTAGCAACCACACTTCAGTGTTCTCCACTAACTGCAGTTCTGGATCAAGCACAAGGGAAGCCCCAGAAAGAGTGCATTACAGTAATCCCATCCTCAAGTCACCATGTCTGAACTGTGGTCTCCCAGTTCAGGAACTGTCACAGCTGTCACACCAGGTGCACTAAGGCTATCAGAGCTTCCAAAGCTGGGTCCAGAAGTGCCCCCAAACAGTGTACCTGCCCCTTCAGAGGGAGCGCAACCCCACCTAGGGCAGGCCACTGACCAATTTCTCAGACATGGGAATGACTCACCCACAGAGCTCCCCTGAATATCAAAGAGCCACTCAGGATCCACAACACTGGAGAGGATGTTCAGAAGCAATCACATCAACTGTCCATTTCATCTTGCCACTCTGTAGTGAGACCAGGGCTTCAAAAGCATAAAATCAGCTTTCTCCACTAGGAAGCCCCTCGGACAATTCAAAAACACATCAGCTTCCATCAGTCTCTGAATGGGCCCATCAACCTTACGGGGGGAATAGTCACTACCAGATCCAACCATGACAAGGGAGTGGTTTGCACACTTTCAGACCACCCAACCTATTACTACTACATCAAGGGTGTGCCCTACAAAATGTATTGGACTGATGACCATTTGAGACAGCTCCATGATAGTCATGAAGGCCATGAAGTCCTGTGCTGGCCCAATGGCAGCCCCTGTGTGGATGCTATTGTCTTGGGGTCCTCCAACACCACACCAGCTCAGTCAGGGATACTGCTGGGCAACAGGGTGGCTGATCTCACTTGCCCAATGCCAGGTGTAGACCCTCTAAGCTTATCACAAGAGGTCTTCTAGTAAAGAAGTCTGTGCTTGTAGGAATAGCAACACCGCCTTCTCCCCAGTCTAGCCTGGTGTTGTACCAAGTACACAGCTGACTTAGGTCAAGACCACCCAGTTCACTCATTCAAGTCTCAGTAATAAATGCCAAGTCAGCACCTTCAAAGAATCATTAAATCATAGAATCCACAAGCGAGTCATGGATTAGCATGGTCTTATTATGCGCTTTCCTGGCATTCAATAACAGCACCACCAGATCAGAGGGCTCACAGAAAAGCTACCAGTAACATCTGGAGGAGCAGAGGGTTGAAATGGGAAACAGGGACAAATATTTAGGCCTGCACACCAGGTGATCAGCCCCTCCACTCGGACGATAGCTTCCCCCATCCACCACTGCCAAAACTGGAACAGCATCTGCTTACATAGATCTCTTTGTTAAAACCCTATTGATAGCAGTGAAAATGTTGGATGATATTTTAATAGAAAACAATCTGAAATTTTTTTTAGTCTTGGGCAGGGAACTGAAACAGTAACTGAGTTCATTTAAATTAATGTAGATGCATATATGCATAGAGTATAAACCCTAGGGATGCGGGTGGCGCTGTGGGTTAAACCACAGAGCCTAGGACTTGCCAATCAGAAGGTCAGCGGTTCAAATCCCAGCGACATTGTGAGCTCCCGTTGCTCGGTCCCTGCTCCTGCCAACCTAGCAGTTCGAAATCACGTCAAAGTGCAAGTAGATAAATAGGTACCGCTCCAGCGGGAAGGTAAACAGTGTTTCCGTGCACTGCTCTGGTTCGCCAGAAGCGGCTTAGTCATGCTAGCCACATGACCCGGAAGCTGTACGCCGGCTCCCTCGGCCAATAAAGCGAGATGAGTGCCGCAACCCCAGAGTCGGTCATGACTGGACCAAATGGTCAGGGGTCCCTTTACCTTTACCTTTATAAATCCCTATCTGCATAGAGTAGATCTGTACTGGTCCTCAGAATTAGACCACAAAATGGTGTAATGGACATAAGACTTTGCAAATCAGCAGTTCAATAAAGAAGAATCAAACAAAACCTTCCTGACATTGACAGGACTATGCACTGTTGAGGAATTTTCTGCTTTACCTCAGAAAACATTCCTACTATCGGCTGACACTGCTGAGTCTTCCAAAATAAGCAAATGATAGTGACGCTGAATATGTAATATGAGTGCTGGATTCCTTTAATGAAAAACCAACTGAGATGTTTAAGCATCTCTTCCATGATTTATATTATGAATAAACCAATGCTCTGATCCAATTACAAAACATCTAAGTTGCCTTTGACCAGACAGAACAGTTCAACTTTCAGGATACATAAACTGTTTATTTATTTAAAAGGCAGGCAAAGATATTGCAACAACTTTCTGAATTTAAACTGACAAATAAACTCTAGTGCATATGAATTAAAATTGTAATTTGCAGGAACTACTTCATTTTAATTCACGGTGGTAGAGGCAGAAGTGTTCTTTATCCACACTTGCAGGAGTCAAGGAAGACAATTGCTTGAGAGAGTATAGAGACCAGCAACAGTTCACAAACTTTAATAGGCTGTGATTTTTAATGTACTACCCCCTCCCTCACAGATGATGACATTGCATATCTGTTACCTCTGCATGCTTGTTACGTTATTTTGTCCCAGCACAGTCTCTGCTCAAACAGGTTTGCAATAATTTATTGTGCTTTATAAACCCATGAAACCTGCACAACAAGTAACAACAACAGGAGAAAATAAACGAGTTGTAAAGCTCTACTGTGCAATCTTCAAATCTGTTAAAAATGCCACAGTGATCATGAAAATGATTTTCACCATATTGCTGCTTGTGATGGCTGTTGGGACCTTCTCATTTCCAGACAGGATACACACATACAACTCTATCCAGCAACAACATGTAGGTATTACCATGCCATTTGGAACTATAGCTGGAGGGTATGGGGGGGGGGGATGTGAAGACTAGACACTGAAAGGAGACCATGAACAGGCAAAATATTAAGCAGAACCAATCTCTTCCTTCAAGTGCCCATGGCAGGAGGTGGAGTGAAAGGCCATGAGCCCTGGTGTTTCGTTGTTGTTGTTCTGCAGAAGGCCTTAGATATCCTGCCCTTAAAAAAAACAAAAAACTAAATTTTAAAAATAGGGATACAGTTGTTGAGTGCATGACAGAGTGGCAGGCTGGAGAGTTTTGTTTGTTATGAAAATTAAGTTTAATGGGCATGGGCTCACCCAAGTGTACCTTTGCCCACTAATATAGCTCCTGTCATGTTGCACGTGGGGGAATGTGGCCTTTCTTGCCCAGCCACAATCAGGAGCAGAGCTAATGTGGCCTCCTGAGCAAGGACTAATTTTGGTGTGCTTCCCCCCCCCCCAAAAAAATTTGTTCTTATTTTCACAATAATTTCTTTTGGCACAGTTGCTGTTTTCTGGATCTTCTCAGTAGGTACCCATATAAATATAGGTTTATCATCATTATTTATTTTGCGCCCCCTCAGCTCAGCACCCTGTGAGGGGGGAATCACCCGCATCACTCTAAATTGGGTGCTGGCCACAAACCTGACAGATATCACCACACAGTGTAACTGAATTAGAAAAGAATAATCACGGCCTCCCCCCGAACACAGCATTTATTTATTTATTATAGAGAACAATACAGTGGTGCCTCACAATACGAAATTAATCCGTTCCGCGAGTCTCTTCGTCTAGCGGTTTTTCGTCTTGCGAAGCACGGCTATTAGCGGCTTAGCGGCTTTGCGGCTATTAACAGCTTAGCGGCTATTAGCGGCTTAGAAAAAGGGGGGGACTCGCAAGAACTCGCAAGACGTTTCGTCTTGCGAAGCAAGCCCATAGGGAAATTCGTCTTGCGAAGCACCTCAAAAGACGGAAAACTCTTTCGTCTAGCGAGTTTTTCGTCTTGCGAGGGATTCGTCTTGCGGGGCACCACTGTACGAGTGCTAGCTATACCATTAAAGTAACTTCTAGTTGGGCTCTCTGTGTAACAAATCGTGCTACTGCACAGAATTTAACTAGAGAGCTATAGATGCTCTTTCCAACTTTATGAGCTATTTGCCCAAGGACAAAAGGACTAGACAAGCAGCTACTGTAACCGGTGCAGCTTGAGGCAGATTGGCTTTCACAGTCAGATGGATGGAATGGATGATACATGAGGTTCTTTCTCAATTCTACGACTGTTTAAAATTTCTGCACTGAATTCTATTGGCTTGTAAATATGTCCCTATAGTTTGAGGGTCTTATAGCTCAGACAAAATGCCTGTCGTTTCAGGCATCTTGCATGAAAAAGAAACAAATGAAATTAGCATGTTTAAAGGCAAACGCCTTTAAAACCGAGTCAGAATTTCCTAATAAGCAATAGATTTACCGAGTGCAAAAGAGACTAACAAAAACTGTGAATTAATAGTTTAATTGTCTCATACACATATGATGCATCTCCTATGAAGTCATTACGAATGGCTGTCCAAATCAGAACTGCAGCTCCAGCACAGTTATTTGTTTTTTTTTTTTTTTATAAATATTTATTAAAGTTTTTAAATATAAATGCACAAATAATAAACAATCTTACTTCTATCACAGACATAATTTCATGACTTCTTTGGACTCCCTCGCGTCTCCCGCTCCCATTTACATCGTTAAAAGTTTTTTCCAAACAAATTATCAACTTGTTTACAATCTCATGTCCACACATTCAAATATAATCTAGCACTTCTTCCAAAAAGTTTTATATTTTCTTTAGTCTCACTTATCATCAAATTTCAAATCTAATTTAGTGGTGGCCAATTTTTTATAATCTAGCATCCTTCTTAACATTCAACCAAATTACAATGTTTTTGTAGATACTTCTTGAATTTCTCCCAGTCTTCCTCCATCTTCTCTTCTCCCAGGTCACGGATTCTGCCAGTCATCTCGGCCAGTTGCATATAGTCCATCAGTTGCATCTGCCACTCTTCCAGTGTGGGTAGATCTTGAGTTTTCCATTTTTTTGCGATGAGTATCCTTGCTGCCGTTGTTGCATACATAAAGAATGTTCGGTCCTTCTTTAACTGTGCTGGAGGAAGGAAGGTCCAGCACAGTTATTTGGGGGGAGCACACTCCAAATTCTAAGAACCCAATGTCTTGAAGGAGGTTATAACTACTCCATGTAATTTTGGAAAACAGAATTATTATTGTAAACGAACACAGTGCATGGTCACAAAATCAACCTATTAATATCCTATTAAACTGGAATAGATTCACTTCAAGAGGAAACATGAATTCATCTGAAGGCTGCACAGGAAGAGTTGGAATATTAGCATTGATTCTTTTTTTAAAAAAATCTTTATTCAATAAAGTTCTAGTGTGAAATATTGCAGGCTTTTCATCTGCCATTTATGCTCTTTTCTATCTGATAATTAAGGTAGGTAACTAGTCAATGAAGTCTGGAATTTGCCATTGTAATCAAGTGTTATTGTAAATGGCAATCAGATATTTACAAAATAACTAGAAATGTTTTTGGAGGGGGAGGGAGAATGGGGAGAGAGGTTACAACGGCTTCTTTTGCCTGTTCAAAGTCAAAAATAATGGTGTCTGGTCCCCAAAGGATTCACTGCAAGAAGTGTTTGCATATTCAGTTATTGTTTCTGCTGCCTCAGTCATCTGCTGAAGTTCACTCTAATGTGGCCCTGATCAATTCTGCCAGCTGTGCTTAAGTGCTGTTTACTATAATAACATCACACTGCATTCTTATTTGGCAACAGCAGCTATGACAGCACCTAAATGCATGGAGAATCTAGGAGAGTTTTATTATTATTATTATTATCATGCACAACAGATCAAATTGCAACTGTTTGTGCAGTCCAGTGATGCTCCATTTCTGTCGTTTTGAGTGAATAGCAACTGCACAATAACAGCTTTGCCAAAAGCATTATTCTTCTGCCCTTTCTAATAAGTGAAGGTCTTGTTGATTTAAATACTCTATAGGACATGGAAATGATTTCATTATTGCACCCAGCTATGTTTTCTCAGGACAAGATGGAAAACTTAGCAGGTGGGTAGATTAGATAAAGAGAGGTGAGTCTGTAGTACTCAAAATGGTGCAAGAAGGAAACATCCATTTTAATGCTCACTCTGCTTTGCCAGAGACTCCCTTCAAAAATGATGCTTAAGGAATTTAATGCTAATGTTAATATTCACTGAGTCCAAATTTTTCTTTAAAAAAGTAGAAGTGTAACTAAAGGGAGAACATAGCAACAGGACTAGGTGAAAATTTCAATCAGGTTGTAGCAGATCCAAGCCCAGATCCCCCTGCCTCTTTTTAAATAAAATAAATAATAATCACTTGCTGCCATGGATTCTTTCCTCCTTCCCAGCAAGGTGAAGAAGATTCCCATTATTCATAAACCCCGAAACAAGCCAGCACATAAGTGCTAGCTTGTTTTACTGCCCAGTATGCAAGGATCTCCAGCTTTAACCATTTCCAGACAGTTTTCTGGCTTTGCCAGGTGATAACTACAGTTACTAATATGTGTGGACCCAGTGAATCTACATGTTCCTCTCAGAGTGGAGGCTATCATGCGCCTCCCCCCAAGACACAGAGCATAGCTTGGAATTTTATTTGTTAAGTACTCAAACTTCTTTAGGAGAATAGCTGCTTATGCTATCTTTTCATGCAACCACAGATTACCTAATGAACCACATAAATTTGGATATTTCTTGAGTAATCTAGAGCTTGTTCTTGGTTGTCTCATTCACGCTGTCTGGCCAGCTTGTACGCATGCGATAGACTGGTAAACTGAGATGAAAGGCAATCAGAGGGTTCAGTGCAACTGGCAGTGACAAGTGTGGTTAAGGAGCATACTTGCTTACAACAAATCCCCATAGCTCTGCAGCAGGTATTGCTCAAAGTTATAGAATAATTGGAACTGGTGGCTGCTGTGTAAACAGCAAGCTGAACACCTCTCCCTTGATTCTCTGTAAGAGACAAATGGGAGTGCATGCTTGATCATCACAAGAAGTTAGACGAATTTCATTAATTCAAGTCAACTTGATTATATCCTAAGAAATAAATCAGCTCCTCTAGCAAGAAGCCACATTGCACATGATCAAAGGAACCACAAGACAATACACGGCGTGGCCACAGTGTAGCTAAAATAAATGTAAATGACCATCCTATTATGTTTAACTGTAACATCTAAAACCACATCCAAATAGCAAGATTTTACAGTGTTAGAATATGCTTATTCTTATAAATGGATGAACCTCAAAGAATAGAGAGTTCTATAACTGCGGATTAGCCATCAAAATGCCTTCTTCCATGTTGCAATTCAAGTGTAATGCAAAGGTGATATTAAAATATACTCTTCTTTGTTGATTTTTCTTATGAGTAAAAGATGCAAGCAAAAAAAATTAAGTCTAGCCATCCATCACAAAGCTGTTTAGGGCTTCTATAGGTTCAAATCATCACAGTGAATTCTGTCTAAGCAGCATCTGGAACACCAATAAAATATGTCTCATGGCCTTCCAGGAGGTGAACAACCCTGTTCAAAAGCTCAGACTTTGAACAGTCTTCCAAGTCATCAAGAGCGTACATTGCTCATGTAGTGTTCCAGTGTTGGGATTATTTCATATCTCAGCACTGTATACAGCAGGGATGGGGAACCTATTGCATTCCAGATGTTGGACCCCAACTTGCATCATGCCTGACCATTGGTCAGGCTGGCTGGGGATGGGAGCTGCTATCTAACAGCATAGGGAGGGTCACAGTAAAGCACACCTGATGCAAAAGAACCCACGTTATTGATATGAGGATCAGTGTTAGCCACAAGTTAAGCTTCTCAACCCTGAAGCATAAAGGTGCTAATGAGAACTGGGGCTTTCACATAACTAGTTTCCCCAACCTATCTCCCTGAGGGACAGCAACGAATATTCATGTGTAAAACTTCCCTAGAACTAATAACCCTTAACAGGTATCCCAGCAAAATGAGAGGCAAAACAACAGCAATGTAGGAGGAAGAGGGGTGTGGTTGTGAGATATATTTACCGTATTTTTCGCCCTATAGGACGCACTTTTTCCCCTCCAAAAATGAAGGGGAAATGCGTGTGCGTCCTATGGGGCGAATGCAGGCTTTCGCTGAAGCCTGGAGAGCGAGAGGGGTCGGTGTGCAGGAGAGCCGCAGGCTTCAGGAGAGCCGCAGCGCCAGTCCCAAAGGTCGGGGGACAGCGGGGAGGCAGAACGCCGCCATCCCGCTGTCTCCCGATGTGGTTTGGAGGCTGACGGCGGGGAGACGCGTGCTTCTCCCGACCGCCAGCCCCGCAAGCTCCGGGGACAGCGGGGAGGCGCAGCGCGTCTTCCCGCTGTCCCCGGACCTGGTCTGCAGGCGGGCGGCGGGGAGAAGAGCGCTTCTCCCCGCTGCCTGCCCCGCAAGCTCCGGGGACAACTGGGAGGAGCAGCGCGTCCTCCAGCTGTCTCCGGACCTGATCTGCAGGCGGGCGGTGGGGAGAAGAGCGCTTCTCCCCACTGCCTGCCCCGCAAGAGCCTGGGGGGGGAATATTTTTTTTTTCTTTATTTCCCCCCAAAAACCTTGGTGCGTCCTATGGGCCGGTGCGTCCTATGGGGCGAAAAATACGGTAATCTCTTTAAACAGATACAACATAAGGTATTTTGGATTCAAAGACATGCTTTGGCTCTTCTCACTGTCACAGTCCTACACCAGGGTGAAACTTCTGGTCCAAATTAGGGCAGAAAATTGTTTGACTTCAGCAAGTACCATACTTCAGAAGTAGTAAATCTAGAGACTAGATGCAATGCAGGACTTCATTTTTCCTCTTTGGGATAAATATGTGGCAGCTATTAAGGAATAGGATACACGCAAGGATACTCGCGTAGTAGGGCTAAACACATTAATGGTTCAGCAATGATACACTGTACAAGGAAGGGCACAGATAGTAGATCACAAGCAGACTAGCCATAAATTACAGAGATAAACACAGTGTGCATCTGTGTCAAAAGGTGTCAGGTTCCGCTTTTGAGAACACCAGTTAAAGGAAACGCAAGTTGAAGGGTGGTGGAAAGATGAGATTTTGGAAATCCATTGCCAGTCAAAATTAGATTAGATAGACCAATGGTCTGACTCAGTATAATGAAGCTTCATTTCTATAAAACTATAGAAATATAATGCAAACTCATATTAAGAAGAAATGCCATTACCACTTTTATAGGAGACTCACCTAAATTATGGAGTTATATTGGTGTAAGTAGACAGTGAATGGCTGCTTAAGAGATGTTACAGGTATATATTATAATATTTCAATATTCAAATCCTGTATAGGGAAGCTCATAGTGTGACAGGCTTTTCTAGATTTTCACTTCAATATATATATATGCAAATGTATATATAGGAAGGATGACGTAATGGTTGTAAGGGGTTACTTGTGCGTAAGTTGCCTTCAGTTTTGGTTAGATTGCCTGGCCAACCATGCTTTGGCTGACAGCTCACACTCCATGGCCGGTCAGTCACTTGCAGAATCCGTCAGTGGGCCTTTCTTGAACCTCTTCCAGCATAAGAGCTGTTTGACGCCAAGTCACCTCCTACTTTCCCTGCGCGGAACTCGTCTGAGCAAGTAAGGGGAAGGCAGAGGCGTGTCCGCGCTCTCCCCACTAGTCTCGGGTGAAGGAACTTGGAGACCTCTCTCCGAATCCTCCATTTCCCTCCCTTCTCTACCGGTGTTACGCTGAATTCCTTCCCCCCTGCTGGTCCCCTCTCCTGCATCGCTGTGGAGCCTTGCCTCCACCTCTCGTTCTGATGTCAGTTCCCTGACAGATGAGAAGAAATAAAACTTTCTTATTTTGAGGCAGACTATCGGTCTATCTAGTTCAGTATTTTATAAACTGATTATATCAATTGATTCTCCAGAGCCTTCCTTAGTCCTACCTACAGATGAACCTAGAGATCAAACTTGGGAACTTCTGCATTCTTATATTTTGCATGAAAGCATATACTCTACCAATGAGCTAAGGACCCTTCTGAAGGTTTACTTGGGGTAAGAATCATTCAGCACAGCACAACTTATTTCTGAGTTAGCAGGATGGGTTTGGGAGAAATAGTACAATGTTTCTGTGTCCCAAAGTGATTTGCTTTCAGTACTGCACAGTGCAGTATCTAGATGAAGCTCTAAACTCATTACCAGAAGTTGACACCTCAAAGCATCTGGTTAAATCTGCTCCACATTTTGGAGACCCGCAAACTTTCTGTTGCCTTTTGTACTTATTGTGGGTTTCAAATTAAGAAAGCCAAACATTTTAATGTGCGTATTTCTAATTTACTGTATTTTTCGCTCCACAGGGTGCACCGGACCATAGGGTGCACCTAGTTTTTATGGGGGGAAATAAAGGGGGGAATTATTTTTTCCCCCAGCCCCAAAGAGCAAAGAAGCCAAGACAGCTGTCTTGGCTTCCTCTTTAGCCATGCACAACCTCTCCAGCCAGGAGAAGCTGCGCGCGGCTTTGTTTTTAGCCTCAGGGCTGGGACGGGGGAAGCCCGAGCTTCCCCCGACCCCAGCCCCCAAAACAGGTCTAGGAGCGGCGGCGAGACGGTGCCCAACCTCGCCGCCGCTCCCGGGGCTTTTAGCCGCGGGGCTGGGACGGGGGAAGCCCGAGCAACCTCGCTGCCGCTCCCGGGGTTTTTAGCCCCAAAAACAGGTTCAGGAGCGGCGGCGAGACTGCGCGCAACCTCACCGCCGCTCCCGGGGCTTTTAGCCGCGGGGTTGGGATGGGGGAAGCCCGAGCTTCCCCCGACCCCAGCCCCCAGAACAGGCTGCTATCCGCAAGCCTTCTGAGTTCCCTCTCGCTCTCCAGGCATCAGCCAAAGCCTGCCTTCGCTCCATAGGACGCACACACATTTCCCCTTCATTTTTGGAGGGGGAAAAGTGCGTCCTATAGAGCGAAAAATACGGTACATTTGGGAGGAATGTTACCGAGTTTGATCTGAAGCAATAAAAATGAAGGGCAGATGCAAGGGACTTGTCAGCCCAACAGAAACGTAACTAGCTGGCACAAGTTACTTATATAATTAAATCCTTCTTTCACACTTGCACAAAACAAAATATAATACCCTTCTAAATTCTCTATCAGGTTGCCATAAAGACTGCAAAACAAAAATAATTCATTCAAACTATTTATTCTACTGAGGACAGATTGACAGTATCTCTCTGTGTTTTTGAAAGCTCTTTTAACATTAACTGATACTTTGGTGTGAGAAGAAACTAAAAGCTTTCTACATGTAAAAGTTCATCGTTTACCTTCTCCCAGCTATCAGATAAAAGCATAAGGGCAATGAAGCCACAGCTCTCAGATTTATTACTCCCAGAGGAGAGAGCCCAAATGCATCATCATCAGCAAAGGCAGCAGGTGTGAGCACTGACAAAAGAACAATGTTATACAAAGATGCAATACTGAGACTCGTTAAACCAAGCCTATTAAAGCCAGCGCCTGCTAAACGGAAAGGTTTTGTTTGTCATACAAAAGCTGGAATCCGTCTTAACTAGAGAAATACACAAACCAAAATACAGCATGTAATGTTTTAGCAAACTTTCTTATGAATAGATTGCAACACAAAATGACAGAACTCCCTCAATTGCACTTTTCAATAACTCCAAGGCACTAGGGATGTGACAGCATGATGAATACCACAACAGACAGCTCCAATATGGTACCATTTTACCAGATCAATATCTCACTGCAATATAAGAAAAAAGGAGCTGATATTAGTCTACACAGTGTATTACAGATGAGGTACATTTCTTCTTACTGCACTCATGCTGAACCAAAGCAATAATTCATAGATGCCTTTAAAAGGTTTGTACACTAGCACATGCAAAGGAAAAAGAGAGCTAATCTTTGCTTCAACATCTGTTTGAGCATGTAGTGGCTTAAAGCAATAAGATTGTAAGCTTCTGTGCAGATATCTCTTTTTATACCTGAATTACCTGCCAATGTATGCTATGAACACAATGATTAACTCCATTCTGGTATATACATTTGAACATTTGCTGGTCTAAAGTTGTGCAGCGTGTATGTTCCAAATATTTGAGAATCAATCTATACCCCCCTTTTTTGTGAAGCAGCAATTTAAAGAACCAAGTTGCAAATAAAAATCTAAGGCAATGTAGTACCACATCCTCTTGTACGGGCATTACCGTGCAAATAATAAATGTTGAATATTTATTTTCTAACGTGTTAATTCTTCTGTCCCTACAGTTTGAGTACAATATCAGCAAACACATAACGATGCTTAGGGATATAGTCATGCTTGTGCAAAAATGTATATAAAGAAGGCCTAATACTTTATGCACATCAAAACATGACTTCCATTCTTCACTTGCTAGCTTTGGTAGAAAGTAGAAAGCGAGTAGAAATACTTTCCTCCCTCTCAATAGCAGAATTGATCTTTGGTACACTCTCTGACTGGCATTAGAGAGGTCATAATTTAAGCACCTAGATAGACTAGAGAACAAGCAAACACATATGTCATCTGAGCTGGAGATGAAAGATATGCTAACGCTTTACCTACCTTCTGAATCAGCTGGGGATAATGTGGGGAATCTCCTGCTACTAAGGCAATGTACCTGCTTCGCAAAAAGTCCAAAGCTAGGAGCATAGGATTGTTACAGGTTTGCAGGGGGCAAGGGTCTCCTTATAATTTCTGAAATTAGTAAATGTGGTGCTTGACCCATGGATTTTGCAAGGCCTAAACCAGGCATAGGCAAACGTGGCCCTCCAGATGTTTTGGGACTACAACTCCCATCACCTCTAGCTAACAGGACCAGTGCTCAGGGATGGTGGGAGTTGTAGTCCCAAAACATCTGGAGGGCCGAATCTGCCTATGCCTGGCCTAAACAATAAGTCAAGCCAGCTTCCTCAGAGAGGTGCCATCACAAAACAAAGGCAGGTGATATCAGAGTCATGATTCTGACAAAAGTTGACACATTCAGTGTCAAGACAAGAGTGGGGGTCGAGCTCCTGTCCCAGCTGTATGTTAGTTAACAGAAGACAACAGCAGAGTTGGGAGGGGGAAGTTTCCAGGGTTACAGGGGGCAAAAATGCATATTTTTTTTTACATAAGGCTTGAGTTGCATTTGGAGCAAGGTTGGGGGGGGAGAGATGAGGGGAGGGGCTAGAACTCCATGTGGCACTGACTGGAGGAGGATGCAGAGAGCATGGCTGGCTTCTTCTCTGGACCCAAGCTGGCTGAGACTATAAGAGAAGCAACAAGAGACACTCTTGATGTGCAATGTTCTGCCCCTCTCAACATCAAGGCTAAGGTAAATAAATATGTGTAAATAAATCCATGCATCTCAGTGGTGCCTCATTCCGAAGGAACACAAGCCCTGGTTAAGTGCCAAGACCCCTAGATTCTTGCTACTGCTGGGTAGAGATTGGGGTGGATGGTAACAGTATACTGCTTGGGGGCAAGTCCAGCTTTGTCCAAGGTGGAATAGGCTTTCCCAGAAACCAACCAAAATAAATCAAGCTGCTCCTAAGCCTCAGTATTTAAGATCTGGAGAATGCAGTGTTAGATTGTTTGTTTAAAAATAGATAAGATTTCCTCTCCAAGATCTCCGTACAAGGAAAAACAGAGGGTTAAGTGAGAAAGGGCTTTAGTTTTCTGCCTCAAAGCTCCAGCTTGCAATCAGAAATAAACTTATCAAGACTCTCCTATTTATATCCAATCACAGAGCTTTGGGGAAAGATTTTATTTATTTATTTCATAAAATTTATGAAAAGCAGATGTCGAAGGAACAGTTAGTGTCAACTAAGCAAGAAACAAAAACTAAGCCTCAACGTCTCCTTAATTTATCATAATTCTTGAACACCTACTCCTCTTAAATTTCACAGGTTATCAAGGATCACGTCTGCTATTTTCATACAAATTACCCCAAAAGCCATGGAGGAGGGACGGAATCTATCCCCCTGACACAAAACCATTAATACTCCCCGTGGATGGGCTAATACATCTGCGCATTTCATCAAGTTCTGCCAAAAAGTAAAAGTTTTAGCAGTTGTTCCATTTTACCCATGTAAGTCAATGGGAAGCCTCAGGTTTTCTGAAGTGAGGTTCGGATCTGGACCAGAGGTGAAGTGGGTCATACCCAAAGCAGTCCAAGTCATTTGGAGAACAGTCTTTAGCAAAGGCGTCATGGGCTTTGAAGACGCTCAGACTCAGGACAAAAAGGAAAGAAGGCACATTTGGCAAACCCTCACCGTGATCAACTCCCGCCCGGAAACCTATGTCTCCACAGTGGAAGGACATGTGGATCCAGAATGGGCCTCCACAGCCACTTATGGACTCACGGTTAAAACCGTGTTCATGAAAGACTATCTTACTCAGCCACGAGTGATCGCCAAAAAAGCAGCAGCTAGCTAGAGCTGATGAGAATTGTAGTCCAAAACATCTGGAGAGCATAAGGTTCATCAAGACTGGTGTACATTGTTACACAGTAGGATTATTATCAATAACTATTGCCACATACAAACATGAATGTTACAAAATACCACAAAAGTATGTCGTTTCATCAGAGAAATTGGATCTCAAACAAGCTCTCTGAATGTTGGAATATTAAGAACAGTCAAAAGGAGATACTTCTTCATAACAGTGCCCAGTTAAACCATGGATTTCACTACCACAAAACGTAGTGATGGCCACCAACAAGGATGGCTCTAAAAGAGGTTTACACAAATTCATGGATAATAAGGCTATCAATGGCTACTAGCCATAATGGCTATATTCTACCTCCAATGTTGGAAGAATTATACCTTCAAATACCAGTGACTGTGAATCACAAATGAGGTAAGTGCTCTTACACTCAAGTCTTGCTCTGGGACTTCCTGCAGGTTGGTCACTGTTGTGAACCTGATGCTGGACTGGATAGGCCTTTGAGATGATCCAGCAGGATTGGCCTAGCTAATTTAGAATCAGAAACCTTTGTGTAAAAATCTTTTAATTCTTATTTGTTACTGTATTTAGAATCCAAATGAAGAGCACAAGTATATAATTTTATTTTGAATGTTCTCAGGAAGCATATCTAATTAAGATGCCAAAGTAAAGAACCCATGTGACAGTTACTTTGAAGTTTTACATGTTGCTATTTTAAACTTTTATTACTACTAGACTATAATGTGTAATTGTACATTATTAAACAATTGGGTGACACTCAAGAATATACTCACTGAAATCAACATACTTGTCAACTGACCTCAATAGGTCTACTGTGAATATGGGTTTGATATCACCCATTGATTTAATTGCTTAATAGGTAACAAACAATTTTAATCAATGGAGATACAATTATTACAAAGGCACACTTGTTTATTTTTAGCCTAATTTCACTGTGATAGGAACTGAAAAAGAAAATACTAAGCCCACCTTTCATTCTAACAAAGAGTTAACTTTTGTTTACTGAAGTCTCACCTAACTCAAACTACTTCAATATGTATCTATCTCAAGGTCTATAAATATGTGGGTTTAACAGAATATCATTTACTTATTTATTTTTCTGGGTACTGGCATCTGCATTCTGCCAATGATACTTATGGTGGTCTTACATTAAATTAAATTATTTGGTTATTCAGTTCTGAGGGAAATTATTAATCAATTTTAAAAGTTAAAGTAGTGTTTTTATAAACATCCCTTGAGTAGATGGGTTGAAAGGCAAAGTGCAGTTGTACTAAGTGTGTAAAACAAACGCTTGACAGCCCTAATGTTTTATCCAAACCAAGTCAATCTTTAATTTTTCTTTCCTTAAAACATGAGCACACCTAAGGATAACAGTATTAAATAAATCCATTTCAAAAGTTTAAATAAGTGTTTTATACTGTTCAGCAGCACAAACCAGTAAACTCCCACTTTGGCTTGCTTGTTGCTAGTCTTTGTCTCTTTTTTTCCTATAGTTCTGTTTAAATTCTCACCTTGCTCTGCCCTTGTCATCAAGTCATTCAAGCACAAAGCAGGGAGTACGGGAGTGTTTACTCATTTCCCAAGTCCATTATCTTACACATTAATCACTGGTCTGGAACTTTTGGACAATGCTGAATCTGTTACCTCTTTCCCTTCTAACTGCTTTACTCTTGGGTCTCTTAGCTTAGTAGCTCTAAAGCTACAGATACCCAGGAAGATCTTTTCGGTTTAGCTGTTCTCTCCCCACAACACACTAAACTCAATGAAGCCAGATAAAATGCTTTTAATTCCCACAAAAAGCAAAGAAAGGACAGCACAGATGAGTGAAAATCTATTTAATGTTTTGGTGAAATGAAACACACACACACACACAACCAAAATTTCCACAGAACATTGCTGTCTTGTTTGTTGTTGTCAAGCATCCATGCAATAATAAAACAAGCAAAAGAACCGAAGCATTCTCTTCTAAGCAGCAGACTGCTAAAGTGAATGGGCAAAATAATGATTCCAGAATATGAAAAGCTTGCTTTTACTGAAATCTATAGGACTCTAAAATAATTCTGAAGGACTGCACAGGGCATCTAAAGTTTATTTGTGATCATGACCAAAGACTAAAAGACAGAAAGGGATGCAAAGCTGGAGGCTCTTGAACTAGACTTGTTAAAAGATTTGTTTGTGAAACATGCATTTTATTGCCTTGTGTGCATGTTATAATGAGGCATGGACAACTGCAACATTACACTTAATGATTGAATTTCTTGTTTCAACCAGTTTCCTTGTCCTCTTGCAATTAACGTTTTCCCAGATCACCCAAGGCTACTTTGTCAGAAAGGGGGGGGGCATCTGAAATTCACATAAATGAGCAATGTCAATAGTTTAGAAAGAGTTTACTTAGAGAACAAAAGGGCCCTTATGAGCCACTAGTGAGAAGAAATGGGGGGAAAATGAATCCTCACAATGTAGGCCTTTTCTAACAGTGACTTGTTATCAAGCAGTTTGCGAGAGTCCCTCAAATCTGCATTAAAATACATTTCATTCCATTCACTCATTTGCATTAATTTCTTCCATTATATCTGAAAATGCTTGAATGTCTACCCAACACAATGCAGCAGCCTATCACAAACAGCCACGGCTGCACCAGGTGCCAATTTACTCCTCTTGGTTCTTTTCATTCTGTTTGCTGATTCTGACAACTGGAGTTTTCTCCCCTCCGGTCGAAGGGACTTTTCAATTGGATTTGCTTGTGGTGACAAAATTGTTGCTCTGCGGAGAGGAGGGGGGGAGACTCTTTGACTGAGTGTCTATCATGCTGCCATGGGAAAGAGGGAAGCGAATGATTCTCAGTAGCTTCTGATTTCCAGTATTTGTTCAGCATTAGGCCCCACTTATCTCCAGGAGAAAAAGCAACATATATAGAGAGAAAGTGACAGGCAGGAACACACTCGCTCCCTCATTCATCCTAGCAGAGCTCTGTATTCAAACAAGGGGAAGGGGGGCACCTATTACACTGAAAGCTCCAAATCAACCTCACTCAATTATCTCAGCTAATCCTTATAGCTCTATAAAGTAAATATTTCATTACAATTTCAAATAAACAGTCACCCAATCTAATGAAGCAAGATCTCAAAAGTGGCAATGTCACAGAACATGTTGCCATCATCTAAAGGAAAGGACAGAGGACTATCTGCTATAGTAATACAAAAATGGCTCCCTTAGCCCTCGCCTTCCTCCTCTCTCCAACAGCCATAGAGGGATGGGAAGAGATGGGGAGCTGCAGCTTTCTTCGCACTCCTCCTTGCTTTGCAGCAAGTGGTGTGTCTTGTCCCGGTGTAAAAGGAATTGGGGGGAGGGGGAGTGTAAGCAGAAACTGACTGATGGAAACAAGCCTATCAACAACCTAGTATTGAGAAGGTTAAATGCATGTACGAGGCCTAATATGGACCAGCAATTGCATCAAGTGGTCAGGTTTTTTTTATCACATGGCATAAGAACACATTTTGGTATATAAAGAAAACTCCTCCTAAATTTTATTTGTAGGCATTTTATGGTAGGAAAGCACTTGATAGGCAGGAACAGCCTATAAAAAAATAGACCACTACTACCACAAAGAAGGATCCAACTGGGTCCACCCACCAACAGATTTCCCGTAGCACAATGAAACTTCCCCTTCTTCTTCTATTCCCCCACCTTGGGGAGGGAGACTCTTGAAAGAAGAAATATATAAAAAGAATAAAAAAAATTGTCCAGTAGCACCTTAGAGACCAACTAAGTTTGTTCTTGGTATGAGCTTTCGTGTGCATGCACACTTCTTCAGATATCTCTCCTTGAAAGAAGGTTTGGGGGTGAGAGTTGCATGGGGAGAAGAGGGAGAGAACATCCTTTTGCATGGGTGGAAATTTGATTGTACAATATTGGATATCACCTGATAACAATGCAAAATTCCAAATTGAATCACATAATAAGTTTATTATAGTGTGCTGGAGAAGGGTGGTTTTTTTAAGGGGATAATGGTGTTAAAATAAGAAACTAGCTATATTTCTGATGTTTATGGTTTTGTGTGATTAGGGGATTTGGGGATTAAATCTTGATCTAAGGTATAAAATTACAGAGAGTCTGGTTACACAGACTTAAAAGCAACACAACAGAACTCTTCCAGACTTTAAAACAATGTAATCTTCCTTTTAAGAGTCAGAGTTCCCTAAGAGATTTTTTATTGACCTCTGAAACAAAACCAATATCAGTATGAATAAACTTTTATAACTATTGGACATATTAGTCACCTCTTTCCAGGAATTTGTGACAAGATGTAGTAATGCATGGGCCGGGGAGGGCCTCCCACTGCAATGGAACAAATCAGTAAATAAGTCAATTCATCTTTCCTATTGTGTTGTTGGATGAGAATTTTAGGAACTGTTTATCATGAATCATTTTAAACATGGCTTTTAAGATGGTCATTTTGAGACAGTTCTTTGTGTATGGTGTAACAAATGTAATTAATATTTAATGATTATAATAAGGCAACTCCCTAATTCTACAAACCCATCAGTATTGCTGCACATTATCACACATTTAATAACAGGCAAATATCCAATACATGCTTGTAGACCTGCTTACATGAACATTCGTGACAATAATGAATACTAGAATATTCATACAATGTTCAGTAAACGAGTCATCGGATAGATGCCTTTAGCTATAAAAATTGCTTTTTGATGAGACCATGGCCAGATACGAAGGTCTAAAGGAGGACAGAAATATCTTAGCTCTCATTGTTTGTTTTCCAGGCCAACTCCTGTAGTCCTGAACTTCTGGAGGGCATTAGATTGGCTACCCCTGTTCTGGGCATTCAGATGTATTAACTTCCACTGTGAGGTAGTATGTTGGACTATAATCATATTTGATGTGTATTCCAAAGTAAATTTGCAAATACAAGTCCCATGTTAAGTTTCACAAATGCTACATATGTTATATTCATGAAAAATGCTCAGTGCTATATGGGACTTAACATTCTTTCCAAATATTACTGCCATACATATGTAAGATGACAGTGCACTTCAAAAGGCATAATACAAATGTCACCATGGCAGTTCCTTGTCACCTATCTTTGTATCTTCAGTTTTCATGGAAAGATAATTTTTTGTTTCATGCCCATCCTAATAGCCAAGTTCTATTAGTATTTCACAAAGAATGTGCAGCTTCAGCGACACTACAAAAGACCTGACATATTAACTGTCTCAAGGCATAAAGATGAAGTTCATAACTAATTGATTAATGGGCACTTCAAATTGGCTTGACTGACAATTTGAGGTGCTGAATGCCCCCAAACATTTCCTGAGTTGAGGACACTTAGAGGTCTGTGACTAAGAAGGAATGAATGAGCTGCTTCATAAAACCACCTCTACTTGGCCAAAAACACAGGAGTGGCAGTCAACTAAGTTTTACTCGTGGTATTGTTGTTGTTTAGTCATTGAGTCGTGTCCGACTCTTCATGACCCCATGGACCAGAACACGCCAGGCCCTCCTGTCTTCCACTGCCTCCTGCAGTTTGGTCAAACTCATGTCAGTAGCTTTGAGAACACTGTCCAACCATCTTGTCCTCTGTCGTCCCCTTCTCCTTGTGCCCTCCATCTTTCCCAGCATCAGGGTCTTTTCTCTTCTCATGAGGTGGCCAAAGTATTGGAGCCTCTGCTTCACGATCTGTCCTTCCAGTGAGAACTCAGGGCTGATTTCCTTAAGAATGGATAGATTTGATCTTCTTGCAGTCCATGGGACTCTCAAGTGTCTCCTCCAGCACCATAATTCAAAAGCATCAATTCTTCAGCAATCAGCCTTCTTTATGGTCCAGCTTTCACTTCCATACATCACTACTGGGAAAACCATAGCTTTAACTATACGGACCTTTGTCAGCAAGATGTTGTCTCTGATGAAGGATACTGGGGCTTAAATCAGGGTTATGTTTCAGAGACTAGTGCTATTCCCAGAAGTGTGTATGGTGATATAAACTGGGAAGGATTAAGGACCTACACAGGAAGGTGACAGTTGGAAGACAGTGGTCCCTGCTCCTAGGTGGGATCTAGGAGGATCTATCTTTCTGTGTATGGATAAAGGATATGATATAAATGTGATGAATGGCCTTTGTATTTATTCTTTCTCCTTCTCGTCTCTGCACTTTCTGATTCTTCTTATTTTGGTTTCTCGTTATTCTTTTTCTTCAGACTAGTTTGACTTTTACTGTATTCTATGTTGCAAACTTTCAATAAAAAGCTTCTTTCAAAAAGGTGGGGGATAGCCCCTCATTAAAAAGATATGCTTCTATGAAGGAGTTCACACAGGTGACCAAGCTATCCCATGGTGATCTTGTCATACTGGAAAGGTTTGGTTGTTTGCATCAGTATGGAGAATTTGGTTGCATATCAGGTACAGCAGTGTGGAAAAATTGTAATATTTAATCACCCAAAGACAGTTTCCCCACCATTACAAGTCTTCACCTCTGAGGCACTGTCTACAATGCTGAATGTTTCATGCCCTGCTTGGGGCTTCCCACGTGCATCTGGTTGGCCACTGTGGACTGTATCGGCCATTGGCTCTTCTTATAGGGGGTATACTCTAAGTCCATGGACATTTTTTAGCAGGCCTGACCAAAGCTTCATGAAAAACAATTCTACCTCAGACGATGCTGTTGGTATGGTTTACCTCACCCAGGAGTTCTTCAGAAATCATGTAAATGTGAAAACAGTTCACTAAAAATATCCTTTTTTCAAATCACTGCTCCATAGTAAATACACAGATCCCTCCCTTCCCTATATTTGGGGAACTTTAGCTATCCCATATGATCTTTGATGCTAAGATTGTATTGTGTTTTTTCATATATATATATATATATATATATATATATATAAGCCAAATACAAGAGGATCTGAATTATACAGTATAGTTTTATTCCATCTTTTTTACTGCACAGATAAAGTTCACAAAAATGAATCTGGTGATGATGAAAAATTAATTTGTTTATTAACACACAAAGTCAAGATGTTTGCCTATATTTGTTAAACATGAAAACGAAAGTTATTGTTTAATCTTTAAAGCAAATATTATGCAATTATAATGAAAGAGCAGATGCTGAACTAACTACTGCTAAAAAGAAAAAGAGTAACTATGCTATCTACACATATCTGGGAGCAAGTCACAGCAAACTCTATGAAGCTTGCTTGCATTTAGTAGAAATGCATACGACTGTCCTGTTAAACCATGTTTTCGAAGGTGCACTTGCACATAACAAAATTGGCCTGGTTCTGTCCAACAGAGGGTTCCCAAAAGCCTATTTCCTGACATGTGAGAACACCAAACCTGGGAGAAGATAGCAGTCCATTTACTAACCTGTCTACTGAAAAATCTAGAATAAATTTCCAAGCATTTCCTTAGCACTTATCCAATGAAGTGTCACCAACAGTCACCAAGTACAGTCGTGCCCCGCAAGACGAACGCCTCGCAAGACGGAAAACCCGCTAGACGAAAGGGTTCTCCATTTTGGAGGCGCTTCGCAAAACGAATTTCCCTATGGGCTTGCTTCGCAAGACGAAAATGTCTTGCGAGTTCCTGTGGGGTTTTTTCCCTTTTTCCCCCCTTTTCCTAAGCCCTAAGCCACTTATCCGCTGATCCGCTAATAAGCCGCTTATCAGCTGATCCGCTAAAAGCCGCTAAACCGCTAATAGCGCTAATCCGCTAAGCTGTCAATGGGCTTGCTTCGCAAGACAAGAAAACCGCTATACGAAGAGCCTCACGGAACGGATTAATTTTGTCTTGCGAGGCACCACTGTATAGTTGATCTACAGCCAGCTTAGTAATGAAAAGACGTACCCCCAAAACAGATTTCTTAATTTTATATGACATTTCTGCCCTTGATTCCATGCAGAAAACCACAAAACTTTTGCATCTTGGGAGAATGTAAAGAGGGGAGAATTGGAGTTAAGAATAGAATCACACATACAGTGTTTAAATTGCAGGATGCTTTGGGCAAGATCATACACTTGACCCAAGCTGAAGGTTGAAATCTTAATCCATTTCTGTGACAAAGATCAAGCTCCACAGTTGTTTTTTATCTGCCTCATAATACAAGCAACAGTTGTAAACCTTGCTGTTATAGTTCAAGCAATGCTCCCCCCAAGACTGCAAATTTATTATAGCATTCATCTCCAAGACAAAAGACCTAGGATAGGAAAAAAGCTCTTTTTAGCAAAAAGTATGGTTGTTATTTATAGCTCAGATGCGAAAAATGAGTTTGGGGAATTTATCAGAGATGAAGGTATGAAATGTTTTAGCTTGTTCTTCTTTCTCTAATCCATAAACCATTTTCTCAGCCACCCAAGTGAATTCTAATGGAACAGGAGTGATGAAATAATATTTTCCTAGCTCTTTAACACTTTGTCTACTATGTGCACTGTGCAACTTGTTCAGAGAAAATACAGGGGCTCAGAGTCGCAAATGCTATAATTCAGGTGAAAAAGGATTTTACTGCAGGGGGAAAATCTGTTAAATAGCCTTATGGGAAGTTTCAACATAATCCTTGTGGCTTCGTGCACCACAATGTATTTTCCAAGTGTTTGTATTTATAATTATTAAAGTCACTTCACATCTATACCAATCTGAAAATGAACATGGGCTGTAATTCATGCTTCACCCACATGGTCTAGGCAGATATGTGCCTCATCCACTCCCACATACCCCTCTTGGCTAAAAACTGCTGATAAAAACAACTTCATTAAACTTATTTATTCTAAACAACTTATTTATTCTAATCTTGGTTGCTTGACTAATATAAAGCAAAAATAATGCTCTTGCTGCTGGTTTGAGTAACACCTCTACCAGATTTTGCAGCGACACAGTAAAAGCAAATCCACACAGAACTGAGCTAAGAATGCAGTTGGAAACAAAATTCACCAAAAGCTGATTGGTTAACAGGCGATAACCATAATCGTCATGCCATGAACGGTTTTCAAAGCCACCTAGTTGGTTACAGATTGGAACAATTGCGTTGATCAGGGTAGCCCTTTCGTCTCATCCAGCAAGGAACTTCTTAAATTCCAATAAGCTAACATCTGGTCTCTCCTGCCCTCGTTCCTTTTATTCTGGAATGCGAAGAACACGTCTGCTGTCACTGTCTCTCAACCCAGTCTTGGGCAGCTGTCAAAACACTACTAAAGAACATCTCTTGTTTGCAACCTGGAGATTTGGACTCTGCAGTGAGAAGGCATCAAGAAGAAAGTAGCTTGCAGCTGCTAGCCGCTGCTCCTTCCACGCCACCTATTTAACTCTTGTAACTACCTTGAGGTACGCCTTCCTAAAAGAGACAACTACTGAGAGGGCCACATACTCCAGGAGATTGACTTCACTGTATCTATGACTCCCAAAACTTCCATCTATTTCTATGAGACCTTTTTTTATTCCTTGGGCATACTAGTCTACCAAACCCTGCACTATCCCTAAATTTCTCGTGGTTTGCATTCAGCATAACGACATGTACTCACACTCTGCTCCAATCTTATGCCCATTCAGTGGCTCCCCTCTCCTTTCTCCTCCGCCCAGAGAGCAGTCAACCTCCACCAACCTTTTCTCTCTCAATCCCAACCCTTGCCCTCAACAAAATCAGGCTCTCTGGCTCTGACACTGCAGTTATTGCTGTTCTCTTCTTTGACATCATTTCTCCTGCATGCATCATGCTAAAGGTCTTGGAAGTGGTACTGACCCCTGTAAAAATAAATGTTAAAAACCGCTGCAAGCTCAACCCAACATCCTCCCCACCCCACCACTAACAGATCTCTTCTCAAACATCAGTCTCTACTCCCTTCTGCACCTCCCTGGCACCCTCAACTTTTGTTTCAGTCCTGAAACATGGGCCACCTTCTCACCATACTCCATGTGCCCATTCATAGAATTGTGGAGGTGAAAGAGACCTGGAGGCTCTAGTCCAACCTTCTGCAGAGCAGGAATCTTTTGCCCAACGTGGGGCTTGAACCCACAACTCTGAGATTAAGAGTCTCATACTCTACTGACTGAGCCATCATGAGTTCCTTAAGCATACTTCTTGTAGATTTCAATATTACTGTCAGAGATATGACCAAACTGCCTCTTGCTTTCTCTACCTGACCTTCTCTTGACCTTTGCCTTAGGTCTAACTCACCCACCCACTGTGTAGGGTGAATTGAACTGTGTTTCTAACCCCCACTTTCAATCTGGTTTGTGTTCCCTACACATGCAAAAGTAACAGTCCTCACCAGAATCACCCATTATCTCCATTGGCACCCTTCCTAAAACTCCATGTTGTTTTTTGTAAAACTGATCACTCTCTCCTAATTGACTCCTTTCATGGCCTAGGTTTTCAGCCCCCCTCTCCTTGGTTCTATTCCTAATCGTAGGAGGTGAACTTCCCTAGGCAAATTTCCCTAGGCTTGATTTGAATCAGGGAATTATGAAGGATACTGGAGAAAGTTTTCTTCCTGAGAATTCTAAATTCCCCTCACTTCCTGCAGCTACACCAGCTGTTACAGCAGAAACAACAAGGTGAACATGTAGATGGGAGTGGAAGAGGAGTCAGAGTGGTGTAATTTCAGCCATCATGTCAGGAACCTACTGGAAAGATCCAGATTCAAATTCTATTCAGTCACTGTATTGGACAGGTCTACTTCTCTCAGCCTAACTTTCTGTACAAATTACAGATAGGTAGCCGTGTTGGTCTGCCATAGTCAAAACAAAAAAAATTCCTTCCAGTAGCACCTTAAAGACCAACTAAGTCAGTTCTTGGTATGAGCTTTCGTGTGCATGCACACTTCTTCAGATACACTGAATATATGTGTGTGTATCTGAAGAAGTGTGCATGCACACGAAAGCTCATACCAAGAACTGACTTAGTTGGTCTTTAAGGTGCTACTGGAAGGAATTTTTTTTGTTTCTGTACAAAGTTCTTCCGAGGACAAAATAAGAGGGGATACTATTTATACTGCTCTGAGATACTCAGAGGAAATACAGGACAAAAATGCAATTTACTATTTAGTCTTAGGGGCATTTGGTTTGAAGTGAAGTTGGGTCAAGGAAATGCTAACTCTGGTGACATCTCTCACTCAGTGTTTTCGTAGAGAACCTTTTCATCTGCTTTCTTCTGGATTTTCCTGGCCTAAAAGCTCCCTTTTCGGCTGATCAATGCTTCTGTTCCATAACTCCATGGATCAGTCCTAGATCTCCCTATCTCAGCACTTGCATCAGCTGCTGCTCCAACTCTGGCTCCACTCTCTACACCAGGTTTTGGTCAAAATCACCCCCACGTTAAAAATTATGGTTCACACACTGATCCTGCCTCATCTCTTGACTGCTGTAACTTTCTCCTCTCTGTCTTCTTTTGTCACTCCTTAGCTTTTAACCTCTTGATAGAGCTCTGGCCTCCAAGAGGTTCAAGAGCAGCTTGCCATGCAGTATGGAAAACTGCTCTGTAAGAAAAATGATTCTAACCTCCCATGGTCTTGGTTACAAGGTAGCTTGGCTCATGGACAGTATGTGCATCTCACCTTATTACATACCTACTTCTTAATCCTCTGAATCAGAGCTTCTGGAACTGATTTATCAGCTGAATAATTCCAACTGCTGTAATTGTACTATCTTGTGGACTGCACACATACGAACTCCTTTCTACATATTTACCACAAGTACCATATTGATGTAGAGCATCCTTTTTCTGCCACCTTATTAGCATTTTATTATGTTGTGATGCATTGTGTGCTATGATGTGTTGTGCATTTCTCATTTCTACTGGATTTTTTAAAAGGACTTTGATGCTTTCCTCCTTCTAGTTTCATTCAAATAATTCCTGAACTACAATTTACATCTGTATTACAGTACTTTACCCTGACACAGAAATGAAAGTTAATTAGTTTCTATGACGACCTGATGCATAAAAGGACCACAGGTTCTTTCACATTTGTAAATACATAGCAACTTAGTATTCAGAGAGCAGAGTGCATCAGCATTAAGTACAAATAGTATGAATTTGTTTTTCTACGGCAGAAAAAAGAGACTTCAGCCAGACGACATTATTTATTAGAACATGCATTTGTCAGTGAACAGATGACTTCCAACTTATTTTACTGTTTTTCTTTGTATTTACAGTACGAAATACTGCTAAGTAACAGTGTTGATACTAATCAGCATTATTTTTAAGCTTCAGCTGGATTTATGTAGCCATGTGCATTGAATTATATATTTACTCCAATGCATCAAAATAATTGACACAAGGCCACTGCATACATTCATCATGAAACTGAGTACATGGAGGTAGAACATCAATGCATGTGAAGGCACTGGCTGAGTAAAGAACATAATTGTGGCATGGGATGTATGTGCATATGTGTGTTTGTGTGTTACATGCCTAATCTCAGTCATCTGTCTACCCACACTCAGGATTTTGTTTGGTACATAGTTTATCATTACTTGGCTGGCATGGGAATGTGGGACCATTGTGTGGGGGGTGGAG
The DNA here is from genome assembly GCF_964252035.2 of Podarcis erhardii. NCBI lineage: Eukaryota > Metazoa > Chordata > Lepidosauria > Squamata > Lacertidae > Podarcis > Podarcis erhardii. The sequence continues at coordinate 99,382,156 of NC_138508.1, read as the reverse complement.
TTTTAAACCTTTGCTTCTACTGCAGTCCTTATGGAATCTTCCTCCTCCTCCTCTCTCCTCCCCACTCCACACCTGCTATTCACAATCAAAGGAAAGCTCCACTGGATTATGATCTGCAGAGATAAATCCCCTTTCCCTCCCACATCTCAGGCTCAGGCTTCCTTGCACCAGTTATTCCTTTGGGGAGAAAATCAGCCAGCCAAGGCCAAATCATATAATTCTGGTTTGGTGCCCAGTCTCTAGAATAGAGATTACCAGGCAAAGCAGGTATAATGCCGGCAGATCTGCAACCTCCCGAGTCTGTTTGCTTTGGCACTTTTGCCATATCAGTCTCCTATTGTGCTTAGGGCATGCCTGGTAGTCTTCTCCCTTTGCTTGTACCCCTTCCAGGCAGCACAGATACAGACATGCAGTTAATGGGCTTCTGCAGGGAAATAAAACAAGGAAAACAACTGTATGCATGACATGTTGCATTGAGCAAGATTCGCCTAATGAGCCCCGTCAGCGGAAGCCCGGAAGAAGGACTTGTGCTTCAGCAAAGGGGCTTCCCCTCCCTCTCCTCCCCAAAGTTGGTCCAGGGGGGGGTGAGAGAACACCCAGAACAGGGGGAGGAGAGGTGGGATCATTCTGTCTGTCAAGTTGCAATGCTTACGCAGAGAGAACACTTGTTTGTTTACTTAATTTATATACCGCCCTTATCCAAGGATCACAGGGTAGTTTACAGTATAATCCGTCATAGTGCCACAGTGAATGTGGATTTTGGCTGGGTGTGCACACCCCAAGTCATTTTATGCATATGAGGAACAGCTAGATTTGTGTACTTGCCCACTGTCCCAAAATACCTCATTAGCCATTATCACAGTTGTCTTATCCACCAAACCTATGGAATGAATTGATCACCTTTACACAAACCCTGGTGGTCTTTTCTATTTCTAGTATATCCTATCCACTCTTAAGGAATCGTCCAAATGAAATGGCCTGTGGTTTAGTGGCACAGCAAATACTTTGTGTGCAGAAGCTTCAGTCCCTGGCATCTCCAGTTCAAAGGACTAGATAGCAGCTGGTGTGAAATGCCTCTGCTCAAGATTCTGATTGTCTTGGCCAGTCAGAGTAAATAATACTGGGCTAGATGGAAGAACAGACTGACCTGAAAGCAGCTTCAAATGTCCTTAATGTTTACCAAGAATAGTAGAACAAAACAAAGCCTACACTAATTAGGGCGTAATTCACCATGATGTTTTACATCATCATCATTTACTCAAATTATATACCACCCTATATCCGAAGATCCAAGGGCAGTGTACAAAATAATAACCATTAAACAATCTAAGGAAAAATCATTAATAACAATCCTCCCACTTCTAAAAGGACAAACATGGATTGTTTAATGGCCGAAGACCTAGGTAAAGAGGAATTTTTTCGACTGGTGCCTAAAGATATACAATGATGGCAGCAGGCAAGCCTCTCTAGGAAAAGCATCTCACAAACAGGGAGCCACCACAGAAAAGGACCATTCTTGTGTTGTCATCCTCCGAACCTCTCAGTGACGGGGGTCGCAGAGAAGGGCCTCAGATGGGTCCGTGGTCAGTTCATATGGGTAGAGACGATCCTTAAAGTAGTGATATCCTGAGCTGTTTAAGGCTTTATAGGTTAGCACCAGTGCTTTTAATTGAGTCCAGAAACTAACTGACAGCCAGTTACTGTTCTTTCCTCACTCTATATATGTGACATAGATGTGTGCTTCCCCGCAGAAGTCTATGTACTCTACCATCACATTTTTCAATAACACTAATGTAAGCGTGTCTTCTTTCTTGCTTACCATTTTCATGGCTTTATCATCAAATGAACCAATTTTTAAATAAAAAATAAATGAGTCATAGTGTGTGTACACATAATCCTATGCACAGAAATATTCCCAGTTTCCTAGTTCTCAGATTCACATTGGAGTGGCTAGGTGTTCGAACACAATGACACTGTGTTTCAAAGGCTGATAAAAAGGAAGGTGGACCTTCAGTGGAGATTGCAGACTAACAACTGTGCACAAATTGTGCTTGCAATTGATGCCATGTTCTTCCCATACTGTACAATAAAAGTATTTTATGCCATTAGGAAATCAGCTTTAGGGAGGTATTGTTTAACCCAAAGAGAATGGATAACATGCACAAAGACAATCACACCCACAACCTGCCTCAGAGATTAACTATTTACATAGCATAGACATTTCTATCTATTAATCTATACCAGTTTAGGTGTAGTCTCTGAAAGAACCTCCAAAATTATATCTCAGTAAGGGAGTTGGCTTCCCTTACAAAACTACAGTTCTGATGGCTACATGAGGTGGGGCAGGGCAGGGCAGGGGATGGACGTGAATGAGAATTAAAATGTTTTCAATTCTGATACACCCTATGTTAAATCCAAAGAAAAATGAAAAGATGTGCATCATCATCCCAACCCCCAAGGCAACAGCAGAGTGCCTACACTGGTAAAGTCAGGGGTGTTTTTTGTTGTTGAGCTTTTTTTTACAGCCCACTCAGACCCAACTCTTTCTCCCAACTGCACTGGAAATTTTAAAAAGCCCTGTCAAATCATACACGTCTAACTGGCTTCACTAGGGCCCCTCCCTACAGCCCAATTATCTTCCCTTCTCATACTTCTAAACTTCCACTCCTATATTCTGTTGACACTTCCTGCCAGTGATCCTTCGATGAACCAGCAAAAGTTGTACTTCTCAATTGTTATCTCATGGAATCCCTTACTTAATGCATTCCTGAAATCCTGATTCAGAGCAAAATATAGAATACCGATAAGTTGCACACATATATACACTACACAACCCCCACCCAACCAATGTAATACAAATTAGAAAATGCAGAACAAGGAAAGCAAATCTGGCTTTTTCTTAGAGGCCCATTATATTTTCCTAACGTCAAAATTTAACTTTGCTCAGCTTCACTCTGTACAACATAGTATGACTGCTTCACTTCTAACGAACAATAAAACCCACTTAAATACTAACCACTCATGCCTGACATCCCTATAAAAACAAAAATAATCCATTGTCAGCAGAATGTCCAAGGGCTTCTGTCACTCCACTCCTAGCATGAACCCTTCCTTGGCCAGGAGGGTTTTCGCTGCTCTACTTTCCTCATTAGAATGGAATTTGTGTTAACTTCCATGTTCCATGACTTACTAATAGGATTGCTAGCAATTATTATACTGAAATGAAATCAGCACAAACTATTAGATCTGTTTAAACAAGTTAAAAATAAACCTTGATTAAATGTGCTTTTTAAAGAAACTGCTCATTAGGGCTGCAGGGCCTTCCGATAAATTGGTGTTTCATTAACATCAAAGAATGAATCAAGTTTAAACTCACTTACCCAACAAGTTATGCTTTAAAAAAAAACAACAAGTTTTAAACAGAATAACCTGGATTACAACAATCACAAATGAAAGATTTGAAATAGGCTCTATTTATACTTAAATACAGAAGGTACAGTAGCTTCAAATCAGGAGCCGCCTACTCATAAACCAAAGCAGACAGAAAACAATCCAGAATTCACTAATGCAGCTTTCAAGTTTATGCCAATTTTAGGTAGTGAGATAATTTTAAAATATCGCATTGAGACTTCAGTCTGAGATATGTTAGACGTACCACAGAAGTATTAAGAAAACAAGCATAGATGATTATGTGTATTTCCCCCCCACATTTCCCTCTGCCTCTAAAGGGGAGGGGAGGGGAGGGGGAAAGAAATAGGTTCTTGTGAAACACAAACAGAACATGTATTTACATATTTAATTTTAAAAACCCAGAAGGGTGGGGAGTCAGAACAAAGCCTCTATGCTCTTCTTTCACCACTTCTGGAGACTATCTGGAGGTGTGTTCAAACCTGCAACAGAACGCTTTCTTCTATTACAATAAAATGCAATCTAGAGGCTGACCTTCAAATTTCTGTCTCTGTTCCTCACAGGCTTACCTGAAACTGATTCATGCATGCATTAACAGCATGTCTGCTGCGGCAAGTTGCACCCATCTGACTGAGTCCCCATGCAGCTGCAGTGAGATTTGAAATTGGTTTCCTAGCTGAACTGCAAAAAAGTACAACCAGCAGCAACGGATATGGCTCCTTCTGATGCAAGCAAACGAGAAGGGATAAGGGGGAGTCACCTCCTATACTTGTAATAGCAATATACAAGAAGGTGTTACAGCAGGTGCAACTCATTATATGGGAGTGAGAAAAGGTGAACCTGCTGAAGTTTTACACAGCTATTAAAAAGACAGGAGCCCACCAGCTCAGATCCTTCCACTCCAGATGGGAATCTGATCCAAGGATTCCTGAAGCCTAACGTGAAATAGATTTTCGTGGCACAATGCTGAAGGTCAATATGCAGTCTCCGTATTAGCCGGAATAATCTTCCTTTCCAGTTGACTGGGACGCGGGTGGCGCTGTGGGTTAAACCACAGAGCCTAGGACTTGCTGATCAGAAAGTCGGCGGTTTGAATCCCCGTGACGGGGTGAGCTCCCGTTGCTCGGTCCCTGCTCCTGCCAACCTAGCAGTTCAAAAGCACGCCAAAGTGCAAGTAGATAAATAAGTACCGCTCCGGCGGGAAGGTAAACGGCGTTTCCGTGCGCTGCTCTGGTTCGCCGGAAGTGGCTTAGTCATGCTGGCCACATGATCCGGAAGCTGTACGCCGGCTCCCTCGGCCAATAAAGCGAGATGAGTGCCGCAACCCCCGAGTCGGCCACGACTGGACCTAACGGTCAGGGGTCCCTTTACCTTTACCTTTACCAACCCAGTTGACAAAATTCATCAGCTAGCTTAGTTCATAAAGTATTACTCATATAGTTCAAGGCAACTTTGTGGTGTACTAGCCTGGTTTATGTGTCATGTTAAGACAACCCATGGCTTCGCAAACACACAAGTGTGTGGGCTCCCAAAGAGAAGTTGTAGCTGCTCTATTCTTCCCTTGTTGTTCTGCTTTTCCACTGCAATGAGATAAACCATGGCTTGACTTAAGTGTCTCCTCCACACCCAGGATCATGGTTTAGTTTTCTCCAAACGTACTATTAGCAGTAACCAAGTTGTGTACTACAGTTGACCGTGCATGCTTTGTCCCCCAGAGCTAAACCACAAGCCTGGAATTAGTTGGCACACTGAGCCAGGATATGGCTTGGCACTGCACAGCAGCAACGTAAGAAGCAAAGAGGCTGCAATCTTCTCTCCCGGAGCCCATGCATTCACACATAACCATGGTTTGGCTTAGTGTGACATGTAGAATTGGCTAATATTTTATAGCTGAAGTTGTGAAAGGTCATTCAAAAACAGATTAGTAATAATTTATTAAAACAGATTGATTGAATTATGCTATAAAAGTAGATATATTTGTGGAAAGATTTTCTAGTTGTTCCCACCTATCACAGTGCTCAACAGAGCACACGCCAATTAGCAATGAAATTTGACATGTTCAAATATGCTGATCCCTGCTATAGTTCACTTGCTACTTTCCCTTCAAGAGAAATATAAAAGTGCTTTCTAAAAGGGACAAACCTTTCCTTTAAGTAATTAATATCCCTTAATTAAATGCACCAAACCATAGACAATGCAGTCTTTATAAAGCCATGAGTATGGTTAAAGCAACAAAGAAACACTTTTGTTGAAGCATTTTAGTGTGTGTGTTTTGCACAGTTTTTTAAAGTTTAACCTCTGTGGATCAATGTGCTTCCTTAAAAGACTTTAATAAATTAAAGTGCAGAGAGCTTTTTTTCACCAGGCAGAAAAAGCTGATGAGACAGGTTTAGTTTAATCTCAGGCAATAGAAGTCATTAACCATTCTCTCAGGGATTAAAATATAGCTTGCCCTTTTCTTCTCTCACTTATCATTAGCATCACTTTAATCTCCTAGCGTTTCACACTGCTATTTTAATCATTACTTACTGCCTTTTGACAAGTGCAGAACATGCTTTTTTCTCATTGAGGCAATATCCTGGTTTTAGCTGACAAATGTAGGACATAATGTAAAAATATCAAAGTGACATCTCTTAAAACACACCTTCATCATAAAAATCTCTAAAGTTACAATATTCCTTTGTCTGATGCTGCCATTGAAACCATTCCTTGAAAGGTTTCTCTATTGTATACATGCAAAAAGTTTGCTCTAAATAACACAACAGCTATATTCATGGGAATGATACGGTAAGCACAGATCTTTAATGGATTCCTATATGCACACACACAGAGACATACAGAGAGTTTAATGTTATTCTGCCTGCCCAAAATATATAATAATGAACTTCAAAACATTTACTGTTTGATGAAATACTCCTCCACTGTAACTTGCAGTCACCAAATATATTGTAATAAACTGTGAACCTGAAGAATGTTTTTCTGCTTTATTGCGTTGAATTGCTTACTTACAAGTAGCCTAAAGTACTAAAGGCAGCACAACAAGCTCTGTATCTTAACATTTTATATGTTGATAATACCAGATGAATTCATCAAATAATGCATAATTATAGTATAATGGATATAATTATATGGGTGTTCTTTGAGAGAAAGAAGAAATATGTACAACTCACTCTCACTTTTGTCACTGCATGTTGTTAATTACTTCACAGTCCAGCCTACATTGCAGGGTCTGTTGCAGGCATAAGATGATGTGAACCAACCCACATTTCCCCTTGAATTCTTTGAGGAAAAGCTAGGATGTCAATAAAATAAATTAATCACATCCCAGAGCATACTATTCTTTTCATCCAAAGCACATTTTAATACTTCTGTTTTTTCTCTTTGATATTTACAGCTAAATGCACTATTGTGTATGTTGTCAAGTTAAGTACAAACTGAAATGGAATTATATGTGCTTTTAAAAATTCCCAGATGAGCCACTTGCTCACTTATTAGTTTAATTTCTTACAAGAATGCTAAAATATTGACTCTCTTGAACTTTCATTTTGACTTAAAAGAAAACAAAAATATTTAGCAATTGCAAATTTTACAAAACTATCTTTTCTTCTTCAGCATTTCCTAATGTTTGGCCTCAAGCCCTTTAATCTAGTCCATCTGTAATGATCTCATAGTACTTTCAACCATTATTTAACTGTAAGAAAAAAAATATGTTGCACTATATGTTTCAACAATAAAATCCCTTCTTAAGCTTCACAAAGCAGAACAATTCATTATTTGATCTCTTTCCAGGTTCAAAGTCTGTCTTATTGCAGTACTTCAAAGAAATCTGTAATCAAAGACAAACAGCTGTGAAAACAATCTTTTATTACTTTATTATCATCTAGTATATATCTTTAGGGTAAACCAATGAAAATGTTACACAAATAACACACACAAAAATCTTTCCTTTTTTTCTAAATAGCTATTAACTATAAATAGAGTCTACTATCTTTATCTAGGGCCCCAGCCAAAGGATGGTGCAGAGTCTCAGCCCAGCACCCTACAGAAATATTTCAGCTCAGTCTGTGCAGAATGGATTTTTTTACTCTACAGTTGAATGTTATGCACAGTTTTATACAAATGCCTAATACATTTGACACCAGCAGGTTAGCTCAGATGCATTCAAACTGGTCTTTTGGCTGCAACATTAACAGAATTTATCACATCAAGGAAGGTATTGCCATTTTACCAATATGAGGCAGGGGAGGCCACTAAAGTTCTATTCTTCCAAACAGTCACAATTACAATTCAAACAGAAGCAATTACAACACAGTTTTTATTATAAAATACTTGGTGATGATGAAGAAGAAATATGCAAACACTGAAATACGGGAAAGAGAAAGAATGGATCATTTTTTTCCTGAGAATCAGGAGTGTCAGAGCATAGGGAACCTCAGGCCCACTTATACCCAACGGAGTTTTTAATTTGGCCCTGGAGATGCTGTTGTCACCAAGCCACACCTAACAACGTATGACATTACGTGTGAGCTGTACAAAGACTTGGATGCAAAGGAAAAACTGGAAGCCTTATAGTGTGCTCCAGATTGTTCCTTGCCAAATGGGGCTTACATTCACCACTTTCCAAATCTGGCATCAAATGCAAGCCCCGCTGGGATTGGCTACATCCTAGTGTTCCCTATCTGAGCTCCCAAGTAGAGCCAATCCCTTCTGAAAGTTGGACTTGTAGTCACTGCTCGCTGGTGCAGCTGATTCCTGCCAAAATATGTGTTTGCAATGCTATCCCATGGTTGAAGCTGGAAATGGAACTAAGGAAGGAATTCTCACAAGAGAATGGAGTATATCAGCATTCAGTACATTAGCATTCTGCGAAAGGCACTGTCAGTCAGTATACATCATGCACTTGGGCAGGTTCAAATAGTACGCACTGTTTCTCACCTGCATGGCTCTTCATCAAGAGGAGTCAAGAAACTGGATGATGTTATTGATCTCTGGTGCCAGCCAGAAGTAACGGAGCGCATTACTTCTGGGTTTCGCCGCTTACGCATGCGCAGACGCTCAAAATGACATCATGCGCATGCGCAGACGCAGTGAAAAGTGACGCGCGCAGACGTGCCGTTGCTTGCTACGTTTGCTTCTAGATACGAACGGAGCTCCGGAACGGATCCCGTTCATATCCAGAGGTACCACTGTATGTTAGCTTAAAACATTGCTATCATCTTAAGTAGAACAACCTTCCCCAACTGGGTGCTGCTTGTGGCTAACAGAAGTTTTAGTTCAAAATACCTAGATAGCATCCAGTTTGCAAAGCCTACAAAAGAGGGTAAATGCTGGACCCTATTTTAAAAAGTTGTAGCAACTTTTAAATAACAGAATGCCCCTGAGAACAACGCTGAGTTGTGACATAACGTCATCCGCATGGTCACTGACAAGGCGGGAAAATAGTTGCCCCCGTGTTCCACGTGTGCAGTTTTGACTAATGGGGCAGCACCTTTTTTTCACAAAAGTTCTCCATGGAATGTTGATGGATTACTGTAGGCTCAACACAACTAGTATCTAAAGATAGTATTTAACATGCTGATAACATTAGCCCTTATAAAGTGCTAACTCTTCAAAAGCACGCCAGTACTCTGCAACTGCACATTTTCTGTTCACAGAGCAAAATGACGTTTATATCAAAACCAGTTTGTGTTACAAACTAAACTATGAAGAAAGGGCTGCATGCAATGCGGGTTTCTATACGTCTCTTGCAAGCTAAAGCCCTAATCATTTTTCATTGCATCATGTCAGAGGTTCTAAATACAAAAGGGAAAAATACCTGTCACTCCAGATTTTAACCATCACTTACATGTCTTTAATTTACTTCTCAGGGTCTCTGGCAGAGGTTGCCTTTAATGGGGAAAATGTTTTTCTTTATGAGCCTAACCTATACATAGTTCCAAGGAGCTGGTTTAAATTCAGTGTTTATAATATAACAGACACATTGATTTATACACAACTCTTGTCCATTCCCATTTTCACCCAAAGGAGGCTTAACTTCATGCAGTGTCAAGCACTTCAGTGATTCTTAAGCGGTACAGCCACCACCATCAGCTGTTTGTGTGAATTAGGCTTTAGTGACCAATTCGTGAGCGACAATTCTATATACCAAAGTTTAAACAAGGAAATTCTGTCCTGACCATATTTCTACCAGTTTTGCTTTGCCAAGCTCAATGTTTTTCATCAAGAGACCCTCAATCCTGGGAAATTGCTGGCTTACCATGAATGATCAGTCCTGGACAACATACAGTAAACATGGGTGCAAAAAGAAAGACCTATTCCTGGAGTAAGCAGGTCTGACCAGTTACGTGAGCCTTAGTCACTTGCAGATTAGATTCCTGCAACATATTCTACATTGGGCTTGAAAGGAGTTTGGAAACCACAGCTATGGCAAGAATTAATTCTGACATCTGCTTTTCTGACCTTATCACACTATCTTGTTAAATTGCTTGTGATTTGCTTTTGGTCCCAATTCAAGGTGCTGGGTTGAGGCTAGATAAGGAAGACAGCCTCTTCCCACATGAACCTAGCCACCAGCTTTAACAGAGGCCTTGGTTACTGCTCCTGGTTTGCTTGGAGCGAGACAAAGGACAAGCTTGGGTTCAGATGTAACACTAAACCAAAGCATAACTTGGTTCCTGGTAGCATGGCAGCAGCGGGGAACGAGCTAAGTGGCCACAATTTTCTCACGTCACCAACACCCCTGCTTGTTCATATTAAACCATAGTTTCACATTACACGTAAAACAGGTCACAGAACCATCTCAAACCTACTGTGATGTGAATGCTACCTACTTGGCAGTCAAAAATAACTGTTCTCAGATCAACTTAGAGGCAGCATCACAGTTCAAGGAACCAGAGACTTACTCTTCTTTTATCCAAATCACTTTCAATGGTGTATTCCACTAAGTTGGAGTCCTATCTATCTTACCTGGTGAAAGTCATCTGGGTAAATATGTATCCTTATCTGGCTGAAATGGGAACATCTTCTCAGGTGACAGCTCAAATCTGCTGTCAAAAATAAATCAAAACCTGAGTTGACTTTCACTAATCACATCATTTCCTGCCTTTCATTTGTGAAGAACCTGGCTGCTGTGCAAGTCAGACCCACCTGAGTGTTACTGGCTTTCTCAAGCCATGTGTGCCTGGTTTTCAATATGGACAGTGCACCAATAATGTATTTGTGACTCTTGCTGACAGTCTTTACTGAGAGACTGATAGCCGTAAGTACCTTGGCTGTAACAGATATTTTGGGGGGCTCTCCAATACATTTCATCATTAAGACAAAAAGGTCTAGCTGGGAGACCAAGCAGGTTTTCTAGGATTGCTGCCCAAGGGTGAACATGGTGGTTTTTTCTGTGGTCTTATCTTGCCCATTCATTCACCCACCAAACTTTGTGTGTGTATATGAAGATACTGGGAAACAATGGCCCTAGCGTTCATTGCTGATAGAACCCAGATCTCTCATGTTCATCCAAATCTGCCTGCTGCTGTGTCTATGCTTATCCAGCAGATGATCATGTTTGAGAACGGCAATCTTGTAAACCGAAAAGAAGATATAATCTTAAATAATTGATGTTTTGCTGTTCCTGGTAATATAAGTTTATAGACTAGGAGTGGCCCTGGACCCATTGTTGTATTCTCAGGCAGCAGATGTGATAACTAGCAATTTTCATCAATGACACGTGGATCAAAAGCTATAACCCTTTCTAAAGTTAGATTTGACTTCAAACCTTTACAACTTCAATACGACAATAGAATGTATTTCATGACTGGTATGCTAAGACCTACTTTTAAGTGTACCCAATAAGAAAGAAAAACAGCACAGTCCTAGCGATCTCAACAACTCTTCCCAGTACAACTTAGTCCAATGGGGGAGTTGCAAGGAAAGAAGGTCCCTGCCCTCCCACGCTGCCTAAGTCCCCTCCTCTCCAAGGTTTCTTCCAAGCAATAAGACTGTGTCTGTGCACTACCAATCTCTCCACTGCTCTTTTCATTTCTCTTCATGTTCTGGGAGACCGGGGGGAGGGGAACTGGCCACAGCAGGAGAGGGAGACTCCCTGGACTCTTCAGCAGCTGACCTCATCTCTGTCTCCTGGTCCTCCTCTTCTCCAGCCTCTGAATCAGGACCTCTCTGCCCCAGCTGCTGCTTCTCACTAAACCCTGTTGTTTCTTCAGCTTCTGACAAATCCTCCTCCCAGTCTGCTCTCTGTTCTCCCTCTGACCACTTATCATCATTCCACCACTGGTCCCCTAGCTTCTCCTGGGGGTTCCCTTGAGGTTCCCCAGATTGTGCCTCCTACCAATCCTCTGCATCCAGCCAGTCCATGACATACAATCCTGCCATGTATCAAAAACTGCTTTCTAAAGGTTCAGCTGGTGTGAAGCCATTTTGGACAGAGAAGAAAAGTCTTTTGGATGCACAGAACTAGTGGTGTGGTTCTTTGGACCAATGGACATACTTACAGCTGGGTGAGGTCTTAGGATTTTTTTCCACGGTGTGAGAATTATCCTCTAGTTTTATAACTTGTACCTATGTTTTAGATAGTTACCCAGTGGCTTAGCTAACACATGACATTAAACCATAGTTAAAATTAAATATGGTTTAATATGCATCAGCAGTCTGTTCATGCACACGACTCAAATATCCACATTTTGTTCTTCCCCTTTTGTTTCTGCTTGTGGTTTGTTTGATGAGAACAAACCATGGGCCTAGGTTTTCAGAAAATATTAAGCCAGATTCTGGTTTTCTTCTTAGTGAATCATGGACTTCTGAACAGCACACACTAGTTCTTTTATATCAAGTCATAGTTTATTTTAACTATGGTTCTATGTAACATGTGAACCTGGCCCAAGTGTGTGCAGTAAAAATCCTGAGTCCCTGCTTCCTACTGCAGCCTTACGCACAACTTGAAAAGCCACTTTTGAAATAAGTTACAGGCGAAGGGTGTTTAACACAAAGTCTTCTGGGAAACTAATTAACTTCCCTTCATAAGTATCCTTTTATTTCTTTATCTGAAATATTTCTGATGTATCTTTCCACTAAAAAGTTTTCAATGTAATTTACAAATTCAAGAACCAACTGAAACAATATTTATAGGACAATACAAAATAATCATAACCAAAAAGAAAGCTATACAAGATACACAGAGAAGAAAACCCTGAAGATTAAAATATTTGGTAAGCTAAAGGCTTGCCAAAAGGGAAAGTCTTGGGTAGCAGAACAAGACCATTAGAAAAGGGGCAAGTCTGGCCCCACTGGGCAGAAAATTAATCATGATTAGGAACATGATAAGGCCCCTAACTATCAAACTCTCAGTTGTTAGTAGTTGTTAGTAGAATGCTAATAGGAAGCTCTCTAGAACTATCTCTTTTTGTCCTGAAGGCTTCATTTTGTGTTGTCCTACCCTGCTGGGGCCACGTGCCAGTAAAGGGCATCAACAAGCAAAAGTGGGCATCACCAAGGCTGGAACGGTTGGCATGCATCCGCTGTCTCTTGCATCCACACTGGTAGGCATACAAACAGGAAGACATGTATATACAGCAACAGAGAGGACATAAGATCAGGCAAATGGCCCATCTAATCTATCACTCTGTTCTCACAGTGGCCAAGCAGAAATATACCCCATCTCTTGCCCATCACTGTACAGTGCTGGAAGGAAAGCTTAAAACTCATGACCATAATTTTGAATTGAGTGCAGAAACAGACAGGTCATTACTGCATTTTTCTATCTACTTAGGGTGTACCTATGTTGGGATTAAAAAATTAAAAATACAAGAGCACTTTATTATATACCTACCAAGGAGTTTCTACCCAACTCCCTTTGTAGTGTGAGAATTTGGCGTTAAATTAAAATTCTAATAAGCACTGGTTTTAGTAACATGGCTGTCCAGAGTTTCAAAAAGGCTGGATGACCTGACTCAGCAGAAGCAACTTCAATGCAATCAGCAAAGATTTTCAAATGCTAATGCTTACAACGAGGAAGGAAACAACAACAAAGAGGAGGGGGAAAAACTTTTCTAGCCTAAGGATATATGCAGCCCTATGATCTTAGATTTAATATCCAGTCTCTTCTGACTCCCCAATTTTACACATTCCTGTAGTATCAAGAAAAGGGAGGAGGGAACTATCCCAGAATAATAAACTCGATTTTCAGAAGAAAACCGTATATGTATGACTTCAGATCACAGCTCCTATCATTATTTCAAGACTTAACCAAAGTACTTAGCACTTAAGCATTTTAAGCACGGCCATGAAAAAGTGCTTAACTCCAGCTGCATTGTACTCAGTAACTTTAGCTTTTAAAATTTGTGTTTATATAGGAGTGTAAATTACAATAAAGTTCAGCTATTTTAAGTCTGAGAGAAGAGGAAGTGAGTTTTGAATATATCAAAGCAAGAAACAAGGAGAACAAAAAAACATGATGGATATGAATGTTGCTTAAACACAGGAAAAAAGTAATATTTGTAATTTTGCTATTTCAGGTATATCCTATATATTTCCTTCAAAGAGTTCAAGGCATTCTCCTCCCCCACTTTTATTCTAACAACCCTTTGAGGTAGACGAGTCTGAGGGAAAAGGGAATGTGAGCTAGTGAGCCTAGGTGACGCTAGACTCATTCTTGTAACACTAAACTATGGTTTCACATTACTTCCAAACTAGGCAAGTGAATTTAATAAGTAAATAAATAAATGATAACTGAACTTAAGGTCACCCAATGAACTTTATGGCTGAGTATGGGATTTGAACACACACATATATGGATTCGGGCATATTGGATGATATAGCACTGTCTTTCCTGTATATGAGAGATTAACATTTCGAGACAAGAATTTAGCAGAATGTTTTATTAAACATTCATGGATTTTTCAATTATCTGTGGATGCCCAAGCACAACCACAGTAATGGAATCAATCCAAATTCTTTCCTCTTCTGTAATGCAGAATCACTATATGGATCTTCCAAGAATAAGGATGTCCTGGTCTTTACCAGGTTTCATGAATTTGTTTAGTGTTACCTCTGAGGATTAAAAAAAAAGAAGAAGAAGAAGTAACCATGCAGTTGGGCCCCCTTCCAATTAATAACTTTGAATAGACTCCTAATTTATTCTGTCTGAAGTCAGGTAAACGCCAACTTAAGTCATAATGATGAATCAAAAATATTTCTTACTCCATTTTTCTCTTGATTTTCCCAGTATTAAGTGAGCAATGTTACAGCTCTAAACCATGAAACTACATATAAATATGACACTTGACATTTCTGTATTTTTTATCTAGCAGCATAAAGAATGGAATTTGAAGGCCATTCTGAACAGAAACAATAGTAAAATGTATACGTTCTAGAGGGATGGAGTCTGGATGACAAAAAAAAAATTCCCAATAGACAGTGTGTATCTGTGTCAATTGTGCTCCCTGGCTAGGACTGCCCCTAGCTCCATCTGCTGTTAGTTGCCCTCTGCCCTGTTCCCATCAGCTTCAGTGGGTATCAACTAACGATTGATGGCCAGGCATATACAGTGCAACATGCACAGATCAAATAAACAATTATCTTTATTCTCACCACCAACTACAATGCAAGACTAGAACTGCCTGCTACAACAGATAGAAGAAGGAAGGAATCCGGCTGCCACCACACCAAAGACAACTACAGAGGCCTTTGCCACTTAGGAAAGGGAAGCATGACATCTGGGTTCATGTGTACATATGCATGCTGTGCTGGCATCACGGGAGACAGGGTTCGATGTTGGACTATTTAAGCCTGAACCATGTTATGTGTTCAGTGTGGCATCCATCCTCTCACCCTTTATTCAGTCACCTTTTGGGGGCCAAGTAGGATTTTTTTATTCTCATGTCAGTTGACAGGCCTGGCTGGATAGTGTTGGTGAACACCCTTATGGACTTTTAAGGGTGAAGGATACAGTTCTGAGAACTGCCTTCAGGAACCCGCTAACAGAGCAAGGAGCATCTCTGAGGCCAACCCATAACATCTGCACTGAGTTGTGGAACCCCAGGAGGGAATGTAACAGCAAGACCTTCCTACTCCCTTGCTACTCCTTACTCTTGGAAGCACTGGCTCATCCAGTTTGCTATGCATAATTAGCATCCTGAATCTTGGTTCCCTTCTACAGATCTGGTGTGCTAAAGAAATAAAATGTGACCCAGTTCACCCAACCTTTGTGCCTTGCTCCCTGGGTTCCCTATGCGGTCACAATCATATCCCAATGTCTTGGAACTTTTTTAGCACCTAGGCAGAATGACAACTCTACACCGCAGAGGTTGTACTAACTAAATGCATTCCCTTTCAATAGCCTCCACTCAAAGCCCCTCCGATTTTTAAGAGATTCTAAAAATATACCATACAGGCATCATATGAAAGCAACAAATGAACAGAATGAAATGATCCATTTCATGGATTTATTTTAGCTACAGCATACACTGGCTTGACTGCATTCTAAAAAGCTTCATTCTAGGCCCAGCACTGCCCTACATAAAACGTCATGCTTCTTTTTATCATAGAACTAACAATATGCCTCTCATTAAGGTTGGGTGGAGGAATAGGACTCAAGAGAAATTTAGCATCCTTCACGAAGTCCCTGCTGGCTGACGCCGGACCACTGTGAGGACTGGTGTAAGAGGTTCAGTTTCCACTGCAACATTACCTCATACGCAGTGCTCCTGCCACCACCCATGAGTGAAGATGAATCAGATGGCTCCGTCAGTGCAGCATGAGATTCTTAATATCAGGGTTGAGGGTTCTAGACCCACACCGGGCAGAAGATTCCTGAATTGCAGGCAGTTAGACTAGATGACCCTTGTGGCCCCTTCCAACCCAACAATTCTGTGATTACACAGAAGGTAGAGCACTGGTAACCCTAGCATTGTGAGGAAGGCAGGATTTCATGTTTTCCCCCCACACCCAACTGTACCTCAACAGCTAGTTTACTTTGTTCCATAGAGCTCAGTGGGAACCACTGACAACCGACAAAGACTCAAAATGCCTGAATTGGTTTAAGATCCAGCATACAAAAGCTGGTGTTCATCCGGCTACTCAATCACCCCAACTTTTATCCCCACCCACTACTAAGTACTATGACACATATGTGCCATGATGTGAAAGTGTCAGTATTGGTACAGGCGCCCGTTCCATTTGAAGGACACTCGCTATTCCTTCCACCCTTGTTTACCTGGCCTTGTTATCTCTGGAAGCAACTACAGTGAAAATTATGTTCAAAAATTACCATCAGGCTTTGGCTGGAAAGTAGGAATTTGCAAGGGAAATTAATTAATCTTATTGAAACTAGCATTTCTTGGACAGCTAACCCAGAACTTTAGAAAAGTAAGTGTCTACTCCGATTTTGAACTGAGATCTTAACATTATGAATGTTTGATCAACAGCAAGCATTAACAGTACAGTGGTACCTCGGGTTACATACACTTCAGGTTACAGACTCCTATAACCCAGAAATAGTACCTTGGGTTAAGAACTTTGCTTCAGGATGACAACAGAAATCGTGCTCCGGTGGCACGGCGGCAGCAGGAGGCCCCATTAGCTAAAGTGGTCTTCAGGTTAAGAACAGTTTCAGGTTAAGAACGGACCTCCAGAACGAATTAAGTACCGGTACTTAACCTGAGGTACCACTGTACTGTGTAGAAATTCAGAAATTTTCCACAATGTATCTAGAAATACTTTCTGAGATATCTTTTAAAATATTTCTTCAAAGTGCCCATCTCCTAATATCTACCATATTTTGGTAATGACTGAGAGATTCTGAGAGACCATTTAGGGTCAAAACTAAGGAAGTTTTGCTTTAGAAGACCAAAATATACCCAACAAAAGAAAGTAACGCGAGGCCAGCTGTACATTAATCCATTCCAAATTGTTAACACATATTTCTGTTTAACAGGTAATACGTCCTGTTTAACATTATGTTTATTAGCCCAGGAAGTAATCCATGAAATTTAGGATCCTAAATTGAACAGGATGTAAATTTATAGGAAGTTATAAAACTTGTAGAAACATCTAGGAAGAAAAGGGAAGGGTGGGAATAAAGCTAGCCAACTGTTCGTTGCAATTACTGTGAATGGCGAATTGACAATACTTTAAAATCTCTTAAAAATAAAATAATAAACAGACTCTTTAACTTAGACCAAGGAATTTTCACTGCCATAGTGTAATAGAGCTTGAAAACTCCGGCATCAGCGGGGAGGGAAGGCACTCAGTGGCCAGCCTCTGTGTGTGAGAGAGAAATGCAATTAAGGCTCCCACCAGGGATAGAGAACTAAACAAAACCCGCATCTTCACACAAGAGCTTTTTTCTTCCACATGAGGGACAAGGCCTCAAATCTTTTTGGTGAAAAGCTAGCATTTAGGACAACACACTTTCAGATTTTCTCACAGAGGATCAAAGTAAATAATGGAAGGGCAGCAAACAAAAGGGAAAACTTCAGTGCACTTACATTAAAAAGAGATAAAGAGGGCTTAGGAGTGACTGAAGAAATTGCTGGCGTTTTCAGAAGCATAAAGAGAAAAGCACTACATACAACTAGCATAAGGACGGGTGCTTCCATTAACTGAGTGGCATGCAAGTCATATATACATGCTCACAAATTATATACAAAATGCAAACATGGGCACACACACAGAGAGAGGATTTTATCTCTCTCTCAGCACCAACTTGAAACAGCACACACATCCTCCCCCCACAAAGAAATCTCCCTTGCTTCATAGTTCTCCCCCAAGGATAGCAATCACCTAGGTGCATAAATAGCTCTTTTAAACAAAACAACATTCCCACTTTTTACATCAAGCCAATAACTTTTTAATATATAAAAAAAATTCTTAATATTCACCATTCTACTTATATCGTATTACAGCTCCTGGGATTTAATGGACATCTAGATACAATGCAGATATTTATTTCAATGGTTCTACTCTGAGAATGGTTCATACAATACTGGATATCACCCTATGTTAGAAACAGGAGGCAAGTGAAATTGTAGACCACTTGCCTTTGGCAGGGCAATGCTTTGGCAGGGCAAGATCCTTCAACCAACATTATTAGATTTATTTTACTTCACGCAAAGAATAACAACACACTGTTGTTGTTGTTGTTGTTGTACAATAAACATGCCTTGTGTTTAACAGAGGAACAGAAGCAAAAGGCAAGTCCAATGCCTTAAGGTGCTTACAGTCTAAACTTTGTGGAGGAAAAAAGGAACATGAACAAGGGAGACAGGAAGGAGGAGGACCATTTTAAGAAAATGCAATCTTTTTCTTTTTTTCATCTTGATTTCATTTGGTATAAAGGGCCGAGTCAAAATCTTCACAAGAGTAATTTTAGAAGGAATTTCAAATAAGAGTCTATAAGTGTTCTGGAATGAAAAACGAGGTGAAGGAACTGCCTTGAAAAGGGGCTGTGAACGTGGATCAAAGAAGCATTTGGGACATGTTGTTTTCCTCTCAGGAGGAAACAAAACCTGCTCCAGGAAAGTTAAAAGACCCAAAGCACACACAGATCTTGCAGCATAACCCTCTAGCTTGCTGACTAATAACTAGTAATTTAGAAACTGAGCTAAAGTTAAGTGCTTTCAATGATTTCAATGATAATGATTTAAGCAGATGGTTACCTGAGTTGTACCTATATTAATGAACTTAGTAGGATCTGTTAAGATTAACAGACTAACAAAATGATGGCAAGGTGGTTGTTTGTAATTCTTAGTTAGATTCAATACTGGTCAATCAATTGAAATTGGAGTTCCAGTATGTGATTTGCCGTACACTGTTGTGGCCTCCTTTATGTATCTAAGCAGGTTTTCCTGTTGTTACTCTGTCTCTCACAGCTACTGTAGCTGTGAGAGACAGAATAACAACAGGAAAACCCCCAGAAACCCAGAAGACAAAAGTCAGAGATTGATGTGCATTATAATGAGTGAAATAAGTATTTGATCCCCTATCAACCAGCCAGATGTCAGGCTACCGTATGTAAGGAGCTGAGATTAGAAGCACCTGCTGTAAGGGAGAGGTCTTACCTATAATCCCAGCTTGTTACAGTACCTGCACAAAAGACACCTGTCGACAGAAGCAATCAATCCAGCAGATTCCAAAGTAGCCACCATGACCAAGACCAAAGAGCTGTCCAAGGATATCAGGGACAAGATTGTAGACCTGCACAAGGCTGGACTGGGCTACAAGACTATTGCCAAGCAGCTTGGTGAGAAGGTGACAACAGTTGGTGCAATAATTCGCAAATGGAAGAAACACAAAATAACTGCCAACTTCCCTCGGTCTGGGGCTCCATGCAAGATCTCATCTTGTGGGGTTGCAATGCTCAGGAGAACGGTGATGAAGCAGCCCAGAACTACATGGGGGAAACTTTTCAATGATCTCAGGGCAGCTGGGACCAAAGTCACCATTAAAACAGTTGGTAACACACTATGCCATGAAGGACTGAGATCTTGCAGAGCCCGCAAGGTCTCCTTGCTCAAGACAGCACATGGACAGGCCCATCTGCAGTTTGCCAATGCACATCTGAATGACCCAGAGGAGAACTGGGTGAAAGTGTTGTGATCAGATGAGACCAAAATCGAGCTCTTTGGCATCAACTCAACTCGCAGTGTTGGGAGGAGGAAGAATGCTGCCTATGACCCCAAGAACACCATCCCCACCATCAAACATGGAGAGGGACATATTATGCTTTGGGGGTGCTTTTCTCCTAGGTACAGGACACCTTCACCACACTGAAGGGACGATGGACAGGACCACGTATCGTCAAATCTTGGGTGAGCACCTCCTTCCCTCAGCCAGGGCATTGAAAATGGGTCGAGGATGGGTATTCCAGCGTGACAATGACCCAAAACACACGGCCAAGGCAACAAAGGAGTAGCTCAAGAAGAAGCACATTAAGGTCCTAGAGTGGCCTAGCCAGTCTCCAGACCTTAATCCCATCGAAAAACTGTGGAGGGAGCTGAAGGTTCGAGTAGCTACACATCACCCTCGGAATCTTACTGACTTGGAGAGGATCTGCAAAGAGGAGTAGGACAAAATACCTCCTGAGATGTGTGCAAACCTGGTGGCCACCTACAAGAAACGTCTGACCTCTGTAATTGCCAACAAGGGTTTCGCCACCAAGTACTAAGTCATCTTTTGCAAAGGGATCAAATACTTATTTCACTCAACTCAGTGTGTCACCTAAACCTGTAACTGTGGTTAATCTTAACAACTGTTCGTGGAAGCAAGCCAGTTTCAGTCACTAAGTTGGCTTGTTCGGAACCAACAGCAGTAAAAGTTAACTGCAGTTTGCCAGACTTGGGTGACATGGAAAGCCATGATTCATTTAAATGGAAGCGAAAGCTTCTATTTCTCCTCTTCACAGTCATGCTTGAGGGGAAGAGGAGAGTATGCAAGGCCAGTGCAGCTCTTTACATCATGGGGAATCATGGATTACCCTGGCATCCTTCCTCATACACTGAAGCACTGGGATGGATTGCACTATAAAGCACAAACTTTGTGTAACTTTATGATACTCAAGCAAAACTTCTCAGACAAGAATTTGTGCATGGTGTACATATGACCAAGAGAAAGCATACATGTATGCACTACCTTGCAGGCACGCACCACTGTGTGGATTGGCATGCTGTGGCAGAAGGAACGGCTCTATTAAACTTTGGGCAAAATTATGATTTTAAGAGTTATGCCCATTTTGAACTTGTTGAATCAAGGGCACTAAGTTTTGGTACAATCCATCTTGCATGCATATGGGGGAGGGGCAGTGCCATGGGCCAAAATGGAGCCCTGCTCTTCTGAATTTTGCGATGCAGTTCCTCCTCCCCCACAAACAAAAATGCTTATACAGTGGTACCTCTAGATACGAACGGGATCCGTTCCGGAGCCCCGTTCGCATCTAGAGGTAAACATAACTAGCGATGGTGCGTCTGCGCATGCACGCGTCGCTTTTCGCCGCTTCTGCGCATGACGTCATTTTGAGCGCATGCGCATGCGCAAGCGGCGAAACCCAGAAGTAACACGCTCTGTTACTTCCGGGTTGCCGAGGAGCGCAACTCGAAAGCACTCAACTCGAAGCATATTTAACCTGAGGTATGACCATATTTTTAAAAAAGCATGCAGAAGAACACTGCTTGCAAAAATGTGTCTCTTAAACGAAAGTCCCTATGAAGTGTGTATATCAGGGAAAATGCAAAACTAAATGGCTGACAAATTTTCATTAGCACTTTTGTTAAAAATTGCAAAATGATGCCGTTATGTGTGGGAGATGATGTTTCTTAAGAATCTCTGGCCTAGGCCACATAGACCTTTACAAGTGAACAAAATCCAAGCTGGGGTAGCTCAGTAGAGCATGAGACTTTTAATCTCAAGGTTGTGGGTTCAAGCACTGCAGGGAGTTGGACTAGCTGATCCTAGTGGTCCCTTTCAACTCTATGATTCTATGACGGTATCACAATCTGAGATATTATCAGAGAAATGTCTACTCTCTGTCTTGGATGACAAAGCAAGCACTGCTAATAGTGATACAACACAGTTGCTTATACTTTACATTTTAATTTGTTTTATTGAGTCTCTTTGTTGCTATGTAACAATTTCAGAAGATTTCGTAATATTGATTTCAAATATTTCTTTCTCAAATATTTCATTTTGGTAAGCTTAGAACTTCAGTCATCAAAATACATTTTCACAAATCAATTCAGTGCTGGATACTATGAGTTTGCCTCATTCCTCTCTAATTACTATGCAAAGAAAATAAATATTAGATATAATTTATTGATGTCCTTTGTAGAATGTTTTGTGGTCAGTGAATAATGACAGAGGTAGAAGCACTTCTTGGAGTCACCTGGGGGCAATGGATAGAGATTCAATGGTGAAATTAGCTGGCAGGCGGTTTTCAACTTGCTCACTCTGTGCTACTGAAGTGAGATTATTCTACATAAAAATCTAAATCTCCGGTTAGGAGGGAATAAAAATGTTTTTAAAATATGCTTCTTTTAGTGCATATACATCAAAGAACAGGCCTTTACCAGACATCCCTTGCCCTTGCAAAAAAATTTAAATGCTCAAATTGTGCCCCTGTAGCAACTCATGGATATATACTCTGCAAAAATATACTGTGCATGGAAGAATGTATAGGAATTGTGGATTCTCTAGTCATTTTTTTCAGGTACAGATTTCCACTCTAAGAACTGGACTTTCATGACCCAACCAATCAGGAAACCACCTTAGAGGCTACTTCTAAGTAACAGTTATATATATAATCAAGGCTCCGCAGTCAGTTCAACACACCTGAAATTTGCTATGTGAAGCAGTTACCCAAAAATTTGGTTAATGGAAATGAATAGACCCTTTCCAAACAAGAATTTCATAGAGAGCTACCAAAAATACACTATATCTTGGAGTAGTTCCTCAGAAAAGTTGCTTCTTAGGAATTTATTAAAAACACATTCAGGATTTTATTTTTTATTTTTCTAAAACCCATCTTAACTGTTACTCTGTTAAGTAGGAGATGGAGAAGAGATTGCAATCAAATGCAGAAGGACCGTGGGGCTATAATATTTTGGGGGATTTAATATTGCAATGAAAATGAGCATGTATTTGCTGTGTGTTCTTTTGGTATTAAAAAAAGGTGTTGAAAAAGAAAAAGACTCATTCAACAACACCAGGCAGTACAATGTTGAGAATGCCAAGCAAACAAACAAACAAATAAATAAATAAACCACTAGGGAACTTTTCCTCTGAAACCCAACTGAAATGAAGAAAACTGGGGGGAAACCCATTCATTTCAATGGCATGTACACAGGATAACCTTTCTGGTGGATTTTCCCTGACAACTCTGGCTTATATGACATACTGCATTATATAGAAGGCCAGAAGCGCAAAAATCATTTTCGGTTCGAAAGTGTTATTTTCTTTTAAGTACATATAAAATATGGCTTTAAAGTGCTTCTTAACCATTCCTTCCATTCTTCTTTCGTGACTATCTTTGTGATTGCTTATGCAACCCTGGGAAAAATGTAAATTGTATTTCCTCATGGCAAATTGCAACTGAATTAGTCTACTGGGCGGACAAACAACACAATCAAATTCCCTGGCTTTTTATTGAACCTCTACTTGACTTAGTATACATTTGAAAACAAAACAAAAAAAGATCGTCTCTCTCAGGGTCTCTGACATTGCAGGCCATGAGAGATTCAATGTCACTCCCAGCATACAAATTTATTAGTCTATAAAATTTGACACTCTCTTATTTATTCACAGAAAGGACAAATGAGATGTTTTTTTTTCATACTTACTAGAAATATCTGGGAGTGTTTATATGCTGCTCCATCTGGAGGATGCAAATAGTGAAGGCCTACTTTACAATTCAGAAGGCAAAGACCCGCTGAAGGATAACAAATGACTTCATGGTGAAACAGCTATTGAAATTCTTTCAGTACGTGATATTAAAAACAACTGAACAAACAGAGATAAGGGGCAAATAGGATTTGAAACAGACTTCTTTTTTTTTACCAGAAGAAAAACAAATGAAGCTCCTAGTTGAAGCTTTAACATTGCAGTAATTTTGTAGATAGTTTAGCTTTGGCACATGTGATCCATCACTACATGAAAGGTCACCGGCCAAGGTTCATTAGCCCAAAATTTGATCGGTTACATTAGGTTGTCACCGTGGGGCATGCTTCTAGCTTTGAAGGGGCACTGTTTCTTCTCTAGAACGTACTAGGGATGCTCTTCTTAGTATTAAAATTAGCTAATCTTGGTTAAATCCCACTAAAAACTTGATAAATCTGCTCTGGATAAATTTATCTCAAAGCACTTGGTGCTAGGTAATCACAAAACAGTTGCCCAGGTGGTCACACACTCACCGCTGCATGGTGTGTTTTTTTAAGAATATCTGCCAGGCCCTAGTGAGAAGCTATTACGACGTTTATTTTAAATCCTGTAAAAGTACTTTTAATTGTTATGAAATAAATCCAGAGTCAATCCAGGTTTACATTAAGAGCTAATCAGTCGGGACCAATTTTGTTAAGTATGAAAATGAGGAAGAGATAGCTTTAAATGTTCTGTCTCCATGGAAATACGTGTGATGTCATCATTTGCCAGCAGATGTACGGTAGCCCCTCTTTGGCCTATGGTCACACAGACCATTGCTGGCCAGGAATAGAGTTAATAAGGGAGAATCTCTCTGCTTACAACTATTTTGTGAAGACTGTATTTTACCATAATGTGTGGATAGAAAGATAAAGATATATAGGCATAGTAGTCCGGTAACATAATTTTAAAATATGTTCCATGTTTTAAACATAACTAGATAAACTCTCATTTGAACACAATTGCAAACGAATGTTGTTTAAGCAGGTGCCAATAGATCTGCCAACGATGATTTATAAATAGAAAATCAGCATTGGGAAGATATTCCCTCCCCTACCCAAACTCTGATGAATTTCACCCTCCAATCATTTGCCAGTGCTAATTATGAATTGTTGTAACAAGCATCTGGAAATCCACATCCAACACTGCTTTCAGACCTAAGCTAAGATGGAACACCAGTATGTATGTAAAATTAATCCACAGTTAAGGCTACATAGTGAAAGAAAATTGGTTTGTGGCAGACTAGGGAGGAAGAAAAAGGAAGTGTTCATTTTCAAAGCTGGTTCCCAATTTGTAGACTATGTATAGACTGCAAAGTACTATTGGTATCTCTACACTGGAGCAGTGCAACGACTTACTGGGAGGCAGAGGCAGTGAAAAAGGTTTGGGTTTTTCCCTGCTTAAAGTTAAGTAGGCAGTTTCCATGAGTCTTCTTTACTTGTATCAAGATGTCTAAAACGGTTCAGTACTTAAAGGGTCAAAATGTATTATCATCTCAGTTCATCTAATAAGTAATGTTTTTGCCAAACAAAACCAATTCCCAATAAATTCTCACTGTATTTGTGTGCACCAATTTGATTTAGAGGCCTGTGGGGAGACACCATTTGGTAGCTCAGGAACACAGAGGGGTAGGTGGTGCTGAGGAGAAAGCAAAGCTCATGTGCCAGAAGTGTTATTGTGTCAGGTTGATTTATTGAGTGAGCTTCACTTCACCGAATGTTCCGAGATATTTATTTCCCTAAAGGCTCTGCAAAGATATGAACAGACCTGCATCCACAGATGTCATCATTGCTCATTTTACCGAGTCATGAAATTTCCTCAACTGCAATTTGTCCATCTAAAATTGCTGTAACAGGACAAAGTCAACAGTAGCTTCCCTCTCCTGTCCCTCCCATCTGTAAAGTGCTACTTTGCAAACATTACCTTGGGACTTTGTGACTCGGTATCATTTTTCTGAATATTTATGTGGCAACTCCAGTTTAAGAATATGGACTATACTGGAGACAAGTGTAATCTTAAGAGCATTACACTTTCCTGATAATTACTACACTACAAATTTGAAAACGGTTATATTCAAAATGCTTTTTTTTAAAAAAAAAAACTTACATGGCAGATAAAATATAAAGTAAGAAACCTTCAAACGGCATTTTAGATTCTTGTGGTCTACAAGATCTCCAGAATCACCTGTTTTGCCCAAAGGTTGCTCTTATTGTTATGGGTTGCATTCAATTAAGTATTACCCACAGCAGACACACTGAAACTTCTTGTTGTTGCTTAGTCGTTTAGTCATGTCCAACTCTTCGTGACCACATGGACCTATCGACCCTAAATTAGTCATGTCTCTTAATTGCAGTGGATCTACTCTGAGTGGAACTTACACTGAATACCACCTAATCAACTTGTATGGCACCTTGCAGAGTAACCTAAGCAATAAAACTACCCAAGAAGTTTAATCACTGAAACTGCAATGGAAATTAGCTTAATTTCGACTAGACTAAGGAGCACTAAGGTGCCACAGATGCTAATGACTGCATGAGCCCATAAATTTTCTAAACTGATGGTTTTAATTTTTCTTGACTCAAAAATGGGCTATAAGTGTTTCCAAAATGGGGCTTAATACTGCAGGTAGGTCATTGAGACCACAAACAGGTAACTGACAACAGTTTGTTTGTTTTTTAACTTTGTGGATTTCTACCATATTGAATCCAGACTAACTGGGGAGTGAGGGTGGAGATACAGGCTGACATCTGGTTGACAACGATGTTGTGTGGATGCTGTAAAAGAACTTGCATGTATGAGGAGCACCAATCCTTGTTAAAAAACCTGTCTGGAAGCACTCTCTGGTGTTTTAGGAATTCTGGGCTTGGAAATGTTCTGATGGTGTTTTCTTTCGTCAGCCATGTTCACGCATCATCACGAATCAGACTTTCTGGCATTGTGATTTACCAGGAACGAGCATGTTGCCTGATCATTCCGTTTGTTCCTCCCCCAGCTGGCATAGGCAAGATAAGCAAATTTAGGAAAACTTTTCTTCCCATTACTTTCTAATGTTTCTTCCTAACAAGTTTCAGCAAGCCAACAATAAACCATTGCTTTAAGTTGGCTAGTGACTATGTTATGTTAAGCACAAAGGCAAATCTTTTGCACCAAGCATGGGGTGCCAAAGCAGGCACGGCAACTATGACATCCAATGGAAGGCAAGAGGCGAGTGGGCCAGATTCTGGTGTTGAACAGGGCGCTGCTGAAATTTGAGACACCAAGGTCCGCCACTCTGAAGGAGAAACAATCCCTGGTTTGGACATAACGTGAAACCAAAGTCCCCTGTTTTGTTTATCTTACTCACCCAAGGGGCAAGCAAAGCAACAGCAAGTAGACAATATGAACTAGTAAATGGAATGTGGTTTCACCATTTCAGATAGAAGGACAGAGACGTGTGCACCATAGGAAACAGCTTAAAAAGGAAGGCAACATAAATTTACACAATAATCGTAAATACTTTTGGATGCAATTCTATACCCAGTTTCTATTGAACACAACAGGATTTACTTTTGAATGAACATAAACAGAATTGTCCTATAAGAATGCCATTACCAAATATAAAAAGTAAGGGAGTCTATAATCTATAAATTATCAGTTTAAGAACTAGAAGACAGGGTGAAAAGATTCAGACCCTTGGGATCTACTACTTAGTCCTCTGCTAAAATACTGAGGCTTGCCATCCAGAGCTATATGTAAAACAGTGGCTCAGGTGGGCAGAATAAGCTAAGAATTAAGTGACAGGGAGACTCTGAGCACATGCTCAGCCCAGGAATTTGTGACCAGTACCAGAGCCAAGCTCATAAGTCCTTTCACCAACAAATCAATTTCTGGTTTTCTTCCAAGCATTCCTTTTCAGCACTCTGCTTTTTGGAGATGGGGGGGGGGGGAGAGACTTTTCAAATGCTTTTTGCTAGTCGACTGAAAATCTGAAGCCCTTGCCAATGATCCTGAGTTCTACCTTCTTCCCACCCTTATTGTAAGGGTCCTTTTAAGGGTTTCGAATGGAGTGGCTATTAAAATAAGAAAGTCTTTTTATGTCAAGATGTGTAAATTATTAAAATTCTGATTTGAAACAAATGGCTCCAGTTACTAAAAAGATTAACAGTCCAAGGTCTTTCTTTTCTTTTTTTAGAAATAAAAATTTAAGCCCAATAATCTTTGTCATGCAGCGAAAGGGGAAGTTTATTGAGGCAGGCATATTTTTAAAAACTATGTTAGCATCCTATGACAGAATATGCTGGCTTATTTAAATATGTTAATATTTCTCATTATGCAATTAACAATAACCTTCATCCATTTGTGAAAAACATTTTGCCAAGCATGCACATAAAAAATTAGCAAGTGAAGCAAAATCACCTTAATTTGCTTTGGACCAGCAAATAACCAACTAATTTGCAGAAATCCCTGCCAAGCACTCATATTAAATGCTTCATGCTTATTTTATGACCTCTGCTGCTCTTCTCCTTCCCAGGCCCTGAATCATATGATCATTAACATATTGCAAGGTCTGAAACTTTATTTTTTACATTCTTTAATTAATGCCTGTTTATAGAGGGCCATAGGACTTCAGATCCAGTTAATGAAACTTCTCTCCCCCAGGCCCCTGGAGCCCAATAGAGAGATTTCTCCTCTGTTGTTTTAGTAGCTTTTTTCCAACTGTTTGTTTATACACACTTAATTGATCTCTTTAGTCCCAGAAGCATTCCAGAGACACAACCTGTTCCAAGGCAAGCTAAAGTCTCCCCCCTTCTTTTTTTATAAAAGCCCTGATTGCCCAAGGTTATCAGTTTTAATTTGAAAGTTGAAGATTCAGCTTTATTTACACTGTCTAAAAGACAAAATTGATATGGGCCCCGAAGTCTTCTGGTTTCGGAGTAGCTACAAACACACACTGTATATAATTATTTTGATGTAGAACTAAGTAATTACTAAATGCTGCTATGTCTTGTTTTATTGCATTTAAGAAACTCACTCTTCATAACAAGTTGAAAATAAGAACAAATCAGACTGCCAATGCATGAAATGTTCATGGCTCTTCAATTTACATTTTACATATTCCCTATGACAAGACTTTCTATTATGCTATTCTCTTTTTTCCTAGCATAATTAAATTAAAAAAGTAATTGGATGGTGCTGCACACTGCTGCAATGTCTTAATCACATAGACAAACAGTTTTACAATAGCTTACACCATTTGCCACATGGGGCAATGGCATCATTGTACCACGCTATAAACTAGAGAGAGATATCACATACCAGCTACCAAGGCAATGTACTGAATCTCTAGGTGCCTGCTTGTGAAAACAGGAGAGGGAAGTACATTTGCTATCTTGATTGGCAACTTCATGTCTGAAATCTTAATTAACTACAAGTGACCAAGGCTGCCAAGAGAAGAGGGGGAGGAATTTGTGGGTATACAGTTCCATTTAAATAAAAAAAGCTAATTTAGTTTCCAGCCATAAAAATCCATTCTCAAAAAAGGACAAGAGTTTAGTCAAGAGTTTATAGCAGCAGCTTAATGTTTTAAAATAGAAACCAGAAATATGAAAAATAGCAAAGAATGCACGGTTGTTTCTAACTAGTCCCCTCTAGCTCACACTGGCAGCAGTTTAGATTGTCATCCAAACCCTAAACTGGATAATCCTAACTACCATTAGTTGAAATAAGTCAGCTTCATAAACTATGCCTTAAAGTTGGTTCATTTCCACTGAGCAGAGTTAAGATCAAGCATAGTTTGGATGGGTTTAATAGGACACAGCCTGCTGAGATAAATAAAAAGAAGCAAAATACTGTGAATTCCTTTCTCATGGTCATGCCAGATTAGGAGGGTAAATGCTCAATGACATCACATTAAACCATCCTTTAGCACATGGGTTGGCAAACTAAGGCCCAGGGGCCGGATCCGGCCCAATCACCTTCTAAATCCAGCTCGCGGACAGTCCAGGAATCAGCGTGTTTTTACATGAGTAGAATGTGTCCTTTTATTTAAAATGCATCTCTGGGTTATTTGTGGGGCCTGCCTGGTGTTTTTACATGAGTAGAATGTGTCCTTTTATTTAAAATGCATCTCTGGGTTATTTGTGGCGCATAGGAATTTGTTCATTGTTATTTTTTTCAAAATATAGTCCGGCCCCCCACAAGGTCTGAGGGACAGTAGACCGGCCCCCTGCTGAAAAAGTTTGCTGACCCCTGCTTTAGCATTATGTCCAAACTGGCTCAAAGAGCACTAATATACAGTGAGAGAGACCTTTCAAGAGAAATAATTCAAGTTTTGCTGCAGCTCCAAGAGTATCCCTTTTTATCTTGTATTCTGACTTCCTCAGCTTTGTTTCTATGCCCCTAGTTCAATTATCTACAGCCCAATATTGGTTATGAAAAATGTGAGCTTCTTCTATTTCTCCATTAAGTTGGAGAGGGAATCTCCTCTCACACACACACGTATCTTATATCTGCATTGTTTTCTTTCAAACCTAAATGTGAGGGTGATAACATGGACTCAGATATAAAGTATGGGATACATGCTACCCACACAGAATATGGAATGGCGTGGTTACATTAAGCCAGCTCTAAGAGAACCTTTGTAGATAATGTCAGCAATGAGCAACTTTTCCCCCTGGGACCTCACGCAAATGATGGGTGTTCTGGATTAACTAAAAATCCAGAAATAAAAGTGTTTTGGATTAACTAATCCAAAA
Source organism: Podarcis erhardii (assembly GCF_964252035.2). NCBI lineage: Eukaryota > Metazoa > Chordata > Lepidosauria > Squamata > Lacertidae > Podarcis > Podarcis erhardii. Next base: position 99,351,605 of record NC_138508.1, on the reverse strand, counting down.
GAAAGACTACACTCCTTCTGTTTTCACCATGACAATCTCAGATTAGAATTCCCAGCGGTATTCAGGTCTACTCAGAAGTCATCCCCACTGGTTTTAACAGAGTTCTTCTCAAATGAGTATGCTGCTACTGTTCTGGAAAGAAACTGAAAGCAATTCCTTTCTGATTTTAGTATAGATGCACATACATACATTGCAGAAGTCTACCAACTTGTTCTCAGGCAACTGGGATGGGAGAATGCTTTCCCCAAAGCCATACAACCAGAAAACAACGTTGTCTGAAAAAGAATCAATCTATTTTTATCAAATGCTGCCCCTCTCCGTTGTTCTGAAAGAATACAGAGGTATGGGGAAACGTGTTTTTTTAAAGCCTGGAAAAATAAGGAACCCAAGAGAAAGGAAGAAATGGGGGAGTTTGGGGAGACCCGATGGACATCTACATAAAATTGGGTTAGAGCTGCAGGTTGCTCTCCTTGGGGTATTCATTTATCTCCTGGACAACTGACAGCCCATGTGGAGTAACACAATCAAAATTAAAGTCCTGTATTCAAATCCTCCACAAACCATGAAATGCACTGAGATTGAGCTGTCATTATCTCTCCACCTAGGTTACCTCACATTCTGTTGCAAGGATAAAATGCCGGGCATGTCCCTCCCTGACTTCCTCTGAGAAAGGCCTTCTCTGCTGCCAGATCTTCCTACAGAGCGGTCTGCTTCCCAAAATCAAGATCATTTCCTGGATGGCTAAAAAAAACCCTAAGGTGGTGGTTGCTGCTGCTGTTATTATGTGAACTAGTTTGATACCTAAACTGAGGAGCCATAAATCTGCAATAGGCCAGGAAACCAGATTCGGAAGCCATTGTTTGAAGTGGATTTGCTAACCATAGCTTGTGGTAGATCAGGCTTGGCATGTGGACTAAATTTACAAGCCACAGTTATGGCCTGTACTTGATCTCCTCCAGAGGGCATTCCACCTCAAGACAGGACTACTGAACAGATGGAAGCAGATAAGCAGATGCAAGCCACAATTGCCCTCTTAGGTTTATACACTCAAACCAGGATTTAACCTGGTGTTTGAACTGAGCCATGGGGGAAAACCTCACATTTGAAGCAGTATTCAGACTAAGCAGAGTGTGAAAAATGAAGGTCGCTTTCTCACAGTTAAAAAGTCAAATCTCGGTGCAAAAGAGGGAGAAAAGACAATATACTTCTCAGTCTCCCGTTGAATATGGCGTTAACGTTGTCCGGATTATGCTCAGAGGCATCAGAGTCCCAGGTTTATTGGGAAAACTTTTCAAAAATAAATAAAATGGCAAAATATCCAGAATTAAGATCACAAAAAAGTATTAGGGCATAAGTAAACAATCTATTAATATTTCATGTGCTGGTTGGGGGGGGGGAGTTAGCACATTCTGTACAACCCAAGACAAACAGAAGCTAAAATAAATCTTTACAATATAATTATTCGTTCACTCTAAGTTTATCTTTTAATCTCAGGCATGTACCGCTCAAGGTGACAGACTAATGATTGACAATTTACAATGCCTTCGTAGGAAATAAACCAATCAGAGATGTGCCTCCACAGTTCTGGCCTTATTTTCAAATGTATCTGTTTCCAAAGAGTTCTACTGATTAGAGGAAAAGGCACACAGTGAGCAAACATCATTTACACCTCTCTCCATTCCAAACTTGAAAACCCGCAGACAGGAAACATTTTGGTTTTGCAGCTGTTTAAAAATAGAAGTCACTATTTGGAGATATGAAAATCAGGAACAGTCATCAGATAGTACTCATAGAGAATTATAGGGGTGTTTCACACAGCTAGAGCAGGGGGGGGCAATATTTCCAAAGGTCTGGAATCCCGAAACCTGTAAACAAAATCTGTGGAGCAGATAAAATTTTAAATGGCACAATGCAATTAAAGCTGAATTCAATTTGAGTGCACCCCTGTCCATCTGTCAGGGAAACAAAAGCTGAGAAGCTCCATTATTGCTGAATCCCTGCTCTTGTTAATTTGCTTGCTGAGAGATTTCAATTTCTAGGAAGTGCACAAATTAGTGTTCAGCCAGGGCTAGATCCTCAGTAAGTATAAGCAGATGGTGGAAATCAGCCCTAATCAAGTGGCCAAAGCCTCACCCCCCCCTCCCCAGTCTGATTAAGGTATTTTAATCCTTTCCTATTGCCCGCTGTAAAACAAATATTCAAAAGGATTTTCTTTTAATATTCAGTGTTCTTAATAACAAAAATGAAACTGAAGTTTTGGGCAGATAAATCTGTACTTACCAGCGCCCATCAAGGATAATATTTTGCACTGCTGAATTATCTTAATTTTAGGTTTCATATAATAAGTATTTGTGCTTTAGCTATTAAAATCAATGCTGTGTCATAGTCCTTTTTTTCTTTAAGGACTGTTTTAGGAAAACGTTTTAAACTAGGGAGATCCAAGAACTGAATCATATTTTGCACTAAATACTTTGTTTCCAGAGCGGAAAAGATTTATCACATTAACACTAATATCAGTAACATTAGTATCCAATATATTGGAAAATAATGTTCATATCATAAACATTCTGACTGTGCTGACATTTGCAAAGTACAGGTATTATTGGAAATAATTTCCAAACAGAAAATAACCTTGCATCTATTAATATGGCCCAGGTGAAATGATCTATTTAATGAGTACAACTGAAAAACTTTGAGTGGCATTACACTACATCTTGCTCAGAGTAGAACCCATGAAATTGATGAACGTGACTAAGTTAAGTCCATTGATTTCAATTAGTCTACTCTGAGTAAAACACAGTTGAATACTATTCCTGTTGTTTTCCATTGAAATCAATAGGGCCTACAACAAAAACTCAGATGTAAGTCACACTTAAACTGTGCAGAGGGCCATATCCTTAAAGTTGCTTAGGTCTGGTTGGATTCTGCCCATAGTGATGGAAAATAGGAACATTTTGATGTGTGCTCCAAAACAACTATGACCTGAGAAAGGCCTTTTCAGTAGCCAAGCCTTGGTCTTGGAATTCTCTTATCCACCTTCCCCTTCATTCATGATTTTCCACTGCACTGTGAAGATCTTTTTTATGAAGGCTTTCAGCTGTTAGTGATTTTAGTGAACTTTAACAGACAGGGGTTTTCTTGCTGTTGTTTTTATAGCTTCTGGGGTTTTTTGGCCTCTCTCTCTCTTTTAAGTAATTGTATTCCATTGTACTCAATTGAATTTTATTGCAATTTTCATCCCTATCCGTATTGTTTTCCATTTTTTTTTTGTTAGCTGCTTGAACTTTTTGGAAAGGCAGGATACAAAATTATCTAAATAAATAGTTGCGGAAATCCTCTTATTCAAGTTAGTTTCGTTGTTGTACATAAACTTCAAAATCAAATATTATTTTCAAAAGGAGCACTAAAGAGCCTGTCTTATGCTTTTTCTCCCATGTGTGAATTCTGTTAATGCAAAACAGACTTCGGAAGAGAAATCAGTTGCACATTCTCAGCAGTTTAATTGCAATGTCTACAATACGCCCAGAGTCAAGCATCAGTTTATTTAAGCCTGGCATGTGAAAATATCCAAACGTTACAAAAGACAGAAATAAATTATATGAGTAGGTATAGTGTAGGAGCTAACAGCGTACATGTGACCCTGGTTTTAATATTATCTTAGCAAGGAATCTAGAACTCAACAGAAATCAACCTGCCGCTGTAAGGGGGGGGGGTATTTTATAGAGTTGTAAAGCATTATAAATAGAAATGAATATAATCTTACAGTCTGAAGACTCTTGTAATTTCTTTATTATAATTTCATATGAGAATTGATCCAAGATGTCATGTGCGGGGGGAATGGGACAGAGTAGAACAAAACTACTACATTGGATTACAACCAGTGCTTTTTCTGGGAGGACGCATACCTCTAAACATTTTGATTGAGGGGCAGTATTTCAATATGAGTAGGAAAATGGAAGTACCCCTAAACATTATTTTAGGGGGGAAAGCACTGCTTAGAACTATGTACCAGGATCAGAAGAGGAGAGGGAAGGAGGCAACAATTTTATCAACATTCTCTAATTCCAGTGCTTTTGGGGGAATTAGCCACTTTGCAGCAACAAAATATATGTCCCTAAGTTTAAGGAAGAAGCCAGGATGGGGAGAGGAGTAAGAGAAGGGAGAGCTCCGCTGTAACTGGTAGGCAGGGCTGCCCTGCCCATGAGGCAAGGTGAAGCAGCCACATTGAAAGGTGCAGGCCGAAAGCAGCGCCCCTGCCGGCACCCCACTCACCCCACCGCCAGAACCTGTAGAGTGCATTAGATCTCACCAGAATTCACCATTGCCACAGTGCAAACTATTTTGCCCCCGTGACATGCTACACCTCCTGAAAAGTCTAGCTTGTAATCAGAGAGAAATTTATTTGAAAAGCAAATCCCTTTTACTTCTTCCCACCCCAACCCCAAAGTATCTAGCACAAGAGCCCCTGGACCTATCTGAATATTCTGCACGTTACTTTCCCAAGAACACCTCCCTGAGGTCTGCAGTTCAGATCAACTGCTCACAAAAAGCATGGAGAATTAAGTGATTCCTAGTCCACCCTGCCAGAAACCCACTACAGAAATCCTTCTGAGACCTTGCATGATTCATTACTTCACAAGGGATACTGTGCCTTCAAATTTCATCCAATTTCTCCCAAACCTTTAAAAGGTTCGAGCCATTTACTTTTTCAAAAAAGAAAAAAGCCTTAAAGGTGTTCAGCACAAAAGCCCCTGGGCCTATTGGTATGTAATCTGGTGTGCTTTATCTACTCAGGAATTTCAGGGTTGCCATATGTCCTCTTTTTCCAGGACATATCCTCTTTTTCATGGGTAGAGTTGTCATAGTGATCGATAGTTAAAAGTTGAAGTCAGCAAATGTGTCCTCTTTTCCCCTCTTCAAAATATGGCTACGCTAGTTAGTATACCAGCAAATTTCACCCATTTCTGTTAAATGAGGGGAAAGTTACAGCCATTTTTTTATTTACCAGTAGTAGACTGGAGAATGAAAACGAAGGAAACTCAGGTGAACCCAGTGCCAAATCAGGTAGCCTACAAAGCACCTCAAACTGAGGCAGGCTGTTTCCCAAAGGTCCAAATAAAGGTCCAAGCTGAATCTTGGGGCTGCTGCACTAGATGTTACACTTATAACATTTACACCCAGAAGGGTTATTCTAGTAGTAGACAGCACTGCAGCATTGTAACTAGGGCGAGGGAAGAGGAAATGTACTTCACATGCAGATATGAACTAAGTGCATTCCTTCACTGCATGCTTCTGGTATATATAAAAAATTACCAAACGGAGCAATTGTGATAGATCGCAGAATAATCTGATCAGTGAAGTATTGACTGTACGTCTAAGCACAACAGCTTTTTTTAAGATTCCAATCCTATGCTCATTATCTTAGAAATAAATCCTATTAATTCCAGTGTGACTTATAACAGTTTATAATTCCTTACACTTGTTTGCACAGAAAAAGGCTGATAGGTTAAATGCCATTTGGAACTTCCTAGTGTGTCCACTTTAATGGAGTAGAAATCATCCTTCATTATTCAAAGTAAAAGTTTCATTAATTGTGGCTAAAGTATCATGACCTTCTCAGCTTTGGGAATTGAATCTTAAATTTTTGTGCTCTTTGGATAATAAATTTCAATCCTCCCAGCGGAAAGGGTAAATTTCAATTGCAGAACTTAACATCTAACAATTAAAAGCTGTATAAGAACTAGAGACTAATGCAAACATAAAAGTAAGGATCCAAAATGGCTTGTAGCTAACAATAAGGAATACAAAATTGCCCCTTACAAAGTTATTTAGTGGGGAAAGATATGGAATACTAACCAACAGTTCTGCAATATATTAATGCCTTCTGTCTCACAGTGATCTGTAAATGACTTTGTGATAATCCACATTTGATTAAAATGTAAGGCTACTATGATTTATTTATTTTTTTACAAAAGCAAGCAAGATAATAAAATGGTGGGATTAGAAATGAATTCTAGATATTTTAATTTGTGTTGGAGAAAGGATTATTTCCATTTGTCTATGAAAAAAAATTGTGGAGACAAGCATCCTTATTTAAAGTAACCAGGAAAACATTAAATAGAGGCAAGGCAAAGAATGCAAAGTGAAGCTGCATACTTAGGATTGTGTTATTATGCAGACATAATATTCTTGATAGGCAACTGCAACCACGTCACAGACTGACACTCTCTCTCCTGACTCTACTCTTCCTCTATGCAAATTTCCCTCTTTCCACTTTTTGAAACTAACCATGACTGGCCTAAGGAATGTGAGGATTAATGCGAAAACATTGTTGCCAAAAGTTTGCAGCAATGTGCTGGTTTTTACTTATAAATGTTGTAAGTGTATATTTTGCTAGCTATCCAGTCTTTATGCACTGGGAAATATATTTTCCCCTCACAAGGTTCTAGAAACGATGACGACAATGGTGACAACCAGGACCACACAATGGGCACTAAGTAGCTGGCAGTTATTCGCACCGAATTTCCTGTTGTCCTCTTGCTGCTATAAACTGAATTCTGAGAAGTAACCAAAACAGAATCTTACCAGTATTTCTACCTCTTACTTTGCCTCAGTCTTTTGCTTTAGTTTATTAGCGAATTGTCATCCTGTATAATAGTTCATTTTCATTCTAAAGGCATACAGTGGTACCTCGGGTTAAGTACTTAATTCGTTCCGGAGGTCCGTACTTAACCTGAAACTGTTCTTAACCTGAAGCACCACTTTAGCTAATGGGGCCTCCCACTGCAGCTGCGCCGCCGGAGCACGATTTCTGTTCCCATCCTGAAGCAAAGTTCTTAACCTGAGGTACTATTTCTGGGTTAGCGGGTCTGTAACCTGAAGCGTATGTAACCTGAAGCATATGTAACCCGAGACACCACTGTATTGCAACTTTAAATAAGTTCGTTTATTTAAGAACACCGTGTTCAACTACACTATGACCACTACATCCCAGATTCAAAAGATTAAAATCCCAAAATATTTACCTAGTTGTCTTAAATGTCTTCAGCATCAAACCAGACATTCCTCTCCTACATCAAGGGTTATGAAGATCTTAAGAAAATGATCCCTTACAGTGCAATCCTATATATGCCTACTCAGAAGTAAGTCTCATTGGGTTCAATGTAACTTATCCACCAGGTAATTGTGTATACAACTGCAGCCTTAGTTTACTTCAGGCTTTTGGTTCGCCACAGTCAATAATTATGATTGGAGCCAGTTAATCTAGAGAAATAGGAGTCTCAGAATAAGACCATATCAACGTTTACCACATCAGGTGATACAAGGAATGAAAAATTCCTTATGTAAAAAGCCTCCCCCAAAAGCCCCAAGATTGTATATATCAGATATTCTCAAGTCTGCACATACTTCAGAATCATGTTATTCACATGGCCCTATTCACAGTGGCAAGTGTGGGAACCCCATTATGATGCTCTAAACAACCATGTGAGAACTTAAGAAACAATCCTAACTCTCCCCCACTCACCTCCCGGCCTAGTGGGGCTTCCCAGAGATGCAGGACCATGGCAGAAGGTGGTGCACCAGCCTAGAACTGCTGCTCAGACTGGACACCCAGATTGGTCCTGATGCTTTCACATTACAGCAGCAGGCCAGCTCGGAAGCCGACGGATCCTGGGCCAGCTCAGCCCCACGCCTTCCCCACAACTTCAGCAGGTAGAAGAGGGAGCTCCTCTATGGCAATCAGGAGGAAGACAATGAAGGGTCGCAGGAATGAGTGGAAGGGCAACTCAGCACAAAGACAGTTGGGATTGCTCTGAAAATGATTTACCGTAGATTCTGGCGTATTAGGCGACTGGGTGTATAAGACGACCCCCAACTATTGCTGTTCAATTTTAGAGTTATAGAGTTTGAGCGCTGCCAGGGGCAGAGCACGCACTCCTCCGCTGCCTCTGCCGTCGCAGCAGCAGCAGCCAGAGGCAAGGCGTTTGGCAGACGAGCACCGCACTCAGAAGGACTTTCCACGTCCCCTTCTGTGGGGAGGGAGGAGGAGCGACAGCAAAAGGGGCGCACCACCTCGCCGTGGCAGGCTCTTCTTCATGGCACCCACAAGCCGAGCGAAGCCCTGTGTGGCCACGGCGGAGGCCGAATCCGGCTCCCACGGCAGCAGCAGGCGGGCGGGTGAGCGCCACGCTCGGAAGGACTTTTGTGTCCCCTTCTGTGGGGAGGGAGGAGGAGCGACGGCAGAAAGGGCGCCTCTGCTCACCAGCTCCCTCTCCTCCTTCCCAACGCGTATACCCAGTGTATAAGACGACCCCTGACTTTTGGGGTGATTTTCCAGGGATAAAAAGTCGTCTTGTACGCCATAACATACGGTAATGTATTTATTCTACCTTTTAATAATATATATATATACATTCAAATAAACCCATTTTGAAGGTACAAAAAATAATGTTACAGGAAAGAGAAGATCACTTAATGCTAGAAATCTCAGATGTTATGCAAAAGTTGTATGTGCCTTTGTCAGGGCAATAGATACTTAAAGGTCTAAAGCTACACAATTTGCCAGGACAATGATCCACATCATCAAGAGATCTAAAGATTAGCCTAAATCCAGGAACATTTTTTTCCTACTAATAAGTAAGTCTAGAAAAGCAGCAAGGTTTCATTCATCAGTACAAGCCAGATTATTGCAAGTGCTTGAGTTCTGCTTTCGGTACAGTGATGAAAACAACATTCTTATATTCAACTCTGCTGTCAAAAAGGTACATACTGAACTTTAGGGTTCTAATTATCAATTTCAATTATTCAATACTGTTCAGGTATTAAACTTCAGACTGCTATTATAAGCAAGAAAGTCTTAGATACCAATGAGATATTACAAACACTGTGGAAAACCTCAATGTCTTTGACTTCTACAGAATTTCTCCAGTTTATATCCTCCATTAGTGTGAGGTCAGATAAGACTTGAATATGTATTCTACTCCTGCTTCTGTATTTAGCTCACTGGACATTTTGATGGCTCCAGAGACGAATCTTAGCAGAGCGTCTTCCCTATACTGATATGAAACAAAACTTTAGGAGTAACCTTAAAAAAAAAATTATATACAGTTTATATATTATACATGCGTATATATACATATATATAATATGTATATATTAAATAAACTTGCCAACTTTGCATAGGTGCAAGGTGAAGCTTGCACAACACTGTATTCCCAATGTGTCTGGAAAATTCATTGTCTTGATGCAAAATATAACTAAAGAGCTATAGCTGTAAGCTATATGACTGTACAAGAATTTAGCATTATCTGAACTTCTGTCATGCATTCTATCATAAAAATGTGTTCTCTGCTATGACATTTCAGTACGCAATGTAAGAACCACAATCCAATATAGAGTTACGCATCTATAGCTTTCTATGGGCTTGAGTTTGGCTTGTTGGTTCATAGCTCTATGGTAAATGTTCTTATAAACCCACATAAACAGACCAAGACACAATTTTCGAATGCAGGAAATATTCCAAAGGAGGCTAAGACTTCCCACTGACCATTTTCAAAAATTTACTCACCCTTTATCTAACACAGGGAATGTTGCAGGGAAAGGGTGAGAGGCCAGGGTGCCAAATAAGACTAATTAGCTAAAAGTGAAAATGGAAGACTGAGAAAAGACTCATAAGGAATGTAAACTACACGGGGAGGGAGGTCTGTAGGTGTCAATCAATAACAAAATGCAAACTGTCAAAGCTTGCTTTGCTAACAAACTGTCACATCAACAATATGCAGTTAATGACTACAAATTAACTGTATACCAGATGCTTGACACTTTGTTATGACACTTAGCAAGCTAGTTGACATTTGGGGGGGGATCAAAGCTTCATTAATTATACTTTGTATAACATGTACAACCTTTATGCTAATGTCCAAATATTCCTTAAAGTGAGGCTGTACAAGTGGCAAAGGCAGGTTCTGTCGCTTTCAAACACTCTTGCAGGATGTATGCTTGAGGATAAAATCCAAAAGTGGTTATTCAGTGTTATCACCAAGTCTAAAATAATTTTCCCCTTTATTTTAATGCACCAAATTAGCAGTGCTCTCCTCCTCAGTTACAGGTGCACCATGTGTGAAATAATGCAGTTACTAGCCATGGAAAGGCCTAAATATGATATACTTCTAAAGCAAAACTTTCAGGAAAACAGCACCCATGGTACACATGTATCAAAGACATATAAATAAAGTGCAAGTTTCATGAAAGCTCTTGCTTAAACAAAGTGCATTCCCCACAAAGGAGACATATAGGTAAGGACAGGTAAGGATACCCACATCAGTAGCGCCATCTTCATTAATAGTGATAGTTAACATTAGATAAAGTCTCCTAACAATGTGAAATCAACACTTGTTTACACTTTCAGTAGTTAAATGAAAAGCTGGGAATTACCTTCCAAGCTTTGAATGCAGTTTGCAGGCTCTAGTAATTAACAAACAGATTCGCAGGTGAAAACTAATATTTGTCCGTATTAAGTGACGTATACAGTGGTCATGCTGACCACATGACCCGGAAGCTGTACACCGGCTCCTTCGGCCAATAAAGCGAGATGAGCGCCGCAACCCCAGAGTCAGCCACGACTGGACCTAATGGTCAGGGGTCCCTTTACCTTTCAGTAACCTTAACCATCAGAATATCATGGAGATGTAGCAAATTAACCACAGTTCCCTCTCCCCCCCCCCCCACACACACTTAAACATCTAATAATAATGTTTCACATGTAAGTGGAATTTATTGTACTATTTCAGAGATATCCAAGAATAAATGAGGTGCATTTTTACAGTGACCCAGTAACAATGATTATCCTGCACATTTTTAATTCACATTACTTTAGTATGTAGGCCAAAGTAATTGTTTACTATTACTATTATTGGATTCTTTCATTAGCAGTACACTCATACTTAGAATTGTTATTTTAAAGATATGCTATACAGTACAACTAACATGTCTATTAGAATTTATTTTTTGTAAAATATATTACAGCATATTTCACACCAAGTGTATGAATTAAATATTCTGTTAATTCTAAACATTTGTCAAGAAAAGTACCGTATTCTGTGGAGAAAAATCTAACAATGATTAGAAATACACAAGTATGGGGAAAGGGTTTTTCCCCTTGATTAGAATTCATTTTCCTAATATACCAATTTCTAAAGACAGCTCTATTTTCGTTCTCTTAAGCATGAAAAAGGCATATGCTCAATCAAATCTGAATCTGAAATTAACCTGTCACTTTTAGACACCACATTTTAGAGGTGAATAAAAAACAGTTCTTCCTTTTAAAAGTTTTTAGTATTGAAGAAATAGCTAATAGTCTATAAGAAATGTAAAATTTTACAACAATCTTGCTATTAACATTCATAAAATTATTTCTACCTAACAAAAAAGAAAGAAATCTGGTGAGCCATTCCTGGAGAGGAAACAGGAAATCCTGCTTTTTGCCCCAATGAATGTTATGCACAGGCCACTAATAAGTAAGGAATTCATGCAGTTTACAGAATTCCCATTACCAACCTGATAGATTCTGGATACAAGATATTAAAGACGACATGTAACAAACCGAAGTAAGCCCATGTACATCCTACAAGTTTATTGTCAGAGAGATCAGCTACTTATCTCTATTAACTGAGCAGGTGGTGACAAATCTGGGTTTGCTGCCATGTAATATCTGAGATGGTTCAAGGTGGCTACACTTCGACTGGTATAACCAAATTATTTGGAGGCTGTCTCATCCCATGTCCTTGAGATTATGAAATATTAAATCACAGTCACTCTTCCTCAGTTCTTGGAACTCCTTTCCATAGGTCAGAGGTTTTCAACCTCTCTGAGTCCACAGCTCCTTTGACGAGCTCATTATTCTTATCCTGTGCTTTGCATAGCATCTCTCCCAAGCAAGAATTCTGGAGAATGTGAAACTTGCCACAATTCTGTGACGTTTTCGCTGGTTCCAATAAAGATTTGGCCCAACTGTAAATTATCATGTAGGTTCTTCTATGCAAAACAATGCTGAGCATTCCAAAAAACAAAAATCTAATACAGTAATTTTGGTCTGGGTCTTCTAACACAACTGTTGTCTTCACAGCAAAAACAAGCCATGTGGAACACTGCTCTATGCACCTTCACTACTTCACAACTGCCTCATTTTCTGCTCCCCACCTGAGTTATAAGTATCATTAGAACAGTATTTTAATTGTTCTTGTTATCCATTTTCTGTTTCTTGACTGTACACCCCAGTGTATCTTCAATTAAAAGCATACACCTGATGTGGTCTGTGTGGTGCATTATATAATGGCAAGATGTTGAGGGGGTAGCTTCTTCCTTTTCCTACCACTGGGAAGCAGCTGGTCTGTGGAAAAGGAACCAGCAGCTTGTGGAATGACAGCTGGCAGAGACAGCTCAAACATCTGAACATGTAAAACCAAAGGAGCTAAGAAAATGAACATACACTCTGTCCACTGCCTGAGGCTTCGCAATTAAATCCAGCACTATGCTGTTCTCAGGGAATAATAGGCCCAAGATGGCTAACCTACAGAGCTGGTAGCCAACAAGCTTGAGCAGGGCTCATTTGCATCCTGCTTTTCCTTTGCAAAGCCTGGAATAACTTACGTAAGCTTCCAGGACCCTCCCTGTCAGGGAGTCATCAGGGCCACACCTACATAGCTTTGACAATCCCAGATAAAACACTTATAGCTTTCAAGAAGTGAGTATGAAATTGATTCTTCAACAACCAAGTAACAACTAACTATGGTATCCATGGAGAAAATTGGGACTATACTGAAAGAAAGAGAAAATGTAGTGGACAGTTGGGGAAATGTATGTAAATGGCCATTATTTTGCTCTAAGAAAATGTTGTTGTTGTTGTTGTTGTTGTTGACAACTAGAATCCACTTGATCAGATATGTGGGCTGTTATTCTTGGTTGGCAGGTATACATACCTACAGCTTGAGTTACTTTGTTCTGACGCTGAAGTTCAGTTACACTGCAACTTCCAAAATCAGAATTACTATGAATAGAGAATAACATGTCAATTTACAGTCCTCTTTTCTGAATTAAAATATTGATCCTCATGTTGGAATAAGAATACACAATGGATTCTAAATAATAATTTAATGTTTATTGTAAATGTTCACTATTACTACTTGAATCTAACGTTTCACATTGGCTGGATTCACACTTTTATTTTAGGCTGCAACGCTAAGCACATTTACTAGTGAAAAAATCCTACCGGACGCAGTACGATTTGCTTCTGGATAAACATGCAGAGGATTGTGCTGTATATGTCCAAGAGTCAGCTTAAGGTGGCTCTTCCTCATTATTCTTTTTTTCATCTTTAAATGAAGCCCCATGCAAAGAGCTAAGGTTTAACACATGGCAGAAAAAGATTTGGGAAACCATACAAAGTGGATTATTTTGAGTATTATAACGCAATCCTAAAAGCAGCCGAGGAACAGCAGGACAGAGCACTGTGTTGCACTCATGCCAGCCTGGTGGAAGGGGGAATATTTTTCCTGGAGGGCGAGTTACTGCTCAGCTGAGGGGGCTGAGCACTGGACCACTCAGGGAATCTGCAGTCTCTGGCACCCTGACTCCACCCCATTTTGGAGCTTACCACTAGCGATTGCCAATGACAAAAACCACCAGTGCTAGCTATCTCTCTGTAGGACGAAGATGTGGGGCTCCCTTCGGCTGTCAGAAAGAAGACTGCACACCACCCAACCCCCCAGCGAATGGAGAAGAGGATGCAGAGGCTTCTTGGAGACCCAGGGAGACTTTCTGGACTGCCTTTGTGCCCATTGCCGCACATGGGGAACACCCAATCTAAGTTATTCAGCTTAACTTACAAATTGTATTGAGGATAGCTTTGTGATACAGAAAGCTTTGATAGTCTACAGCATGGGTAGGCAAACTAAGGCCTGGGGGCCGGATCCAGCCCAATCGCCTTCTAAATTCGGCCAGCAGACAGTCCAGGAATCACCGTGTTTTCACATGAGTAGAATGTGTCCTTTTATTTAAAATGCATCTCTGGGTTATTTGTGCAGCATAGGAATTCGTTCATTCCCCCCAATATAAATATATATAGTCTGCCCCCCCCCAAGGTCTGAGGGACAGTGGACCGTCCCCCTGCTGAAAAAGTTTGCTGACCCCTGGTCTACAGCCGCTGGAGTTATTTGAACTGCACACTTGATATTTGTACATTTTTTAAAAAAACAACCCAATGTTTTAGACTTCAATGCCACCCATTAAATACTAGGGAAAGTTTCTTACAGGAAACCTTTTGCATTTGTCTCCCCTGAAAAGATACTTTTCTTGCTTTTTCTGTTTTTACCTCAGGTTTATAGAGCATTAAATCTGTAGGAGGAAGTTCAATAAGACATAATCATCTTTATGGCAAATTTACAAGCCATATTTAATTTCACAACTTTATCTGCTCTGCTTTGTCTGGTAGTGCATGCTGGTAGAATAGACCCTGCCTTCTTGAGATAAACCCTGTCAGACTTGGATGAATCACCAAGTTTGGGTTTTTAAGGAGCAGATGGATCATTGTGCAAAGGAATACAGTGTGGCTGGCTTCTTGCTTCAGTCATAATTTATATTGCATTTCAAACTCTACAAGGTAAATGAATAAAAATGGAAATCTTTGTTGTACCAGCTGTTTTTCATGGGATGGTACTGTTTGAAACTTGCATATGTAGTATTATATTTGCATCCGATGTCAGTAGGGATCCATAAAACTAGGCCTTTGGTTTGAACAAGGAAAACGTGTCAAGGTGAGTATTGACTGTTTGCCACAGGGTATTGATGGTGATTGTACTTAACACTTATATTAGTTCAGTCGCTGCAGTAAAGAAAGCCTTTTGTCCTGTGTGTCATTTATTCCCCTGTTACCCCCTTAAGCTGTAATATAGGCAACTCTCACCCTGTGCTTAATAGGACTGACAAAAATCTCCTACTGCTGATATCTGTGTCATTCCATTAACTGAAAATGAGACATGATTGATAGTCAGACGAGTTTCATTTCCCAGTGTACTTTGTACATAGCAGGCATTTCCTACGTGACATTCCAGGTCTCCTTTGGTGAAGGGAATAATAGCTTCAGAGTCATTCCCATGCCAATCCAAAATGACCAACATAATAGGGTGCAACACTGCTGAGAACCATGTTGTGTAAGTAGAATGTACAAGTTTAGTAGAAAATATGGCGCAAGGCTGGATTTCCATCTTGGCTTTTTCATTCTGGCGGCTCCAATGATTTGAAGTCATCCAAAACATAACCTGGGGCATAATGTTGCCTAAAACCTTCAGGCTTGTTTAGAAGGTTGATTTAAAACTGTATTTTTGGAGTGAATATGGATCCCCCCAAAAAAGCTGCTCCATGAAAAGAAAGGCTTGAGATTTGGTGCAAAACAACAACAACAGTGCATTGATTTTTTAAAAAATGAATGGCTTCCTCTCAGACAGCAGCACAAACAGTTTATTCAGGGCAATGCACACATAAATTTGGTTTATTTGTTGGCGTTTAAAAGGGGTGCATGGAAGTGTTGTTTCATGTACAATGTTTTCTGTGCACATTCTCCACCCCCCTCCCAAAAGCCACAAATGCTGCGGTTCTAGAAATATGAACAAGATTGGCTAAGGCTGAGGGGGAGGGGGAAATCATTTGATTTATTGCTTGTGACATCGGTATGTGGTATAATGCTCTCCTGGAAACAAAATAGTTACACCTGAGGACAGTGATATAAACTCTACTTTGATTATTTGACCATTAGGCTTTGATAAAAGAACTGTAGCAGGAGTAAACCGTGTAGAGAGTGGGCTTCTTAAGATAATGAATGAGCAGCCTTCAGGTGACTTGTGTGGAATTTAAGAGTCACCTGTTTTCTCTGAACTTCATACAGCAAATAGATTTAGAACATGAGTAACGCTAGCTAACACAGCTCAAAAAACACTGTTCAAAGTAAACTTTTGGTACATCAACAATACTCTTTACAATTAATGGTGGCTATATATCTGCTCTTTGGAATAGTTATGTAACTCTTGGTTATAGGCAGAGTCTCCTTTCCTCTGAACTATGTGATTATTGGTGGAGGGGTGTCTCCAAACTCAGACCAACCCACCTCTGCTACAGGCAACAGAGGTCTTGTGAAACTCATGGTAGAGCTACAGCTGTTTTTAAAAAGACGTTTGTATTAAGAAAGTAAGACTTCCTTCTCCCGACATCACAGATTTGGGAGTGGCTTTGGCCCACTAGTCACCTTGGATTATTTATACGTCACTCTACCACAGTGAATTGTGCCCCAAGTGGCTCATGGTAAGCATCTGTTTCTCTGGGAGTCTGTGCTTTTCCGTTACCTTCTCCTCTCTGGTGAACTGTGATTACTTCTCCTGCCCTCCACCAGGATTAATCCTCTCTCTGAGTCTGTTTGTTTCCGCACCTTTCTTTCTGGGGGTCTGTGTTATTTCACCCTCCTTCTAGATAGCTGCCTTGCTTGATCACCTTCCTTCCAGAAATACACACACAGCAAGGAGAACTTGTGGATGGGCAGACAGCCGTGTAGGGCTCCCAAAAATTTGTGACTTAGCATGCCTCCCAAGAACCATAGCAGCCATTAGATGACTAGCAAAATTACCTACAGCAAACAAACAAGTTCCAAATGTTCTCATGGGCCCCGAAGGTTTAGGGACTCCTGCTCTTCCACTGATATAAGGTAGGGGGATGACTTCTACCAAGTAACTCCTCCATCTGCAGCCCCACACAACATATACCCCACAAGTCTCCCAAGTAAGATCCATTGGGGGTGCAGGTGGGAAAAAACTGTTCCATTTGTATACTTTGTGTTCTGTTCACAGAATCAAACTCAGGATCCAAGCCAATATATTTACCCATGACTCTCAAATACTGGTTTTCAAGTTTCCAGCCACCATTGTTTTCTTCTTCCCACAGCACAGGCAGTGGAGAAATAAGTAACAGGATGCTACCAAGATTTCACATGAGATTGGTATATAGATCCTTTCATTTAGGAAAAAATTAGGTACTCAGAGATAACCCAGAGATTTCACGCTGTCTTTGTGGAGAGATGAGAAGAGGATTTCAGCATAATCTTTAAATTCATCCTTCGCTACCTTTTCTTCGAAATTCTCCCCATCTGCAATATTCTCCAATTCTGTATATGGTACACTGCACAAGATGTGACACAGGGAGGTGTTCAGGGAAATAAAAGAGTGTCCAAGTATGACTGGGATGAATGCGTTGCTGGGGAGAATCTGTGAGAATATCCTAGATTGTTGCCAAATGTTGGATAGAATTCTGCATATCAAAGTTTTCATGCAGAAGTTTTCATAACTACTCCATTACTTTGCACAGTTCTGATCTTGGCTAAAGAAGACAGACTATTAGGCTTAGGCGAAGGCAGAGGAAACCTCCATACATGAAACTCATCAGTGTCAGAATTCACTTTCAAAAGATCTGCACCTAAGCCCTCAACAGGTCTGGTGTTCATTTTTTCCAATAAGCAGAGATGGAAAATGGCTGGGGAAAATACTGAAAATAATATAAACTCTGATTTTGTTCCATTTTTACCTTCTTCAAGTGGGTGGGGATGGTTCTGAAAAGAAGTAAGTGAGGAAAGTATGGAAGCTTTTGTCAGCTCTCTCATTCTTGAAAGCACTTTGCAATTTAATTTTATTTTTGCAGAGAAGCAACCTGACATTGAACCTATTGGCAGGATCTGTTTTCTTCAGCAAACATTCAGGCACCTGCTTCTCAATTCAACATATTCCCTTTTAAGTTGCTCAGTACTACCACCCACTTCAAACATCCAGAAATATGTCGAACACAAACAAATTGGGAACAAGTGTAAATTTTACTCTCAGAAGGAAAGAAAATAGTAAAAAGTGTATTGTTTGTGTGTTTGTTCTTACATAGCACCCACTAGAGTACATAGTACTTTATCACTTTGTAGAGATGTAAACGCGGTAAGTATCTGCTACAAAAAATATATACAATATGAATTTTGTGAGTATGGGGGGGGCCTTCGAGTTGTTGTCCACACCAAACATTTAGACTTATTATAATAAAGAATGATCACAGACTTAGAACTGAGTCTGGAGAATCACAGAAGGGATCACCACTGTCCTTGCTTCCCTTCACACTTATCTTACAAGTGTCAAATCTTAATTCCTTTAACTGTCTATTGTATTATTTTCAGATAAAGAGAAGATTGGTGGGCAAGGAACTCTGGGGAAATTTCTGGTTGGTTGGTTTTCAATGTGCCAATCAGAGTCACATTTTTCTAAGCTACTTCCTTGGCTCGTGGAACACCCATGAAAAACTTATCTGTTGTTACATTTCATCCAGAACCTGGTAAATGTTTTGTTTCTTTCCCAACCATGGTCTGGCTGAGGTTGTGAGTTCCTAGTCAGAATGGTGGGTTTAAAAAACTGCAGACAACCTTCAACAACACGTTTTGCAAAGACCTTCCTGTGAAGAGATAAAGGGGGTCATTTAAAGGTCCTTGATAATGTGTTGCCATTAAGCCTGGACATTTGCTGAAGTAAGGGTGCAGTCTGCATTTGAAGCGATATTAATGAAAATGAGCATTTTGTATATTATGAAAATATTGGAATTGTTATGCTCACTGGAAATGGAAAGAACAGGTTCTGGGCTGGTCATCTGATGATCTAATTAACTAATTAAACAGCATTTTGCAGGGTCACTTCAATCCTCAGCATCTTATGTGCATGGTTGTTGTTTTTTCAGTTTCTTCAGTCATTCCAATAGGGATGGAACAGACCTCAAAATCTATTTTAGCCTAGATTTAGGGTGGGAATTTAGGGCATGAAATTAGCAAATTCTAGCCTCATTGTGGCTGAAGAATTCCTGGTACATACAGTGGACGATAACTTCCATTAAAATGCTATGAATTTTTTCAGCATTGTCACAGTATATTTGACCCCAACTATCAATGGAAGTTAATTCTAGACATGTTTGCACCGTTGCCTTAATTTTTTGCTAGGTGCTGCCCTTTCAGTATTCAGTTTATACAGCAATATTTTAAAATCTAACTCTTTCACGCATGAACATGCATGCTAACATGAATTGAAAGGATTCCCCCACCCGCTAACTCACAAAGAAATAAGCATTTTCTGCTACTTCCCAGCTCACCATGTGGAAGACCAATGCTCAGTCACCGGCTGAAGGACTTATATGGCTAACAATCTGTCACTAAATAGTGATTAATTTTCTGCCACCAAACTCATACATGTTAGGATTACTCCCCAATGTTCAGTTTAATTTAAGTACTTTCTGATTCATGAACAAGGGGAATAACATACAGCTATAAAGAGGTAATCCAATCCTAGAATGGCCTTAACCCCTATAATCTGCACTTCAATGGCAAGGGAAACTGTATAGTTTTCAAACTGTAATCAAGATTTTTTTTTCCAGGCACACACTGGAGCTGTCCTTTGCTCCCATCACTTATTAGATTACAATAAAACGACCATGCTCTCTTTATGGTGGGAACAGAGCGACCCTGGGGTGATTTATAATCTTGTGAAACCCTGTCCACACTGCTGACCAGACTTTCTTTCTTTTTTTTAGGTCGCTATCTGTTTCTTCAACTGATGTCTTCCTGCTGTGACAACACTGTTGGATAGCTGTCAGCAGACAAGTATTTCTCAGGCTACGCATTATCTCTGGGCACATTTCTTGTGCGTTTTTCCCCCATTGAAAAGCGTTTATGTGCTTGGTGTTTAGACAGCAAAGGACCATTGTAAACCATTCTCATTAGTTTGGGGACTGACAAAAGAAGCTAAACTAAATAGAAGAAGAATGAATTGGATTGCCTTGCAACAAAAAGAACAAACACATTGTCTTCTAAGCATCTGATCAAATCACTGGCTTGCTGCACACCAAGTTTCTATTTTTTTTATGTAAATATATAGGGCAACATATTGCTGCGGTTATACACACTCCCAAACTATGCAGTTACTACAAAACTCCCAAATACTGTTTATCCAATACCTGCCTTTTTAAACATGTAAATTGGGGGGAAAATGTTTATACATATACACAGACAGTTCTGTCATAGTCACCTCTAGGTGTTCTCGAATACTGCAGACATCTGTTTATATACCCTATTGGCCCAAATAAAGAAGCACAACACTTTAAATTATTTTAAGGTCATTTACTGATGCCATCCAACTAGGATACTACATTATATATAGAAAAGAGCTTCTCCATTTATTTCCAAGGCATACACCACACACTTTCCAGTTCAAATAATAATAAAGATTATGTTATAGAAAGAAAAACTCTGTGTGTGTGTGTGTGTGTCACACACATTTTCAGTTCAATCTTTTAGTTGCCCATTTCTGGGGCTAGATTTATACATAGAATTACTTCTCTTCTTCTTCTTTTTAATCAGCACGACCCTTCTTCCCAAGGTCAGGAATGCACAGAGAAGCCTCAGTGTAAATGTTCTGCATAGAGATAAAGCCAGCAGCATTTTGCAAGCAACTTTCACGATCGCCAAAGTACTGCTGAGCACCTTGATTCACAGAGCCGAACGAAACAAGACAAGAGACAGCCCTCCTCTTTAAATATCGGTCTGATGGGGCTCAGTGTCCAATTTTAAGAGCAACATAACCCTGTGCAGTCTGTTTCTCTGCAGATGAATTTCCCCAAGGGATTTCATCTGGGACAAAAAGTACCAGGGGAAATAGAATGCGTGGAGATAAGCCACAAGAAGGTGGAAGTACTTTTTACCTGCACACCCCTTTTGTTCTTAAAACTTGACGACCCGACCCCACCTTATAAATATTTTTGGCTGAGTCACGTTTTGGTATCACTTCTGGTTTAACCTACAGTTCTGCAGATAAAAATGCATTACTTTGCTAGCAAAGGTTATAAAGCTAAACACCCCCAAACCCACCTCCACACATACAACCTTCTTCTTCTTCTGGAGCTATCCAGGGCTCCATCTTCAAGAATGCTGGTGCTATAGTCTGGAAGGATGGCGGCAATCAAGATGAATATCCTCCCAAAAATGCTGTTCTTATTTCAAACTATCCCGGTAATTAGGGGATCTTCGATCTTTAAGGAATGGCAAAAAAGTCTTTCAAAATTTATATGGCAGGCAAAAAGGCCAAGAATTAAGTTTCAAATACTAACAGATAGGAGAGAAAGAGGGGGCTTTGCCGTGCCAAACCTAAGATTATATTATGAGGCTTCCAGCCTGTGTTGGCTTAAAGAATAGATTACTCTGGAGAATTTGGATTTGTTAGACTTAGAAGGCTTTAACAATAGATATGGTTGGCATGCTTACTTGTGGCTCAACAAAGGGAAGGTCCATAAAGGATTTTCCAATCATATTTTCAGAGGAGCATTGCTTGAAATTTGGGAAAAAACCAAGAAACTTTTAGAACACTCCTTGGTGGTTATCCCCGACAGATATCTTAACAATAAAAAAAGTGAACATGTAAGAGAAAAGGCTAACATATGAAGACATATTGATTAAAGCGGAAAAAGGTTGGAAGATTAAATCATATGATGAACTGAAAGACAGATTAACAGGTTGGTTGCAATACCATCAGATAAATGCACTTTGGAATGAGGACAAAAAATTGGGGATGAATGAGAAAAAATCTAGATACCAGACAGAAGTATTAGAAGGGAAAACTAAACTTTTAGCCGAGATGTATAATCTGTTGTTAGAATGGGACACAAAAGATGAAGTAGTAAAGGAGGTAATGATAAAATGGGCCATGGACGTTGGACATAATATAGAGTACGACAAGTGGGAGAGGTTATGGAATAGAGGAATGAAATTTACAGTGTGTGTCACACTAAGGGAAAATTTAGAGAAAATGATGTATCGTTGGTACAGCACACTGGTAAAATTGGATAAAATGTATAAAAGTGGAAATAAAGTGTGCTGGAGATGTAAGCAGAAGGAGGGGGATTTTTACCACATGTGGTGGGCGGGTGACAAAATTAAAAAGTTTTGGGAGCTCATATATAATGAATTAAAAAAAAAAAATCTTTAGGTACACCTTCTTAAAAAAACCAGAGGCATTCCTCTTAGGAATAATTGGGGATGAAATTGAAAGAAAAGACCAGAATTTATTTCAGTACGCGACAACGGCAGCTAGGATACTGATAGCTCAAAAATGGAAATCAGTCGAGATTCCCACGATCACAGATTGGCAAACAAAATTATTTCAATATGCAGAATTAGCAAGAATGACAAACAAAATCAGATATCAAAAAGAGACAAAGTTTATTGAAGAGTGGAGTAAATTTGTGACGTATATTGAAAGTAATTGTAGCATATTAAAAACTACAGTAGGTCTAACATAAACCTTGTTATGCGTAAATTTCAGACATAGAAACTGCAGGAGAAGAAAAAATGTAAGAAAACCATAGCAGGAAAGGAGGTAGGTGAAGAGGCGTGTTAACGCAAAGTAAATAAGTGGACGATACTTAACATTGATTGATAAGAGTGTTTATTTTTACTTTTGTTTGTTTGTCTTTTTTCTTCTTTTTGTTTTGCTATATGCCTTTTGTTTTCTGTGGAAAATTTCAATAAAAAGCAAATAAAAAAATAATAAAAAAGAATGCCGGTGCTAGCTGTAATTAACTTCAAACCAAAGCATGACGCTATGCTTTGAATAGGACCTGAAACTACGGTGAAGGTGTAACAAAGCACCAGAAATGTCAAGATCTGGAAGACTAGGAGCATTATAGGTGCCATCAGCAGCTAAGATTTCTTGATATAATCCTGTCGCATTAAAAAAACCCACCAACATGCAGAACAAGTAGCCACTGTATCATTTCTAAGACCATATGTTAGATTGCAAAATATCACAGAATGATTTTAGCCAGTAGCCCTTAGGTGAAAAGAGTGGGAGGGGCTCACTAGCTTTAGCCTTCACCCCCCCCCCCCCGTGACCCTACCCAAGTTAGAGGGTAGCTTATGAACCTGGAAGGCTTTTCTATTCATAAAGGCTCCCCATGCGATTTAGAATCTCCTACAAGATTCTAAATTGCACTGGGAGCCCACACAAGTAGATTAGGCTTCCAACTCATGGAAAGCAATGGTGATGGAGCTTTTGTGGGGTGGAGGACAGGAGGTCAAAGCTAGCACCTCATCTCATCTCTCCAGCATGAGCTTTATGCACTCTAACTAACAAGGTAATGCGCCTTTTAAGTAACAAGGTAGTAAAACCAATAAATTTCAGCCTCTGCAATTTACCCTAAAGAATTTGCATCATGTATTTAGAAATATGGCTTAGAACCGGTTCTGCAACGCACAACAGTTTAGTTACTTGCTTCTCTGCACCCTTCACAAGTTCAGTAGAAGAAATACGACATTCAAGTTTCCCAAATTCCCATCTAATGTTCAGAACTTAAGTAGGCTATTCTTTACTGTCTTACTCATCATTACAAGCAGTTTCAGAAAGGTGGAAAAGTATTTCCTTTCATGAAGAAAAGGGCAATTGATAATCACAGTAAATAAGTCAGACTGTCCTTTGCTCTCAAGGAGTCAACCTACTGTTTTGCTCCTCTAAGGACTTGTTTAATAGGATGAGCAAAATCTCAGGGAAAACTATCAATTAGAGCAGTGAAATCTCCCTGAGGATACTGTTACCTCAATCGTTTATACATTTCTTCAGTGACTTCTTCAACCTTTCTCCAACTAACACATACACTGAGATCACAGTTTGGTAAGGAATATATGGCACAGAATCAGAGAAAGTCTGTAAGTACCTTGAAAGGGCCCTTCCTGTTTTCTTTTTTTACAAACTATATAGCATAGATACTGGAATGTACTAGGAACATGAAGGGTGAGGAACAGGTAATAAATCAGGTAATTAATACAGCTAATATGTAGTAAATATAGTTAAACTGGATGGATGGGTGGATGGATAAATTAGGAATAATTAAATGGATGACCTCAGAGAAAAAGAAACACTAAGAATGGGCAAAATAGAGATTTCCGTGCATAAAATGCAATGTGTAGATGATGGAAGACCCAGAAGCCATGGAGTGATCAAGAGCCGAGGGTTCACAGCTTCGTCAACAATAGGCACAGCACCCATTGCAGTCACTATCCAATAACATGCACAGTGGCATGAAACTCTGCATGCAGTGCATCCAGCAGGAGCCCACAAATATTTGCTGGGACTCAGTCTCAACCTTTGGCTTGCCAGCAGGACCTTGTCTCTCCACATTGGGTCAGGCTTTCCTGTGCCGCAGTACAGAACTATATCACCGATAATCCCCTGCTTCCTTACCCAGCTCCAAGCTGGGGTGTAATGGGATCAATTATGCAATCCTGCTGTGCTTCCAAGGTAATTAAAGCACCTCAGAAATGCAGCACAAGAATATTCAGTACCTTCAATGCATGTGAAGCCTTCACACATTGCTGGCCATTGACAAATGTACCAGAAGGACTACGACGTTTGGACAAAGGAAGTCATTTAGGTCAAAGATCTCGAACAGAGGTCCTACATCCCTACAGCATATGTTTTGATCAAGAACTTGCCTGAAAAGCATTCCCCTCTGCTATGGCACACAGTGCTCTGAATTACACAGGTTGACCTTGGAGAGGTACTGGTGGGTTGGCAAATTATGGATTTAAATGGCATTCCCTTCTGTGATGTATCCATATCTTCAGATGTGATCAGCTTACAGTTAAATATTAAACATTTAAATATTTTTTATTTATTTTTTTGGTGTAAGCCAATACACACTGGGCAAGAATATTTACAAAATATTCATCCTTATTCTAGTAAACGCCATAGCTGGGTCTATACCCTGATTCAAAAGCAAAACCTCCCCCTGCTTCCAATGGTAAAAAAAGACAGCAATTTAAAGAAATTTATTTTTAAAAGCCAATTTTGACGTGTTTCATTTACGTTATTTGTAGCATAACAACAGGTGGTGCTGTGGTCTAAACCACTGAGCCTAGGGCTTGCCGATCAGAAGGTTGGCGGTTCGAATCCCCACGGCGGGGTGAGCTCCCGTTGCTCGGTCCCTGCTCCTGCCAACCCAGCAGTTCAAAAGCACGTCAAAGTGCAAGTAGATAAATAGGTACCACTCTGGCAGGAAGGTAAACGGTGTTTCCGTGCGCTGCTCTGGTTCACCAGAAGCGGCTTAGTCATGCTGGCCACATGACCCAGAAGCTGTACGCCGGCTCCCTCGGCCAGTAAAGCGAAATGAGCACCGCAACCCCAGAGTCGTCCGCGACTGGACATAATGGTCAGGGGTCCCTTTACCTTTAGTTCTACCATTGCATGCACATTCTTTTTTTAAAAAAAAATCTAAATAATTAAGTACTATGATAAAAGAAAGGCTGCTTATTTGACTTGAATAGAACACATTTAAATGTATGACTCTATGTAAGACAAGACAAAAAGGGTAGCACTTCAGGTGCCTTTCTTTTGTTTTAATTCTTTTCATCAGAACACATGGACAAATTTATCCCCTGCCCATTTTTAATGGCTGCTGAACAAATTTAGATAAAATGAGAGTATTCATTATTTCTTTCCAAAAACATCAAACTAACTTGACCATTCTTAAAGCATTACATATTTGATTCAGTTTAGAAAATGCTCTGGTAGCCTTTGGTCCTTCAGATGCTGATGGACTAAAGCTCCCATCAACCTTGACTGGTCATACTGGTTGGGACTGACAGGAGTTGGGAGTCTAACATCACTGGAGCACCACAAGTTCCACAAATTTAGCTGTTGTGCTGATGAAAGCACAAGGTCTTGCACATTCTCTTATCCCTACCATATTCTAGTTTCTTCTTCCATTTCCAGCTTTCTTTCAAACATAACCATGACATCCGAATCAGACAACTGGATAGCACTACCTCCAAAACATAGTTTGCACACCAACTTCAAACCATGTTTTGGAAATTACTGCTAACTCCAGTTTGCCTGATTGGAATGCTACAGTAAAACTAAGGTCAGAAATAGAAGAAAGAAGTTCATTATTTATTTCCAATCCTAAAAACACACAATAATTTAAAAGATCAGACTATGACGTCTGAACCAGGTCTTTCTTGCAACTAATTTCCAAGCACAAGTGAAAACAAGAAAAGTTCTTCAACAATTATTTTTGTGCACCGTTTCTAACTAATATGAGCACAGGCAGAAACCTAGTTATAATGAAATTTCCTGTCAAATTTTTTAAAAATGACCTATGTGCGGCCCTCTCCCTAAAACTGTAAGCTCCCCAAATGGCTGGGGAAACCCAGCCAGATGGGTGGGGTATTATATTATTATTATTATTATTATTATTATTATTATTATTATTACTACTACTACTACTACTACTACTACTACTACTACTATTATTACTATTATTATCATATCCAATGCTGTTGCACAAGCTGGATTCAGTTGGCACAGCAAGACTTCCATTTCCCCTTTCCCCCTACATTCCCCCAAAAAAATGTGCTCCAGAGGGCCCCCAACTCCTGGAGATGATTTTGAGGGTGTGCAGGAGCTGGAGGGGCCAGGAGATGAAAAGGAAGTCCCTTTCACCAGCAGAGCTACAGCACTGAATGCGTCTCAGTGTATGTGATGGCATGACATTTTAAAAAAGTGGTCAGGTGGGCAATATCTACACTGTACCTGTGCACTAGTAGGGCACATGTATATCCCTATGTATATTTCGAGTTATTTGTCCACCATGTTGTTAGAAAACTGGACCTCGACAGAACCCTCAACACATACTGAATACATATACAATCTCCCCTTTATCCTTTTCTCTCTGTATACTCCAATGCTGTAAGTTTTCTTTTTTTAAAAAAAGCACATATTATACATATAGATAATTTAGTTATTTTATAGTGAAGATAAGAGGCAAATAAGGCTTTTTTAATTTTTTGAACATCATGTATTAAATACCATTTAATACTCCTATACCCACTTATTTGGGAATACAGTACATGTTTCCACATATATGGGTTTAGAACTGGGATGCAAGTTATTGATTCCAATTGCAACCTTCATTACAAAGTGACAGAAAGTCCATTACATTTAATTCATTTCTATTTACCTAATTTTTATCTTTAGCCATTATTTCTGTATACTCAAAAAGTGCAGAGGGAAATGACATTGTCAAAGAGAAATGTTCGGCATTGAATTGAAAATGCGTGCTCTTGAAGAGATTCTACATAAGACACTGTTCCCTGACTGGTATATTTCTCTGTTTTGCTCTCATCTTCTAGCACACAGATCTGAACATTAGTAATTGTTTAAGATTTTTCACCTTGCTCCAATCAGATGTCAAGCACCACTTAATGATAAATATCAATGAGCATACTCAGTGTGTAACTAACCACAGATTTGATTATTTTCAAGGTGAAGTAAAAGCAACAACCTTTCATGGAATAGTAATCACCCAGCTGAGCACCTCTTGCAATGCCTTGGACTGGGTATGTTTTCTACAAATTTATTCTACTAATAAGTTGCTGTTGTGTGTTTGATATGCCAGGAGCTCATAAAAAACATGGTCCAATGATGTGACCAGACAGCAACCAAATCACGAGTACGATAACAGATTATTGCTGCCTTTCACCCCTTAAATTGGATTAAATCTATTTTCATGATGGGTGACATTCACATAGGACCTTATTCACTGTATACTTGAAATGGTATAATGAAAGGAGTATCAAACATGATCCTATGGTGTTGTGTTTTTTTTAAAAAAAATTGTTTTTAACTGTACTGATACTAAATAAATAGCATTCTTCTGGATACCTTAAAAAGAATGCAAATAAAGCTGCATTTATTAACATACTGTACTATCATCCTGATCTAATTGGATGCACATAACCCTGGCTGACTTGCTGATCAGAAGGTCAGCGGTTCGAATCCCTGCGACAGGGCAAGCTCCCGTTGCTCGGTCCCTGCTCCTGCCAACCTAGCAGTTCAAAAGCACGTCAAAGTGCAAGTAGATAAATAGGTACCGCTCCGGCGGAAAGGTAAACGGTGTTTCCGTGCGCTGCTCTGGTTCGCCAGAAGCGGCTTAGTCATGCTGGCCACATGACCCGGAAGCTGTACGCCAGCTCCCTCGGCCAATAAAGCGAGATGAGCGCCGCAACCCCAGAGTCGGCCACGACTGGACCTAATGGTCAGGGGTCCCTTTACCTTTACTTTTAACCCTGGCTGAGAAAGGAACCATGTGTGCAAGTATGTATCAGTTTCGTATTATTTATTTGCTTTTGTTATTTTGGAAACTGCTCATAACACTTGTGCTATCGGATGACATACAAATGTCATCAACAAACAAATGAACAACATGGTGCCCTCCAGATGTTGCTGGCTACAACTCCCATCAGCCCCTACTCCTGGCCAGGCCCAACACCCGGGCTTTAGAATACAGACTAGATTTTCCATATGCTAATTAGTTCTCATCCTTCAACACACCTCAAGCTCCCCTTGGCTCAAATTAGCTCTGCAAAGGATCTGTGCTCTTTCCCAAACTGTTTTGATTTCATTTAACAACTTCAGGTATCGTACAGCTTAACTTAACAAGCCACTGTAATACCTCCGCTGATGGCTCAAAGCAAATGTTTTACAAGGTCTGAACTCCCTAATGAAGGGCTCCTTAATGTGGGGGGGGGGGGAGAGGGACTTTGCTAAATTTCAGCTGATTGAACGTTAGCCTATATAGAAGGTTTTGTACACAAGAGACACACAGCCTAGGAATCTGAACTGCCATTAAGTCAGCTGTCTGGGGGAAGCATTGTGTGATAGGAGCTGCCCTCTCTTCCTTACCTGGTCACTCTCACTGGCTGTGTTTGGATCTGATATGGGGAAGAATGGTTAGGGGGGGACTACCCTTTACCAAGGTAAAAACACCCAGAACTGTCACAGATCCCAGAAAGGAGAAGCTATTCTTCCATGAGAGTCAGAAGATTACATCTGCAACTGCAAGACTTCCCCTTCCAAATCTGCTCCAGAGGGTCTCCCAACCCATTCCCTCATCTGTCATGTCTTATAGATTAATTTTAATACTACTTTTAAAGGTAAAAATATCCTCAAGAAAGTTTGCAAAACACGCTCACACACATTGCAGTTTACTAAAACAACACCTTTAAATATTCCAAATCTAAAGTGTCAGTAATAATAAACTTATGACTTAAAGTACTCAACGCTCCAAAAAATAAAATATGAAACCAGCATCAATTAAAAGCTATAAGAAACAGCCATGTCTTTAAGGCCCATTTAATAATAGTCAAGAAAGGAGCCAGGCACCCCTCAAATAGAAGGATATCCCATAGTGATATCTACTTAGTTTCCTTGTTTCAACTTTTATTGCAAGTCAACTAATAAATGCAGGACATGTGGTCAGTCAACTGCAGGGAAGGTTTATTCCCCTTTCCTTTGGTCTGTAAAATTCTGGCCATCGCCATTATTTTTACAGGACTGTAGCAAATTTTGGTGCCATAATTCCCGCAGTTCCTCAGTGAGTGTAAACTAAAGAGGCACATCATTTGTTAAACTGATACTGTACACAGAAAACTTTCAGTGTCCCAGCAATTTCCACCCCATATTTGCAAAGTTTGTTTCTTCCAACTCTCTGATTTTAGTATCAGCCCCATAACAGCACTGACAGGCAAAGGAACAATAATTGTTTTAAAGAAAACATACTGTAAAGTTTGCCCAGCAATAGTAGAAACTAAAAACTTTGGCTTGACAGGAGTATGACATCACCATTCAGCTGTCCCGGCCAATGATGATCAGTCTACAGCTATTCAGTTGTGTTTTTACTCTCTTTTCTGACTTTAAAAAATATATAAGTCTGCTATCACCAGGCAGTCACCCAAATCCTGCCAGGGAAGTTGAAGTGCGTTTTTTTAAGAGAGCAAGAGATGGAGGGCTCTGCAGTAGCTGGTGAAGCATATGCCCTCCACACAATAAACTTTGAAAAACTGCCCTCACAACTTCAGTAAGTTTCAAATTTTTGAAGTCACTCCCCCCCTCAACACAATTCCCCATGGAAGGAACTCTCTGTAATGAAATGGAATGTGAAATGGGATACACTGCAATTGGAAGAGGAAGAGGAAGACACACACACACACACACACACACACACACACACACACACACTTTTGTGAATATGCCTTGCATGTAGTCTTATTTCTGTTCCTTTGTGTAGTCGTTTAGTCCAGTGTTTCCCAACCGGTGTTCCGCGGCACACTAGTGTGCCGCGAGACGTTGCCTGGTGTGCCGTGGGAGGGAGGCGGGCGAGTCGGGCGGCGAGAGGCGGGGCGGCGGCGGCGAGCACACGCGGGGCGGGGAGCGAGCTCCCTCCCACATCCCATCGCCCCGTGCTCCGCGCTGTTGTAGGCCAGCCCTGCGCACCCGGGGGACCTCCCCCCGAGAGCGCAAGGCTTGCGGGCGTCAGCTGGCAGCACGGAGCACGGAGCACGGGGCGCCCTTCGGAGGACGCCCCGTGCTCCACGCTGGTGTCGGCCAGCCTTGCGCACCCGGGGGATCTCCCCCCGGGAGCGCAAGGCTTGCGGGCGTCAGCTGGCAGCGCGGAGCACGGGGCACCCTTCGGAGGACGCCCCGTGCTCCGCGCTGGTGTCGGCCAGCCTTGCGCACCCGGGGGATCTCCCCCCGGGAGCGCAAGGCTTGCGGGCGTCAGCTGGCAGCGCGGAGCACGGGGCGCCCTTCGGAGGACGCCCCGTGCTCCGCGCTCGTGTTGGCAAGCCTTGCGCACCCGGGGGGCGCATGGGGCGCCCTGAAACAGAGGGTTCCCCATGCTGCGGACTGTAGCCTGCCGCCGGACGCGCGGGGCGCCCTGAAGCAGAGCGCCCCTCGCGCCAGGCAGACATGGGCCAGCCCCACAAGCTCGGGGGACAGCGGGGAGGCGCAGCACCGCCATCCCACTGTTCCCCGACCTGGTTTTTTGGGGGGGAAATAAAGGAAAAAAATTTTTCCTTTATTTCCCCCCTCAAAAAAGTAGGTGCGTCCTATGGGACGGAGCGTCCTATGGGACGAAAAATACGGTACTTACTATTTCATAATAAAGTAATTATAAAATACTTTCTTTGTGTTTATTTGATTCCTATTAAAGAGAGTTACTTTATATATAGTCAATATAGGCACAGAGTTAATTTTTTAAACATTTTCTAATGGTGGTGTGCCTCGAGATTTTTTTCATGAAACAAGTGTGCCTTTGCCCAAAAAAGGTTGGGAAACACTGGTTTAGTCATTTAGTTGCGTCTGACTCTTCATGACCCCATGGACCAAAGCACGCCAGGCACTCCTGTCTTCCACTGCTTCCTGCAGTTTGGTCAAACTCATGTTGGTAGCTTCAAGAACACTGTCCAACCATCTCGTCCTCTGTCGTCCCCTTCTCCTTGTGCCCTCCATCTTTCCCAACATCAGGATCTTTTCCAGGGAGTCTTCTCTTCTCATGAGGTGGCCAAATATTGGAGCCTCATCTGTCCTTCCAGTGAGTACTCGGGGCTGATTTCCTTCAGAATGGATAGGTTTGATCTTCTTGCAGTCCATGGGACTCTCAAGAGTCTCCTCCAGCACCATAATTCAAAGGCATCAATTCTTCCTAGGTTCCTGTTATTAGCAACTCATTAAAGGCAAGATTAGGATGGTTATGCCTGAGTATATAATGTACCATCAATTAATAAAGGAAAATTAAACAATATAATAGACACTGCAGCCAAAGGACAGGGCAGTTATCATTATATGGACTTATGTACTCTTGGAATACCAGACAATAAAACAAAATCCTACAGAACATACTTCACATTCATCACCAGTCTAATGATTTCAAGTTATTCAATGAATATCCTGGCTTTGAGCAATATAGATTTATCAAGATCTGCAATTCAAACTAAGTTGATGTAAAGGTTTCAGACTGCAGTCCTATGCACATTTACCTGGAAGTAAGTGCCACTGAACTCAATGACGTTTGCTTAGAGTTGCCTTGAGGCAGCATTTCGGGAAATTTAGGAAACTTAGAATGCACACCTATGCATTCAACCATAAGTAAGAATTCAGACCTGTAATTTCATTTTCCAACCTATGTATCTTGATTTTACCACAAGATTCAGAAAATATTGTGTAACCAAAACTGAATGCCTCAGTCAGTCCCATGCTGCCCTCCTCAACTTTCCCCCATTACCCCCAGAGCCACCTCAGCTTCGCAAGGGGTGAGGGCAACATGAATCATTTGGAGAAGGAACGGGTGATTTGCGTCTCTTGAAAGAGATGCTACTTCCTTCCTAGGAAATGGCATGTGCATCCTCTCTCCTTTTCTTTTTCTTTTTCTTTTTCTTTAAGAGAACATTTGCGGTCTGACACAGCATTGCAGGGACAGCGTCCAGGCTTCAGGAACAGGTTAAGGGAAGGGGAGATTTTTTTCAGTAGGTCAGTTTCAGTGAGTAGTAAGCCAGGGGGAGGTTTTGTTTGGCACAGTGGTTCCCAAAGTGGATGGTACCTTCTCCTGGGGAGGGCAGCGCTAGGAGGCAAGGGGTGGCAGAGGCTGAATGTGGACATGAATATCAGACTTTGCAAGGCTGGTATCAGTGGGTCAAGTTCATCCAATTAAAATAAATGTGCAATTAATTGTTAAAAAAACAAAACAAAACTGAATGCCTCAGCACTGTAGAACTATTACGTTACACTTTCTATGGGAACAATCCAAGAAAGATCTACCTGGATGAGGGGGTGAGGATCCAGTAGATCTTCAGCATAGCCAGGTTCCTGGCATAGCTGGGCTTTACCAGCTTAACTCCGTCATCTTTCACTCAGCAAGAGAAACACTGGCTATATCCCCTATTCTGGTTCAGCCAGGACCCAGCTGGCTGAGCCCAGCTTGGCAGCTCTTATCCTAGCCTAAGTCCTGATAAAGGGCTGTTCCGGGATGCGGACGACTAAAAAAGCTGGATCCTTTGACCATTCAGCTTGGTCATGTGTCCTGGCAATCCAGCGTAAATTTTACGCTGACTTTTAGAAGAGATCTGAAGGCAGCCCTGTTTAAGGAAGCTTTTAACATCTGATGAATCATTGTATTTTAATATTCTGCTGGAAGCCGCCCAGAGTGGGCGGGGTATAAATAATGTATTATTATTATGATGATTATCATGATTATGATTAAAAATTAAGCTATCCAAAAGGGTGGTACATAGGAGCCAACTCCTAGGGGCCGAGACAGATTTGGCTTCCCTGAATGTATTTTTTGAGGGGGCCAGGCCCCTTCAATTTTCAGAGGGTGTTCGGCTCCACCCCATGGCTCCAGGAGACATAAACTGCAGAAGGAAGAAATTGCTCCTGCCAGTTTGTCTGAAGGTATTGTTTGAAGAAGGCTTTTGAAAATAGGATGAGGGGCACAGGTTGCCCACCTCTGTAATAAGGGAAACCTAATACTTCTGGAGTCTAGTCTCACAATTGTGAAAGTATGAGTCTTCTATTTGTGCTTGTTGAGTATACAAGCTGTGTTTAAAGGTAAAGGGACCCCTGACCATTAGGTCCAGTCGTGGCCGACTCTGGGGTTGCGGCACTCATCTCGCTTTATTGGCCGAGGGAGCCGGCGTACAGCTTCTGGGTCATGTGGCCAGCATGACTAAGCCGCTTCTGGCGAACCAGAGCAGCGCATGGAAACGCCGTTTACCTTCCCGCCAGAGCGGTACCTATTTATCTACTTGCACTTTGACGTGCTTTTGAACTGCTAGGTTGGCAGGAGCAGGGACCGAGCAACGGGAGCTCACCCCATCACAGGGTTTCGAACCGCCGACCTTCTGATCGGCAAGTCCTAGGCTCTGTGGTTTAACCCACAGCGCCACCCACATACAAGCTGTGTTTACTCCCCCCTTTAAAGTGTAGTCTGAGGGCCTTTTCACAAGTTGCACTTTTCAAGTTAGCCAAACACATATACCTAAAACGTTAAAAAAATAAGTATGTTTTAAAAAGTTTTTCATAACACTGATCATACGGCGGCAATCAAAGTGAGTATTTGCCATTATTAAATGTGTGAATGGGACCTCAATAAACAGCCCACAGCCAATGACTAAGGATCACATTAAGAAATGTTTAGCTTATTTCTAAAGATAGATAGATGATAGATAGATAGATAGATAGATAGATAGATAGATAGATAGATAGATAGAAGGAAAGAAAGAAAGAAAGAAAGAAAGATATTTTCAATACCGGGGGAAAATTTTAAGGGATATATTTCTATTTCATTTTTTAAAAAGCTGAAAAACACATTAAAGAAAATCCAGAGAGACTTTTCGCTCTCCTAAAGAATGGCAGAAATCATATTATTATGAAAACAAATACCAGCTAGAGAGAAGAATGAATGAGAATGAGAATCCATCAAATAATTAAAACAACCTACTAATTTTCACTGTATAACAAAGGAGGAACAGTGAGTGTTACATAATTTACAAAAACGGCAAGACATCATCATAAATCCTGCTGACAAAAGAGGAGCTGCTGTTCTTTGGAATAGGATCCATTATACTGCCAAGACCACAAACAATTCAATAATAAAGGCAACTTGGCATCTCAAATTAAATTCCATTTATTTTTAGCCCCATTTTTAGTAAGATGTATCTCTATAAACACAAACGCCTTATCTGAAAGAAGGTTGATTAAATAAAATCTCCAATAAATAAATAAATCCCAAAATGTTAAGCTCTGCAAGCCAAAAAACAACAACACCAGTTATCTTAGAACAGTAGCATGCTTCTGCCCCTCTGAACCAAATCTCTAAATCTTTCCCTGACGGTTGGCTTCAAGCCCATTGTTGAATATCTATCTACATAAATACTAGATTCTATGCATGCACTATAAATACTAGATGAATGTCACTTTCAACAATAGAAAGCACTTTCTTTTCCACAGTGGACATTTAATGGTATATAATATTCTCATCTTAATATAGAAAATTAAGCTGTTAACCAGTGCAGCTGAAAATGCCCCATAAAAATCTACAAACCATTAACACCAAAGATGCACTAAATGAATTAATATTTTAGCAATTCATTAAATATTGAGAATACTCATTCTAACAGGGACCTTAAGTTTTCAGAATGTTTAACCTCTTACTTTCTTTAAAATTTAAAATGGTTATTGCTCTCCACCATTAGCAATACTGAGCACAAAATTATTGTATTTTATATAGGACGAGTTGTAAGGTCAACCAAAACCATTTTATGAAACATCCTTAATCGGATTGAGGCTACCTATACATGATGTTTTATTCTAGAAACAATGGAGACTGAGTACTTGTTTTTTTCTATGAAGTCCACACACAATCTAAATCCGTTGCATATTTTTTGCAACCAGAAAGAACTTCTTGAGAAACTGGTTTCATTCCAAGAACAAAAGCTCAAAGTACAGGAACACTAAGTTGTGGGGAGTAGCAGGCCAAGGTGTGAGAAGAGACTTTGAAAACCAACCACAGTTTTGCTTTTGCTTTTTCAGTGTTTGAAAAGTGCATCTCAAAAGGTGGAAGACAGTCTTCATGCCTTCTAAAAGGCCATAATAATTGCCTGTTCTATCAGAAGAGGTTCACACCAAACCCTCTTGGTCTTATGCCAATCAAGGCTAACAGCAAACACTCTTGGTAGTCTGAAAGAAAACCAAATCTTATAGAAAGCTTAAGAAAGCTAGTTTTATAAGAGACCTGAAGACGTTTTAAAAGAGAGAGCATTCACTCAAAGACAAAACATTCACCTCACTTTTTTGCCTCTGGGAAACTGTTTCTCTTTTTTTCTTTTTTGTATTGTCCTAACTTCTGCAACGCAGATGGTGTTGTGGTCTAAACCACTGAGCCTAGGGCTTGCCAATCGAAAGGTCACGGTTCGAATCCCTGCGACAGGGCAAGCTCCCGTTGCTCGGTCCCTGCTCCTGCCAACCTAGCAGTTCAAAAGCACGTCAAAGTGCAAGTAGATAAATAGGTACCGCTCTGACGGGAAGGTAAATGGTGTTTCCATGCGCTGCTCTTGTTCACCAGAAGCGGCTTAGTCATGCTGGCCACATGACCCGGAAGCTGTACGCCGGCTCCCTCGGCCAATAAAGCGAGATGAGTGCCACAACCCCAGAGTCGGTCACGACTGGACCTAATGGTCAGGGGTCCCTTTACCTTTAAACTTCTGCAACATCTGTTTGACAGTTGGAGAAGAGTGTGTATACACATTAGGAGACCAAAGCATCTCTCAGGTCACTTTCAGATCTCTTAGAGACTATGTTCGGCCAAGGAGCAAAAGAGCAGAAACTAGTCACTTCTTCACCATTGCCTATAGTGAGTACAAAACCAACAAGATGTAGTTATGTGGTTGGCCCCAGAAAGGGGCGTGAGGTGTTAATCCCTGTTAAATTCAGAGTTTAACACCTATATGGTAGGTGATAATTGCTACATTCCAATAGGATTAGCACAGTGGTTCCCATAAGGGCTGCACTGGAGGAGCTTCCCAAGACTAATTTCACATGGACAGGGCTAGCTGCCCTCTGGCAAGCCGTTAAAGCAGTCTTGCATTCTGCTATTATGTAATACTAGTATTTTGGCACCTCATTAAAACAAGAAACTTGATGAAAAGTTGAGCTAGTGCAAAAAAATAATAATTTAAGAATATGTTATATAGTGTTATGAATTGCAATACCACTGAATTTATTAGTAGCTCAGAAGTCACACACAGAGAGACATGCAATGATTACTTCCTTTCCCTTGGACTAAACTATTATTTCTTGAAGTTTCTTGAACAGATAATGTTTGTTTGTTTACTCCATATAATCTACAGATGAACCCAGAAGGAAGTATTTGGGTGTCATTGCACACAAAATATTTTTAACCACACCACTAAGTTTGCACTAGGCTACTTTTACTTTTAACTGTTTACTTGTGCTTTTTTATCTTGTGAACCACGCTGAGACCTTGTGATGAAGGGCAGGATAAATCTAATAAATAAATTAAATAAAAAATAAGAATAAAATGTGGACCTTTCCAGAATTTCCATTTATGTGGTAAATATAATGTACTCATGCAAAGTTTACAATTCCTAGTCACCGATGGCGCCTAACAACCAATCCCTGGCAGACTTCCATACAGAATAGTGAAATGTTCGGTCTTATTTTAAGTCCAAATGAAGACAGAACACCTCTTTCTCTACAAAGCATACAGAACTGAACGAAATGTGGTTTGCACAATAAGGACCTGAGAGGGAGAAAGTCTGGAGAAGATTGGTGAGGGGA
This sequence comes from Podarcis erhardii, assembly GCF_964252035.2. NCBI lineage: Eukaryota > Metazoa > Chordata > Lepidosauria > Squamata > Lacertidae > Podarcis > Podarcis erhardii. Next base: position 99,314,316 of record NC_138508.1, on the reverse strand, counting down.
GCATTCAAACTTTTAAATCTTCCATTAATCTTGATTAAAAACATATACTTGGAAGTATCAGCCATGCTGTTTGCATTGTTTGTGGCAGTGGGGTCAAATAAGATTACTACTTCAAATATAAGGCCTTAATTTTACCGTGCGTAAGATTTCTGATGTCAGTGACAAAAATCCAGTTGTCAAAGGATTGCTTTCTTTCATTGTAGGCAGCACAGTTTAATTCCTTTTTAGTTTTATACTTTTTATCTGTAAGAAACTCATGTTCTTTTTCACAGATATTTCGTCTAAACTAACGCAAGGTCCACCATCGTCACAGCTGGTCTCTTTGGGCCAGATGCAGCACTGCAAATAAAATAACTCCTGCAAACATGTCAAAATTATTGCTCTTTTTAAACTTCAGACTTCTAGAAAGTTCAAAGTTCCTGTGATCCTTGTATATGGCAAGTAAGCACTCTGAAGCCATGTACCATGAAGGCAACTTTATATCATTAAAAAAATCATTAAAATTAAGATAGCTTGAAACAGTGGAGCAGATTAAAAGGCGGGGGGGGGATAAAACGCTCTTCCAGACACACTGCCAGCTCTCTCCTTGCCCCCATGTCCTCAGTTGGTACTTAATTACTCTTCTCTTACTTATGAAGATTGTCACTGCCTAGGTCTTCTATGAAGGAGCAAGGCGGCCATCCTGAGATTTTCAGTCACAGATTAGCACACATGGCCAAAGCCGGGAAAGCTGAAAAAAGGCCACAACCACAAGTGAAGACATGTCCCCCAATAAACAAATAAAAAGAAGCTGCACAGTGGATAACAGCAGCATAGATACAAGCAATTGATCCAACTGACTATATATTAGCTCTTCAACCTCACTCCTAAGCTTTGAGGTTTTTTCCCATTTCCTTCACACAAAACACTCAATATCTCCCGATATTCAAGTTTCCCATCCCCACACCATTCAAATACAATAAAAGTGATCAGCAACCAGCTCTGTAACAGCAGACAAGCACTCCACAGGAGGCCAAACTGGGTCATCAGGCCATTCTTGAAAGCCAACTGCACTGTAAACTACAATCTAAAATTCTGATTTTGGAATGCAGTTCTCTGTGTTAGTGGTTAACACACGTAATTAATAAAATGTCTAACTTCCATATCATCTTTATGCACTTAAATATAAAATCAAAACAACCACTGTACTGTTCAAAAATTATAATGAAGACACTCCAGGCGTGTGTTGCTGGTATATAACAACTTTTTATGGTGGCTAGAATCTTTCAGCCCCTTAGAGTTCTGAATCACAATACACTCAGGGGCTTAGCAAATCTTCTGATGAGACATGTCATGTTCTATTTTATTGCTTTAATACAACCCTTGCATTGCACTCCAGCTACATCACCAGTAGCTAAAATGTTCCAATACAAACAGGAGCATAAATGATGATATTACACCCTATGGAATGCATTCATAAAAATATAACCCGGCTTCTTTAAGAAGTGACGCAGAATTTCATCTTTTACTGTGAAACAAGATAAATATTTAGATAAGATCCATGAGCATTCCATAATTTCACCTTGTGCAGTTTTGCTTTGAGGTGCCAGCTGCAGTTTGAATTGCTCTTGATGGATTTAAAATATTGTTTGCCTTTTTAAAAACGGAATTAGCCATCCATGTTTTAAGCTGAACTACACAATTGCATGGTAAGTTATTGCATGAAACACTCCTGGGGACTATCTGGCCAATTGGAAAAGGCAGCGACGGATCGCTAATCACCACTGAAATCATTGATAATGCTGTCTATCCACACTAAGACAGACAAAAGCTGAAATGTATTAAACACAGCAATCCATCATCCTGCAGATGGGCGAACAAAACCTACAGAGTTCAGACAGAGTGACTCTGGCTGCTAATGATGGCCGAAGTACTATCAGCTCACTCACTGCTACACCCTAGCCTTCGCTGATGTGGCGCTTCATAAGAATAACAAAAGCATTTGCAAATAAATACAAGTCACTCTGTAGGATTTCAGTATTGTGCATGTTGCCAGAAATCGTCTACTATTAAAAAACTACTGAAAGTTTTGTTTGTTTCTTTTTTTTTGCACAAAGGGGGAAGTTGCAAAATGGAATTGCGAGATGGAATTGCAAGATGACATAGCTAGTCCAAATAATATTAACAATTTGAAGAGTAAAGTCTCTTAAGAAATCAATACTGGAACTGTAGCCATCACTTCCACATTAGAAGCAGTAATGAAATTTAAATATAAGCAAGTAGGAAACACTGGAAAAGCCAAGAGAAAGCCTATATTTCTGTAAAGAGCAACAAAATTCTAATATATGTAAACATGTCCCAACATCAGGAGAAGGAAGAGAAAAATAACTAGGACAGAATGCTGTATTATTTAAAAAATAAAGAGCTATTTGAGAAAGTTGCATTTTCTTTCTGGCTTCTTTCTTTCTTGTAGGACAGATGAGTCACACAATATAGCCAAAGGAAAAACGGCAACTGCTATCACCACATTAGTAAAGTATAAAAGGAAAAGACACTTTCCTCAACATTTCAGCCTTGTCATTTCCAATTTTCTGCTCTTTGGACATGCTTGTATTCAAATTCTGGAACATCTATTCAGCATATCAATCCTAATTAGACAATCTGGGTCTGGAAAGGATGAGAGCTGGGTCATTTGCATAATTTAATCATAAATACTCAGTGATACATATTTCCAAATGCATTTGTACAATTATCTTTTCATCCTTGGGGCAATGGTATTAATATGATTAGGCAATATTTCTGGAAAAAACAGACAAGTATGCACTCTTTTTAACTGCAGCTTAGGGCGATATGAAAAATTAATTAATTTCTGAAGAAAATCAATTTCTGTACGTGACCACATTAGACACTGCTAAACCAAGACACAGAATACTCTCTCAATCAGGACATTTTATCAGCCCTTTTCTAAATTCTGGTTGTCATATGAATGTTTCAATAATAAAACCGCTAGCTTAAAACCATCTATCCTAATACCCACAAGATGAGGAAGTGACTATGTTCTCATTTTACTCAAATAAAAATATATTCTAATGGAATGCTATTTGACCATTCATTAGGAAACCATGGCGTTCGATCTTAGCTTCTGTGATCTTTTTAAAATGTTAGTAACATCGAAGAACCAATGAGCCAAAGCATCCTAAACCCTAAATATTTTAATTAAAATAGGACTACTTGTTTGTTTTACTATTAAAATAAATACAACATATCTTTAAAAGATTTATGCACATTACAAAATAATGGGATTGCATGTGGAATACAGTTAAGCATCCAAGTGACTAATCTGGAGGGTATTTCAGAAAGGTACAGCTTTGTATGATAATTGGTACTAAAAATTACATGTTAGAGTCTTAGAGAGGCACCATATCTATTTCTTCTCAATCAACAAAAAAGTAGGAATTACTGCATGCAAATGTTCAATATTCATTTAATTTGCATGAAGGTGCTTGAACAAATTTTTTATTCTAACAAGCTCATTTTTCATGCGTTTTGTCTTTCATCCTAATCTAGCATCTGTCATTCCTTTTTGAAGTTATTATCGGCCCAATTCCCTCTTGGACATGGTTGCTGGGTGACCGGTATCTTAGCACCCACTTTGACAGGAACAGATGTGAATCTGATCAAGAGATTTCCCATGAGTACCTGAAATCACAAACAACTTTTGTCAAAAACAAACAGCCTCACTGTCATGCCCCCTTTAAAAAACAAACACACAAACCAACACTCTCTTTCCTCACCACAACTCATCCCTCCCAAAGATGACACAGAATTCATCTTTAACATACAGTAAATTCAATAATCTACAATGGTTCCACAAGTGTCCTGGTATTTACTGTTGACTCAATTGTAGTAGAAAAACATGGTCTGAGTAATAACTGCTAACAATACTTTTTTTGTATCACTTTTTTGAAAATGAGTTTCTGAGACCAGTATAAGACGTGAGCTGGACACACATGAAATGAATTAAAGGGCCTGCATGAGGTTAAAGACTCCACCCAGGGAGGAGGGTGTCAGCAATCTCTCTGCATGAGTCATTGTTCTGGCATTATTTCATTCCAATCACATTCTGCTTGGATCAGATAATTTGGCTGAAACTTTGCAACCAAAGTTATTGATCTAACTGCACCCGTAACGTCAGAATTCCCTGCCACCAGAGGAGGCTTCCTACTGTGTCTCTGCGCTGGGTTTGTTTCCCTCCAATCAGGAGGTAACAACTCATGGGGAAACGTCAAGGATGGGGTTCCTCTGAGAGCAAGTACTTCTTACTCAATCAACATTTTGGCTCTTATATGAGTGAAGAATTGTGCTCCCAACTTAATTTCCGGAGTGGCTAAGCATGCATTTTTGTTTGGAGTTTCAACAGCTCTATGTTGAAATTACAAGTACAACTTATTTTTTAGTTTTACAAGCAATTTAACTAAAGACATGGCTTATGCGAGTTATATAATCAATTTTTAATTCACATATTCAGCTCTAAAACCATTCCAGCATATGACACAACCCAATTTTTGCTGCACCAACAAGTGACAAGATGCACCAGCTGTTGTGTCCAGGCACAGCAGTTCACTCTGCGAAAAGTTCTACACTCTCACCATACTCAAGTCAAGCCCAATGGATATTATTAGTATTGTTATTAGTATTGTTATTAGTATTGTTTCAATTTATATACTGCCCTTTTTCAAAAGATCTCAGGGTGGTGTACAACATCACATTACAAAACATCAATGATAAAAATTTAATAAAAACATGGTAAAAAGCATACAGACAGACATCTTAATAGTAGAATAATCATAATAATAGCAGTCCCTCACACTTTTATGCCCAATATGTGTGTGACTGTGGACATGCACATCGCGCCAAACCCAGAAGTGACCCAAAAAATCACAAAAAGGGGCAGAACAGGGCGTGGTGGGACAGGGACAAAATAGGGTGTTTGCGAGCTTTTTCAATGGAAATTCAAATATATGCAACTTCACTTAAACACGCGGTACCTCAAAACAAACCCTTGCGTAAATCAGCAGTTGCCTATATGCACTAAGAAGGAATGGTCAATTGGTAGCCTGATGCATTTTTTCCCTTGCTGCCCATACCAAATTTTAATCAAAGCAAGGTAAAATGTTTGCCCACAGTTTCACCCATAAGGGAAAGAAAAATATTAATGTTACATTTCTCTTTTGAAATATGTGTGTAGTTCCACAGCTGTACCTGGTTTTGGGTGATTGTAACTCAGAAATCCTATGCATGTTTACTCAGCATGTTTACTTCAATGAAATTTACTCCAAGGTAAGTGCAAACAGGAATGCAGCCTAAGCTTGCAATACTGTTGCGCTCCACCCTAACCTAAGAGCAGTGCAAGACTCTTGGGGTTTGTGTTTCCTTTTGGAAATGAGGCAGAGTGGAGACTGTCGTGTTTTTATGATAAATGGTCTATTTCACATATACACAACCTGAGCCTGCGATGGAGGGGCTCAAAGCATTGACACCCCAAAAGGGTGTTGTTTCTTTCATAGCCAAAGCCTTGGATTAAAGCAGAAATCTAACATCGTGCTCTGCTTCTCTAGCTTTTAACCTTGCAGCTTTACTTCTAGGTCACATTACATACTTTCAACACACAATTTTTGTCCTTCTCACTATCTGCGAGTTAAGAGTTGCCATCTCACACAGAACCACCTCTCCTTTGTTCTCTTAATGGCCCATCACCCAAGCAATTACCTGAACACAGGAAGACAGTATGGCATGATTAGAACTTGCTGAGTCCTAGGATTAGGTGTCTGACACCCAGTTTAACACACCAAGCCTCAATTAAATTCTAACACTTACTGGAATTTAGAGTGGTCTGGCACCCACAAATTCATAACTCTACTAAGCACACTTACATGAGAGTATGCCACATTAAATTATGAGTAAACATGCATAGGATTGTTCCGCGCAAAAAAAGGCCTGCCTAACCTACAATATAAGCATAACAGCAGTGAAGAAGGAAGTAATAAATATTTAGAAATATAATCCATGCAAGTTTCCAAAAATACCCCATTGACTGAATACTGCAGACAACAGATGTGACATGAGGGACTGATCAAATCCAACCCCAAAGGTCTCCTGTATTTAGGATTAAGTTGTTCATTACATTCCCATGGAGAACCTAACATTTGTATAAATCTATGGTTTTATAAAAGCAGGTTAAGTTTCTGTCCCTTGGGATTTTTGGCAGTGTGAAGCATAGTAGTGCAGATCCTGGTGATGTTTAATTCTATATGCATTCTATTCCAGGAAAAAGTAAATTACTATGATGCAACTCATATACACAGCTAAGTAACACTGATGTAAATGGCACTGCAGTTGCTCATTTATGCTGCCCTTCATAATTGGAAACAGGGTTACTTTCAAAGTCCTGCTCATTTGGGGAGGGGGAGATGCAGACAGAAGGAATCAGAATGTCTGCAAACCTCTTAAATAAATACATAAATGAAGTTAAGAGGCTTTTTAGAATGTCCATCATATGATCCCAGGGTGGCTTGCATTTCAACAGAACAATGAGAACAATTCAAATACGATTTATAAGAGCAGGTAAAAATACAACATCTTTTAAACCACAAAACCCCAGGAAGCAACTACACAGGTGGTAACAATAATTCTAAAAACCCACAGAAGCCCATGCTTTTAACTGATTCCAAAACAAGTGTTGGTGCCAGGCATATTTCATGGAAGAGGCCATTCCATAAATGAAGGACTACCACTGAAAAGGTCCTGCCCCATGTCATCATGTAATGCACCTCTCCCAGTGGAAGAACACTGAGAAGAGGTATCTAGGACCACAAGCAGGCTGATACAGGGAGGGATGCTCCTTCAGATATGGAGGTCTCAAGTCATTTAAGGATAATGGATGGAAGTTCTCCTCAATTCCAACCATACCTTTATGCTGCAGACCATCTTCCCACACTCGCCGGTACTTCTCATTTCCAAGCAGAAGACATTAGACAGAAAACTACAATCAGTCTCTGCCTCTCTCCCCAACGTCTCTCATCCTGGACAGCAACAATGCAATGGGGATGAGGGAAGGTGCACCTCTTTTTTTTTTCCAAATGGGAAAGATTGCAACAGAAGATGTTCAAAACACCTGGCACAATCCAGCTGAAGTCATGCACTTTCAAATTCCAGTGGTTTACTTTCAAGCTCTCAGTTTTATATATTTTGCCTACAATTCTCCCTCTACCTGTGTCCAGGAACATACACCAATAATGCAGGCATTATTGGAATAGATATTCCATTAACTTTTTAAATACTTTGTTCTGACAAAGCAAATAATCTCCTTGACTACCTTGTTTTCCATAGCACACTTGAAGACGGTGGTATGCTTTGAAGCATAACCTAAAATAGTAAGATGAGAAGACAACTGTTTCATTCTAGTTAAACACCTCCATCCTAAACAGATTTGCTCTGCTCATAACAATGTAACAATAATTGATGACGGGGTTATTTGAAACACTGTCCCTCCTAGTCACCACTGTTTCATCACTGTATATCAAAGATTCATATTAAAATCCTTGCATCGGTATTAATGTTTTTTCATTCATACATGCAGCAAAGTTTTGGAGATCCAGTCATGCACAAGAAGAATCTTTTTTATATTTAAAAAAAAACACTCGTGCAAAATGTAATAATCCTGAAAGTCTGAATTGAGCCTATCACTCAGCCATGTTTCAATAACACAGTGCTTCCACCCACTGGCTTATGAACAACCTACCTTCTGTACCCTCCCCTCCTTGCCTTCCACTAAACATAGTTGTTTGCAACGTCCAATCTATGGCTAACACCTTGCCTCCAAACTGCCTTTAAATCCTGCATTTGTGTTTAGGAGGAAGGATACTAACCTTAATTTGCCAGTTCAGACAAAAGGTAAACCACAGTTAGCAAAAGCCAGGGAGTGCAGACTGAGAGAGAAGAAGAGGGAGCTCATGAGATCATGACAGCCTAATGGAGCCATAACAGCGGAACACAGTAAACGCAAACAGAGAAGGAGTTGTTTGCTGCAGGCTGCAAATCTCACTCATGAGCAAGGCAACAAAACAGCATGCTTAGCTTTTCCATCCATAAATATAGACCATTCTCACTAGAATACATACACAGATGATAATGGTTTGTTGAGAAAATAATTCCCTTTTGAAAAAGATACTAAATCTTGAAATGTATCCCAATTTTCAAGATTTTCAACAAATATTTGCTTGTACCTGTTGTCCTTGATCTAGTAGTGCCTTCTTTTTACATTGCCATACTGCTCCAGGATGCAGGCAGCGCTGTGGTCTAAACCACAGAGCCTAGGGCTTGCTGATCAGAAGGTCGGTAGTTCGAATCCCTGCAATGGGGTGAGCTCCCGTTGTTCGGTCCCAGCTCCTGCCCACCTAGCAATTCGAAAGCATGTCAAAGTGCAAGTAGATAAATAGGTACCACTCCGGCGGGAAGGTAAACGGCGTTTCCGTGCGCTGCTGTGGTTCGCCAGAAGCGACTTAGTCATGCTGGCCACATGACCTGGAAAAACTGTCTGCGGACAAACGTTGGCTCCCTTGGCCAGTAAAGTGAGATGAGCGCCACAACCCCAGAGTCCTTCACAAATGGACTTAACTGTCAGGGGTCCTTTACCTTTACTGCTCCAGTCAATAGCAGATGCTAGAAAATTCTTCTGTGCATGCTATCACAAAAAGTCACATTTCCTTATCAAACTGCCTTTCTTTAGGAATTATTCAGGCATTAGCTATCCCTCACCATGGGATTCTCTTGAGAATTAGAAATATCACACGAGGATAAAGGAGATAGAGCTCAGACAGTTGAGCCTGAAAAGGCAGAGGCTTAATCTTAGGGTCGTGGGTTTGAGCCCCATGTTGGGCAAAAGATTCCTACATTGGAGGGGGTTATGTTAGATGACCCTCATGGTTCCTTCCAGCTCCACAATTCTATCATTCTATGTTTCTAAAGAAACATATGTTTCTTCCATAAAGCCAATGGTAAAGCTGACAACATAAACAGCCAACGCCTATTCATATAATAACATCATGCATGAAGGACTGTAAGACTAGGAAAATGTTTATTGCTCATGTTTTATCTCCTTATTCAGCCAACGAGAGTCCGTAAAATATTTATCTCAGCAACACAAGTGTAAAGGGTAACACTCATCTATTTGGACCTTGGTGCGAAGAGCAGGGATGGAATACTAGCATAAGAAGAATATAGTGCCCCCCACCATCAAATAATATGAGGCACCCAGTAAGTCTAATTGTGACTCCATGTGGTCCTTCATTCAGCATTAACCAGCAAGACCAAGAGGAGAGTCAAACAAACACACAACTGAAAAATCTGAGCTCTTCTGAAGCCTCCTGCAGCAATGGTGTATGTGCATATAATTAAAATTAATTTACAAAATAAACTGAAAATTTATTTTCCAACTATTTCTATTGTTTTCTATAAGGTTAAGATAATTAAAAAAGTAATAATGCCACCTGCAGTGAAGAGGGGAAATACTTGAAAAGCAACAGGTGATGCTTTTCTGCTCTTTGGTACTCTGAAAGACATAACTTTAAACAAGCTCTGTAAAAACCTGGTTTGTTTCCAATCTGAGCAATGGTACTGCACATATGTCAGAGCTGGGTTCTCCTCCAATTATAACGAAGTGTCATAAACAGCATTTGGAACAGACAATATTTGCCATCTTACCCAGCTCTAAGAAAGAAAATATAGGTGAGGTGAAACCTTTCACAAGACCTAAACTATTGATGCTTACGCCATTGACACTGCGGCATGCACACGCAGGTTTTAAAGTTATAAATATCTGAGGCAGCAAGGAGAGAAAGCGAATCAAATAAGCATCAACTACGTACAAGCAAGGTTATTTTAGCTATTTTGGGCAGATGGTGGTTAAACAAAAAAGTGGTATTCTGAATAATATGTAAACACAGTATGCTAAGTAACGCTGAACTATATATTCCAACAATGGCTCAAAAACCAAATTATGTTTAGGCATTCACTTGAAGGTGCAATGTTTAAATATGGGGATGAGGGCAGGGCCTGTGAATGTCAGCTTAGACCATGAATTAGAGTAAAACCTTGTGCATGATCGGGGCCCTGTTACATTCAAGTAAGCATGAGAAAATCCTCCTACAGACATTCCCTGGTCAACACAGGCAGGTCAGGGACTGAGCAGTAATGACCCATCACACTGGGTGAATGTCATCACAGCTTTGTCCACATCTAGCAAAAGATTCCTGGTCCTCAAATACTGTATAGACGAAATATCCTGCCTCTGTATGGCAACAATTACACTCAGCAGCATCCTTCTTTTTGCATGAGACCAGGCACCACCGGACAGAGGGTCTTCTGCATGGCCTTTGACAAGAATGACTGCATCCACACATAACAATAAGCTATTTAACCATGGTTTGTTCAACAAACCAATAGCTATCTGATAGACAAGCAAACAAACCAAACATGTCTTTTGTTTCTAGCTGCTCTCACCTTGTCCTTCTATAAGCTTGGAGGGGCTGGGGTTGGCAAGCAACCTATGGGTATGTAAGACTGTTATAAAGTATAAACAAACCATGGATTCAACTTTTAAAACAGATTGTAAAAAATATCCATAGTTGCGTTATGAAACACAGCTCTATAGCAGTAAGAACCATCTTGGCTGAGAGCCCTGGAAGACCTGCCTTGTAGGACTCTCTCCACCTGGCCAGGGAAGGTGGAGCCTTGGATGACGCCAGCTACAAAAGCTGAGGCTGAACAGATTCTTGGGCTGGGGTATTGTTTGAGAGGGTTTGTAGTGGGGCGCAAGGGTTGCTGCTGTTGTTGATGCTTATTTTAGATCTTGTGGTTTATGTGGAAATTGTTCGGTTTGGTTATGCATTTCAATTACTCTTTATGGCTATCTTTGTTATGTTGTAGTGATGTGTTTTTTCATGTTGTAAGCCGCTTTGAGCATAGTTTGAACTGGGGAAAGGTGTCTTACAAATAAAATAATGTATGCATGTATGTGTACATATTTTTAAGCTTTCAAATGTGTAAGCAGGCAAAACTATTCTAACAGTATTTTTAAAATCTTCTCAATTAGAAGCTAATCAAATATATTAACAAATAGGAATGATATTTAGCTATACCTAATTACCATGCCTTTAAATAGTGGCATATCTTTAAAGAAATGTGTAACATTTGTCTTTACAAATGTATAATTTTAAGCAAGTATTCTGGCATTCTCTTCAAACATAATTCTGCTTTGGCTTTGACTCTGAGGTATCCAACCCTTGCCAGATATGTTAAATTGTTTGCTGCAGTTGTGGTTTCCTCTTTCTCCTAACACATTACTTAGCGAGTTGTTGTGAATACACAAGTGAACCATAACTCTTGGCAAAGGCTAAGCAGCAAGAGATGTACTGTACTAAAGCAAAACAGTCGCATTCATTCCTTCAAACTGTTATGCTGGTTTTAGCAGCACCGGCCACACCTGCCCCTAAAGGTGGTGAACTGTCTCTGTGTTTCATAGATACTGCCACAGGCCAAATCAGATTAGCATTTAAAGGTGGAAAGGGGAAATAAGTTCTGCAACAGAATAACATCACTTCTCTAAAGGAGATGGGTTTTCTCAACAATATACAACGCAACAGGGAAATTGCATCCAGCTTCTTCACTGGTAAACACTTTTTGCCACTTTAAAATTATGTTTACTACAACAAAAATTATGTCTCTCTTCATTTTCACTAACTTCAAACTACACCCCACCCAAGGCAGACTGCAACTGCACTTAGGTGAAACAAACAACAAGTGATACTATTATTATTATTATTATTATTATTATCTATAAAATTTGTGTATCACCCTTCATCCAAATATCACAGGGCAGTTTACAAAATAAGAACTCAAGAATACATACAATAATAACAAGCATAAACAACAACAACCCTACCCACTGTCAAAACAAAACAAATTCCTTCCAGTAGCACCTTAAAGACCAACTAAGTCAGTTCTTGGTATGAGCTTTCGTGTGCATGCACACTTCTTCAGATACGTATCTGAAGAAGTGTGCATGCACACGAAAGCTCATACCAAGAACTGACTTAGTTGGTCTTTAAGGTGCTACTGGAAGGAATTTGTTTTGTTTTGACTATGGCAGACCAACACGGCTACCTATCTGTAACTGGACCTACCCACTGTGTTATTGTTAAATTTCAGTTCATAGCAATGAAGTCTGCAATACTCATTTCCATGGAAATGTTTTATGGAGAATCATACAATGGCCCGTGCTGGAAGGTTTAGCAGAAGCAACAGGGAGTCACACAGAGAGTAGCTAAACGACAGAATTTGCTGTGCAGTGGTAGCTGCCAACTTGGATGCCTTTAAAAGCTGGTGGGCCAAGAGTAGCCAACGCAGTGCCCTCCAGATGTTGTTGGACGACTCCCATCACCCCTGACAACTGGCCATGCTGGGGCTGATGGGAGTTGTAGCCCCACCACACCTGAAGAGCACCACAGTGACTACCCCTGCTTTAGACAAATTCATGGAAGATATGGCTATCCAGGATGGCTCTGTGCTACCTCCAGGGCGAGAGGCCGTCTCCCTCTGTATGCCGGTTACTGAGGAGCACAAGTGAGGAACATGCTGTTGGGTTCAAACACTTTTTGCAGACTTCCCACAGTCATCTGGTTAGCCACTGTGAGAAGAGAATGCTGGACCAGATGGGCCTTGGGTCTGATCTAGCAGGCTTCTTCTTAAAACTATGGTCCTTCGAGACAGTGTGTTGAAAAATATTCCACAGACTCCAATGGGATTTAATGTCCCAAATAAGACCAGTGAGAACTGTGAGAGTAAACAATTCAAGGATCCCAAATGACAGGTTCAACCTATGCATGCTATTCAAGTTTTACTCAGAGAAGACCTACTGATATTATTAAATGACCTACTTTAATATTATTAAATGACCTACTTTGAAATTCTTGAACAATGGGTCTACTCTGAGTGAAATCTAGTTGAAGACCATTCCATGTCCCATTAAGTTTGGAACCAAAGATCTGCTTATATTACAGCAAACTCATTTAAAAAGGAATTGTTAATATTAGGTTTGACCAATGCCAGTGAAAGGATATCACAGTCCTGCTAACAAACCATTTAAAAACTTTTGAAAATATTAAAGACACATCATCAGATGAAAGTTACACCATCACTGCAGTTCTGAAATGCTTCACATATGTGTAGAAATCTATTGTTAGCACACACACACACAAAAACACCTGTCATTTCTAACAGGGCTGGAAATATGGAGTCTGACTTAACCTAGAAAACACGATTACAGTTCAATCCGATACATGTCTATTCAGGAGTTAAGTTCCACTGAGTTCAACGGGACTTACTTCCAGGTACTATATGCATTTATAGCATAGCAGGCTTTTTCACATATTCTCCATTCTTCACAAAATTCATAACAAAGATTACAGCACGTTTGATACAATGTACAGTTAAATAGGAATTAAGTCTAAATTTAACAGGAATGAGTCAGGCTGATGAACAGAAAATGTATCAGTATTATGATATGAGCATTCATTTTTTAAAAAAAAGAACACTCAAATGAGCATTCATAGGATATAGTCGAGTTCCATAAACTCACTTTGATAAAACACTGGAGAGATAGAGAGAGAGAGAGAGAGAGGGAGGGAGGGAGAAAGAAAGAGAAGCTTATTTGTAATAGGCCCTCAAGAAATATCTAGATTTGTTGCCTGGCAGATATTGACTTTTTGTAAATTACTCTTTGTCACATAGGCATGTATTTAGGCAACTTAAAACCTGTCATCAGTTTTTTGTTTTCTCAGCCCACATTATATTGCTGTTTTAGTATGCAAAAGTAGAGATTATTTTTGGAGGGTGAGGATCTGTCCATGAACAGGACTTGCCGGCCAAAGATATGCATGGAAGCATTTTAAAATCACGATTACAAAGTAAAGCAGATGAAAAAAGTTAGATGCTTTAAATAACTAATGACGAACAAAGCCAATTTGAACATAACATTTGTATCGGCCCTGTGGCTTAAAACAGACAGTTGAATGTTTGAGATTTTGGACTGACTTGTTCCTGTTATTTCTAACTAACTAATTTTCTTGTGTGGAATTCAACATTTCCCCTACATCCTCACCTTCAGAGAGAAATATTTGCATTTTTTTTAAAAAAACCAGTCTTGCATGTGTGTTCAAGAATCACACTTACCTGACCTAGCCATTGCTATGGTAAGTTTATAAATCAATACTATAGCTCCAAAGGAAATGCAACCAATCTTAGATGATGCAATTTCTCCATTTCTGTCATACGTTACAAACCATGCATGACACATATGCAACACATTTCAGACAATGAATCAGAGGAATTTTGAGTGATATATTAAAGCACTAACAAAAAAAAGGACAAGCAATACAAGACCACTATTAAATAGCAGAAAACAAACTTCTGTTGACAGCTATTTCAGAATATATGCCACACAATTTATCCTCACTGATTACGTAAACATTCAAGTAGTGCAAGAATTTACTGCAAAATTTTGCAAGGTAAATTCCACATATCGGAGATCTGAATATTTTGATTTCCCACAATCAAAAAACAGGAATAGAACTAGAAGTGTTATTATTTGCCTCAACATTTAAATGCACAAGATTGTTGCATTGTCATTTGCAGTCTACTGCAATCCATATTTGACCTAAATATCAATGGCCTTCAATATCAATAAATCTACATTCACTGAAAGTCAGTATTATTAAATAACTTTTAGTAACACAAGTAGATATCTTGCCCTGTAAAAAATATCATGAGATTTACAAATATGAAGTGCAATGTGGCGTTGAGATTTGCATGAGAAGTTAAAGCAAGAATTTATAAGTAACAAGCAACTGTGTGTCTCTTATTTCTTCTAAATATATTAGGTTGTAGCAGTTTCACAAAATTAATTTTGCTTTTTAAAAATAATAACTGTAAATATAAGTAAGCAATAACTCCCATTTGTATAACAAGTTGATGTCATTATTAATAAATAGAGCTATTTCTACTTGCAAAATGATGGCTATAAACCATATAATTTAAGCTAATCACCTGAGTGAGTCAAAAAGGAATTCTGCAGCCAAGTCTCTCAAACAAAGAATATATATTTACATCACTGCAATCTGGTAAGTGCAAACTAGAAAAAGACTAAATATCAACGTGAAAATCAAATATTTGATTAACATTATAACCACATACACGTCTCTGTATTCTGCATCCATAAGTGTTGTGCAATATGGGGGGAAATTATATAGGACCTACTGTACTATCAGTTGGATCCAGACTCATACTGAGAGTAGACCCCTTGAAATCAATGGGACCTAAGTTTGTTGTCTAACATGAAGTATAAGTGAATAAAATAATTTCAATGGATCTACTTTAAACTCAAGTCTGGATCCAAGCCTACAAGTACTGTAAGGAATTGTGATTCTGATGACAAAGCATTTCTATACTCTATATTTTAGAAAGCAAGAGTTTTGAAATCATTATTATCCTTTAAATGCTGCCCTTTAAGGTCTTTGTAAATCTTGGAACACACACAATTTTTAAGCAAGTGTGCTGCAGGATAAAATGCCCATTCCATGAATTATATACATTTGACTGTACTATTTATATAGAGGGGGGATCTAACTTTTAAATAAAAAAGTGGGAAAATTCACCAAAGTGTGTCATGCAGAAAAGAAATATTATCTAATATTGGCTCCTCTTGCATATTTTTTTCCAGCAAAGCTTTGGGAAGACAGACCTATTTGTGTGTGACCTCCTGGCATGCTGTACTCCAAAAGCCATTAGTTCTCATTCCTACAAAAAGAACGTGCGAACGTCACTAGCAATTCTTCACTTTTACTTTGCCTGTCGGTGTACCCATTGAATAGCATCTTGTAAGATCAGCAAAGGGTTAGGGAACAAATCCATATTCACACAGGGCCTCATCCAAAAGCTATGCCAACCAAAGGGTTGCTAAAGATGAAGATGATTATGTTTTAGGAGAAAACACCAAGAGTTCTGAAATGAATTAGTAAATCTAGCAGCCAGAGAATTAAGCCTAGCTGCAAAACATTGGCGTTTGTTTCAGTCATCACTCATGAAAGCTGACAGCCAGCCTCAACCCACGAACTAATTAAATCAGAGAATTTGGATTTAGGAACTTAACTTGTACCGAGGACTGATGGTATCCTTAGGACTGCAATTCTAAGCACCCTTGCTTATATAGGGTAACTCGGTGGAACATGTTTTCAAGGAAGCCTACTTAGTACTAGGCTGTAAACTGGCTTAAATCTAAGTGCTTTTACCATGTGTGCTCTGCTGACTGATCTGACCATTTGATATTTGCCACCTTCTAGTCTGATTTTTCATCACTGTTTCCTACCTGTTCTGTTGCTGGCCATTTCTTAGTTCCTACACATTTTTAATTGACCAAAGCCAACTCTATTCTGCTCTAATATTATTCGGATTGCACAATATGCATTCATATCATCATCCCTTGCTTACATTAAAAAAGAGAGAAATTGTTCTGCCTTTAACAACAGCCTCTGACAGAAACCTAATCTACGGAAAACGATCTTTGCACTTTTTTTTGGACTAAACTACTACATAGAATCATACAAGTGTCTAGAGCCAAAGGGCATACAGTTCAGAGGCACATTAAGACAAGAAACTTAATGCCTAGTTGGCATCATGGAAATATTTGTATAGGAAATACACTGCGATTCAGAAATCTATGTTAAAATGCCATTATTTTTCTAATCCACATCTGTTAATAATATTCAGAAAATAGCCTTATGTCCTTTCTAAAAGAAAGCAATATATTACAGCACAGATAATTCAGGTAAGTACAAGCACTTTGCGTAAATAAGACATTGTAAATCAGACACTTTCTTTATAAGCCACATGGCTTCTCTTTCAAAAAAGATGTCGCTTTTCATACAGATAAGTTGATTTAAGTACTTCACAGCAACTGATGACTAATGAATCAAAACTTATTAAGGGAAACCAAATTGGTTTATTATTCACAACAAATTAATAGCTTTTTTGAAATATCATTTGATTAAACAGTATATTAGCCTTGACTAAATGGTTAGCATCATCAACTCCCTCCAACCACAGCCACCCAAAAATGATGTTGACCAAGGTTGTCAGCTTGCTGAGATGTGTATATAACAATAATATATTTGCTTTGAAGTTACATTTTATCTCACCCATAAATGCTTTTTTTTTTTTTTACATAAAAATGTATTTTAGATAACTCAGTGATGACAGACAGATAGTTTCCAAAAGGAACGTAGATAGGCAGGGATGTTTGTGTGCAAATGAAAAGTAACAAAAAGTGAGAAATTAATTTAAAAAAAAAAACAGTACCACAAATTGATGAGGCAACCGTTTGCCCTTGACGTATTGAAAAATACTGCTTCATTTGTACATGTTTACTGAAGGGTTTTTCAATAAACTTATTTGCTTAGCTTACAGAAGCGACGGTTTATCAGCTTCACTCTTACTGAAATTAATCCTTCGCCATGCTGACTTACAATAAAACAAGCACTCAAAATCACAGAAAGAGGCAGGAAGCCACCTCCTTTTTGGCTGCAATCCTCAGAACACCTCACTGGAACTTGGAGAAAACTTACATAGGATTGTGCTGCTTGTTCCAAAATCATGTTGCAGGTATGTGGAAGTCCAGGGACTTGACCCACAAACATATACAGACTCACAAACAATGTTGCTTACACCTGTTAGGCTACAATCATATGCACACTTTTCTGGAAGACTTGGAACCCAATGGAGATTACTTCTGAGGAGACATTCCCCGGATTGCACTGCTAATGTTGTGCTGATGTTTCGCTTATGTCTAGGATATTTGATTTAACCAGCTGAGCATTCTAACCTCTCAATTTTTAGTGTAAAAATGGGGGGGGTCCCCCTACCGTGCTCTTTGCTTCTCCCTTTAAAAAGTGTCTCTACTATTCTAACTTAATTCAGTGAGGAAGAAAACACAGCCATAACAGCCATAACAAAGCGCAGTAAAATAACAAGATGAGAAGTCAGAGGAGTTAACTCTAAAAGTACTGCTGCATCGTAATAACCCCCAATATAAGAAGAAAATATTAAAGTGTAAAGATTCTACATCTTCAAAGAGGGGAAAGCGTTAACTGGAAACGATTTAGAAAACCTGATCTAAAGTTTCACACGCAGCTGTCTGAAAAAGTCTTAGGATTCTCAGCTGAGAAATCAAGTCTCCCAACCACACTGCTATTCACACACAACTGTTTCCATATTGTAATTTTTTTTTGTTTTGAACCGTATCAGGAGTCTGCGCCCCAGTTCCAACCCCTGAATCCTAAAACTAACAGAATCAGTGCTAATGCCCTCAGACTTGAACTTTCTGTTCTAAAGGGGTTTGTTATTTTCAACAATAGGAATGTCCTCTTTTGACAGATTTCATCCCCCTTCCTTTGCTCCCCCAGCCCCACCCATTCCCCTCTTGTGCCAAGCAAATCCTATCCTCTCTTCCTTCCTCAGTAGAATAATCTCCAGTGGAGGAGAGGGGTATCTTCTTCACTACCTAATTCCTAAACTCTGAAACAAGGTTGGGTTCTGGGCTATCTGCAGATGTCTAAAGAACAACTGTGGCATGAAAAGTCTGGTGGCGAGAGAAGAGGTAAATGTGCACCTCTAGACAAAATTTATCTAATTACTTCGCACTTGGAAAACTTTTTCTGGTTTAACAGCACTGTCTCTACACAAACACACACACACACACACACACACACACACACACAGAGGTTCCATAGGAAAAGCTTTTAAAAAAACTTGTAGGTTCGTGTTGGGCAAACTTCTGCTCATACGACTTTTGAGTCATACAAAGTTTTAACCAGCAAAATAATGAGGAAAGAGAACCGTCTCATTTACGTGCAATTCAAATAATTAGACCAAAAAAATGCACCTACTGGAAATGGATATTTCCCAATTGTTTTCTTCCACAAGTTAACTAAAGACTACAGGGGTATATTAAACAAAACAAATCTGCTAAGAAGAACTAAAAAGACAAGGCCCATTTTACAATCTACCATCCCAAGCAACTTTCCTTTAAGAGAACCTTTAAATTTCCTTTTTATTCAGAAGAGCTAAAGATGTATCAGGACAAAATGTTCCTGCTTTTTACTACAGAATTTCAGCGTGTTTTACAGATGTTAAACTTGGAAAGAAGGTTTTGTTGTGTGTGCATACATGTGACCATTTAATTGTAGAAGGATAACTCATCTGATCACCAACTCAAGAAACCCACAACTGACTTTTTTCATTTGATTCAGTTATACTGAAACTAGTTTAAAATTAAATCTGAATTTAATACCAGTATGAATTTAATACCAATTATCTTAAAATTGAATCTGGGCAAAAATATGTGCCACTTTTTATATGGAAGAAACTCTGTGTTTATACTTACTAATATGAAAATTAGGAATATTTAGACTGTGAACTGAACAACGTTTTATTTCTATTTCATGGAGAAACCTTTCTGCCCAATGACTACCTGACTTGTGGAAAGTAGTTGGCACTTAAGTCTCCAAGTAAGTGGTTTTGCTTAGCATCCTTACATATGTAAAGAGAGAACCCATTATAAATTATAAATAGCATGCTTGCTCCCCATCTATAAATAGAGACATATTATGAGAAAGGCATATGAGCTGTATGAGCACAGATTGTGTATCATGCTCCCAGGTACTATGCATGCTTTGTGAGGAAATGTGTAAATTAGAAAAATATAGACTTGATTTATATCACACTTTTTCTTGCTGATTTTTTTCAAATCACCAATCATGGTGTATCTATGAGCATTCTTTTGCCCTCATGTTTTAAATTCAGTTCTTCCACTACAGCTCCCTCTTCAGTCAAATCCACTTTGCTACTACAAAGGTCCTTTCTCTATTTCCAACTGCCCAGGGTGTCGTGTCATCAGCTATGTTTGCACAAGCAAAGTATAGGATGGCAATTGTCTGCAGAAAAAATGGTATTCGCTCAGAGCTTCCCATAAACCTATGCCTATCTGGTGGGTCTTATTCTGAATAAATAAATCACACATCCTAATAACGATGGTTTGTCCAGCATCACTCAAAATTAAGTCTTCACTCTGCATAAGCATGCATCAAAGCAGTACACAAAGTCCTACTTTTTAAAACGTGACTAGAGAGGGTTATTTATTATGTCTAAGTTACTACTTAACTCCTATCAGTCCTTAACTCAAATCAACACCACAGTTAAGTGGTTCTCTGTGTTGTGAAACACTGACATCAGTAAGGCCTCTTACGCTGCCTAGCAGCAGTGCTACTGGTGCTTTTCAAAAGATACATATACTGTATTTCTAGGCATGGGTGCACAGGATGGAAAAGTGCATATGGGTGCCCTGAAATAAACAAACCCCCCACCCACCCACTCCTCGCTCCCTTCTCCTTGCTCTCTAGGCTAATCTACTTCTTTACTAGAAAAATGGGCAAAGATCAGGTTGCAAAAATTGAAGATTTGAAGCTTTTAATAAAAGCCTTTACAGTCAGAAGATTAGTAATGTCTTACTGATAAGGATGGGATGAAGTGTTGTCACAGCTTAAAGGACTCAATTCTGAAACTTTTTGTCAGTGTGTGAAGATTCCCAAGTCCTATTGTGTGCCTTATTTGGAGTGTGCCTTCCTCAACAGCTGCAAACTGGATTGAAAAGGTGCCCTTGTGCAGGTGTCTTGGTTCCCCCACCCAGTGACAACACTTGTGCAACATCTGGGGGCAAGGAACTTGGACTTCCATGCATCTGTTGGAACCCTGGGCATCTGCCAACTAAACACCGGGCCTGTGTGCTCACCTCTATATTAAAAGTGTGTCATCCTTCCTTTTCCCCTTCCAAAGGAGATTGACAGAGGGGGGCGGGAGACTTCAAAGTGGCAACAGAAAAGGGTCAGGTTTCCATTTCATTTTAGTAAGGCTCCATTGCTGAGCTTGCTTCCAAGGGAGCCGAACTGCACTTCTGCAGCCACTTACCTGGGAGCAAGCCCAAGCCAACTAAAGTGGAGGGTCACTTCCACATAAACCGGTCTGTAAGTCCCGCTGAACTTTTGAGCCAAACATGCTCAGGGCTGAGCTGCACGTGTTTACATGCAGCAGCAGAAGAGGCAGAGATCGCCCTAGAGGCGCTCTGAGCAAGAGTGTGCGCGTGTGTATTTATTAGAGAGGAGAGCTCGGCGGGGTGTTTTGAGAAGCTGCGCAAAGCGCTCCAGAGGGGCGCACGCTATTTCCCACCCCCCTTTCCTTTCTCTTCGCCGCCTTTTGGGCTTTTCTTGCGCCTTTTCTGCCCGCGCTTACCTTGCGTTGGTGCAGTCGTTGTAGAGGGTCTCGAAATCCTTCCTGGAGATGAGCTTGCAGCGGTTGACGCCGGGCTGGATGGCGCCCAGGCCCCTGAGGATCCGGACCTGCTCCACGTTGCAGACGACGGGCGTGATCTCCAGGCGCTTGAGCTTGGTGTAGACGGTGTGCAAGCCGCCCACCAGGTGCTTGAGGAAGAGGTCGAAGGCCTGAGGCAGGCAGATCAGCTCGCAGCCCTCCACCGTGAACGAGGCCACCTTGGCGCCCCGGAGGTCCACCATCTTGCACTCGTTGTTCTGAGGCGTGTTCTCCACCGGCGAAGGGGTCGAGTACACCGGCTTGCCCGGCACGCCGACGCCGGCAGAGGGGCCCGCGCTGGGCGCAGGTTGGGGGCCGCCGCCGCCTGCGCTGGAGGCTCCTCCGCTGGAAGCGCCGCCGGTGCCCAAACTGGCGCTGCCATTGCTCTCCCCGCCCCCGTTGCTGGAGGCGGCTGTGGTGGACGACGACGCCGCCGCCGGCGCCGCCGCGACGGGCTCCGTCCGGAACAGGCTGGCCGCCCCCGACGAGGCCGCCGCCGCCGCCGCCGCTGCTACCGCCGAGGCGGCTGCGGCCGGCGGGGAGGCGGCCGACGAGGTGCTGGTGCTGGTGGTGGCGGTGCAGGCGGCCGAGGTGGAGATGGGCGGCTGAGGGGGCACCAGCTGCGCCGGCGGGATCAGGGGAGCCGGGGCGGCCATGGCCGCATGAGGCGGCGAGGCGGGAGCACCCCACCCCCTTCACGGAAAAGTGGGCAGGGGGGGGGCGCGCAAAATCAGCGGAGAGGCGGGAGGCGGCCGTTGGGTTTGCTTATGCGGGGAAAGGGAGGAAAGTTGGCTCCCTCGCGCGCGCCGCGGAGAGGGTTTAAAAAGCCATGTTTGGGGGCGGAAAGTGCGCGCGGGGGGGGGGGCGCAGAAAGAGAGAGAGGAAAGAGGCGCGCGCGCGGGTGGCGGGGGAGGAAGCGTCCCGGCAGCAACTGTGAGGAGAAGGAAGGAGAAGTCCGCTTTGGAAAGTGGTGGCGCAGGAGGAGGAGGAGGCGGCGGCGCAGGCGAGGGGCGAGCTGGGCTTGTGGTGCGTCTCTTCTCTCGCTGCTTCTTCGTCTTCTTCTCCGCCCCCCCCCCTCCCCTCTTCCTCACTAGCACCTAGTTAAAAAGAGGAAGGAGGCGGGCTGCCGGTGCGGGGCTGGAGCTGGGCGCTCGCTCTCGCCGGGACGCGGAGCCAGAGGAGGAGGAAGGTGGAGGTGCGCGCGGGAGGGAGGCTGGAGCGAAGCGCCGGCTGCTGCTGCTGCTGCTCCTCCCGCGGCTGCCAGCCAGCCTCTTCTCCTGGCTTCTCTGGCCGTGGACGAGTTGTTGTTGTCACACGGTACAGGGAAAGGGGCGGAGCTCCGGCAACTTGAAATGCCCCTTGGAAGCGCGCCCCAGCCTCTCCCGCACCCGCGCCGCGGCGGCGGCGGGCAGCAACCTAAATTAGCCAACCAGGAAGCCGAGAGCCAAAGGGAGAGGGGAAGCGAGATGCGCGGGGAGATCTCTCCTCCTCCTCCTCCTCTCCAGAAACCGTTAGATTGCATGTTTCACGTTTCATCCCATCAGAGGTGAGCTCTGACATTTTCCAATTCCCACTCCTCGCCCCCCCCCGCTTTCTCCCGCCCCTCCCCCAAGGGTACGCGGGGGGTGGGGGGTGGGAGAAAGAGAAGCAACCCGCTTGTCAACACGAGTTTGATGGAGAACGCGCTCTAAAATGGACCCAGGGACAAGCGGTTGGTGCAAGACACGAAGGGCCCCAAAGATTTTAGTTTTATTTTATTTTTTTTAAGTAAGGGGAAAGTAGCGCGCGGAGCAACAGCGCTCCTGTTTTCCTAAGTGTCACTTAGGACTTACTTGCGAAAACAAAACCCCGTTTCAAAAGCGAGGTGGAAGGATCGGAGTGGGGGGGGGGGATAACATGCTTTCATTTGTACACTCCAGTCCTTTGAAGATAGTGAACAATTGCAGAGAGCGATTGGGGGGGGGGAGAGGCTGGAAGTTGCATATTTGTTTATTAACGCTGCTCGGAGTGGGAAGGGAAGCGTCAGAATTACCGCC
This sequence comes from Podarcis erhardii, assembly GCF_964252035.2. Taxonomy (NCBI): domain Eukaryota; kingdom Metazoa; phylum Chordata; class Lepidosauria; order Squamata; family Lacertidae; genus Podarcis; species Podarcis erhardii. The sequence goes on along the minus strand of NC_138508.1, from coordinate 99,290,770 downwards.
CCTTAGAGCGCTTTGTTGTGCGAAGAAGGGCTGGGATGAAACGCGAAGCGCACGGAGAAGAAAGAAGGGGAGAGAACTGCAGATATATATAGCATTTCCGGGAAATAATAGGCATTTATGGATCAAAGAGCCCAAGGTACTTACATTTAATGCAGTTGAGAAATAACATATGTTGTGGGAAGGGATTCTCAAAGCAAGAAAGCTGGCGGGGTAGACATATAGAAGGGGGCAGATGTTCGCCAATAAACTGCTGCAGCGAATCTCTCTCCCCCCCCCCATATCGCCCCCCCTTCCTTTACACCGAGGCGTTTTCAGAAATACAGAACCTCCGATTTGAACGTGTGCCTGTCTCTTTCTTGGGGCTTCCGCCTGTATTTTGACGGCTCCTCTGTTTGTCTTGTGTCCCTATTATTGCCGCGGGGGGGGGGGGACAGAAAGGAATTACCGAGCGCTGCTTTGAACTAGAGGTGGAGTAACTTTGCAAACGTTTCCTAAGCGGAGCGAAGTCTACCCGGACGGCGCTGTGCCATCAACAGGTAGCACCGCCGCCTGATCCGGGCTGAGATCTCTTTGGAAGGAGCGGCGCCGTGTTTACTTGGGAGTCAACCTGCGCAGAATCGGACTAGAAGGAAGCCTGCGTGTTTCATATGACTCTGGCCCTCGCGCTGCCAGGCTCAAACGGGGGGGGGGGGGGGGAGAGCGATCTGGCGTGCGATGCGCTCAAAACTAAGGCTCTGGCCGGTGAGCCCTTGCTGGTGCTCAGCGGAAGGCTGCGCACCTGCTTACATCTCGCTCGCCCCATTGATGCGACGGGGATGGCAAGGGGCCTTGCGCTTCGCCTGGATCGCGCGCCCCCCCTGGATCGCGCGCCCCACCGAAGGCAGCAGGACTCTCAAGCAGCTCTGGCAGAGCTCTGCACTTGGGAAGCGCGCTGCTGCTGCTGCTTTTGCGCCCTACCTGCAGCCCATGAATGACTGAGGCCCTTGGCCTGCGCTCTTCTGCTTAGTGGAGTCCGCTGGAGTTTTGCCACGCGGGTGGCGAAGCCAATAAGGGCAGAGAAGTAGTGGGGGTGACACCGCTCGGAGCAGTGCCAGCCAAGCCCAAAGCCTTCTCTTTCACAAGTCTGAAAGCAGAATCAATACCTTCCCTTAGGGCCCAATTGTTTATGGCTATTAAAAGCGCCACAAGCAGGCTGCGTAGTAAAGAGCTTGCTCTTTGCTAAACAATTTTGGGACCTACTGAGAGGGAGACTCCGCTGGGGGGAAAAAAGCATTTTCCTGAAGCTGGATGACACATTTTAAAAAGCAAAATGTGTGGCTGAAGATGAATTTGTAAAGTTTTGTTTTTTAAAAACTTCCATCTCTAGGAAACATTAGGAAAATAAAGCCAGGAGCCACCCCTCGGGCTTCCCATTTTCTGCTAAGGTTGAAATCATTGAGAGATGCTTGAAAGGTTGTTTTTCCTTATTGGCATAATACTGTAGTACTGTTCAAGCAGTGGTTGCAATGTCTTGGCTGGAGGCTGGTTCACTTCACCTGAAAGCATCTAGATTGCATGCTTTCTCATACTGAGAACTCAGGCTCATACCAGCATTTAACATCGTTTTCATGGTGGGGAGTATGTCCAATACCACATAATGTCACCATGGGTGATTTCAGACTCATGTATAAATTTCATGTATAGGTGTATGTAAAACTTTCCCAATATTTGAGATCTCTCCCCCCCCCCTTTGGGGAGCAGAACATATATAAAGTATTGGGTTGTACCATGCGTCATTTGAAAATGCACTGATTCCAACTTTAAAGTTTGCTTCCCATCATACAAAATATGCTACAACAGGGCTGAATTAATAACCATGGTGACCCATATACATTTATTCAGAAGTAAACTCTATTATTTTGAATGGGACTTACTCCCAGGTAAGTGAGTTTAGGATCACAGCCTAAACCACCCCTATGTGACTCCTGGCTGAATATATTGTGAACTGATGCCATTGAAAAGCACTGTATTTGAGATGATATGAAAGATCTGCCTGTGTTGCTTGATATGTGAAGACTCATTCACACATGCAAAGCACCACTTGAGGCTGCCTGCAGTTATTTTGTGAGGAATATGGAAATATGAACCAGGCCTGTGTACCTGGCTCATACCTGCATATTCCTCAGTCTGCCTATGTCTGCTTTGCTGCATGGGTTGTGCACACATTTGAGATTCTGTGGCTAACTACAGCTTCCCCAGATAACAAATTTCTGTTAGCACAAATGAAAAGTGCACATACATTTGCATATGGCTTTTCCTACATGGAAGTCATACTTGTATAGGAAATAGACATGTGTTCTTTATACTAAGTTGTATTGAAATCAATGTGTCATGCTGATAAATTGGCTTAGGAGTACAAAAGATCTTAAGCAGCAACTGCAGTCTGATTACGGAACCATTTTCTATGTGTATTATTTTATATGTATGTTCCATAATCTTCACTTAAGGACAAATAATTGATTAAAATATCTTGGAGAGGAGAAGAGTGGTCCTTTTAAAGTACGTGAGTACCAATAGCAATAAAGTATTTAAATCCATGGGTGTTTTGCAGGCGTTTAAATTATTTTGGCTGCTTTCTTTACACCTTGACAGAAAATCCAGTGGAATTGAGAACCTGCAATCAGTTTGTATAAGCCTCACCGATTTCACTATGGGAGGTCTACAGTGTTGAGACAATCATTCTGACCTACCTTACAGGGTTGCTGTAAAAGTTAATGGCGTACAGCTCAGTCATATATATGTTTACTCTAAGCCCTCCTGTGTTCAGGGGGACTTACTTCTGAGTCACAGCCACAGATTGCAGCCACAGGATTTGAAATGTTGTGAAGGCTGTCCAAGTTCTACACAAGTACAAGGTATTAACTTGTCCTACACAATACTGAAAATCAGTGGCAGTTAAAATTTACCTCCTGGTCTGTTCAATGAATGGAAACACCAGTGTTTGTAACAAGCTTTAGAAAGGAATATTAAATAACAAATATTTAAACATGTAACAGGTGTCTCAAGACAGACACGTGGTGTGAAGTGGGCACCTTTGCTTTTCAGGTTAATTAATAAAAGGTGTGTTCTTAAAACATGGCCTGCTGTTTCTAAGGCACCTCTTTTAAAACTTTCTTTAAATGGGTCATAATCTCAAGGCTGGAATCTTGGGTATCAAAAGCACAAGGAAAAGCCGAACAAGCTTGCTTTTGCAATGACAAGACTGTTGACTATAATAGCCGAGCCTGCCTTCATAAAATTAAGACTCTGTATTTGCCTCTTTCTGATTCCAGTGCAACCATTGGAAAGAAAAGATGTATTTGCCTCAAGGAGTCCACCTGAACAAATAAATAAATAAATGCTAAAGTATGACTAAAGACGTGAATTTTTGTTGATTGTGGTTGCACATATGTTGTTGAACACCTATGAGGAAGCAAGGGCACTTTAACACAACTCATTCCGAAATATGCATATAAATAGGATTGCCGGGTACAATCCTGAGCATCGTTCCTTGCAAATAAGTGCTGCAGAAATAAATTGTTCTTACACAGGTTCGGGCACATCAAAATATCCTGCAGTTGGTGTGAAAGGCTTCTCTCGCGCGTAACCACTGGTGCTTTTTTAATCTGCGCAAAGTGGACACCCGTGAATTGCGAGTCCCGAGCCCAGTAACTCTTTCTCTTCCAGGGGCGACTTCTCTTCTCGCTTCACCTTACTGTTCTCGGAGTGAGTCGAGTAACTTTGGTCTCCAGAGTCCTGAAGCTGCCAAGGGAACACAACCAAGAAATGGAGGAAGAGCCCCAACAAAGCTCTCTTGAAGTTTCATGCGTGGAGTCTGCACTCCTCAGCAAACTACTGGATCGGGGGTGGGAGGGTCGGCCTTGGACACACGGGACCTAAACGCCATTCCCACGACCTTTTGTCCACGGACTTCCAAAACTGGTCCAGTCTCGACGCAAGTGTGCGCGTTTAGGACTAAGAGGCTAACGCAGCGCAAAACCCACCAATAACATTGCGTGGCTATGCGGCGCACTTTAAAACATGGCGAGGCTCATTTATTATTATCATTATAATTATTGTTACCCATCGGCCCCTTCAAAATAGGGTTCTCCTTCCCTGCTCTCTCCCTCTTCAGCAGGCGCATCCCTCGCGCGTCCGCCTTACTCCCAAGTAGCCCAAGTGAGAAGGGAACTTTCTCCGTGTGTGTCAAGTAGGAGACTTATGGTGTTGAAATCAATAAGACTGTTTAAAATTCAAAGACCTGCAAATCGTTCTGTTTGTCCTTTGATAGGGCCTCTGCTGATTAAAATGCGACCAAGAAAGCTTAATTGCTGCACTAATTAAGAAGTCTTTAATTTCTTTCCTGGAATATTGTTTGAAGCTGGGTTTCTCTTCTATTCCTCGCAGCTTGTTGAGGGCAGAATCTCTCCCCCCCTCTCCCCCCCACCCTCCATCACTCCCTCTGACCCTTTCGATGAATAAACAATGCGCACTGGAAACAGTCAGATGAATAGATAGTGATCCTAATTTATTACTTTCCAAAACACCTGCTCCAGAGTGCGCTGCTTTACGAAGCCCGGGGCCGCGGAGCGACGCGTAAGATGCGCTTTAGACGACGCGCGTTAAGTGCTCTAACCGCACCTGAGTGACAGCAGATAAACGGGGGCGCAATTTCCTCCTGTCTCTCTCTTCCCCATCCCCACCCCCCCCTCCTCACGCCTCTCCAACTTCTTCCTTTCTTTCCTCTTCTGTCGTTAGCGGGAAAGAAATATTTGAGCTCATCAGACGGACGAAAAAATCCTCAGCTTTAGGAAAGGAAAGAGGGAAGACCGAAGCAAGTGTTGGGGGGGAGATGGGTGCCCCTCTTAAATTCATTACCATATACTTTCCCCCCCCTGTTTATTTCGACTCCCCTCCCCTGCCCTCCTTTCCTGAGAAACACAATGACCCCATTATGCTTCGCCCCCTTCCTCCTGCCTATTGACCGATCTTTACCCAGCCATTTCTCAAAACTGGGGGGACGGACTCATGAATCTTGCCCTGTGATCAATAGCCCTTAAAAAGAGAGCGGATGTATTTATTCTGCGTTCCCAGCGTGCGCCTGCGGGAGTTAGGAAGGAAAGAGGCGATGCAACGCCAACCACTGTTTACTCCAGAGTAGACCCCCTGCACCGGGGGGAAGGCCGGACAAAGTTGGAGCGCAAGTTTCCGAGTTGTCCCACAAGTGGGCACGATCCAGCCAAAGCAACATGCCTTTCACACATGCTGCTTCTGTGTATTATCAGGGATTCTGCGGGAGGGGGGCTGGATCCCATCTTGAGAAATGGGAGTATCTGGGCGGGCGGTTTAAGCGACTTAACGAGATACCCTGTGGATTGCGAATTAATTGTAGTATTTTTATTTTTTTAATTGTAATTTTAAAAGATAGGCGCATGTTGTTGTTTTTTAATTTCTTTGCTTCTGATATGTTGAATTCCTGCCTTGCAGGGGGTTGGACTAGATGACCAGGGGAGCCCCCTCCAACTGTACAATCCTGTGATTCTGTGCGCCCCCTTTGGAGAGCCTGACTCTGCGGAGGCGGCAGCCGCTGGGCTTCGAACTTCTAACACGGCGGGGGTGAACCAAGCCCCGCCTTCCCCTTCTATAAATACACCGAGGCTTCTCGTCGCTGACAGGACGACTAGATAACACGCTTAATACAAATACAAAAGGGCTGGTTGCCATTCAAGGCACGGCGGCTCTCTAATTATGTTTATTCTAATTGAAAGCAAAAAGGTTTGATTTTGCAGGGCGGGGGGTGGGGGCTGGCGGAGGAGAGATGCCAGGGGAAGAATCTGAAACGACTTTTAGGCTGCTTGGGATTTATTTTTGGTAAGGGCAGCGGGCCCAGTGTGCTTCGCAAGCGTCTCCATCAATCTCCTGCTGAAGGAGAAAATAAATATATATATATATGTATATTATTTAAAAAGAGAGAGAGAGCTGTTGGGGAGGAAAACTCACATCTCCAACGGAGACCGTATATAATGCCCCCAGGGGTAAAGGAGAGAGAGAGAGAGAGACCCCAGTAACAGTGGAGTTTCCAGACTTCACGCAAATCAATTGAAGCCCACTCCTTATGGCCAGACTGCCAGATTGTTATGACTGCGAAGTCAGTCGATCAAACAGTGCATTAGCACCCTCGCCACAAACAGGCTGGACACAAACAGCATCCGCTTTGGAACAATCGGGTTATAGATCATTTGAAACAAACACAAACACACACACATAAGCAAGCCCGGAGGCCCCAGCGCAAATGCGGATCCTTCGCTCAAACGAAAAGTGGTGCCAAATGCGCAGCGCAATCCTAAGCACCATGTTTAATCTGAAGGGGATCTCGGTGGGTTTCAATGTCTGCTTAGGATTGCAACCTTAGAGATGATTTGCAGGGCGGAAAAGCCTCCAGGAGCTGAAGCAGACACGTCGTGTTAAAGTTCCGGCAGGCCGGAATCCTCCTTGAAGAGGATGTAAACTGCGAATTGGACGTGGCAGAGAGGAGTTCAGTCTTTTCAGCGCCTTTGGTAGCAGGAAGCTTAGAGCCCCGGCCCTTTGAAAGCTCGCAGCTCTTGCCGAGGAGCAAGTTCCTTTGAACTCCGTTGGGCTTCCTCGCGAGTAAGCTTTCCTTAGGCGCGAAGCGGGTTGCTGCGTGGACGAATCTGGGGAAGCCCAATTCAGAAAGGACCCTTCCTCACGTCGAGGCCCTGGTTCCGAGCTCATACAGACGAGCAAACGATTCCGCGGGGTTCATCCTCGCCCGGGTCATTTGTGTTAACTTACATAGCCGTCAGAAGTCTTTCAGCCACGCATCAATGGCCAGCGCGTGTTGGAAGTGGTCGTCTGAATGAGCTCTCCTTTGGCTCTGGTCCTTGAAACTTTTTGCGCGTCGTGTTTAGGAAATCTCCATGCTGCAAGGGATTTGCCCTAAACTTCCGGCTATTCACCCAGCCTCCCCCCAGCCCAGTTCTCTCTCTCTCTGCGGGATTCTGCTGTCCCCCCCCCCCCCAACTTCTTTCTCGAGCGAACCTTAGAGGCTGCGCTTTATGTCAGGGAACTTTATTTTACGCGCGGGAAGTAGCCCGGAGATATTGATCTCCAAAAAACCCTACTCGGTGCGCACCACGCTGCTGCTTCTTGCAGCGTCCGCGCCCTTCCTGCGGTGCAGGACATGCCCGGGACCATCCCTATATGCGACCATCCACGCAGGGAAGCGGTGGGGCTGGGCGACGGAGGCGCGGAGCGAGCTTTCCATCTCCGGGGCGCGCAAGGGCGCGCGGGCGGAGCCGCTGCCTGCTGCTCGCCGCTGACCGGAGAGGTGCCTTAAGGCGCTCCCTGACGCCGCTCTTTACAGCCGAGTGGGGATTTTTAAACATGCCTCTTTAAAGGGGAAAGTAAAAGGGACATCCCTCGACTCCACAGCGCACACGTTCGGCAGATGGCATCAGTTCAGGCTGAGCGGAGAGGGCAGAGATGCGAGGCTTGCATCGCTCTGCGTCTCTTCCGCGATGGCCACGGACTCAAGGATGCCCAACGGGGATGCCATGAGGGGCAGGCAGTCTCCGGCTCCCGCGAAGACAGGAGATGGAGCAGGAAAGATTGCACGGGGGAGCGCGCAAGGGCGGCGTTTCTGGCTCCCTCCCTGCGCTTCGCGCGGCGCTCCGGAGCTGAGAAGTTTGCCGCGGCTCCAGGGCGAGGAAATCCGGACCGGACCGTGGTTTCTTTCGCCACAGGGGCGGCGCACCCTTGGCCCCGACGCGCCCGCTTCTAATCCACTTATCCTACTAGTTAATGCCCGGCATCCGGATCACACCTCGTTTGGAACGAGGGTCACTTGAAGTCCGTCGGATTTGTGCCCAGTTGCGTTTCAATCTGGGAAGGAACTCGCCTCTCCTTACCCATGGGAATCTTTCAAACGCAAATCTTTTCCTCATTTTTTTTTGCCCCGTCCCCTTATAAAGGATGTCTCGTTTGCCCCTAGAGCAGCGCCAGATTCTTGAGACGCGCACATGCACACCTTCTTTTTAAATCCGGAGTAACTCCCAGAGTAAAGAGTGTGGTTGTAAAGAGTGGAAGCGAGTAATCGCTCCACACAAAAGACCCCTGGGAGAAATTCTCATTTTCGTGCACATGGGACAGATCTAGAACGTGTGGTTTGGAGTAACTAATTCATGTTTATTGATCTTAGTAAGATTTGAAACTAAAAGGTGGGAAGTTAGAATAAGGAATAGTTTTTTTTGGGGGGGGTGTTAAAGTTAGGGCTCCTTTGCGTTCCGACGGCGCGCAGGTGCATTTGCGCAAGTTCAGTTCCATTTGCTTTCCAAGAAAGTGTATTTAGGATCGCAGTCCAGGCCTCTCTTCCTCCTCTCCTGCCTCTTTTGTTTTCCTCCTTCCTTGTCTGACGACGAGGATCACCCTCTGCCCTCCCCCTTGAATGAACCTCAAAGTCTTTTTTAGGAAACAAAAACCCCACCGCTTTGCAGATCAATCAACTTCCACGGCTCGCCCCCTCCTCCCCCCGCGCCGCTCCCCAAATGACGCAACAGTTTGCGGTGTCTTAATCTGCGGGAAGAAACGTGCTATGGAACTCCAGAGGTAAACCAGATTTCTGACGGGGAAGAATGGCTGACAGTCAAACGACTGAGCTGCTCCGAAGCTAATTGTTTCCCTTCTAAAAACGCGCACTGGGGAGGCTTTTCACCAGGGCTTGCAAAACGCCGCTGCTGCCACATGACAAACGGGAGGAGGGCGGCTTTCAGCTGATGCCCAACATTAACTCAACGTTTTATTTAATAAAACAGTGCTTCTCCTCGCCGCCACTTCTTCTACTCCCCACGACCCTTTTAAAACCTCGTTGGAGAAGTTTCAGACCTGGATAGAAATTTATATTATGAGAGACTTATATAAACCCTTAAAAAAAAAAAAGCTAAGCAAAGCGTGGCGCGCGGGGGGGGGGGGGTGATGAGAGGTATTGTAATGGAAGTGCTGACACCATCTTAACCATAGCGTTGTAAACGGCTATGCTATAATATCCATTAAGCAGAAAGAAAAATAAGATGGTTGATCAATAATTTATACCCAGAGTTCCAACTGCAGACATAATAACTGTAATGTTTGCAAAGCAATCTCTCGCTCTCCAGGCTTTAACAGTAAACTCAAACTAGCCACGCTGTTAATTTCCAATCTCTCTCTCCCCCCCTTTCCCAGCTCCTCTTTTTTTTTCCAGACGAGAATACAAACAAATTACTTAAAAATTCTATTTTGCTCCTCATTTAGCATGCCTCACATGGGATCCGGGAGCAGGAATTTAATTATGATGTAACTCGGAGTGATTGCAGGGTGAGGCAGAGCTGGGAAGAGGTGGCAGAGCAAGCTAAGGAACTAGGTTGGTGGTGATGGGCACGTTTCTAGTTTTTAAAAAAGGAGTTTTTAACAACCACGGCCGGGGGAACCAATGCTCTCCCCGCTCCTGCAACACCCCGCCCGGCGAGGGAGAATCAAATGATGTAAAACCTGCCGGGCTTTGGGTCATCTCGATTCTTTGCAGTTATTCACACATGAAAATGGAGTGACACAGCTCAACTTCAAAGCAAGTCCCTGCGCTGGGCTGTGTTTTTCTTTTTTTAAAGAGCCACTGTGGAAACACAATACCCCATGGGACGATAAGAATCAGTTTCACAAAACAATACCCCTTGCAGTTGAAAGAGAGAGAGAGAGAGAGAGAAAGAGGGAGGAGGGGGAGGCTTGGAAAATCAAGCCCTTTTGCTGCTAAGTGGGGGGGGGGGGTGGCGATCTCCCAGCACCCACGCAGAGACGCGATCCTAAGCACGCTTCTTCGCAAGGAAGTCCGGTGGAGTCCAAAGGACACCACGTAGTGTGTTCAGCATTGTACCCTTGTGGTCTGAGCTGCAACCCAAGGAACACTACAAGGGAGCGAGTCCCACTGAGGTCAGTGTGGTTACTTCCCAGAATACGAGTGTGACATGTTCAGCTCTACGTTGTTTCTTGTCGTTTGCAGAGAAGCTTAACCAGCCATTTCCACTCAGTTATAATGGTGCACCCAAGGCAAAAGTATTTGCTTGGCACAAGCTCCGTTGAAATCACCCAAATTCATGCACTTAAGGAAAAGCCAGATCTCAAAACACGGGGAATTCTCTTTTACACACAAGAAATTTCCATAGGCTTAATCTGATATGTGGAATTGGCCTGTTGTTGGCTGAATATCCATTTCATGGATAAATTTCATGTGTATTACTCCCCAAGCACACATGCCAGTCATACTTTAAAATAATGGGTGTTTTTACTCAGAGTAGGCCTATTGAAATGAATGGACCCAACGTAGTCATGTTCATGACTATCAATGGAGTCTACTGGGGGGGGGGAGGACCTTAATTGGGTTGTATGCAGCACCACTCAAAGCAGACCCATTGAAATTAATGGACCTAAGTTAGTTGTTTTGATTAATTTTTGTGGGTCTGCACTAAGTAAAATAGATACAGCCCATTTACTTGGAAGCAAGAGGGGTTTATACCTACCCCTCTTGGGTGCAAAGTTAGGGTGCAAAGGACTGCAGCCTTAGCTGTAAATAAATTCCACTGGAATCCATGGGACCCATGAAAGCTCTCCTTCATAAGACAGAGGGGTAGGTAGCAAATATTCAGATACGGGAAGGAAAAGTGTGTTTGAGCTTCTTTCTCAATTTAGGCTACATGTAAATAGGATTTAAAAGCAGAACAGTACGTGGAAGAAGAATTGTGTGTGCATTCTAGACAATCTAGATTCACCCATCACATTGAAGTCTGACTGGAGCCCAGCCTGCTTTAAGGCACACACAAGAAAGCTCCCTTTAAAAACTAATGGCCTTGGACTGTGGCTTCAGTTGCAGCTCATTGTTCAAGGACTAGGCTTTAAACTCATTTGAAATCAATGGGATTTGTGCACATGTAATTGGGCTCTTGATTGAAAGTTTCTTTCTTGCATGTCAAAGAATGGATTTGTCATCTGGGATGGCTGAAAAAAGGAAGCTCTGCCAGAATAAACTCTGCAAAACAAACTTGAAATCATTTGGCGATGATGGGGTCAAAAACTTCAAAAGTTATTGCAGCTTGTCTCTCCATAAAGCCTCTTACTGTTTTGTCTTACTTTTTTTACTCATTTCCTGAGCACTCTTTTTTTTTAAGCAATGGAATGCAATGACTTTGCTACCCCGAACCTCAAGTTGTAAAATGGTATATTATTCTTTGAACAGTTGCACTTGGAAAGGAACCAGTAATTTATATGAGAAGTGTTTGATTGCTTGCTTATCCAGTGACCCATAACAGCTCAGCTTCTTCCAGAAATGGCAGAAAACAAAAGGCAGCTTAACAGTGGGTATATATACTGAGGCTGCGATCCAACGGACACGTACGTGGAAGTAGGTGCTACTGTAATAAATGGTACTCATTCTCAAGTTAGCATCAAGGGGCCAGACTGAAGCAGTGCAAGCGAACATGATGAAGAGGGCTGCATCTTGTCAGTAATGTCGTTGAGTGCCTAAAGGAAATAAAAGGTAATTGGGGGAGAGTCTAGCAAGCATTTCCAGCACAATTCTATATACATGTTTCCTCCAAAGAAAGCTCAGTGGGGCTTACACTCAATGGGGCATAGGAATGCACTGTGAATCTCTTCACTGAAATGCATTGTAATTGAAAATGCTTCACTTTTGGCTGGTGTGTGCTAAATTTCACCAAAAGGCGCAGTGCTCTTAACAGCCCATTTGTCAGAACTCCCTTGAGTTTAAGTGATGAAGGTTGTGATCCTATACCCATTTACCTGGGAGTAAGACCCATTGACCTCAATAAGCAATGTATAGGATTGCATTAGATAAAAGGTAAAGGACTCCTGGACGGTTAAGTCCAGTCCAGGGTGACTATAGGGTGTGGCTCTCATCTCGCTTTCAGGTCGAGTGAGCCAGCATTTGTCCACAGACATTATAACATTGCAATCCTATACATATTGACTTGGAAGCAAAGTAGCCAACTGCTAGGGGTCAAGGTCCATTCAGGCCCCCAGCAAAATATCTGAGGGGGCCAGGCTCCACAAAGTTAATGGGCATTGCCATTCAAATGGTGCATGTGCGCCATGTCCTGTGATCAGTTATGTGGGGTAGGGCTTACCTGCCCCACCCCCATTTTTTTTTTCAAGTTGTCACCCCTGCTTGGAAGTAAATCCCACTGTGCTCCAAGGGGCTTAATCCCAGATAACTTTGCACAGGATTGTAGTCTGAGATTTTGACCTTGATGTTATTACCCCCATTATTACTCTTATTTTGTTTTTATATCCCACTGTTCCCTCAGTAGAAGCTGAAGGCAGTAACAAATAAAACCATAAACAGGTAATCAACATAAAACAATAAGCTATCAACTGAATGACAGCAGGGTGGGAGACAGCAAATTCTCCACAGAGAAGGAATTCCCTAACTGGGGTGCCACCACTGAGAAGGCCCTGCTTCAAGTACCAGTACATGGGCCATGTCTTGGGTGGGGATACCATAAGCAGGGCCTCATCCTTATATCAAAGCATGAGCCTGTAGGTCCTGGGAAGGTGCTCTTTTAAGTACTTGTGCTTCAAGTCATTCAACTCCTTGATTTGCCATGCAAATTAAGACTTCAAGCAACTTACTTCTGAATAAACACACATTAAGCTGTATGATTATTACTTGGAAACAGAGCAAGTCCGTTGGAAACAATGTGCTGTATTTCTGAGCAACGAGCCCAATCCTAGTTCAATGCAGTTTATTGCCATTTCTTTTTATTGCCTGTTTCCTGTTCAATATGTGTAGCTAGGATGCAACTTTCAGAAATAAGTTAAGCGCTCTGAATTGCACTGATTTCAATAGGAGAGATTTAAAGCAAGTGCTGATCTCTCCCACTGTGACATGTAATCTGATTCTATGCATGCTTATTCAGAAGAAAGTATCGCTGAGTTTATTGGAGCTTGGACGACAGACTTCAAATGAACAGAATGTGACTGAGTAATTTGCTGTATTCCAGCTGTAAAATTCAGAAACCAATGAGACTTAAGGAAGTCACAACTAAATTGTTTTATTATCTTATTTGTTTATTTGAAATATTTCTATGCCCACCTTCATTCATTGGTTCCCATAATGGTAAAAATAATAGGCATAGGCATTTGTTCACATGAAGTATAGATATTGCAATCACAACTGTGAGGCAGCAAAAGCTATAAAAACTAGATGTAGATTTTAGAATGCCAGAGTTCATAAAAATGGCTGAACCTGCTGCCAATAAGATTGTAAGGTCAGTGCCAAGCATACGTCTTTGTGAAGGGCATTCCATAATTGGGACACTGCTGTACAAAAGGACTTCTCCTTTCGATTGGACTGGGACCCAAGTACTTAAAAGAGCATCTTCTCAGGACCTTCTATCCTATGCTTTGGGATCAGCTTATGATACCCCCCCCCCCAGCTCCAGGCATGGCCCATGGGGTGGTGACATGAAGCACAGCCTTCTTAGTGGTGGCACCTCAAACGAGAAATTCCCTCCTGGTGGAGACTCAGCTATTCCCCATACTGCTATCGTTCAGGTGTCGATTTCTCTTTTGTACATACATACACGGTGTGCCTCCACTAAGCACTGCACCTGGAGAATTACAATGAAAGTTAGTTTCAGTGACACATGCAATGCAACCCTAAGGATATTTGCTCCCAAATGTGTTTCACTTCCTTTAAATGGATTTTGCCTGTAAAAGGAGCATATAAATTAATTAAGATAAAATATTTTACCTTAATGAATTTATATGCTCCTTTTACAGGCAAAATCCATTTCAAAGCAACCTACAAACATTAAAAGCTACAAGTTTTAAGGGGTGGGGAATCAATACTACTAAAACCAAGAAAATTAACAACCACAAATTTAAGAACAAACTAAGTATTCCAATAACACAACAAAATTCACAGCGTTTTTTTTTTATAGATGTGTGTAGATTCCACCTAGGCCTGCCCTCTCCAGAAAGGACCACAGTTGTCATACCAGCCAAAGCTGATGGAAAAGATCATTGCCACCTGGGGTTTTTTCTAGTCCGAATCCAGCAGCACTCCCAGACTATGGTCTTAGTCATTTAGGGGAGTGATACATCATCCAATGCCAGTTGTATTCTTCCTTCTAGAACCTGGTACCTCCCAACCCTTAGCACTTCCATCTTGCCTAGGCTTAATTGCCCCACCCATTCCAGAGTTACTTCAAGGTACCAGTTTTGTGTTTCAACAGCCTACCTGATACCAGAAATATAGAGCCAGTGGTTTCATGTGTATTTATTTACATATATGTTAGAAAGCAAGGTCCGTATAGTTAAAGCCATGGTTTTCCCAGTAGTGGAAAGTGAGAGCTGGACCATCAAGAAGGCTGATCGCCGAAGAATTGATGCTTTTGAATTATGGTGCTGGAGGAGACTCTTGAGAGTCCCTTGGACTGCAAGAAGATCAAACCTATCCATTCTGAAGGAAATCAGCCCTGAGTGCTCACTGGAAGGATAGATCCTGAAGCTGAGGCTCCAATACTTTGGCTACCTCATGAGAAGAGAAGACTCCCTGGAAAAGACCCTGATGTTGGGAAAGATGGAGGGCACAAGAAGAAGGGGACGACAGAGGACGAGATGGTTGGACAGTGTTCTCGAAGGTACCAGCATGAGTTTGACCAAACTGCTGGAGGCAGTGGAAGACAGGAGTGCCTGGCGTGCTCTGGTCCATGGGGTCACGAAGAGTCGGACACGACTAAATGACTAAACAACAACATGTTAGAAAGCACAAGGGACAGTATAGAGACCCATGGCACCCTGCTAGCCAAAGAGCATGAGGCAAAGCAAGAGTCTCCCAGCATCATTGAAGAATGCTGAGCAAGGAATGGTCAGAACTACTCTGAAACAGTGGTGCCTAAGCCTGACCTCCATAGATGAGCCAGAAGGATACCATGGTTGATGGTACAAAATACCATCAAGAGATCCAGAAGAACAAAGAGGGTGGCACTCCCCTGTGCCCCATCCATGCTCTGGCATAAGTCACCCGCCATTAGTTAGTATGTGGGTTTAGAACTGAATTGCAACAATACACATAGTTACATAAGCTAGATCACATCTTCATTGCTAAAAACTGGATGGCAATGGGTTTGTCCATCCACTTACACAAGGGCTCCTTCCATTTGTGAAATGAACTGTGAAGGATTTTCCCAGAGGAAGAGGCAATGCTTGCTGGCCCCCACTTTCCCCTCCCTCCCCGTCTGTCACCCATCACGCAAAGTTTTGGGAGGTACAGAGGACTGCAGGGCAGAAGATGAATTAACAAACCTCACATCCCGCCCTTCCTCCTGTGGAGTCAAGACATTAAATCAAGCACCACCAAGAGGCAGATTGGCAGTGGTCCTTTACCTTTCTAGAAAGAAAGTAACTTTTATCAGCTTATTTTTAACACTTATATACCATCTTCATTTGTTTATTTCTTTAGAAAGACAGTTCGCATCAGCTTAATTCAATAATACAAATAATACAAATACAAATACCAATGTAACCCCCAATTTCTTACTCCTACCCCTAAATTTCTCTGTATGGCTTCCTCCTTCCTCCCTCATAGTCAAGCATCTTACACAATTCTGCCGTATCTTCAAGGCCATCACCTGCCTAGAAGATTCTGAGGCCATCAGCTGTTAGCTTTTTGCTTCTATAACACAATTTCTGCTTTCTAGTCATTCTCACTAAGCCCCCAAAGGCTATGCCAAGTTTCTTGCAGATTTATGCTTAATGATTGGTTATTTCAGACAAGGCATTAAATAATGTGAAAGCACAGTTTATTAGAAAAAGAGACTGAATGCTAAGTTTCAGGCCAAAGGAAAGTAATAGACTCTGAAAACAATTGATTGGGAACTGTGGAAGGAAGTGGCATAATCTCAGACATGGTGACTGACAATAAAACAGCTTAATTGGTCTGTAGTATCTTGGGCATTTGAATACATTAACATAAGCAGTATTCTTATTCTGTTACTGAGGCACATTTTAACACTGGAAATCCACAAAAAGGTATATTATAAATCCTATATTGCTCTGTTATAAACAGTTCTGAATGGCTTCAGGAAAATTTGTCGCATCTGTTAAGATCATATGCATTTGACCGAGGACTGATGTTTAGATTCTTCATTAGTAAATAGCAAATTTCTCCTTTTTATGTATTTTTCTTCTGGTCAACTTCAGATATCCAACAAAAAAGATGGCAAAAATCTGAAGTGAAGGTCAAACTCCTAACTTAATTCTGATATGTCCTTGCAAATGTGTTACAGCCATTAATGAAGACTCACAGAAATGCTAGCAGCATCATAACCATGTTTAACAAGATGTAATCCCCCATTGCTTTAATTTAAACTTGCTTCCAAGTGAATATGCTTGGGTATGAGAGCATTACTTATATGTTTTGTGGTCCATTTTGGCATGATCTAGGGCTCTGATTCCCATTTTCTTTGGAAAAAGCCATGTATTCAGTGACAACTCAGGCAGGCGGGGGAAATCTCCCTCAAAACCAGCCTTCGAGGTCCTTGCCTTCTCAGTAGTCCTAGACTGAAGAGGTGCTTTTGATTTCTTAGGCTCCAACTTGGAGGTCATACTAGAACTCTAAATTCTCCCCAAAAGACTGGGCTCCTTTAAGGGTAGAGGCTCTTTTAATGAGGGCTGGAGCTAATTGCTCAGTAGAAGCTTCAGCCCTATTTGAGGACCAGACTTGACTTGGTGTAAGAAACAAGTCTACCTTGTTTGAATTCCAACACAGGCTCTGCTTGGAGCTATCCAGAGTTCTACACACCTCACTTGTCTGTTTGTCCAACCCTGCCTTTTCTTTTCTCAGCCTACCCTCCACTTTGTTTGACCTTGCTTTGCTGGAGCCCAGTCTCTGCTTGACCTGTCTTTGCTTCCAGGTCATATGGCTGGGATCATTTCCAGAGACACAAGAAACACTGTTCACAAGTTATATCTGTACTGGCTAATAAACCTAATGTTGCATCTGTCAGGAGCTCAGCCTACACTCGAGTAGGACCCTGGCGGAGACCCATGCCCGACTGGCATGTTCCCTCCCTCCTGGATGTTCGTTCAGGAGCTTCAGGAGCTTTCTTCTGTCTCAACATCACAGCGACCAATGCCAACCGACATGGGCACACTTAGGGATCCGCAGAGTCTGCGCAGTTCGCGTAACAGACCTCAGCAACTCAGCATTTTGGCTTGTCTACTTTATTTACATATAAACACACACGGAGCACTGCAACATGGTTCCCTCTCTCTCTAGCATCAGACAGCAAAGAGAAAAAACAAACGACAATAGTCCCACTTCATGGAACACAGTAACACAAACATTCTGTCTCTGTTACTTCCCACTCTGTGGAGTCAAAAGATATACCGTCAACAGAACAATCCTATGACTGCAATCATGGAGCAGGAATTCTAACAGCATCATTCAAATGCCTTTTTGAGTGGTATTCATTCTGAACAGTACGTGATGTAAAATTAGTATACTGAAGACATCAATTAGGACATAAACATATAAGTGGTATTTTAACTGAAAACTCAGAATGAAATGTTCACAGTTCCAGTAACATGTCTTGGAAGTGGGGCGCTCACAATTAAAATATGATAGAATTGGAAAACAATGTGTATCAGTGGGCTTGTGGTGATTTTTTTTTGTAGGGGAACGTTAGAATCACCCGCTTCTGATGGCGATTAGGGTGGGGACAAAGTCACACATGTGACGTAATGATGCCCCGACGTCACACACATGAGCATCATGCCTTCCTAAGCCGGGCAGAAGCCTTCAGGGCTTTGGGAAGAAGGTGCCAAGCTTTAATACTTTAATACTCTAATTTACCAGGAACATTTGGGAGACTAGCCTTGTCCCCCTAGTCCACTGACCACACACCACTGATGTGTATGTTCCAGCCAAAATTATATACTCTGAATTCTCACTGTTTTCAGCCGGAGTGTGTATTTACCTCCTCCACTAAAACAAATGTATCTTTAAAGTGGAAAGATTGTGCCCAAAATTACATTTGTTAATTAATTTTGATGATTTAATTTCCATACCACTTAATATATTAGACCTATCTCTAAGTGGTGTATGAACAGTGAAGCAACTTAAGGAAAGTATTACAAAAATACATAATTACATATAAAAAAGTCACATTAATACAAAGTTACTAATAAAGATAAACCAATACAGTGGTACCTCAGGTTACATACTCTTCATGTTACATACGCTTCAGGTTACAGACTCCGCAAACCCAGAAATAGTGTTACAGGTTAAGAACTTTGCTTCAGGATGAGAACAGAAATCGTGCTCCAGTGGCACGGCGGCAGCAGCGGGAGGCCCTATTAGCTAAAGTGGTGCTTCAGGTTAAGAACAGTTTCAGGTTAAGTACGGACCTCCGGAACGAATTAAGTACTTAACCCGAGGTATCACTGTATATAAATTCATTTTCACACCCTTCCTCTCAGCCTCTGGGTTCTCTCCCAGAGGCCGAACAAACTCTCAGCTCACCCACAAAAGTCTCACAATGAGAAAAGTTCCTAGAACCCTAGTCTCTCACTCGTTGTTTTTTAGTCGTTTAGTCATGTCCGACTCTTTGTGACCCTATGGACCAGAGCACGCCAGGCACTCCTGTCTTCCACTGCCTCCAGCAGTTTGGTCAAACTCATGCTGGTACCTTCGAGAACACTGTCCAACCATCTCGTCCTCTGTCATCCCCTTCTCCTTGTGCCCTCCATCTTTCCCAACATCAGGGTCTTTTCCAGGGAGTCTTCTCTTCTCATGAGGTAGCCAAAGTATTGGAGCCTCAGCTTCACGATCTGTCCTTCCAGTGAGCACTCAGGGCTGATTTCCTTAAGAATGGATAGGTTTGATCTTCTTGCAGTCCATGGGACTCTCAAGAGTCTCCTCCAGCACCATAATTCGAAAGCATCAATTCTTCGGCAATCAGCCTTCTTTATGGTCCAGCTCTCCCTTCCATACATCACTACTGGGAAAACCATAGCTTTAACTATACGGACCTTTGTTGGCAAGGTGATGTCTCTGTTTTAGACTTGCTTTTTATGGGCAGGCCCAGGGTGAATGCACTCTGCATAATGTGTAGGGCAGTGTTGGAGGTATACTATATATTCACCTGGATTTCTCCTTCTTTTCAGCATGCAGTTCAGGAACAAGTTCAGTTCAGTTCAATTCATCTCATTGAAATTGGTCATAGATTTACTACTCTGCTACAGGTTTTTTCAAGCATCCATCATTTCCACCATTTGTATTTTTTTTACTGAAAACTTTCAGACATCCTTATTTGTTTATTTGTTGCCCCAAACATAGTTTATATAAATAAATACTTCATTTTTTTTTAAATTTAATTAACTCTCTGTCTTTGAACCACATTTGCAATTGTCTATGCCATTGCCACATTTCTGGACAGTTAAATAAGTACTAATAATAATCTGACATAACATGGAGCCTTAAATTGCCATTGGTTCCTATTATAAAGACAATAATTCTTCCATATATTTAAAATAAGTAAAGTTATCTAGTCGCAATATTTCTAGGAAACTACTGCAGAGAGGATTCAGATATTTGTCTGATTAAAAACATCAATTCACTGCCCATCAGTTCTGATGAGCTAAAGGCGCCCTCTGTAGGGCTGCAGATGTAAATGTTCCCAGGTAGCAGCTATTCCTACCTTGGTTTTAAGTATTTGGTTTATGCAAAACCAAACAGACAGGAAAAGTTTTATATTTGAATATCTCTTAGTTAGACATTTAAGGATGGCTCAAAGACCAATGATTTTTCTACCTGTGAGAAAGCAACCTTGAGCACAAAGAAGTGCTTAATGAAATTAGATTTGACATGTTGTCAAGCCAAAAAAACAAAGCCCTAAAGTTCTGTACTTTTCCTAGAGAGCCACTCGTTGCTGATTTCAGAAGCAGCAAATGGATTAGAAGCCTTGAGAGAATTATGAACATTAGCAAAATAATTTCTGCGGGGAGAATTCAAAAAGCTACGTGTTTTAAGAAGTCAGTTCTCAGCCTGTGCACTTGAAAAGTTTACCACAATGTGGATTTATTATCAGTCCCACTGGGCAGACGTATTGCTCACTAAGAAATTGCTTTCGTTTGTACGCCCACAGAAGAAGACTAGCTAATTCACAAGGTCTCCAGGGATGTTGCTAATTATTTTGGGAATTCTCCACCTTTAATTTATAATGCTAGCTATTAACGAGCCTAGCGGAAAATGTGGGTAGCCTTTCAAAGTACAGCTCTGTGTGATCTTCAGCAATGATTTAATTCAGGGCTGCAAACTATAACCTGTTCAACTGGTAGGTTAATCAACTAATGCTTTTGTTGATTGATTGGTACAGGTCATTTTTAATTGGTGGAACTGAAAGTTGAAGGTACTGTTTTAATTCTGCTCAGTTACTGTAACGGGATTAAAACAAATATTAAAGATGGCCTTTGCTTCTAATAAAATTTTAGTAAATTGTATTTTACCTTACATATCAAAAAAAGAATATATTCATGTTTTGGAAATATGTAAATATATTTAAAGCTGACTATTTAATAGATTAATATATTAAAAGGCAGGTTATTCATCAACAATGTTTTAAAAATCAGTTGGCACAATTTCATTACATCAGCATAAACACGCAGCTGATATATTTTGCTAGATAGGGCTCTCTGCGTATGATGGAGTTAAGTAACTTCAAAAGTATTAATGTACATGGTCCACTGAGAAATAGAAAATGCTATTTCACCCATTTGTGAGCTGTAAATTTATTAAACCTCTTGCCTAGCCACATAGTCTCACTCTTCCAAATGAAATGCCAGTGGACCGTCGATCCATCCTTACTGTTACCCCATTATCAACAACCCGGCCGAGAATGCCTATCAAGGGCCAAATAATGAGAAATAGTAACTAGAATGTTGGATTGTTCACAGAGATGAACCATCCTGGCCCAGGTTCATTCAGTCTCCACACCCATTTCCAGATTCAGCAGGTTTGTTGAGTTTCCCAGGTGGTCCAAAGGATGGCTAAAGGGCACTATGTGAAAGGGTGGAGATATATAAGGCTCTGATTTTCAAGACTTGGATGTTGCACACTTAAAGATCCCCATGTCAAAATTTGTGACATTTAACAAGTATCTCTTACCAAAACAACAGGCACGTCTGCATCTATCTCCTGCATCCTGTTTACAACCATCTAACATAACTGGCTTCACGTCGTGACGTGATAACCATCTATGTTTCCCCACCCCTTCCGCTGGCAGTAAATGATACGGGAAGAAACACAGGGTACCATTGCCCCATGACATGGTTCTGTTCTTCTAGATCTTGTGGACAGGGAGAACAATGAAGGCACAGCTTTAACAGCAGCTGTGTGATTCAAGTCAATGTTTGGCTCCTGATTTCTTTTGAAGAAGAAAAGAAACTGTTTCAATCTTTATCATTATTTTTTTCCCATGCACACACTTTTATGACAACTGAAAGAATGTGCTAGTACCTCATGCAGCACCTTGGAGGGCGTAATTGATTCTAAAGAGCCAACCTGTAAATGTGTCTAAAGCTGACTTTCACATTCTTGATTACATTAAAAAAATCTATTTCAGATTATATGACCTCTGTTTGCAATCCAATAGCTAAGAAAAGTATGTTATGAATTTCCAATACAAGATAAATTGTAGTTTATCAGCCATAGAGCACGAGAGCTGGAACTGAATTTTAAATATACGGGTGTGAGTTTGTATAATGATGAAAAGTGCCTTGACTTGCTCAGATTTAGTTTTTGATTAACTGTTAGTGTGACATACATTTATACTATATATGCAGGCCGGGCGAAGGAAGATCATATTTATTCTTAATTCATTTCCTGTTAGGATGGAGACACTTCCAAGTTTTCCTGAATACAGGGCCACCTTTACTTGCCACAGTGTTTGTTTGGTTTTCTTTCTTTTTCTTAAAGATTTTCTTGGTTTACAAAAATATGTGCAATCTCTCTCTCTCTCTCTCTCTCTCTTCTTCAAGTAACATTTTTTATAGATCAGTTTCATTTGTGCAGACATTAGGAAGAAAAGGGGGAAAGAGGTGGAGGGGGGAAAGGTGAGTGGGGGTCGGGTGGCAATGTTTCTATTTTACTTAATATATGTGGGGTTTTGTGTCAGCGTCGCCTGTGCAGGTTCTCTGCTGTTCACTTGTGTATCTTTGGTGGTGAGAGAGGTTGGGGTTGGCCTAGGGTGTGGTTATTCATTTGTGGTTGGCTGTGGTGATCTTTGTTTTCATGTGTGAGAGGGGTGGGTGGGTGTTTTGGATCAGGTTAGCCATACTGATTTGTATGTTGTTGGTGGATTTTTGTCATTGTCTTGTTGGGCTGTGTATGTGATAAAGGGAAGCCACAGTGTTTGTTGAGGCATCTACACTTTATCTAAAATTGTCTGCATAACTGAGTAACTCTGACAATGCAAATCCATCTGTTCTACTAATGAAAGATCTTCTGAGAAATTCATGCAGATTGACCCATGAAATAAGGATTCAAAAGTCATTGGAGGTTCTTAAACAGAAGTTGGATGGCTGTCTGTCAGGGATCCTTTAGTAGTGATTTCTGCTTTGCGGGGGGGGGGGGGGTTGGACTAGATGACACTTGGGGTGCCTTCCAGCTTTACAGTTCTATGAAATAATAATAATAATAATAATAATAATAATAATAATAATAATAATAATTTATTTATACCCTGCACATCTGGTTGGGTTTCCCCAGCCACTCTGGGCAGCTTCAAACAAAACACTAAAATACAATAACCTATTAAACATTAAAAGCTTCCCTAAACAGGGCTGCCTTCAGATGTCTTCTAAAAGTTTGGTAGTTATTTTTCTCTTTGACATCTGGTGGGAGGGCGTTCCACAGGACGGGTGCCACTACTGAGAAGGCCCTCTGCCTGGTTCTCTGTAGCTTGGCTTCTCACAGTGAGGGAACCGCCAGAAGGCCCTCGCTGCTGGATCTCAGTGTCCAGGCAGAAAGATGGAGGTGGAGACGCTCCTTCAGCTATACTGGGCCAAGGCCATTCAGGGCTTTAAAGGTCAGCACCAACACTTTGAATTGTGCTCCACTGGTGTACTATTATTGTGTCAAGAACACCTTGCAGAAGGTACCCACCAGTTTATTGATTTTCAAACTTGCTGCTTTGCAGGGAACTATTTCCACATGGCTTTGCCTGCCATGGATGAAGTTTAGAATCCACCCTCAGTTTGCATGAAATGTTAGTCAGGGCTGCCTGATGGGCCTGTTTTCCACTGATGCACGAGACTGTATCCAATACATACACAAGGATGCTCATTACAGTCTCTATGTGATCAATTATTTGGGGCAGGGCTTACCTGACCCCCATATTTTATTCAAGTTAGCACCCCTGGAGGAGTGTAAGCCACTTGCTACTCTGTTGGAAGCAGAAGAATGTCTTAGGAATGGCTCTGAGGTGAATAGTCCTGTGGGATCCTTCAAATATCCTTAAGGTTGAAGAAGCTCAAGCATTTGTGTACCCTATTACAAGTAGCAAGTGTGAGCAATTGGGCTGTGCAACATTGTTTCCAGATTTCATACCACTTCCACAGCAGCAACTTGAGCATCACCTGACCCTGAAATGCAATCCTAAGCATTTTTATGACATAGGTAAAGGGTAAAGGGACCCCTGACCATTAGGTCCAGTCATGGCCGACTCTGGGGTTGCGGCGCTCATCTCGCTTTATTGGCCGAGGGAGCCGGCGTACAGCTTCCGGGTCATGTGGCCAGCATGACTAAACCGCTTCTGGCAAACCAGAACAGCGCACAGAAACACCGTTTACCTTCCCGCCGGAGCGATACCTATTTATCTACTTGCACTTTGACGTGCTTTTGAACTGCTAGGTTGGCAGGAGCAGGGACCGAGCAACGGGAGCACACCCCGTCACGGGGATTTGAACCGTTGACCTTCTGATCGGCAAGTCCTAGGCTCTGTGGTTTAACCCACAGTGCCACCCGTGTCCCTTCTTATGACATATGTGCCGCTAAACTTGAAAGATGGTTGCTTCTGAGTAAACATGCTTCGGATCCTGTTGCGCTTCTGAAGTTCAGTCCTGTGGCCAGATGTTTGGATGTGTTAAACAGAGAAGCAAACAAAACACCTTGTGGTTGTTGATGAACTGTGAATATTGCTCTCAACAGTGTGCAGAATAACTGAAGGTGAGGAACAGTGAGATTTGGGAGGGGGGGGGGAAAGAGAAGGCATTTCCCAGCCACTGACATTAAAAAGGTGGGCGTATATTTTCTCCATGAGAAAGTACTCTTTCGGCTGCCTTTCCCAGCCAAAAAAGAGCCTCGTGTGTTTCATCTCCAAAGTGCACTTCATCCAGGTAGGTCTCAACAAAGCCCCGGTCTTGATGAAACTGTGGGGAAGCTGCCAGACAAACACTTCATCATCATCATATTCACACATGGCTTGAAGGGGTTATAAATTTAAACTGCTTTGCATTCTTAACTACATCTGATGCCGCAAAACGGCAGCTATTATTTATTCCAACCCTTGGTGGTAACATGCACTCAGGTTGACTCATGATCACATGGCCTAAAACCTTCTGCACGATGGCCTTGCTAAATGAATGGCTGAGGTTAATACCCTTTTCCTGCTTTTTAAATGAGTCATCAAAGTGTGTGTGGGGGGGGGGAGAGAGAGAAATTACTCCTTTGCGTAAAGGAAAGATGACTATGCAAAGGTATGGGCACAAAGCTGACTCTCATTCAGGAGGAGAGTAAGGCAAATGGTTCCATCACCCTCCCCATCTCCAGTTAATCAGTGGGGCTGAAAAGTGCTCGGTGGAGCCCTGGATGGAGCCCTGAATTTGCATATCATATTCAAATTGGCCCTCTTTGGGTCTTGTGCACAAATTGTACCCCAGATTCCTAAACATCAGTTGAAGCAGACAGCCCTAATGTGGATACAGCTGTTATAAAAACTCTTTCTTGGACATTTCGCTGACATAGCCACAGTAATAGCACATAGCTGATGAATACTGAAGGGAACATGGAAAAGAGGGAGAGTCTTCAGCTAAGAATTCAGATGAGGATGAGGACAGGCGCAAGTACAGTGGCACCTTGGTTTATGAACTTAATCCGTTCCAGAAGTCTGTTCTTAAATGAAAGTGTTCTTAAACCAAGGCGTCCTTTCCCATAGCAGTGGGGGACTCGATTTACAAATGGAACACACTCAACAGGAAGTGAAACATGTTCTTATTCCAAGGCAAAGTTCACAAACCAAAACACCTACTTCTGGGTTTGCAGCATTCTTAAGAACTAAGCTGTTCTTAAACCAAGGTACCACTGTATACTACGCAAGTATACACATGGAGTGAGAACGCTAGGGAGAAAAAGAAATGAAGGGAGAAAGAAGGAAGGGAGGTGGGGCAAAGCCAGCTGGCCCAGGAAAATGTCACTGGGCAATACATCCTAACCCTAAGCAGCTGTGTGACATACCTGCAGAATGACAGCCTGCTGATACCATAAGACCATTTATTTTCCTTACTGTTTTTCCTATGGGTAACAGCGCCTCTCTCCCCCCCCCCCCCGGTAAAAAGTCATGTGGTCCCCCAAACACAGTAGATTGCTTCCCATCCCTCCCCAGCTTCCTGATCATTCACTTTCTGTACGAGTAAAACAGTTCAGGAGGAGCAAAACAGATGCATTGTCAACATTATTTTAGAAGGGCCTGCAGGAATAGACAGTTCCTTGGCTGCCGCTGCAAATCCTGCCCCACAAATGGGTTTTGTTGGAGGATGATGATAAGAAGAAGCTGCATGTCTGTGTGGCTTGTTCATTTTGTTTTTGGTTTTTTTAGTCACGTTCCATGCTGTCACCAGAAGCCCCACTTCCTATTATTGGTTATGCTCACAAAAGCTCCCATTCTGCTCCCCATTATCCTCCTCCTGCAGTCTGATCAGTCTGCTTAATGATGGAACTTTCTACATCTAATTGAGAATGATAAATACACGTCTTGCCCTCTACAACATTTCCCAGAGGTCAGGGGTGGACTTTGGTCTTTCAAATTTCAGATGGCTGAGGTGTGGCCTGTCAAAAAGGTACTATCTATCAGTTCTTTCTCCCCACCAATTTCTGATTATTCCATTTGTGTTTCATGCAAACAAATACAACACACACACACACACACACACACACACACACATTTAAGAATCATTGAGGTTTGTAAGACATCCCAAGGTTGAATGCACATTTTATTTAATATGAAATATTGTATTTGGAGCTGTTTGATTTTCAGAAATAATGAGCAAAAATGCTTAAATTTATAATGGTAATTAGTTTTCAACCCAGAAAGTCTGAATATCTCTGTATTTACTACTTTGTAAAGGTCTATCACAACAAGCCCCGAAGCATTATTTGAAAATTAATAAGCTAAAGAAGGAGTACATTCTTCTACTTTTGCATAGCAACACTGCTTGCATTAAGCTTTTTGATTGCAAAATCCAGCTTTTCAATTATAGGTTTGCCAAACTGTGAAGCTTGAAAAACTATAAAAGGCAATTATCAGTGTTTCTTAATACCACAAATGAGTAATGCAATGTAGGCTTTATTACAGCTAGAAAACAAAGAATTGTTTTGTCAGGAGGGTCGTGCTCACTGAGTCAGGCTGGAATAAAGATTGACTCATAGTATTTTCAGGTTGGCTCCAAGAAAAACATAAGCCTCTCTGATAGCTTTTTAAAAAAGCAAATTAGCTAACAATTCCACTGCGTTTTAGAAATCACAGAGTAATATCACAGTGGTTTTCTTCAGTTTTTCTCACACAGTTTGAAAACTGCCTGGATTATGAAATACATGAGTATTGAAATTATGTGGGTATGAAGGAGGTTTCCTCCCCCCACATCTTAGCCAAATCACCCCCTTCTGTTAGCTTAGGCAGCAATCACAAAAAGTAACCCAAGCACTGAAATGACTGAAGGACAGAGACAAGGATCAAATGAAATCTATGGCTAACCAGTGGGGTCTGGCGACCTATCATACCCCAGGAGGTGGCCCTCATATCGAAGGGGCATATTGGGTGGGCTGGGCCAGTTGGTTCTGAAGAGGGTTCTCCCAGGCAAAGACCAGTGGCAGGACTTTGATTGGCAGTTCAGGCAGGAGATGAAGTAGACTGGGCCAAGAGGCAGACACATGAAGAGGACCCCCAGTGTGTCAGTGAGGAGACAAGTTTGATCCTGGAATTGTGCCTTGAAAAACAGCTGCAGGAACTGTTTTGGGACTGGGGTGTGAGTCTGGAGCCCTGAAGCAGTTGCTGATTTACTTGAACCGAGAACTCTCTGAAAATCCCAAGATAAGGACTATGTAGGCAGTTGCCTGGTGTGTACTGATCTACTGTAAGGATCCTTCTTGGAAGTTTTGTCATTTTTATGCCATTGTTTTGTGGGGTTTTTTGCATGCTTTTAGTGATGGGAATGGCAAATAGAAGGGGAAGAAATGGAGGCAGTGAGAGATTTTACTTTCTTGGGCTCCATGATCACTGCAGATGGTGACAGCAGCCACGAAATTAAAAGACGCCTGCTTCTTGGGAGAAAAGCAATGATAAACCTAGACAGCATCTTAAAAAGCAGAGACATCACCTTGCCAACAAAGGTCCGTATAGTAAAAGCTATGGTTTTCCCAATAGTGATGTATGGAAGTGAAAGCTGGACCATAAAGAAGGCTGATCGCCGAAGAATTGATGCTTTTGAATTATGGTGCTGGAGGAGACTCTTGAGAGTCCCATGGACTGCAAGAAGATCAAACCTATCCATTCTGAAGGAATTCAGCCCTGAATGCTCACTGGAAGGACAGATTGTGAAGCTGAGGCTCCAATACTTTGGCCACCTCATGAGAAGAGAAGACTCCCTGGAAAAGACCCTGATGTTGGGAAAGATGGAGGGCACAAGGAGAAGGGGACGACAGAGGACGAGATGGTTGGATAGTGTTCGCGAAGCTACAAACATGAGTCTGACCAAACTGCTGGAGGCAGTGGAAGACAGAAGTGCCTGGCGTGCTCTGGTCCATGGGGTCATGAAGAGTCGGACGCGACTAAACGACTAAACAACAACAACAACAAAAGTGATGGGAACTCTTTTAATGATGCTTGGGAATTACTCTGAAAGTTTTGTGTGTGCTTCTAAAAACTGCTTTGTGCTACAGGAACAAAAGGGGGAGGGGGAGTAAGGCCTTTGGATGATGCACCTCTGGCACCAGGGCTGGCACCCTGCCTTAAACATGTCAGAAACTCGTAACTGGGTAAGCTGTTTTGGGGTGCAGAATGCAAGCGGAAGAGGGAGGCCTCAGCGCTTGGAAATTATTTAAAAGGAAGAAACTGATATTATGTTGAGTTGGGTTAATCTTATTATGCTGTGAGTTCTTTACTAACTTTGCTGTTATGTCTTTTTACAGGAGAGCTGTATTTCTTTTGCTTTTCTTCTTTCTGTTATTGGCCATCTGTTGTCAGATGTCTGTTTATAAGAGTGGGGTGATGTTATGAATTGGGGGGGGGGCAGACCCGCCTAAATTCTTGGGTCTAATAAAAGTTAGAATTAATAAATGCTTGGAGAGTTGACCTGAAAGTTAGACTTTAAATAGCTGGACTCAGCTTTCCCTGTCCCGGAAACCACCTGGGAAAGGAACCATCAAGAGGTAATCACCGGGATGGCTGAGTCATTGACCTAACAAAAGACAGAGAAGGTCACTACCAGCAAGACTAACAAAAAGTTAACAAAAGGGTGGAGAGGGGGAAGTTCCAGGTTCACAGCTTGGATGGGGAAAGCAAACAGGGGAAAAAGTGTCAGTTTTGCAAACTGGAGAGAGGAATGGATATCCCACTCTGCAGACCTAGGAGCCTTAGAAAAGTTCCATTTGACACTGAGTGAGAGTTGGGCTCCTCATACTTGTAATTACAGTAGTACCTCAGTTTACAAACTTAATCTGTTCCAGAAGTCCATTCTTAAACCAAAACTGTTCTTAAACTGAGGTACGCTTTCCCTAATGAGGCCTCCTGCCACCAGTGCCCTTCCATCGTTCAGATTCTGTTCTTAGACTGAGGTAAAGTTCTCAAACCGGGACACTACTTCTGGTTTTGTGTTGTTTGTAAACTGAATCATTCGTAAACAGGACTGTTCTTAAACCGAGGTACCACTGTAGTAAAGAAAAGTCAATATATGTAGCGGCCTGCTATGTATTAGGTACCCATGTAATTTGGCCTTACATTTCTGTTCCTACTCTGTTCCATTTCAGGCCCAAAGTAGTAGTGCACAAGCATTTTTGAGGCACTCTGGGTATGAAACTATCTCAGTAAGTGACCTTGTAGCATGTGGTCACACCGCAGAGCTTGCATCAGAGATGGGAGGGAACTTGGGGGTAAAGCATCCATCAAAAGGCCTGCCTTTTAATTGGCAAGCAGTATAAAACTTCTGGATTGCTACGAATGACAACTATAAGCTTGGCCCTCAGCCTTTGTCTAGTTAATGGAGCAGTGTCTTTTGCCAGCTATGAGCTGAAAAATGTACCTAAGGTCAAGATTCACCTAGCCAATGGTGCTCCTCCTGTCTTGATTCTTGTGTTTTTATTATTATGTTGGAAGCCTCCCAGAGCGGCCGGGGCACCCAGTCAGATGGGTGGGGTCTAAATAATAAAATGACGATGATGATGATGATGATGATGTCTACTCCCACAATGCCTCCATGATGCATCTCAGTAATATGCATAGTTTATAGAGGATGGGAAATTCAAAGAGGCAGAGGAAGTGATTATTACTGCCCTTAATTAGCAGAGAGGTCACTGAGATATTTCAAACAGGTCATTGGTGTGTGTGTGTGTGTGTGTGTGTGTGTATGACTTCCCCAGGAGAGAATCTGGATTAAATGGGTGAGGATGACATGGGCTGGCAATTTTATGCCACCAATGTTGTGTGGACTCTGTAAACAAACAAACAAACAAACAAACAAACAAACAAACAAACAAACAAACAAACAAACAAACAACTTGCATGTATGAATAGCCCTGATCCTACAAGAAAGACTTGTATGAGAGCCCTCAAGGTTAAGAGGAGTAATTTGCACATAACGCTGCTTCTTTGCTGCATTGCTGGCAAGAGCCTTGGAACAAAGTGATGCATTTTCAATATATATAGCTGATGGCAAGTCATCAGGAGAGACTTCTAGGTTGTGTCCAATGTTCATTGAGAGTAGTTCTCACTATTATTGTTGCCATTGCTATTTCTATTACTTTCTGAGTATCCCTCAACATGTTTTGCAATTCTGTGAAAGATAGAAAACTGCTCAGTGCTCAGGTTTACTTGCTCACCAGGTTAGCGCAACAATGCCTCCAGCATTGATAAGTAGACTGATAAATAGTACTGATGATGCCCTTCCTGTTTCCCCTACCTGCCCTGGTGGTTGAAATTTAGATCAGGGAAAGGGGGTGGGAGAAAAAAGGCTGAACACCCTGTTCTGGACACCACTTCCCTACTTCCCCAAATTCAAACTCACAGAAGATCCTAATTGCGGATCTCTGGCGCCATATCTACTATAGTTCAAAAAAGCTAGGTGAGACAAAAAAGCTTAATACTTAAAAAACCAAACCCACACCTTTCTCAAAATGAGATCTAATGAAATGGCACGTGGGGAATTTGTAACCCTTCTCAGCCACAATCACAATGAAAATTTCAGTCCCTTGTGTTGCAATTCGCAAAATTCACTCTGTGGGTGCTACAGCCCGTAAGGAAATGGGGGGGGGGGAAAGTGGTGCCAGTAACACATTTACCATCATGTTCAGTTAGGCCCTGAGTTGGCAATCAAGCAGGCGACATAATTGGTTGCTGTGTAGGAGATATTAAAAGAGTTTCTTTCAGCAGTCAGAACAACGTTTTTTGCCTGCAGATATCTTCAGTGCAAGCAAGCCATGACAACCTTCAAAAAATGGTAATTCTTTTATTTTTAAAGTCAAGTACTACCTATCTAAGGAGGGACGCGGGTGGCACTGTGGGTTAAACCACAGAGCCTAGGACTTGCTGATCAGAAGGTCGGCGGTTCGAATCGCCGCGACGGGGTGAGCTCCCGTTGCGCGGTCCCTGCTCCTGCCAACCTAGCAGTTCAAAAGCACGTCAAAGTGCAAGTAGATAAATAGGTACCACTCCAGTGGGAAGGTAAATGGTGTTTCTGTGCGCTGCTCTGGTTTGCCAGAAGCGGCTTAGTCATGCTGGCCACATGACCCAGAAGCTATATGCCGGCTCCCTCGGCCAATAAAGCGAGATGAGCGCCGCAACCCCAGAGTCGGCCATGACTGGACCTAATGGTCAGGGGTCCCTTTACCCTTTACCTATGTCATAAAAATGCTTAGGATTGCATTTCAGGGTCAGGTGATGCTCAAGTTGCTGCTGTGGAAATGCGAGATGAGCGCCGCAACCCCAGAGTCGGCCATGACTGGACCTAATGGTCAGGGATCCCTTTACCTTTACCTTTACTATATATCTATATCTATATCTATATCTATATCTATATCTATATCTATATCTATATCTATATCTATATCTATATCATCTATCTCTATCTATCTATCTATCTATCTATCTATCTATCTATCTATCTATCATCTATCTCTATATCTATCTATCATCTATCTATCTATCTGTCTATCATCTATCATCTATGTATCTCATCTATTCCTCTCTTCTTATGCTGTTACATTACATTACATTATTATTTAGTATTTTATGTTCAAAAATTTAAAAAAAGCTTTAAAAACATTATAGAGAAATTGCCAGCTGTCCAGGGTATTCTAGCTCATTTTGTCTTCCTAGAACATGTTTCTGAAACATTAGCAGTATATTTTATACAATATTTGAAATTTAGATCAAAGTGGAGCTCAGCAAGAAGTGGAAAAGGTTGACCCAACACCCCCCCTTTAAATCCATGCACTGCTAGACTCTTAGCAACTACAGGCAAGCTGTTTGCAAAGTTCAGAGCAATTCAGAGTTTTGCGGCATTGAAAAGACTGGGCACCAGCCCAAGAGAGAATGGATTAAAAAAACCAACCCACAACATTTAGATTTCTCCTTGCAGTACTCTTCTAATCAGTGATTGAGCTCAGTGAGGGAAATTTCATATCAGGACAGGCAAAAAAAGTATTTCTTCACACAATATATAGTTAAACTATGGCATTCTCTCCCTATAGATGCAATAACGGCCACTCACTTGGATGACTAAAAATTAGACAAATTAACGGAGGAAAAGGCTTGTGGGATGTTGGACTAGTTGGGGTACTGATCTGATTCAGCAGCACTTTTCTTATGTTAGATGTACACAGACTACAGCAAGATGATGTATTAATAGTCCCCCACTGAATCTTTCAGTAGACCTATCTACTAATTTACATACAAAACACTATCCATATGTTATATCAGGGCCAAACTAGATATAGCGTTTGTTGTGTCAGTGCAATTAGCGTACACATTTTTCGTTGTGAAAGTGGCAGCCCCAGAAAAACCTGAGCACCCTTAGGGTATGAAGGTGGGGTTAACTCTTCCCGCCTCCCCATTACAGCCTCCCCCCCCACATGTTGGTTTAACCAATAGGCAGACTAAGCACCAGCAAATTATGAGCATCCTCACAAAAGAAATAGGGTTTTTTTAATATAAAGAATTGGATGTTTGATATTTCAAAGAAAATGCATCATGGGGGGAAAACCACAACTTCCTTACACTCTACTCCACAATTTCATTGCACAGTTTAGTATTACTTTTATTTTGAATTACATATGGGAGGCACCATAATCATGTCAGTGTTTAGGGCTTCTGAAGAAGAAGAAGAAGAAGAGTTTGGATTTGATATCCTGCTTTATCACTACCCTAAGGAGTCTCCTTTCCCTTCCTCCCCCACAACAAACACTCTGTGAGGTGAGGGGGGCTGAGAGACTTCAAAGAAGTGTGACCAGCCCAAGGTCACCCAGCAGCTGCATGTGGAGGAACAGGGAATCAAACCCGGTTCACCAGATTACAAGTCCACTGCTCTTAACCACTACACCACACTGGCCTTAATCTGGCCCTGCTACCCCACCCCCTGCCCTGGGCTGCCAAATTGCATCTCTTAAACTGCCCTGTGCATCATAAGGAAAATTCTCATTGGCGGTTTCACTTGAAATAGCAGTTTCAGAGGGTTGATTTGTGTTGGGACAGGAAGAGAAAGCGTTAAATGCCCCCTTCCAGCTGTGGATGGTTCTCTGCAGCTACTATGCATATAACAAAAAAGTTTGCACTCATTGCATTTATGCAGTTAACATAATGTCTTGTTTGGCCCTTAGCAATCCTAGCAATTCTGGAGGACAGGGCAGTCAGAGATGAAGGCTGAGAGATTGTACCTTTCCTCAGGCCAGCTAATCAGGTCAAGTCTGAGCTGAAATTTGAACCTACTTCCTGGCATACAGCTCATTCTCCTCACCATCACCCTAATAGGGCTGCCATATTCTAAAGAGCAAAACAGAGGACACTATGACAACTCTCATTTTAAATACCCCTCCGATATTTAGGCTATAAAAGCTGTGATATATTGGTGAGGGGGGCAGGAGAAGAGGAGGAAAGTGGTCTTCAGTCACCGGCTATGTCTATGTCTCATCCAGAAATTATAGCCAGGGACATTTTGGCAAATTTAAAAAATCCACCCGGACAAAAATTTCACCCCTGAAAAAGAGGACGTGTCCCGGAAAAAGAGGACACATGGCCACACTACAGTTGTTCTATCTCGCTTGCATATAATTGTCATTGTATCTTTAGATTTTATACTGAGAGCCAACAGACGCTAATATTTCTACATGGTGACGTTTATAGGCATGCCAAGGATAGAAAAGGAAGCTTAGAATGAAGTATTTGCCTTGCAATATTCATTGTGGTGGTATTCTAACTAGAGAACAGTGAGAAACAGTGTATCCTAGCCAAACCTTTAAATCTTAAGGGAAGCTTTAATAACTATAAATTTGATAAAACATTATTTACAGCAATTACATATATAGTTAAATTTTATGTATGTGTTTCAGTCTGAATGTCTGCAAACTGTAAAACAGAATCCGCTACCAGAGCATAACAGATTTCTCTCCAAGGATATCTGCCTCATGTATTTCAGATTCAAAGAAAAATAGACAATTCTGGGTAGCTATAAAGGTATAAAAATGCTATAATTTATTTTTATGCAGAAATTAAGCCAGTGTAGCTCCATTTTTACCTGTAATTTAACAGTGATCTCGTACAATTTACTCTACAAGAGTAGTCTCCACACTTCCCTCTAGGGAACCAGAGGGATCCTTAGAAGCTTTTCAGAGGTACTTCAATGAGAAGATCAGCAGAACTTTGTTAAAGGAGTGGATGGCTCTCTCTCATGCAGCAGAGGAGAGTTGGGTGTGTCCTAGGCAGAGGCAGTTTTTGGGTGCTAGAGGGGGCACCACAACAGTACTGTAGAACGGAGCGTGAGAGGGTGCCATTGAAATTTGAGAGCCCAAAGTCCTCCACTAGTCCTAGGGTGCTTTCTCAGCTCATGCAGGGCAAAGGTCACCACTTTTCCCTGGCGTTTTCTTTTCTTCTTATTTAAATCTAAAGCAGCTACCCCAGCAGGGGCATGTCAGTGCGTGTGGGGAGGGAGGTATCTCTTCCAGTTTTCCAGCTGTAAATTGTCCCCCGTATAGATAAAGCTATGGTTTTCCCAGTAGTGATGTATGGAAGTGAGAGCTGGACCATAAAGAAGGCTGATCGCCGAAGAATTTATGCTTTGGAATTATGGTGCTGGAGGAGACTCTTGAGAGTCCCATGGACTGCAAGAAGATCAAACCTCTCCATTCTGAAGGAAATCAGCCCTGAGTGCTCACTGGAAGGACAGATCCTGAAGCTGAGGCTCCAATACTTTGGCCACCTCATGGGAAGAGAAGACTTCCTGGAAAAGACCCTGATGTTGGGAAAGATGGAGGGCACAAGGAGAAGGGGACAACAGAGGATGAGATGGTTGGACAGTGTTCTCGAAGCAACAAACATGATTCTGACCAAGGGGTGGGAGGCAGTGGAGGACAGGAGTGCCTGGAGTGCTCTGGTCCATGGGGTCACGAAGAGTCGGACACGACTAAACGACTAAACAACAACAACAACCCATGGTGCTTTCCAAGCATGGAAGAAAAGAAAAGAAAACAGGAAGCAAGCTCAGAGGTGCTTTGGAGGAGAACACTAGCAGTTTATCTATTTTTTTATGTATATAAAATTTTATACAAAAAAATAAATCCTCCCTTCCTGTGCCTATGCATCACTCAGGTTGGTTTGCAACTATTTAAAATGACAATGGAATACGTGTACCCTAGAGAACTTCCCAGATCTTCTACACTAGTTGACTGGCAGAGATGTTTATGGCTAGGTTCAGAAATAGTACTGAAGTAAAGCAGCTAAACCATTTTTTTATATTACATTCATGAACCACAGGCTTATGTGTCACCCTCCTTTATCCTCTTGTCGAATACCCACAAGGGTGAGAACATGGCGTGTGAACTGTGGTTAAAAGTTAACTCTGGTTTAGGACAGAGGTGAAGCACCTGTGGCCCTCCAAATGTTCCTGGACGACAACTTTCAGCATCTCTGACCCACTGGCCATGCTGGCTGGGGTTCATGGGGACTGGGAGTCCAAGAGCATCTGAATAGAGGGTCACAGGTCCCACACCCCTTCTGTATACCAAGAGCCAAGACATCAAGCTGAAATCCCACTTTATCCTGATGAGATCTGTTCCCCGCTACCATGCTGGGATTTCTGCTCTAGCCCCCAAAGGAGATGGGAGTCCTCTCTCCCAGTTCAAATTTCAGGCACATCCCTCCCTGCATTCTGACTCAGGAATAAGCACTAAAGTCTCCTGCTTGCTAAAGTCCTGATCCAGATTGGAGCTCCTATGCTAGCAAATTCTGTAAACCCCCCCCCCCATTGCTCCTTCACTTAAAGATGCAGCAATGTAGTGAACATTGCATACCTTTTTGTCCTTACCTACTTCATTTCCTCCCTCCTCTTTGTTGTGTCTCAGTGTTTGGTGGGCCTGCTTCTTCCTAGTACACCCAGTGACCAGGGGCTTGTGACTACCGTATCTCTTGTGCTCAGAGGCCTCCTGTTCTCCATGTGCACAGCAACCCCACCCTTGTACACAAAAAGGACAGCCATGCTTAGCTATGACCCCATTTGACTGAGAGCATCTTGAAATGTTAATTATATGCTTTTTTTTCTAGAGAGGAGAAAATGGGATTATCTAGAAAACTGCTGGGTAATTAGATAAATGATGGCCAATGAATGCTGCAACGGGCAGAAACAATTAAAATATGAACAAGTTAGTTCCCAATTGAAGATTCCCCCTTTGTATTGATTCTACAGAGCAAATAAGATGTGAATTCTCACTCCATATAAATGTTACTTGAATAGGTCATGTTGGCTGGCTCAGCCAATAGAACATGGACTCAGATTCCACACTTTAAATATGTAACTATTACAATTATTTACACAATATTGGTATGAGGTGGGTAAATATTTTCTGAGCTAAAGGGATTTTGCAACACTGGGACATCAGGAATCCAGTTTAGAGTCTTTAATAAATGAAAGCAAACATATGCAAGTACAATAAAGCCAATCAAAAGTTTGTTTTGGAAATGCCAGCATTAGGTTACAGCAAAGTTATTTAGAGTGAGGCCAGAATGAGATGTTATTGAAGATGTGTTGATAGTGCTGAAAACAGCAACCTCACATCTTGGCTCACCTTCTCCTGGGTAATGTTTAGGAATACAGCATGCGTGACTTGACATGATTGGGCTCTGGTATTCTATACATTGGCAATGCACAGTCAATGGAGTGAAAGCAGGGAAACATGGAGCATGATGACATTATCATGTGTGTTTTGGGTTACTTAAAAGTTACAAGAATGAGATGATACAATGCGCAGCTGTGACATACTGTATTTTTTGCTCCATAAGACACACTTTTTTCTTCCTAAAAAGTAAGGGGAATTGTCTGTGCATCTTATGGAGCGTATGTGTGGTCCCTGGAGCTGAATTGCCAAGGGTCAAAAAGCAGATCATGCTTTTTTTTAAAAGAGGGAAGTGGGTGTTGAAACAAAGCCGCTGATCATTTGCCAATCAGGGAGAGAGAAAAGGGACGTTAGCAATAAAGGAGGCTGCCTGGGAGTGGGGAGGTAAAGACAGCAAACTTGCAAAAAGGGGAAACAGGAAGACTAAAGCAATAAGGAGAGAAATTAGAAGAAAAGGAGGAGCAAAAAACTGCTCCAGCTAAGGAAAAGACACTAAGGCAAAGGAGGGAAGGGAGTGTTGAAAGGAAACAGCTGATCAGTGGGATCGAAAGAGAGATAAGGGACACTAGCGGGGACTGCCTGGGGGGGGGGGGAATAAAAGCCCATAGATCTTCAGGATTTTTGCATTGGGTCACCCCAAATTCACCATCAGATCACATAGCATGTCCATGGCTACAGCCTGCACCAAAAAAATCACGCACCCACTGTTGTGTGGGGCCACAATGGCGCAAAAATGTGGTTACAAAGCATGGATCCACATGGATCCTCAGGATTTTTGCATTGGGTCACCCTAAATTCACCATCAGATCACATGTCTGTGGCCACAGCATGAACCACAAAAATCATACACCCACTGTTTTGTTCAGAATATTTTTTTCTTATGGTCAGGTACGTCTTATGGAGTGAAAAATACAGGTATGTAATGCTTAGTCTCAGCCTCAACTGGTAACAAATGAAAATTGGAAGAAAGGGATCAGGCTGAGAACTTTGTATTTTTTTAAAATAAAAAATAGAGGGCTTAATTCACCCAGTTGCTCTCTTGCTTAAAAACAAACACAAATTCCCCCCAAAACAAACAAATAAAAATTACACCACACGCAGGAGAAGCTCCTTATGGAGTCTGCCCTTTCTCTTGTAATTCTTTCCTGGTTCAGTGTCACTTCATATCTGAAGGGGACTTTTCCAGGAATTAGTAAGAGAACTGGGGGAGGCCCAGTCTCCTATGCCTGATCTGGCACAACTAGCAGACCATCCTAGAATAAGTGATTGAGCTGAGCATCATTTTGTCTTTTCTTACCTGCATGAAAAATGCTCTTGGCACTCAGCATGACCTCCATATGGAATAACAGCACTAATAGCACCAGTAGTGAGCATTCAGGTACCACATTTTTGAGGGAGAGAAAGAGAGAGTTAACTGTGCTTCTCATGTAATCTGGGAGAGCCGGGCAGCCTGAGGATATTGTGGCTAAGACCATTGACTGAAGCCATGGCTGAAATGACATTTGTAGGAAGGGCTTCCTGGGTCACATCCTATCAGAGGCAGTTTTAGGGAGCACGACCGGTTTGGTTGCATTGGGCACCATGCTGCAGGGGGCGCTACACCAATGCTGTAGAACGGAGCACGAGAGGCGCCCCTCCAAATTTTTTAGCATTGCACAGGCCACCTCTGAAAGAGCCCCAAATCTGCTACTGATACTATTCTGTCTCTACCACACTGCCTCTTAAGGTGGCCTCTTACTAGAGAGGGATTTTTGGCTTGTCAGAGGAGAGGCAGGATCTGTATGAGGTGGCTTTGTTTCGCCTTGGCCAGTCAGCTATCACAGATGCTGCAGAGAAGTGTCTGCTGAAAAAGAACATAATGTCATAGAATCATAGAGTTGGAATGAACCCTGAGGATTATCTAGCCCAGGCATGGCCAAACTAGGCCCTCCAGCTGTTTTGGGACTACAATTCCCATCATCCCTGACCACTGGTCCTGTTAGCTAGGGATCATGGGAGTTGTAGTCCCAAAACAGCTGGAGGGCCAAGTTTGGCCAACACTGCACTAGAGGATTGGCCTTGTCTGTAAATTTCATTCAATTCTACCCCCAAATAAAAAATGCTTTATAGAAAGTACTTACATACAGCAATATCAGGGAGGAGCTGGTGGAAGGAGCAAAACACGATCATAATCAGGGACATTGATCCCATGGACAAAGTGAGTAAGGGCTGAGGATAAGTAAGAATTTATAGGCCCATAATATATGTGAGCAAATTTCTAGTTCATACACACAGAGAGAGAAAGGCACACAGCTATTTTGTCTGTCATGTGTGACCTTACAGGACAAATAGGTTCTGGAGAAGAAGTGTGTATCTGAAGAAGTGTGCATGCACACGAAAGCTCATACCAAGAACTGACTTAGTTGGTCTTTAAGGTGCTACTGGAAGGAATTTGTTTTGTTTTGACTATGGCAGACCAACACGGCTACCTATCTGTAACAGGTTCTGGAGAGATAATTCATGGTTTTGCAATGAAAAGCGCTGGAAAAATAAAAAAAAAGTTTAAAGTGAGTTGCTCTGCTTGTAAAATGGTTGCAGCTGTGTTGGTCTCACGGCAAGGCTGTGCCATTGTTAGGACAAGCCAAAAAGTTACTAAGTAGTAAGGGTCTTTTTCAGCTGGAACTCAATTCTGGCTTCTCTCAGGGGGGCGTCACTGCCATTACAAGAGAACAAGAGAACACTTCTTTTTCTATAAAAATAGTAGGGGTATAAGGGGAAAGTTGCAGCAATGGGGTAGTCAAAGGAAAAAATAATTAAATGTCAGTGCCTAATCTTAAAAAGTAGAGACATCACCTTGCCAACAAAGGTCCGTATAGTAAAAGCTCTGGTTTTCCCAGTAGTGATGTATGGAAGTGAGAGCTGGACCATAAAGAAGGCTGATCACCGAAGAATTGATGCTTTTGAATTCTGGTGCTGGAGGAGACTCTTGAGAGTCCCATGGACTGCAAGAAGATCAAACCGATCCATTCTGAAGGAAATCAGCCCTGAGTGCTCACAGGAAGGACAGATCCTGAAGCTGAGGCTCCAATACTTTGGCCACCTCATGAGAAGACAAGACTCCCTGGAAAGGACCCTGATGCTGGGAAAGATGGAGGGCACAAGGAGAAGGGGACAACAGAGGACGAGATGGTTGGATAGTGTTCTTGCAGGTACCAGCATGAGTTTGACCAAACTGCAGGAGGCAGTGGAAGACAGGAGTGCCTGGCGTGCTCTGGTCCATGGGGTCACGAAGAGTCAGACACGACTAAACAACAACAACAAATCCTTGGCAAGGGCTGGATATGGCTTTGCGAAATCCCCTCCGGGCATGAACTGCTGTAATACTAGGCCTGCACAACTTGTGAGTTACCAAACCAAACACAGCTCAGTGTGATAGTTAGCCTGCTAGGAATGCAGTATACCTGGAGAAGGAAAGTTGGATAGATCCCTTCATGCAGGGATTTACTGACTTTTGGGATTTGGACCTGGGTCGTGAGGAGATTGGAGCTGTGGGGGCCTTTGGATTTGGAGGAATTTTGAAACATGTCCTGAAATACCTTATGGATTTTAGATTTAACCATGGAGATTTGGTTGACCTGTTAAGAAGGAATAAAAGCATTGCTAGGTTGGAGCTTCCCCGAGATCTGCTTTTCAGTATCAAAGGAAGGAAAATAAGAACAAGATCAGTAGAAGACAAAGTAAAGTGCATGTATAAATATGAAGAAGACCTGCAGAAGGGACTTGGAAAAGAGTTAAGAGCCTCGGACAGAAGATCACCAGGTTGATGGACTATTTGGAATTGACGAATGACTGGCAGTATCCGAGACCAGGGAGAAGAGATGGTGGAAGAAGATTGGAAAAAGTTTTAAAGTTTATTTTCAGAAATAGAAATATTGTAAAATTACTGAGTGCTAGAAAAATGTTGGAATGAAATCTTATGGCTTTAGTTGAAATGTTATAAGGAGTTAAGCATAAATAAGCATTATAGTATTAATGGAAAATAAGGGTAAAAATAAGTTAAGATATTTATACGACAGAAAATGGAGAAAGATGGAAAGGAATTGCTGAAACAATTAATAGAAGTGGAATACAAAAAGGGAGGTGAGAGGAGGTCGATGAAACAAGGGTATGAAAGATAGACTACTGAAATGGTATGTTTTTAAATTGTTTTTGTTTTGTTTTGTTTAGGTTAATGTTGTGTTTTGTATTGTTTATATATTGTATTGTATTGTTTTTTCCCTTTCTTGTTCTTTTTCTTTTTGTCTCTTTTCTTCTTTTTGTAAGTTTTAAAAGTAATAAATATTATTAAAAAAAAGGAATGCAGTATACCTTTTATTTCTGCTTTCTGCTTGGGACTGCAAAACACGGGGCGGATCTGTCAAGCCCTTCGGAGGCCACCCAACATGGCAGTGTCTGTGTTCTCCTTGGTTGCCCAAGCTGTGCAGGTCTGCATATGCTTTCTCCAGGGCTAGGAAATTATTCTCTTCTGAAGACAGTTTGTTAAAGATGAGAACACTGAGAACTTGTGATTAACAATATATACAGCTTTTAGAAGAAGTGCCAGAATAATGTTACAGAGACACTTACCTCAGATGAGGAGAGATTGCAATGAAATGAGACAACGCATGGATCTGTTCCTCTAAGTGTCTGCAGTTATCATTTTGAGGTAAATGAAGCAATAATAAATGCCAAGTATTTGGGAAGGAGATAATTTGTATCCTCCAGAGCGTTTTAATAAATACTAAACACAAAAATCAATGCAGACACATTGCCGCTATCATCTTTCTGCAGTTCTTTTAATGCTACCTGCTATTTTCATTTTTTTTTTAAATCTAAGTTTGTAGCTTATGGCTCCTTGATTTATCTTCTTTATTTTGCATTCAACACCGTGGCAAGACTTGTTCCAAGCAATCACAGAGTATTGTTGTGCAACAAAATGTATAGTCATTTCTCTTATTCAAGGTTGGCCTTGGCATTAGGCAGAATGAGGCAACTGCCTCAGGCAGCAGATAGTGAGGGTCAGAGAGTGGACAGAGCTGTACCAGCCACATGGCCTACCCTGAGGAGCAGCTGAGGAGGGCAGCTCCTCAGAGCCTAGTAAGCGCTGGCCTGGTTTCAGGAAGGCGGTGTGAAGGCTCTGACAGAGTCCTAGAGAGCCAGTGTGTGTAGTGGTTAAGAGCGGCAGACTCGTAATCTGGTGAACCGGGTTCGCTTCCCCGCTCCTCCACATGCAGCTGCTGGGTGACCTTGGGCCAGTCACACTTCTCTGAAGTCTCTCAGCCCCACTCACTCACAGAGTGTTTGTTGTGGGGGAGGAAGGGAAAGGAGATTGTTAGCCGCTTTGAGACTCCTTAGGGTAGTGATAAAGCGGAATATCAAATCCAAACTCCTCCTTCTCCTCCTCTTCTTCTTCCTAGATTCCAAAGTCAGGCAAGTGCTTACTGGGTTTTGGGAAGGATGTAGCAGGGCTCTAGGACCCTTTCAGAGCCTTGTGCCCCCCTCCCGAAGCTTGGCTTAAGCCAGCGCCATGAGGGCTGGGGGGGGGGGCATCAAATGGCCTCACACAGGGTGGCATATTACCAAGGTCTGCCCCTGCCTCAGTTGTGAGGGAGGATCATGTTCCATTGCCAGTGCTGAAGTAGTCAACTGCATGCCTTGTTAACTTGTGTACATTGATTGGGGAAATTCAATCTGCCTTTCACCTCAGGCAGCAAAATGGGGCAGCACTTCATCTAGTGGATAGTGCCTGTGACATCATTAGAACTGAGTCACATGCTCACTATGCCCATGCTTTGGTTGTTGTATCTTCTATGGCCTGTATTTGGCATTTCTGAAGGCCTTCCTTGGCACCCTGGGCACCATGGTGATTGCAGCACCAAGCTGGCAAACCTTGTTTAAAAATAAAAATGAATAAATGGCAGAACTTTCTAGAGTTGCCCCTTCTGGTTGGTTCTGAAGGGTATTTGTGGGGGAAAGTGGCAGGAATGTCTTCCCAACTTGCCTTGTGGCCAATCCTAAACTTGCTTATTGCCCACCGGCCATGTGCAGCTGGGTATGGGCGTTTGATAGCCATTGCTCATGGTGAAGAACATTTGTCCTTTTGGGGGGAGCTACTAGCTCTTTTCTTTTTCCTGCAAATCTACTCATGGTGTGCTTTCATTTAAGCCTTGAATGAAATCTGTGTGACCCAAGTGAGGCTTTGCACATTTAGTACTATGCCTTTAAAGCTCATTTAAAGCACATTCTTTCTGTAAAAAACATCTAGGTAATGTAGTTTGTTAAGGGTTGCTGGGAATTCTAATTCTGAGAAGGGGGAACTACAGTGCCTAGAAGTCCCAGCTTATGCCAGCCTAGCAGTTTGAAAGCACACCAGTGCAAGTAGATAAATAGGTACCACTGCAACGGGAAGGTAAATGGCGTTTCTGTGCGCTCTGGCTTTCGTCACGGTGTTCTGTTGCACCAGAAGCAGTTTAGTCATGCTGGCCACATGACTTGGAAAGCTGTTCTGTGGACAAACACTGGCTCCCTTGGCCTGAAGTGAGATGAGTGCCGCAACCCCAGAGTCGGCCACGACTAGACCTAACGGTCAGGGGTCCCTTTACCTTTACCCATAGTGTGTACACAGCCTAAGTGTTGTAACATGTTTCTATACACAGCCTGGCAGTTTGGCATCTCTTAACTAAACTAAAGAACACCGGGTGAGATTAGCCAGGAGTAGATGATTTAAAAAACAAAGAGGAAACAGTGTTTGAAGTTAACATGTGAAACTTTACAATATGAGAAACTAGACAATGCACTGATACCTTGCTTTTTTTAAAAAAAATCATGATGGAAAGGTCATCTGTCTCTCAATGCCAAATTGATGATGGAATGTAATCCCATCTTTTATTTCTAAAGTCTGATATCATGACTGAATGACAAGAGATGGATCCGTGTCATTCAGTTATGTGGCTTTTTGTCCTGTGGTTGAAATGTGAAAAGACCCTGCGGCTTTTGACTTCCTCTGTAGCATCTGGTGCTGGCCAGTATTGCAGTTTATCCAGCTAGTTAGGTTATTTGTCTGACCCCCATGTAGTTATTATCAACTTTTCATCTCCATTGATAGTAGCTCAACAAAAGAAGCAGGCAGATGGTAAGCTTAACCC
The DNA here is from genome assembly GCF_964252035.2 of Podarcis erhardii. Classification (NCBI taxonomy): domain Eukaryota; kingdom Metazoa; phylum Chordata; class Lepidosauria; order Squamata; family Lacertidae; genus Podarcis; species Podarcis erhardii. Next base: position 99,246,658 of record NC_138508.1, on the reverse strand, counting down.
CATTAATATCACATATCCAGGGTTCACTGCTGACTATCGCTTCACGTTATGTCATGTAAAGTCTTCAAATGCCATGTCCTGTGTTGCCCATTTTTAGTGACAACCAACCGTCTTAAGCCTTTTGGCATTTTGTCAGCTTAGCAGATCCAGAGCCATCCATCACTGCTGTTAGGGCTGTCACAGACATTTAACTTCAGCATCAGCCAACAGCCTGCAGTCTTGATTACTGATCAGAATCATTGCAGCTGTCAGTTGAGAAACAAAAGTCTGTTTCAGAATTTGGATAGTCTGACTATTTTAATAAGAGGGTTTGCAGTCTTGAGTTTATGTCTGCATCCTTGTTTTTATGTGATGTTACAGCTAGGAATATTTAGGAAGCTTTTTTTCAAATTCATTTGTACATCTGCAAATGTCTCCATTACCTCTGCAACCTTCCGGTGATTGGCATACAAAGATGTTTTACTTCTGCTTCAGAAGAACAGGCACTTTAGGAAGACCAAACAGTCAAACATTCAAGAAGAATCAGCCGTGTGTGTGTGTGTGTGTGTGTGTGTGTGTGTGAAGAATGCATGGCTGTTTCTGTCCTGTGTCTCCCCTCCACTTGACCATGGTAACAAAGATGTATGATATGATACCATCACACTCTGTTTTCTGGCCTCCACCAATGAGGTGGAGCTAGCTTGTGGGAACTCCAAGAGTGATGGTGTCCTATCCTATGTCCTTTTTCAATTACATGTCACCAAGAGAACTTGGGGAGGATTCGTGGGATAGTATCAGCCATATGTTTGTTGTAACATGTGGTTAAAACAAAGTATATCAATTCAGACATAAGGGATGTTGTTTCTTCTAATTTGGATTAGGGTGGCCTTTGGTTTTTAGCAGTAGGGGGGAACAGGAAGGGGTGGTGCTGAGTGGCTGACCCCCTGGCAGTAGAGTCTCTGCCACTTACTGGGAGGGAGAGGAGGAAAGGGGAAGCAATGGGGATGTAGGTGCTGTGCGGGCCCACCAGTGGAACCAATCTGACATGACCCCACAGCCTTGCATGTTAAATGGTGGTGACTCCACTGCTGGGAGGTCAGGTGCACAGCAGTACCCATTCCCTATGACCACTATTATGTGTTTTTATTTTATTTTAAACCAGTTATGTTTATATCATAACAAACTCAGACTGAATTGTTTGGCTTCTTAAGATTGAGTCACACGGCCATGTTCAGCCAGGTTCATCCTCCTTGAATTTGAATACTACTACATGTTGTGCCGCGACTTCCATAGTTTAACTGTGCATCATGTAAGGATGCATTTATCCTGAATTTCCCACAATGTAGCTTCATTGGGTTACCCTGTATTCTAGTCTTGTGAGGCCCTCCTTGATTTCCAATGTAGCTGTCTCCGGAATGTTCCGTGTGCAGAGCCAACTAGAGAGGTAGAGCTGAGGAGTTTCACTCTCAGGACAGAACAGTGGTGTCAGGAGGAGGAGTTTAGATTTGTTAGCCTCTGTGGAATGCTTTGAGACAAGCTGGGTTTGTACAAGCTGGGCCATGCTCCACTTGAGCCAAAATCGAACCAGATTGTTGGCGTTCAACATCAAAAAGGTGACAGAGAAACATATATACAGGTTGAACCATCTCTAGAAATTGAAAATATATCTGATCATTCAACTGGGGATGTGGTAGAACTTAGCAATAAGACTACCTGGGAAGTAAGCTCAATTGAACATAGACAGACTTATTGCTCAATAAACATGCATTCTGATTGATTGGCTGGGTTACAGCAGTACATGGAGACTACCACAAGCTCAGCCCAGCCCAGCTTCCTTGCTCTCTCCTACATATGTGGGAGCCCAGGATGTTAGGGTAAATAGGAAGTCTGTCAGTGCTTCCTGTATCTCTTCCAAGCACTTCTTCTCACATTAATGCAGCTTAGAGACTATTGTAATTAAGCAGTGTATAAATGATTGAAATAAATAAATGAACAAGTTGTTTTCTGGAGCATGAGGGGAAGACCGGATGAGAAAATGTGAGTATACCATTCATCCCAATGGCACCTTACGCAAACTGCATGCGCATCAATCCATCCATGTACATGGGCAAAGGAGAGGGGAAATAAAAGTTCTGTTGAGCCTAGAGGAAACCTTGGCACACAGATACTGATTGAAGAGGATGCTGCCCTTGAAAAGTTAAGGGATTTTCAGGTAAGTCAAATTAGTGGTAAGCCCTCTAGTGTCAGTGCTATGTTTTGTCCATAACTAGGGAAAAGGAAATATATTAATGAAAACTAAGTGGAAAGAGTCCGCCCCACAAATCTAACCTCATTTTGCAGGGTATCCATTGTTCTGAGCCATATTTTTTACAAAAATAGATAATGTTGAATTAGTTAATCATCATATTGCAGTGAAATGACTATGGATGCACAAATTATATGGATATTAATACTGCATTAGTTCATCATGATTAATCTTATAACAATTAATAAGCGAGTGAACAAATGATTGGCCATTTATTAGCAAAAGAAATATGTGCCGTTATATTCATTCCCTATTAAACAATTGGAGTTTAAATTTAAAAAGAAATTAATGTAAGGATGATAGGAAAAATATAATGCACTGAATATCTTTTCAGTTTGTGGTCTTGTAAGACCAGACTAGTATTGACACAACTGGAAACGTTAAACCAACTATAATGCATTTTGTTAACTAGACAGCATGGCCATTTGGATGGATTCAGAGTTTTTCCATTCAGTAAAAACCATATTATGTTTTCCAGATAGACACAACCCACCCAGTCACCCAGACCAGCCAGGCAATAGAGGGGAAAAAACATACAGACACACTGGCCAAAATTAAATTGAAATGCACAGCCACCAAGGCAGAGGCCGGGGAAAGAAAGTGAGGAGACAAGGGAATAAGACGGCATTCACACTCAGACCTCGCTGGTGATGGAGGGATCATGTGCTGGGCAAAGAAACAAGCTGCAGCTTAAGAAAGGTAATTCGCACTTAAAACGCCCAAACAAATCCAGCACCAGGAGTGAGGAAAAATAAAAGGTTGAATGTAGGTTTTTACACAGAAAAGAGGACAGAGCAAGAGCAAGGCAAACTTGGGTGCCTAGGTTTTTAAAAGCAGTAAAGCAATGAGCGCACGCAAGCCTCCTAAATTTAAAAAGTCAAGCCAGGAACCTGACAGCCTCCACACACACAAACACCCCCCCCCGACTCCAAACCTCGTGGCTGAGCTTGACTCGCACAGGACGACGAAGAGAAATGAGGCCGGGGAGAGGCTGGCCCTGCAGCATAAAGGCTGCTGGACACGCCCCCCCATGGCACCTGGTTGGACGGCCACCGGGAGGGTGTGAGCGCCAGCCAGGTGAGCTGGAGGCAGGGGGCAACGCCCCCTGCTAGGAGCGGTGTTCGGGCTCCCGCCCACAACCACTCCCCTCTCTTTCAGGGAGGAGAGTCTTTCCAGATAGACCATATTTGAGGACTACTATAGAGCAAATTGCAATGGTGCAAGCAGCAGGCTACCAGTGTGATCACTGGGATTGGGCTTTCATTTTTTTCAAGAATGGACATAGAGAGTAAAGCAGCTGCAGCTGGAAAAAAGGCACTCCTGGACACTTAGGCTACATGGGCTTCCAGAGACAGAGTAAAATCTCAGAGTACCCAAAGATCCATGCACATGATCCTTTGGGAAGGCAACCTCAACCAGAAGAAGTGTGTATCTGAAGAAGTGTGCATGCACACGAAAGCTCATACCAAGAACTGACTTAGTTGGTCTTTAAGGTGCTACTGGAAGGAATTTGTTTTGTCTCAACCAGAACAGGTTGCCTTCCTAATTCCCAGACCCAGAAATCAACAATACACAGCAGCACCTCCATCCAGCAGCACCTTCGCTTTATGCATCCCGTTATTGCTCCCAGACACTGATAAAGCACCAACGTTGCTTCACCTGACTCAGATGGTATGGAGAAACAGAGCTAAGGGTCATTCACATACTGAGGACACCTTGCTCCAGATTAGCCCCACCTCTCTGTGCCTGGCCTCACGGCCCCCAACATGTTTGGTCTTGTGTAGGCTCCCCACACAAACCCGAACCCTGCACAATGAGGGATATCCACTGTCAGGAGTGTGTGTCAGGAGCAGGTAAGCAATAAATCATACGGCATCAGTGAAATTAACTTTTTATTCAGTGAAACAAGGTTGACTCAGGAGGCCAGGCCTAGTGAGCACAGATCCTGGTAGATCTTGCCCCTATGAAGCAGTTATAGGGACCAAAGGTCCCCACCTTCCCACAGTTGTCCAAGTCTTCTCTCCCAGGTTCTTCCCAAGCAATCTGAGACTGAGTCACCGTGCCTGCCTTTGCTCCTCTCATTTCATGCCTCTCCGGGTTCTGAGAGACCAAGGAGGAGGGAAGCTTGTTGCAGCAGCAGCAGCAGCAGCAGCAGGAGACCCACCTGGCTTCTTCACCAGCCTGACTCATTTCTGCCTCTTGCCCTTCCTCCTCTCCAGCCTCCACTTCTTTCTCTGGTTCCGGACTTATCTCTGCCACAGACTCTCCCCACTCACCAAGCCCTGTGACCTCTTCAGCTTCTGACACCTTCTCCTCCCAGTCTTCTCCCTCTGACCACTCATCGTTCCACCACCAATCCCCAGGCTCTGAGCCTTCTTCCCCTGGGGGATCCCTAGGGGTTTCCCCTGCTGGCACCCCACACCACTCCTCAGCTTCCAGCCAGTCCGTGGCTGCTGCTATTCTGCTATTCTGCTATTTTCTTTATTTCTTTTTTTTAAAGCATGGGATACATAATCATTTGGCAAATATATAACTAATCCCATGTATCAGGCAGCTTCACCAAAGCAAATCAACAGAAAATATTTTTTCTTACAATTGACACTATTATTATTATTCCAACATAATAAAACTGCAGCAAAATATCAAACATTAAACTGTCCCAATACAGGGCTGCCTGGATTATTTATTAAAATTCTATACCACCTTTCATCTGAAGATCACAGGGCAGTGTGCAACATAAAAGCACAAAAATACACAAGAGTAACAAACGCAATAACCACCCTCACAGTTTGAAAGGCCATAGATTGTTCTTCTCCCAGGCCTTTGTGATTAAACAATGTTTTTGTGTGGCGCCTAAAGATATGTAATGAAGGTTCCAGGTAAACCACCCTGGACAGAGCATTCCGCAAACAGGGGGCCACTGCAGAAAAGGCCCTTTCTTGTGTTGCCGTACTCTTGGCCTCTCGCAGAGGAGACACATCAAGAAGGGCCTCAGGTGATGATCGCAGGGTCCAGGTTTGTTAACATGGGGCTAGGTGGTCCACGAGGACTTGATAGGTGTGCCTAATATCTGTTCCATTTCCCTGATTAATAAAATCACTTTTCTGTAGCAGAAAAGTTGTAACACTAAATCAGCTAAAATAAGGGCACTAAATTGCCTTTGCCCATTCCGTATCTGAAACCTACCTTGGGTTTTTAATTTGACTTCACAGATTGTCTTCTGATGTGTCCCTGTGGCTTATGTGCAATTGACTAACATGCTAATTGTGTGACATTAGCGAGGAGTTCTATGCCTGCCTGGCTGCGACGATGATTGTTGACTTCATCAACTTCCCCCTAGGAAACTCATCTTAATGTCTAACCCCCTTTTCTGCTAAGACAACAAGAAAAGTCGTTGATCTTTTAAAAAATGCAACACACTCCTAAGAGCTTTGAAAACTTTGATATGATCCTTTGAATTCAGTGTTGTTAAGTTTGGAAAAGGGTCACTAAAATTAGAGCTGTAAAAGCTAGAGATATTTGTTACTTTTCTCTTTATTCAAAAAGAAAGGACCAAGCTTCATTTGATACATGCCAGAGATCCATGATCCTCTCTTTAATGAAAAACATCCAAGCTGGCTATTTTATCAGGGGGGTGGCACTGTGTGGAGGACGTGTTTTTGCCACTTTGTTTTCCCGATTGAAGGTTTCTCTCAAATCTACTATTATTTCCGCCGGGGTGGGGGCAGGGCACGTGCAACACTATGGTCAATTTCCACTTGGTGAATGATCACCTTATGATCAATGACTATAACTAAGAACCAAGCAAGCTGCCTTATATCATTTCAGACTATTTGTCAAAAATTGACTGACAGCAGCTGTCTAGGGTTAGAGGGTGCGGTCTTTCACACCACTTGTTATTGGACCTGGTCTCTGATCCTTTTTAAACTGGGGATACCAAGAATTGAACGGGACGTGGGTGGCGCTGTGGTCTAAACCACTGAGCCTTGGGCTTGCCAATCAGAAGGTCAGTGGTTCAAATCCCCGCAATGGGGTGAGCTCCCATTGTTCGGTCCCAGCTCCTGCCAACCTAGCAGTTCGAAAGCACGTCAAAGTGCAAGTACCGCTCTGGTGGGAAGGTAAACGGTGTTTCCGTGTGCTGCTCTGGTTTGCCAGAAGAGGCTTAGTCATTCTGGCTCCATGACCCAGAAAAACTGTCTGTTCAATTCCCAGAAAAACGCCGGCTCCCTTGGCCAATAAAGAAGGATGAGTGCCGCAACCCCAGAGTCGTTCGCGACTGGACCTAACGGTCAGGGGTCCTTTACCTTTACCTTTACCTTTTTACCAAGAATTGAACCCGGGGCTTTCTGTGTACACAGGCAGGTGCTTTACCACTGAGCTATGGTGCCTCCCCAAGTTGAGTTTGCCATTTTCTTGAATGTATGTTGAAAGGCTCCACTACACTCCTAAGCATAGCTACTTGGAAATAAGATCCATAACAAAACAATTAGGTTTTCTTTTCTTTTCCTTTCCTTTGATTATATTCTGATTTAATTTGTCTTGCTGAGATGGAGAGCTTGGAAGCCTTCGCTGAGTTCTTGCTAAGCTTAACTTCAATGCTTACAATCGGCTGGAAACTGCTCCATTTGGGTTGCTGCCCCACCAGGCTCAGTCTGCCCTCACCTGCCTGCCTCCTTTCTTACAACCAATCCAGGAAGTGACTCTGTCTGGAAGTGGCTCTAGTGCCACCTACTGTTGGTCTTCCTGCCTTTTGCCCTACCAGTCCTGATGAGTACCAGCCGCCACAGCCAACAACACAATTTCAGAAACTTGAGACAAGTAATAAATTCTTTATTTTTAGCTTTTGAATAATAATGACCAGAGAAAAACAGCAAAAGCAGCAACAAGAATAATGCCATAGATGAGATTTAGAAGTTTTGGAAGAGAAGAGCAGCCTCCTTATGGGTAGTTTGTCACGAAAAGGTAGATCTGATAGTTGGGAATGCTTTGTGAGACAGGCAACAAAATTGTGATAATTCTTCCCACCCTCCTTTCCTTCAGATAGAAACATTTTGATATTTTATTCATTTCCTAAACCTTGCAAGATGCTGTGCGATGTGTTTTTCAACTTTTTGAAAGCTACATTAATCCTAAATAAATATATCTCGGATCCGACATTCTCTTTCAAAGATAACTTCTAGAAACACAAGGAGCAAAATTCTCTACAGATATAGCTAAGCGGAATTCAAATATAGCTGTAGGCTGATACAACAAAAAACAAAAAAACACACCTCACACTGTTTTTGAAGATCAAAGAACAGAGTTTCACGTTATTGAGTATCAGGTGGGGTGTCCAGGGCTTGCAACTAAAAATGCATTTGTAATTGTCTTTTGTCTTTATTTTCCAATTCGTTTTTAGGGGCTTTAAAGATCTGTTGTAACAGGACTCTTGTTACATTTAATAAGTGCCATGTTGATTGGCGTCCTCTAAGTAGGCTTTTCAGTTTGCCTGTGGGGAAATTTAATATAAAAACATTCAACATTCTTTTATTAGTGTTTTTTACTATTCCCAGTCCCATCAGACCTTTGGTGCAAGCAGTGTATTATTGAAAAGCTTATCTGTAAGAAGTGAGCCAAGGGGAAATTCAGGCTTTATTAATATTGACATCATGTTCCTGTACAATGGCTGTCTAAAGAAACTTTTCAATTGGATTTCACCCTGCTTTGATGCCGCGCAAATGGAAACAGCCAAATGCATGATTTAACATAGTAGAACAGTAGTCTGTATGCTCACTTTTAAAGTAGGATGTATATGCGGAATATATACAACAAGATTTCTAGTTCAGTTTCAAGGAACAAAATATAGATTGTTTAGGGATTTCAAAAAAATGATAATATTTAAGAATAAATTTTATCATTTTGTCAGAGAAATGATGCATTTGCGTGTTCAGACCCAGAGACCTCCCTCCTAAATAAAGACACATTTGACTCAAATTTTAGTTTTGGTTTTTGGCAGAATTTAGGCCACAACTTTATTGATTACAGAAAAGTGAGTGGTTGCGCAGGCTCTGGTTCAACTAGCTCCCTGCACCCTTGCAGGTAGCGCTGACCCAGAGCTCTATCATAGGTCAGCCAAGGGTGAACACCTGAGGCAGGTGAAAAGCCTGGGAACAGACTCTGTTCACTCCCCAGATGCTCCCCTGGACTCAGGCGGGGGCACAACCCCTTTTCGGGGGTTGGCCAAACCAAGTTGAGCCCCTGCATTCCTTTAACGGACTACCCTTCACATAGGGATGGCGAGACCGTTCTCCCACCCCTATCACCTGAACCAGAGCCTATCCACAACCTTACAAGTTGTGACGATTTGCTACGTGGCAGGTGAAACCCAAATGGCAACAGCCAATCAGCCAAGTGGGAAAATTCCTGCCGTGCCCCTGTCCCAAACACACGACAGCATAGCAAGGTCAATCACAAAAGGCCCTAAAATTAGGGAGAGGTCTGATGCACGAGCTGAAAGTGGAAGCTCTGGGTCCCGTGCATGGGTTTATATAGATCCCTTGATCTGTTTAGACTGCAACCCCATTGGCCAGATTGACACCCAGCATTGAGGGACCTACCAATCAGGTGTTGTGGCTTTCCAATGGACCCACCCACAACCAAGAGGTCAGTCTCCAGATCTCTACACAATACATGCCCTCTTTTAGGGAGGACACGATTTATTAATTTATGAAGCTGTTTCATTTACTTTCTCTTGCTCTCCTTCAGTTGTGGCCTAGGAACCAAAGATGGCTTGTGAGCTTTGACACTGATAATATGATCTTGGGCCTGACATAAAAAGTGGTTAAAATGGCCTGTTACGATACACATATTAAACTATGAATGGTTCTCTAGGAAGTTTGAATGTGCCCCCTAGGAGATTTTTGGTGGTATTCAACTACATCTTGCATCAGAGTAGACCCACTGAAATTAATGAACCTAGCTTAGCCGCATTCATTCATTTCAGTGGGTCTACTCTGATGAAAACTGGGTTGAATACCACCTATTATTCCTAGTGACTTCCTAGCCTCAGTCAAAATACTGTTTCCTGGTCTATAACACTGGCTTAAATTTATTTGCACTTTCATCCCAATAGCCCCTTACTGCAGGATAACTGGATGACTTTGTTGACTTAGTTGTCTTAAAACTATCCTTGGTGAGAATGTACATGTTAAATAATTTGCCTTGGAATGTAAAATGTTCAAAAACAAATGTTATTGTCAGGTCTGGGATAACACGATCTGGAGCACAAGTTGTATTAAAAAGATTTTTTTAAAAAAACAAACAAACAAACTATTGCAGTTTATTATGTTCATGAGTCTCCAGCCAGTGTAATGAAAGCTTAATGGAAGGTCTAAGAGGAGCAACAAACAAAAAGAAGAGGGCAGCAAGAAATAACAATAAAAAATTATTAGTTCAGTTTCAAGCTGGCCTTGAGAAGTCACAAGGTCTTTGTTGACAGGTCTCCTTTATGCTAGACAGTGCAATATGCTGGGTATGGAAACTGTCATGGGGAAGCTTCAGTCAGTAAAGATGAGGGAGGTGGAGGCAGCTCTAATGATAACACTAGCAGGGAGCTTTTAAGAGAAGGGAAAGTCAGCACTCTTGAGTGGCAAACCCAACTGTATTATTACTTCAGCAGGGCATCGCTAAACACCTACCAGATTTCTCTCGTTACCCCTTTGGGCCATTGTGGCAAAACGAACGATGCCTCTGATTAGAGGCAGGAAGCATAAATTCCACAACGTACATATATCATGTTGATATTTTGCAAATTCCCTTGGGCTGTGATCTCAATTTCAGCAGATGACACACTATTCCAAAGAGTCTCCCCACTGCTCTAGGCCACCTTGTGTCTATACGGGCATCACGTAGGAGATTACTGCCCACCATGGATGCCCATTTAAGATGCCATTTATACACTCACGTTTTGCTTACACTAGTGTCCATTAAAGTGTTTTACACTCAAGACCATTCCAGGAATGCTGACCAGGATTAAATGCACTATAAGTGATATGAAGTTTCCTTCCTTCCTTCCTTCCTTTTACTGCCCTTGAGTGAATAAACATAATGAATTTTTGCTCCCATGGTGTGGATTTAGTGGGGATGCCCTTCAAGTAAACCCAACATTCAGTGAAGCCTTGTTTACATGTTTCTCTGCAAGATTGTCATATACCGTATTTTTCTCTCCATAAGACGCACCTAGTTTTTATAGCAGGAAAACAAGAAAAAAAATTCTGAATCAAATGTTGTAGTAAACTATTTAAAACAGCAAAGCAGGTGGCTCCTGTCCGCTTTGCTGCTTTAAAGCGAGCCAGGGTATATAATGAAGAGAATGGAAAAAGGATAGACATTGCATTACAATGTAGCTGTTTTCATTATCACTGGGAAGTCAGTATTGGCAGCGGTCACATAAACTAAAATTTGAGCATTTTACTGTTATTAATCAAGAATGGTAACAGTCAGGGAGAGAAACCAGGGCTGTGCAAATGAGAAGTGCTTGGAGTATGGAGGAACAGCAAAGAGATTAAATGATTGCGCTCCAGTTCCTAAATCTGTGAAGTTTTCTCAAAACAGGCATGGCTGTTTTGAAAGGAAGATTCAAAGAGTGGGAAATGGAGTGATTGAACAAAGAACAGAGGAGGGAAAGAGGGCAGATAAATAGCTTCCATTCAATACCAAGAGAACACAATGATTTTGGTTTGGCATAGGTGGACTGTACTTGTAAGAATTTGTAGAATGAATGATAGATTTGGAGTGGAAAATTACTGCCTCTTTTCAGCAATAAAGATTAGCTGCGAGAAACATGGTCCACACACAAACACAGGATGTCCGGTTATAGTTGTGCAGTTTAAACTGTTACTGAGCCAGATGCCTGCCCGGTTTTAGCTGAGCTTACTATTACTGGTTTGCGGAGCTGCTTTGCATGTATTTATGACTAGTTCCGCAAAACTGCTACTTGAAGAAATCCCCAAACTTAATATTTTTAAACTTCAAATGGAGCTCAGAATCCAGTTAGGCAATCAAGCCTTTGCAGTTGAATTAGGAGGCACTGAGAGGCGGTAAATTCACTTAAAGCAGCAAAGCTGGACAGGAGCATGGCTCCCCGCCCCCAAAGAGCAGCCCAGGAGCGCGGGGCAATGGTGCACAGCCTGCCTGCTGCTCCAAAACCTTCCCGGGGCTTCAGGGGAAAGAGGAGGCTGCCGGCAGAGCAGCGTGGCTCCACCCCCCACCCCCAAAGAGCAGCCTAAGAGCATGTCGCACTTGGGCGATTTGGCTCCAGGGACCACACACTCGCTCCATAAGACGCACAGACATTTCCCTTTACTTTTTAGGAGGAAAAAAGTGTGTCTTATGGAGCGAAAAATACAGAACATCTGCAGCTGCCTAATGCTAACTTGGGCCATGATGTTTCATAAAGTTCTTATGATACTTCATTGTTGCAATGGTAACAGAGGCCACTGACTGTGCATCAAAATTATTGTCACTTTCCAACAGAAAACAGATGTTCTTTGCTGGATTCACTAACACTCACTAACTGTCCAGATTGTATTCTAGCGGGTAATGAAGAAGCGCCTCAATTTCACTAGAGCCACAAATACCAGCCAAGTCTTAACACCTGGTTTTGCAGTATCTCCCCTCTAGAAAGTCCACAGTCACTGTCTGAAATCTCAGAGCTATGCATGCTCTTCTCTGCACACTGTTCCTCATGCCTACCAAGTATTTTCACACTCCCCCGGCACAAGAATGACTTTTAAAAGCTGCATTTAGCCACAATGGAAAAGCTGGAAGGTCTTATTATCGCCTGATTAGGTAGCGCCAGTCATGGAGTGAAATCTTGAGCAATGTACTGGGAAAAGCACTTAGAAGAGCTAGATGGAAGTTATGTCTTAGTCATGTACTCAGTTCCAGCGCCCATGTTCTAAGGCTTCAGCTCTAATAGAACCTGGCAACAGAATTCCTAATGCGTAGGTGTCCTTCTAAGCGTATCATCTCAAAGTGCATTCCAAGCGAAAGATCCCATCTTCAAGATGCTGCCTTCTTTGTACAAATGTTTTAAATAGACTGCATGTCTGAAACACTCCCTCTTCCAAATGCTGTCTGGGAATAACATCTTAGTTGTTCCACCCAAATTTGACTGCAAAGGTTAGGGTCCCTCCAGACATCCTTTTTATTGCGCATAATAATTTGTGCCTATGATGCTATAGGAGCAGTCATATGCATTTTTCATCTGCAAAAGTCATAACTTGAAATAAAAGAACATGGATATGTGATAGAGCAGGTTTACTTCTCCCTTTTTGCATCTTTCTCCTCTGCAAAACTTAGAATGGCTCTTTGTAAGTCCTCCATGAGTGGGCCCTCATCCATTTGACAACCACATTGAGGACTTCCATACAATTCACCAGAGCAGCTGACTCCCTTTTGTTTCCATCCTGGCTGGTCATTAGAAGAATTCATTACTAAAATCTGGCCCATAAACATGCTTATTTCCTCCGTCCTCTAAATCTGTTTTCCCTTTTTAGTCATTTCTTTTCTTCCTTGTAAGCCTGAAGTAAGTCTTGTTTTTATTGACCTGGCAGGCCCAAGCCATTTTGCTGTCTGAGGCAAGATAAACCCCACTACAGCACTGCATGTGCGCAAGCTGACTTGCTTCAACAGTAGTGAGGGGACACTGTCCTCCACTGGACCTGAGGCTAGTTTGGGGGCCCCAGGCCATGCCATGTGGCCTACATATCTCCGTCTTCCAACAGAGCAGAATGACCAAGCACTCAGGAAGGGCTGAAGTTGCTACCCTACAGCATCTGCTGCCTGAAGCAATTGCGTCACTCTGCCTAATTGTAGGACTGGCCCTGTCAGTAAACCACACAGAGCCTTTTTTTATCAGGGTAGGGGGGAAAACTTTCAATAAATAAGTGTACGGCAAGTATTTTTGCTGAGACTTGATTCCCCCTCCTGCTTAGTAATGCATCTACAGCTTTAGCTTAACACTGTTTTGTGCTGATTTGCTCCCTGCACCTGCCTGGACAGCACTGCTCCTGTGGCCTGCTGTCAGCAAATGTTAAAAGCTTGCGTTACTTCATATCAGGCTACGTTGTACTGCCGTGTCCACACAAGGTACAAGTGGACTTCAGCTGTTCCTTTTGATAGGACAGCAGGTCTGGAGGCTCCCTACTGCTTGTAATTATGAGCTGATAGGAGTCCTGTTGCTCAGTAATTCTAACTTCTGAAAAGCTGCCTCCTTTACTTTCACCATTTAGTCTTCTCACCGGCATTCCTTCTTTCATGAATCAAATGATTCTATTTTTTTCAAAAGTTGTGCTCATGATTGCACAAACAACGTACCACACACCAATGACCTTAAGTTATTGCCATTGCTCTGTTTGATATTTGCATAGGTGTAGTCAGAGTATTTGCACAGGTGTATTTAGCAAACAATGAAAATGGGACTTTGAGCAGGAATGAAAATGGACTAAAGGAAAGAGGTGGGGAAGATGCCTACTGAATATACAGTGATGCTTGGGCAAAGATAACTCATGTCACGGTCCAGAATAGTATAGAAGTGTTTTATGGCATTTCCCCTTTGTCGCAATTCCTACAGTGAGCATCCATAGTAAATCAGTTGGGTCTTAAAAAGTCAAAGGCTCCCTAGTATGGGCTGACATAAGGCTTTAGAAGAAGGTGTGGATAAAATAAGCGAAACATAGGAAGGTGCCTTGTCAGACTATTGGTCTATCTAACTCTGTATCGCCTGAGCTGACTGGCAGTGTCTCGCTAAGATTTCAGACAAGGTTCTCTCCCAGTCCTACCCAGAGATGCTGGGGACTGAACCTGGAACCTTTTCCTTGCAAGGTAGATGCTCTACCACTTTGCTACAGCCCTTCTCCAAGTGGCAGGGCAGGAGAAGATAGGAAAGCAGAATAAAATAAATGGTTTTGTCCCAATACTTGATGCAGTAGTGGGACCATATTCCTTCACGGCCTAGGACCCTCGTACCTACGGGACTGCCTCTCCCGGTATGCCCCACGGAGAGCCTCAAGGTCCATAAATAGCAACACCCTAGTGGTCCCCGGCCCTAAGGAAGTTAGATTGGCCTCAACCAGAGCCAGGGCCTTTTCAACACTGGCTCCAGCCTGGTAGAACGCTCTGCCTCATGAGACCAGGGCCCTGCGGGATCTGATTTCTTTCCGCAGGGCCTGTAAGACAGAGTTGTTCCGCCTGGCCTTTGGCTTGGAGCCAATTTGATTCCCTCCCTCTCTTTCTTTTTTCCTTTCCTTCTCCTCCTGTGATGAGGCTGCATTTTAATATTTTAATGTTTCAATATTTTAATGTTGTATTTTAATCTTGTTTTTAAGTTGTATTCATTCAACTTGTTTTTATTATTGCTTGTTAGCCGCACTGCCTTGGCTGGGGAGGGTGGGGTATAAATAAAAATTATTATTATTATTATTATTATTATTATTATTATTATTATTATTAGTCTTCCATGGCCCAATACATGCATTCTCTCTAGCAGCTTGTGCCCATCTGGTGTCACCCAATCAGGATGCAGACCTGAGCCTTCCCGGCAACCTGCCTGTGACCAGTTTTGGTGAAGATTATTGCCTGCCATACTCTATAAGCCAAATGTTCACCTCATCCATTCTTAAGGACAAGCGCATGAGTTCTAGGGCATGTAGTTATGAATTGCAGCATTCAGAATCTAGCTCCATTATATATATTTTTAAAATAATATTTATTCAAATTTTAAAGATTACAAAGAGAAACAATAAAAAATAAAAATAAAAAAGACATAAGAAATACAAACATACATTTTTTAAAAAAAAAACAGATCAGACCTTTACCTAGCTTTCTTTCCTTTACTTATTTCCTTGACCTCCTCACACCTCCCTTTTTTGTATTCTAGTTCAGTTAGATGTTTCAGCAAATCCTTTCCAGCTTTGTTTTTATCCTAATAATTTACCTTAATATACTGTAATTCTCGACTTTCACCAATTTAATAAATCAATTTTAACCTAATCCTTTATATCATTTCTGCTAAAACCACATTACTTCATTCCAACAACCTTCTAACATTCCTTAATTTTGCAATGTTTCTGTAAACAAACTTTAAATTTTTTCCAATCTTCTTCCACCGACTCTTCACCTTGGTCTCGGATTCTGCCAGTCATTTCCGCCAGTTCCATATAGTCCCAGAATCTAGCTCCGTTATATAGGCCTTACATTTTTAGCAAGACCACAAGCATTCAGTGAAAAAAGTATGCTGTTGGCAATTGCACAGAACTTTTAAATATAAAAACCCTACTGGGAATCATTAGAATCTTTCACCCTTTTTCATTTTACAAATTTTTATTTGACTATTTTTGCATCTTTTATAATAGGGCAAGAAAACAAGGGGGATTTATAAGTGAAAGGAAAAGGAATACAAGACTTAAGACAGGAAACTAGAACAGGGTGATAGTATAAAAAATAATAATAACTAAATGGTTGGGATCCCTTCTATGCTGCAGAACTGAATGGTTTTGAATCCAGTCGCCAAATAATGTGGAGCGTTTTGCATGGAGTAAACAAAGCAGCAACACAAAGTGTAGCGACAGCAAACTAATGGCAAAGTGGGATATGGAAAAGTAGGGCAGACTGGGAAATGAAACCTGAAAACAAACTTACTAATTTCTAAACAACTCCCTACATAAGTGCATGCTTTCACTGAAAGACTATGCGATCCAGTAGACTTGACAAGTTACTCCACACACCACCCGGTTTCTCTATAGTGTTCTGGGTTTCTGTAGCAGATGCTCAGGGGGAACTTCAGCAGACAAACCACCATGGAAAGGCTTCCCTAATGGCAGGAAGTTTGAAACCCACTGTTCTTGAAAAACAAATCTCAATTTCCATTTAGGCTGTGCAGAATATGATATTAATGTGAAAGGCGACATTTCCCTTCTCAATCTAAATTAATTAATTTGCTACCTCCAAATGCCAAATTTCCTCTAAGGAGTACAATGTTGCAACTTGCTATTAAAAGATTTTACAGTATTTGATTCTCCAATGCAGGATGATGATCTGTCAAAACGGATCTTAAACCAGGAGTGGGGAACCAAGATCCTCTAATTGTCAGAGATTGACAATCCTGCACCTGACACTCTCCTCAAACCGAGGACCACTTTGTGAGCACCAATTGCTTTAAAAGCAAAATGGATGCTTCTTTTTAGACTATGTGTACCTTGCCTTGGAGCGAGGACGTTTACCACATAGTAAAATGACTTGAGCATCTTAAAAAGCAGAGACATCACCTTGCCAACAAAGGTCCGTATAGTTAAAGCTATGGTTTTCCCAGTAGTGATGTATGGAAGTGAGAGCTGGACCATAAAGAAGGCTGATCGCCGAAGAATTGATGCTTTTGAATTATGGTGCTGGAGGAGACTCTTGAGAGTCCCATGGACTGCAAGAAGATCAAACCTATCCATTCTGAAGGAAATCAGCCCTGAGTGCTCACTGGAAGGACAGATTGTGAAGCTGAGGCTCCAATACTTTGGCCACCTCATGAGAAGAGAAGAGTCCCTGGAAAAGACCCTGATGTTGGGAAAGATGGAGGGCACAAGGAGAAGGGGACAACAGAGGACGAGATGGTTGGACAGTGTTCTCGAAGCTACAAACATGATTCTGATCAAACTGCGGGAGGCAGTGGAAGACAGGAGTGCCTGGCGTGCTCTGGTCCATAGGGTCACGAAGAGTCAGACACGACTAAACTACTAAACAACAACAAAATGACTTGAGTTGCCTCTGGCTTTAGGCTATATTATAGGCCTTCTCAAGCTTTCTACCTCCAGGGCTCACATGAGACGGCTGAAAATTACTGAGGCTCACCTGTCACAAAATGATGGTGCAGGGGCAGAGCCATTCACAAAATGGTGGCAGATAGAATCAGGGTTTGGTAATAATCAGCTGGCATTTACTGACATCATTCCCCCCCCACTCCCTAATATCTAATCTATCTGTGGCATGGCACTTTCCTTGCGGCAAAGTGTTCCATAGCTCAGTTTTTCTCATTTGCCCAATCAGAGGCTCTAAGTGGGGAAGGTTTGTTTCTTTTATATTTTTGCTTTCCCACGCCCATGTGTTTCAGAGTTTATCCATCCCTGGTAATTTTTTTCTCCATTCTTCTTTCACACTCAGCTTGTATCTTATTCCTCTCCCAGCAAAACAGCCCATTTCTTTAAACTTTCCTCCCTTTCAGTTTTCCTCCTATAACAGCTTTTTTCTCTCTTCTCCTTCTCCTTATTATCTTGAATTTGATGATGATGATCATCATTGTGATCATTATTATCATTAATGTTTGATGTTTTTATTATGTTTTTAGATATGCTGTAAGTCACCCAGAGTGGCTGGGGAAACCCAGCCAGATGGGCGGCGTATTGTTGTTGTTATTGTTAACACTATATTAGCCTGTTATCTCATTTCCTCATTTCCTTCAATGTCTCCTCTGCTATTTTCTCTCCTTCCCTACAGAACTTCTCTGTCGCCCAACCACACCTAGACAGCAAACAAGCCACTGTGAAAAAGCAGGACAGACACCAACAGAAGGAGGAAGGTTTTAATTTTTTAGACTATACAATTAACCCCCCCCCCCCGAAATATCCCTTTGGGTAATTTGCAAATACATGGTTGAGTGTGCATGAAAAACTATACCTAGAAGCAGCGAAATTTAGAACATGAAAAGTATCACATCGTTCTAAATCAGCTGTTCTCAACCTGTGGGTTCCCAGATGTTGTTGGACTACAACTCCCATCATCCCTGAGCTCTGGCTTGCTAGCTAGAGGTGATGGGAGTTGTAGTTCAACAACATCTGGGGACCCACAGGTTGAGAAAGGCTGCTCTAAATGAAAAGGTTCCCCATACAAAAAAAACAAAAAAACAACAACAAAACCCTGTCTATCATACACATGCAATACAACATTCAGTATTTTTCTCTGCATTTTTGTATAGTATATGTTCATGTATTGATGCAAAGTGGAGAAAAACTTGTGAAACTCACAGTTCATAGGATCACAAGATCATAGAATTGTAGAGTTGAAGGGAGCACAAGAGTCATCTAGTCCTACCCTCTGCAATGCAGGAATCTTTTGCCCAACATGGGGCTCGAACCCACAGCCCTGAGATCAAGAGTCTCATCCTCTACCAACATTTTCATCCCTGACAGCTGAGGTAGATTTTTTGGCACTGACCACTGAAAATTAAATGGCTGAGAAATTGTTAGGAATTCATTTCTGATTTCTGATTGCTTTTGCTAGCAATGGGACCATTTATTCTGGTGCAGATACAGGACGATGAGTTGGGGAAAACCAAGATTTCAATAAAACAGAAAAATAACTGCTGAGGGTATTTATAAACATCAGCCACAGCTGTAGGAATATTGGCAAGAAGGCATGCCAAAAAATCGAAACATTTGCTGCTACAAACTGTTCATTTCACCCTTTATCCAGCAACAGCTGGTAAAATGGTATTTAAAAGCAGTTTTGATTTAATCTAATGAGAAACTATGCTGCAATGTACTGTACTGCGCAAAGATAATAATTGAACAAACATTGATTTTTATGGCAACATAACAGTTTCATTTTTGACAAATAGGAATTTATGCAGAGTTATTTGCTATCAGTTCTGTTTGCATAGAGAGAGCAGATCTGCTGCTAATTTTTAAAAGGCTTCTTGAAAGTACATGCTGGCATCCTGGAAGAGGATAAAAGGTAGTGTGCTCTAATGGCTAGAATGCTGGACTTGGATCAGGAAGACCAGGGTTCAAATCCATGCTTACCCATCAAGCTTTTGAGCAGGCTCAGGCAAACAGGCTTCCTCAAACTTGGCCCTCCAGATGTTTTGAGATTACATTTCCCATCATCCCTGACCACTGGTCCTGTTAGCTAGGGATCATGGGAGTTGTAGGCCAAAAACATCTGGAGGGCCGAGTTTGAGGAAGCCTGGCTAAACCATCTCATGGGTATCAGTGCTAGGCCACAATCTAGCCCGGTGTTCAGTGAGCAGATTTCACAGGGGAGTTAATAGCAACTTGTGGGGTGCTTCCAGATGGAAACTTAATAATGTATCTCTCAGATATCACAAATGGCGTGTTGCCAACAATTAGGAACATAGGAAGCTGCCTTTTACTGAAGTCACACTCCTGGGTGAGTGTCTGGAGGCGGTTGGAGGATGGATGGCAGCTAACAGATTGAGGTTGAATCCTCACAAGACAGAAGTACTCCTTTTTGGAGATAGGGGGTGGGCAGGTGTGGCAGACTCCCTGGTCCTGAATAGGGCAACTGTGTGCAGGTGTGCAGCCTAGGAGTCATTTTGGATTTACAACTGTCCATGGAGGCACAGGTCAATTCTGTGTCCAGGACAGCTGTCTACCAGCTCCACCCTATCGGCTGAGACCCTACCTGCCCATGAACTGTCTTGCCGGAGTGGTGTATGCTCTGATTATCTCCCAGAATGTGCTCTACGTGGGGCTACCTTTGAAGGTGACCCGGAAACTACAATTAATCCAGAATGCGGCAGCTAGACTGGTGACTGGGAGTGGCCACTGAGACCATATAACACTGGTCCTGAAAGACTTACATTGGCTCCCAGCGTGTTTCCGCTGTTCAAAGTGTTGGTGCTGACCTTTAAAGCCCTAAAATGCCTCGGCCCAGTATACCTGAAGGAGCGTGTCCAGCCCCATCGTTTGGCCCAGACATTGAGGTCCAGTGCCAAGGACCTTCTGGCAGTTCCCTCACTGTGAGAAGTGAGGTTACAGGGAACCACGCAAAGGGCCTTCTCGGTGGTGGTGCCTGCCTTGTGGAACGCCCTCCCATCAGATGTCAAGGAAATAAACAACTATCTGACTTTTAGAAGACATTTGAAGGCAACCCTGTTTAGGGAGGTTTTTAATGTTTGATGTTTTATCATGTTTTTAATATTCTGTTGGGAGCTACCCAGAGTGGCTAAGGAAACCCAGCCAGATGGGCAAGGCATAAATAATAAATGATTTATATTATATTATATTATATTATATTATATTATATTATATTATATTATATTATATTATATTATATTATATTATATTATATTATATTATATTATATTATATTATATTATTATAATAACCAGACTATTGGCCCACCTAGCTCAGAACCATTTACAGTGAATGGCAGTGGGTGTCCAAGGTTTCAGACAGGGAGTCTTGCCCAATCCCCTACCTGGAGATGCTGAGGTGTGCACATGGGGCCTTCTGAAAGAGCAAACTCAGATTAAATTGGGAGGAAAGTACAGGGTGACATTTTCATGACATCAACATCATGTGGATGTGGTGTGTGTGTGTGGGGGAAAGATCATGCTCGAGAAGCACCCATCCCACAATGAACACCCATCTGGAAGCACCCTTAGTCACATGGTGGCTCCAGCCCATGCTGGATTTTATGATGTCTTCCATCTTGAATGAAGGGTCTCATTGAGACATTACTATCTTCCAAGTCTGTCACTCATAATGTCTATCGCAGTTGATCTGATTCTAGGACTCCAGGCTCAACAAAAGTTTCTCACCATCTTTAGTACAGTAGAAACTGGTTAAATTTTTTGCCGCCACCCCCCAATATGAGTAAGAAGATACACTGTGGTGAGAGAGGATATCTTTTCTACAGCTTAATGAGCTAACCCAATGCACAGTTCCTAATGAAGCTTTGTTTTTTATTTTATGTATCACCTTTCAGTTCCACCCTTTCCGCTAAGGAGCTCAAGATCCACCCCCACCATTTAATCCCCACAACAACCCTGTGAGGTAAGTTAGGATGAGCAGCAGTGACAGGCCCAAGGTCTCCCAGTGAGCTTCATGGCCAAGGGGGGATTTGAACCCTGGTCTCCCAGGTCCTAGTCCACCATGCAAACCACTATACCACACTGGTTCACAACAAGCACTCTAGAGAACACCTGAAGCTTCTGCTGACCCGGGTCATTGGTCTCTCTGGGCCTTCCCTAATTTGCATTTCCAAAACAATACTCAAACTGAAGCACGACCACCCTTTGAAAGTCACACTTCT
The DNA here is from genome assembly GCF_964252035.2 of Podarcis erhardii. Lineage (NCBI taxonomy): Eukaryota > Metazoa > Chordata > Lepidosauria > Squamata > Lacertidae > Podarcis > Podarcis erhardii. The sequence goes on along the minus strand of NC_138508.1, from coordinate 99,225,291 downwards.
CTGAATTTTGACATGCACTTCTCCAGCCAAGCAATGTGCACAAAAAATGTGTACACTAGGGTAAAGTATGCATATAAATGCCTTTATATAAGGTGTTTATATACTGTATTTTTCGCCCTATAGGACGCACTTTTCCCCCTCCAAAAATGAAGGGGAAATGTGTGTGGGTCCTATGGGGCGAATGCAGGCTTTCGCTGAAGCCTGGAGAACGAGAGGGGTCGATGCGCACCGACCCCTCTCACTCTCCAGGCTTCAGGAGAGCCCCCCCGCCAGCCCCACAAACTCGGGGGACAGCGGGAGAGGCGCAGCGCGCCATCCCACTGTCTCCCGACCTGGTTTGGAGGCTGGCGGAGGGCTTCCCCCTCCCCCAGCCCCGCAAGCTCCCAGAGCGATGCCAAAGCTGCACGCAGCTTCGGCATCGTTCTGGGGGCTGGGGTCGGGGGAGGCTCGGGCTTCCCCCGCCCCAGCCCTGCGCCTGGGGGGGGGGAAATAATTTCCCCCTTTATTCCCCCCCCCAAATCTAGGTGCGTCCTATGGGCCAGTGCTTCCTATAGGGTGAAAAATACGGTAAATGCTGTCATGTGTTTGGTTGTTCCCATATTTTGCATTCCCAGGTAAGCGGCAAAGACAGGTTTATTGAACTGCAAAGGAGGCCTCTGTACTTAGCTGCTGGTTGCTATATGATTTGGTGAACCAAAAGTTGTACAGCCTCATGTTTTTCCTGCCATGGGATACCTCATTTGGATTGATTCCAGCTATGGTTTGAAGCTGCATCTTTTCTTGGATCAAAAGGAGGGGACAGGTAGTCTTCATGACCATCTCATGGGTCCCCTCTTATTACTCCTTTATTTTTTGTTGAATTAAACCGAGGAGGGGGAAAGAAAGGGGTAGCTTCCTTCTCTGAATCCAGTGGCAACCTCCCTGTCACTTGTCCCTTTTCTCCTCTGTCCTTGGCTGTTGCTCCTTTCACTGCTTTGTGCTCCGTGTTCGAATCAGAGAGCAGCACTCGATGGAAGAAAACAAAGAGATCAGATTTGCAAGCTGCCTCTGTGTGTGTTTTTGCCGTGATGTTTTCTCTGCTGCTCACAACCCTTTCAAGTTATGTCTTCCTCTCCAGGCCCCCGATCTTCTCATTAGTCTTTGTGCAGGATTTCTTTTAGAACTTTTGAGTGCTAATCCATTATGGAATCAGATTCACTGAAAGCCCGAATGGCGGTTGACATTATTAATCTGGGAAGTCACAATGAGACCTCAAGAGCTGGGTGCGTCTTGGTTGTTTACAAACACATTTCTAAATGTACTTATGTGTTCCTGTAATGAGATTGAACTGAGAATGCATTCTCTCCTTCTCCCCCTTTCTGGGAGTTTATCATATTTTGTTTACTATTACTGTGATCTTCTCTGAGATGTTATTCTACAGATATTTAGACAAGTGAAAGTTGCATGGCACTATTATTTCTCGCGCTGCACATTAGTCAAATGCAGTGCATTGTGAGCCTAGTTAGTTATTTCGGATGAAGCGTGTGATTCTATCCTCTACGTTTAGTTTGAAAGCTGAGACATCTGTTTATCTGGTGCATACAGAATAACTCTCATGTCTCTTTCGTTCTAAAAATTTCAAAGGCTTTCATGCTGCTTAAAACCCTTTGAAGAAGTGGTAATCAAAGACAAAAATTATCAGAGGTACATTTTTGTTTTCCAAACAATGAGAATAACAGCGCTCGTTCGAGTCCAATTTCAAGCACCTGCAACACAACTTCAAAACTGAAGATATGCCACATGAATCAAAAAGTAATATTGGGAGTAGCAAACTCCAAAGTGCAGGCTGTATTACAAGCAATTTGGGTATTTCCCCTGTACTTCAGCTCCTCATAGAAATTCTAACAAGACATTTAAATAATAAAGACCAGGAAGGCAATGCAAGACATCAAAAAAGAAAGCACAAAACTTATCCCATCACAGCTTGACATGGCATCAAAGTTTTTTTGTTTGTTTGTTTTTTGTTTTGTTTTCTTCTTTCTTTGTTCATCTAAAGAACAGTAAGAATGGCATGGAAGCTTCTTTGCGGAAGGAATGTGTTCTGAAACCAGAACATCCTTCAAACAGCCAAGATGACCTCTCCTTTTGACAAAGCCCCATTAACGATTGTAGAATGTTAAAATGGAGTTATGTACTCTTAATAGGAATTAATTCCAGTATGAGCAATATTGGCTGGTTTAAATATATATTATTTTAGAAATGGAAAGGAAAGGATGATTGGGTGAGAGACAAAAAACACCACATCAGATACTCAGCTCCATCAGGCTTTACTGTAAGGGCAGAACATAGTATCATTTCTTCCCCCATTTCTACATATCTACACCATTCAAGTATCACATGACCAGCCCTTTTTAGCTTTGAGTAATCTCAGCGTCTTAATTCAAACTGAGTTAAATTGTTACTAAACTAGCAAAGGCAGCTTGCTCTGGACCAATTTTCATTGTCAAGCACGAAAGGAATTTATCATGGGATGGTGATGAAATGTCTGGAAATGACTGGCCAACTTCTCCACCTAGAGGCTCTGGGTAGATTTATGGTTTCCCAACCGCTGTTGGTTGAGCTACTCAGCCATGGCTTTGATTCATGAGAGATAAAGTCCTATTTCAGGGCCAGTGCTTGGAAAGTTCATTTTAAGAAGGAGTTATTTCATGCTCATCCTGTCCAAAAAGGAGCTAGTTCCAGTTCCAGAATGTCCTTTTATAAAACAGCCTAGCTCAGTTCAAGTTCATCCAAATAAACCTTTTCATTCATAAAAAGTCCTTCCTCAACATCCCCCCCCCCCCAGGATATTACAAGCTGCTATGCTGAAGTATAGGATGTATTTTTTTAAAAAAATCTGGCCACCTGTCTTGGTCTGGTACATGTATATATACTACCCTTCATTCGTAGATCTAAGAGCTGTTCACAGCATAAAAATACAAGATAAAAACACAAAATACATAATAAAAACAAGACCAAAACAAAACAGACGAATAATTCCCCCCAACACATTTAAAAGGCTGTAGGATGTTAGTTGTGGGACGTGGGTGGTGCTGTGGGTTAAACCACAGAGCCTAGGACTTGCCGATCAGAAGGTTGGCGGTTCGTATCCCCGTGACGGGGTGAGCTCCCGTTGCTCGGTCCCTGCTCCTGCCAACCTAGCAGTTCGAAAGCACATCAAAGTGCAAGTAGATAAATAGGTACCACTCTGGTGGGAAGGTAAACGGCGTTTCCGTGCACTGCTCTGGTTCGCCAGAAGTGGTTTAGTCATGCTGGCCACATGACCCGGAAGATGTACGCCGGCTCCCTCGGCCAATAAAGCAAGATGAGTGCCGCAACCCCAGAGTCTTTTTTTTTTTTTTAAAAAAATATTTATTCCAGTTTTAAAGGTTACAAAAAGAAAACACTAAATTAAGCAAGAAAAAACAAGACAATACATCACAATAGATACAAACAAACAAACAAACAAAAAAAAACCACAGAAAAATACAAACAATTAAGAGAGAGAAAAAAAAAATCAAACCTTCCCATAACTTATTTTTCATTTGCTTGTTTCCTTGACCTCCTCACACCTCCCTTTTTTGTATTCTAGTTCAATTAGATATTTCAGCAAATCCTTTGTTTTTATCCTAATAATTTTTATCCTAATAATTTATCTTAACATACTGTAATTTTACATTCTCTTCTTTCACCAATTAACAATCCATTTTTACTTACCGTAATCCTTTATATCATTTCTGCTAAAACCACATAACTTCATTCCAACATCCTTCTAACATTCCTTAATTTTACAATGTTTCTGTAGATAAACTTTAAATTTCTTCCAATCTTCTTCCACCAACTCTTCTCCTTGGTCTCGGATTCTGCCAGTCATTTCCGCCAGTTCCATATAGTCCATCACCTTCATCTGCCATTCTTCCCGGGTGGGTAAATCTTGTGTCTTGCCGCAACCCCAGAGTTGGCCATGACTGGACCTAATGGTCAGGGGTCCCTTTACCTTTAGGATGTTAGTCAGCTAAAGGCCTGGTTGAAGAGAAACATTTTTGCCTGGTGCCTAAGATGTATAATAGGGCTGCCATATGTCCAGACAATACTGGGATTTCAAAGGTGGAATATAGTCATCCATGGGGAATTTCCAAAAAGTGGCGCTTTGTCCTGGATCTTAAGCAAGTCAATCGAAAAATCACAGGGTTTTTTTGAGTGTTTTTGTAAAGGAAAGCTCAACAATTTTGGGGGTTTCCTAAATTTTTTTTTCGTGGTGTCCTGGTTTTTACTTTTTGAAATATGACGACCCTATGTATAATGAAGGTGCCAGGTGAACGTCCCTGGGGAGAGCATTCTGCGTATTGGGAGCCATTGCAGAAAAAGACCATTATTGTGTTGCCTCTCACAGAAGAGGCACACAGAGAAGGGTCTCATACCAGCAGAATGTCAATAGGTGAAGCTTTCCTCATAATCATCTTTGGCAAATGATTGCAGTGCACAGGCAAACTGTAATGAAAGCTCCTGATGGGCCCAAATCTGTACCTTCTATTAGCTTTGCATTGCTGCTGTTGCATGCTGTGCTACACCTGGGCATTATTAAGGACCATTTGCTGGCAACAAGCCTTGTTTTCCACAGCATGCAACGTTTTGATGTTTGGTTTGAGCCGCTGATTCTGCCTTCTTGGCTGATGGTTTTATATTTTTTTGGTTTTTTTATGATATTGTAGCTTCAAATGCTATGTCCCCCTGAGTGGTGCTTTTATGCCGGAAGGTTGGGGTACGAATGCTTAAAATAAATAAATAAAGCAATAAACTTGTAGTGGTTCACCTGTACAATCTCCTCCTGCCAGGGATGAAAGAAGGCGCTGTTTACTGGCCTACCTTGTATTTGCTGAACGCAGCACTGTTCCCATTCTGCCGCAGTTTGCTTTTCACCGAAAACGATGCTATCTGCCTCGCTGTCTGCTGCTGTGAAATTATGCAATTTACAATGTAGTTAGTTAAATTATGTCGTCATTATGTTATCCCACCCCATTCATTTCAGGGCAAAGAGATATGCAATGAAAATGGAGGAGTGGAATGTAACTAATCATGTATCATTTGCAGACCGAAAGCAACGGCGACAGCGAATTCTGATAATATCTGCTGCATTGATTCCCATTCCTGACATGGGACAAATAAGTGAAGACCAGCAACTTCTGCTTCTGTTTTCGTTGGAATTCTCCGACATCCCTGCCTCCTAGACAATTCATTCACATTACCAGTGCAAGTGCCACAGGTTGTAGCTTTGCATTTGGTACATCAGCCATGCTCCGCCCTTCCTACTTATTTTCCCGCAGAGCAGCTGACAGGAGGAAGATGTTAGAAAACTATTCATGTTTGTCAGTCTGCATCTTCTTTGTTGCTTTTGTGTCTCCCCAGTTGCGCCTTTCCTTTCTTTCTGAACGTCCACATGGCAGCCTTCCAATTGTATTTATCCACTCTAGCTAATTGAGTCACATAAATGCAAGTAATTTGAAGCATTATTGTGAGAGATTTCTGTCTGCTTCTTTAATTAAGCAGTTGTTCACAGGTGCATACAGTTACAACAAAATTAATTGATAGCTTTTATTATTATTATTACAGTTGGAGTCTGCTGCTGTTTGCTGCATGCAAACAAGTTCCATTTGGTACCAGAGTCTTTTATTTTGCACCCAAGAAGCATTTCTGATTTTCCTGAGGAGTGGATTTGAGTTTAAGAGAACTTGACCTATCCACTGTAAAATCTATCAATGCAGAAAAGATAACTTAGCTAAGAAGCAAAGAGAAAAGACCCTTGTTTAAGGTATAGTTTATTACCAATGAGGAAAAAAACAACAGCAGCGTATAGAATTTTCAGTAGTGTAGCTATGTTAATCAGTTGCAGCAAAACCCAAGAGCCTTGTGACACCCTAAAGACCCAACATATTTATGATGGCGACAGTTCTTATGAGTCAGAGTCCACTTCATAAGATTCAATCTTCCCTTGGTAGGTGTATATACATAGATGTAAAAGGAAAATAATGTAGAGTTGGAGTTAAATGGCAGTTTAATTAGCGCTTAAATGTATGCATTGTAAACACAGTGGTGCTTAACAACAGATGATAATACCATTGCCTTAGTAATGCTACCATTTAACCTCAGTAGAGGGATAGGAAACCATCGTCTCAGTTCAGACTCAAATGAATAGAACAAAATGTATTGATAAATTATCTTCAAATTGCAGCCTCCCTCCAAAGTTTCTTTGTTCAACAATAGCTACTTTAAGGTTAGGAACAGACGATCTGAGTATGCTGAATTCTTTTTCAGTCACAATTCTAATGTCAAATTTGTGTCTGTATATTCTTCTTAAAAAAAATTTCAAAAAAATTATTAGTATTTTCCACACAACACAAAAAATCGAAAAATAACAATACACAAAGCACAAAAACCAGCAAACAAAAAACCCAAATCCATATATTACAAGTTAATAATATAGACACTAAAAAGAAAAACAAACATTGACTTCCACCAATCCCACAGCACCTCCTTTACCTTTCATTGTCTCTTCCTGTTTTCCTGATCATCTCTATCCTAGCATCTAGATATAAATCCCTCTTTCTTATCCTTTCACTTCACAAGGTTATTCCAGACTCAGCCAGATTTCTGTCCTCGAACCTTGGCTTTTAAGGTATTCATTTAGGCACTCCCATTCCTTTTTCATTTCACTTTTTGGTTTTTGTCTTATTATACCTGTCAATTTGGCTAATTCTAAATATTCTGTCACAATTCTAATGTCAAATTTGTGTCTGTATATTCTTTTGTGTAGGATGTAGATGGATATTGGGAGCAGATAATAGCATATACCACATTGGAAGACGGGCAGGTGACTTGATCCTTCATGTTGTTGTTGTTGTTGTTGGTCGACACTGTTGGGCCTTGCATGGGGTCTGGATGGCAACTGAGTCTGTCGTAAGGCCCTGTATTTACGTCTCTGTTATGTGGCTGATGTTGTTGGTGAGGAATTGCTTTAGGCTGGGGCACTATTTTTAAGCAAGGACTTGCCTAGCCCCTGAGGCATGTGAAAGGGAAGTATAGGACAGCGGTGCCTCGCAAGACGAAATTAATCCATTCCGCGAGTCTCTTTGTCTAGCGGTTTTTTCGTCTTGCGAAGCACGGCCATTAGCGGCTTAGCGGCTTTAAGAAAAAGGAAAAAAAACTCGCAAGAACTCGCAAGACGTTTCGTCTTGCGAAGCAAGCCCATAGGGAAATTCGTCTTGCGGAACGACTCAAAAGACGGAAAACTCTTTAGTCTAGCGAGTTTTTCGTCTTGCGAGGCATTCGTCTTGCGGGGCACCGCTGTATATGATTGTTCAGGATAGACACAGTAGATATTTTGCTGGAGTGGATGCATCTGGAAGCTGGAAGTGGCAATAAGTAGCATTCTGTAACTTTGTCTTCAAAGTGTGTCCTGGAGTAAATTTTTTCAGGATACCAGTCTGGGCTTGTTGTCTGTGTTACTACAGTAAGTAGATTGAGCTGGAGTGGTGGACTGCCTTAGAGGCAGCCTCCCCAGCAGCAGCGTGGCTGGTTGGACTCCACTGGTGCACCATGCTGGCCGATGCTGAGATTGAAGATCAAAAATTATTGAAACTGTAAACGAATAATTTCCTTTGAGAGCATGTTATTTACTGTGGTTCAGAAAATGCATTGTTACCATGAGCACAGTGACAGCCACAATCAAAAGTGGAGTTAAATCCTTAAATCCACTGTTTTCAGTGGGATTAAGCACACTTCACTCTGTGCAGGATTTTGGCCTTAGGATTTATCCTAGATGTCCAGACAAACAAATAAAACACTTCTCATTCCCCTTCAAGGAATCCTAATCCATTTAATAACCACACACAGAGAAAGCTAATCCGTGATGTAATTTTGTTCTACAGATCTTACTGGTCTTAAGGTAAATGATAATGTATTTAGTCTACTATAAATCTGTTTGTTTATTTAAAATATGAATGTATTGTCTCATTAAAATTATACCAAGGCAGTGTGCAATAAAACAACTATCTATAAAACAATTCAATATACAATATACAGTCTATATATAAGAGAAAAAGGTAAAGGACCTATGGATGGTTAAGTCCAGTCAAAGGCGACTAGGGGGTGTGGTGCTCATTTCACTTTCAGTTTGAGGGAGCCAGCGTTTGTCCACAGACAGCTTTCTGGATCATGTGGCCAGCATGACTAAACCGCTTCTGGTGCAACGGGACACTATGACAGAAACCAGAGCACGCAGAAATGCCAATTATCTTCCTGCCACAACAGTACCTATTAATCTACTTGCACTTGCACTTAATCTACTTCAGCCAAGGTTCAGCATCCTTTGCAGACAGGTTTTGAATCTCTTTGTAGTTGGCTGGTTCAAAAACCGCACCAGAGTTGCTAGTAACAGTAGCTTCAGCAAACTCTTTGGAGAACTGTTTAGGTGGTATGGCCTTTGTAGTTCTTTTAGATCTACACAAAACTCTCTGGTCCTCTGGGTCTGCTGTCTCCTCCTCCTTGGGAGAATGATGACCTAAAGTAAATGAAGGTGCTGTGTCTGAATCAGTATCAGACTCATCTGAGGCTTTTGGACTTTGATAATCTGTGTCATCATCAGAATCTATGTTGGCATCAGCATTATCATCAGCAACAACAACAGAATCTGCCTCTTTCTTAACTGCTTTAGCACCACCATCATCTGAAATGGGATGACATTGAAAAATGCCAACTCTGTTCCACTTTGGATTACAATCCATGCTTCTGGTCAACCTAATCGCTTTTGTGTCAGTGATTAACACACGATAGGAACCCTTTTCATATCCCAGAAAAATACCATGTTCACCACGTTTGCTCAATTTGTTGTCCTGCAAAGTGTGCACCCATACCTCTGAACCAAACATTTTGAAATGTTTTACATATGGCTTCCTTTTGTAAAGCATTTCATATGGGGTGCAATCAATAGCGGACTGATATCTACTTGCACTGGTCTGCTTTTGAACTGTTAGGTTGACAGATGCTGGGACAGAGCAATGGGAGTTTACCACCCATCAAACCGCCCATCTTCCGATTGGCAAGCCCAAGAGGCTCAGTGGTTTAGACCACAGCGCCACCTGCTCCCCAATATAAAACAAACATTACAGTTCCATTACAAACAAATCATTCAACTGATATCAGAGGCCAGGAAAAAAGTTAAGTAAATAGATGTCTTTTAACAGTTGGTGGAAGCTCGCCAAAATTGGTGCCTTCTGGATCTCATTAGGAAGCTCATTCCACGTGCTGGAGAAGGCCCTCTTCTGAGTTGCAACAAGATGATCCTTGGCAGGCTTTGACATAACTAATAGGTCCTGCTCTGAAGATCTCAGTGAAATTGATTCATCCCTGGCACTTCACACCAGTTAAATTCAGTTTTATTCACAATTATCTACCCCCATTTTACAAGGGGGGGTATGTATGGGGTGTTAGGGGAAGGTTAGTAGCACCTCTGGTGGGGAGCACATCGTGCTTCTTCTGGGTAGTTTGTCCATCATTGGTTCCCACCCTGCACACAGTATTTACCTATGGTTCCCAGAAGCTGTCAGCATGTGACAGTGACCACACCCAGGGAATGGCTTTGACTGGCCGGCTAAATGAGGTGAGTCTCAAACCTCAATGAGTTAGGGACGTCCCCTGCATGTGAAGACAAGCGGATGAGACCAATGGTCAAGAAGGCTGCTACTGCAGGTGCTGTAGAGGGAAGTAAGGTGCACCAACCTGGGAAGGGAGCCCATCTAGGAGATGGAAAACTCTGATCCCAAACCACCACTGCCTTGTAGGATATCTTCAGGATAAGACAAGGCTAAGCAGTAAACCCGACACAAATCTGGAGTGCAGTCCTCAAGGCACCTTGTATGCCTCCTTCTGACCACTTCTGTAGCCAAGCTGGTACCAAAAGCACTGCTCTGCTTTCCTTTGGACCACACCAGTGTCTTGTCATCTGGGCACCCATGATTTCCATGTACACTGCCCAGGCTTGCGCCCCAGGGAGGTCACTTCAGTGCTGCTAATGCAGTGGTTTGGCTCCCATCCTGGAAGATGCACTCCATTGTTTCTCGAGACAGATAGATGCCAACAATCACCCCCATTTTGCTGGAGAGGCCATGGAGCTTGGGGTGTGTGTGTCATACCTGTGATCAGTGGCGTAGTGTGGGTTGTCAGCACCCGGGGCAAGGCAAGTAATTTGTGCCCCCTAACCCATGGATTTGCACCCCCTAACCCGTGGATTTGCGCCCCTAACCCTAACCCCCAGATGTTGCGCCCGGTGCGGCTGGCCACCTCCTGCACCCCCCACGCTACGCCACTGCCTGTGATGGGAGTGTGAAAGAGCAAAGATTTTGGGGGCTAAGATTTTTTTGATGACATTGGTCAGATTATCAAATGAATGCTAATTCCTGAACCAACCTTAGCTCTCCTCTCTATATTTAGAGATAGAGTGGATGTACCTGAATAGTATAAACTGCTGGTCACGAAGCTACTTGTTGTAACAGCAGGGCCAGAAATTGCCAGGAATTGGAGAGAAGCAGAACATCTCTCCCTTTGCACTTGGTACAATACACCTTGGCAGCTAGCCTTGCATGAAAAGTTGACCCAGGTGAGGAGAAGGACATGGCAGCGATAGGGGGTGGGAGACCAAAACCAAGAAATTTACAGGAATTTGGTGGTATCATTTTATTCTATTTGTTAACAAACATAGGGCTGCCATACGTCTGGGAATTATGACAAGGGGGAGTTATTTTTTTATTAATTAATTTTTAAAAAAGGCTGAAAAAAATTTTGGGGGAGAATTTTCACTTTGGGGAATATGGGAACCCTAACAAAAGTGGCACAATTGAAAGCCCCTTCCTTCTCTTTGGTACAAGCTCTTTCCTTCCTCTATTCCTTCCCAGCCACACTAGGTAAAGGTAAAGAGGCCCCTGACCATTAGGTCCAGTTGTGACTGACTCTGGGGTTGCGGCGCTCATCTCGCTTTATTGGCCGAGGGAGCCGGCATACAGCTTCCGGGTTATGTGGCCAGCAGAGCAGTGCACAGAAATGCTGTTTACCTTCCCGCTGGAGCGGTATCTATTTATCTACTTGCACTTTTGACGTGCTTTCGAACTGCTAGGTTGGCAGCAGCTGGGACAGAGCAACAGGCGCTCACCCCATTGCGGGGATTCGAACCGCCAACCTTCTGATCGGCAAATCCTAGGCTCTGTGGTTTAACCCACAGCACCACCCACATCCCTAGCCACACTAGAGGGTACCCTAAAATTCCACCTTTCTTCTTTAATCTGCTATGGTAAAGAATGACACTTGTTGTGAATGGATCTCTTTATTTAAAATGACCATAAAAATATACTTAAAACATACACATCACACAGGGATGGCCTTGCCATCGCTGGTGAGGCAAGTTATGGTCTCTTTTATCCTCCTCTGCAGCAGGCCTCATCTGTGAGGACACAGAGGCACAATGCCAACATTCTCATTGTTTGTTTAGAAAAACCAGATCAACACGGGAAAGCTCAATTATATATCAAAACCTTGGTGCGAGTGCTTGGATGAAACTACAGTAATCTCTGCTTTTTGCCATAAGCATGTGGTAAACAAAGAGCTACGTATATTCCCTTGCCAGTGGCTCTGGGAGTCATTTGTTTGCCACATATACTTCCTTTGTTCCATTCAATTGCCTTTGAGGATAGTTTTGCACTTCCCATGCCAGTAATTCAAATGTAAAACCTGCATTGACTAGAACATAAATCTGATTTGAAAATTACTCTCTTCCACTTTCAATTTTGTATTAAAAACACTCATTCCAGATGAAAGGGACATCTCACACATAACAAATGTTCTAAACTCGGCCCTCCAGCTATTTTGGGACTACAACTCCCATCATCCCTAGCTAACAGGACCAGTGGTCAGGGATGATAGGAACTGTAGTTTCAAAACAGCTGGAGGGCCGAGATTGGGGATGCCTGTTGTAAACGGATCTTGCCTCTGCTTCCCTTGCGAATATTCAAAGTATCTGATATGTGGACCATGACATGTGATGAAGGCTTAAGTGTGTGTTCCCTCTGCACCCAGTTGACAGGGCGTTACTGTGGTAAATAAAACAAACTAGGCAAGTATGTGTTCATCATGTGGTACATAGTGTATACACAGACTTTTCTACCATTCTATTCTTCTTTGGGCATGCAAAGTTGAGCCAACAACTGCTCATTTGGGACCCAAGTACAGATGTAGGACAGAGCTTTGTTTTGGTGGAAAGGCAAGAGCGAAATGCTCTGGGGGGAGCTTCTTCCTACTCTTTTGGGCTGGAGGTTGCCTGCTTTACTGGTTGGTGATCCATTTAGGTGACAATTATGTAGTGCCAAAGAGCAGGGTTTGGTCTTGTCTGTTGAATCATGGGAGACCTTCACTGGATTTGTGACTGGCTCCAGGGGTGGATGTTGTATGGTCTGAACTTTTGCAGAGATGGTGCTGGCAGGGGGAGACTTCTCCCAAGAAGATTGATATTAGGAGGGATGTCTTAGCATCAGGATTAAGCTCATAATAGGATGAAGCACAATATCACCACTATTACCGCCCTTAATTAGCCTGGTGGGGTTCACCTTTCCCAGGAAGGGATGGGCATTTTTATTAAAGAACCTGCAAGAGAGCTCTTGGGTTTGGTTGGCGAAGGTGAACAAGCACAAGCTGGTTGCCTCTTGTGGCATTTAGTGTAGGCAGGTAAGGAAAAGATAATACCTCAGTTCACTGCCACCCTGAGGATTATGGGGATAAGGTGTACTCTTGAGATGTCAACCATAGCTTGAGGCTTGGGGGTAATTGTGGGTGCCCTTAGGCCTATGTATAATGGTAAATGCTAAATTGTGGGGCCAAGGTTGCGTTGTCAATTACCCTCACTTAGCGGGTGGCGCTGTGGTCTAAACCACAGAGCCTAGGGCTTGCCAATCAGAAGGTTGGTGGTTCGAATCCCTGCGACGGGGTGAGGTCCCGTTGCTCGGTCCCTGCTCCTGCCAACCTAGCAGTTCGAAAGCACATCAGAGTGCAAGTATATAAATAGGTACCACTCTGACAGGAAGGTAAACAGCGTTTCTGTGCGCTGCTCTGTTTTTGCCAGAAGCGGCTAGTCATGCTGGCCACATGACCCGGAAAAACTGTCTGTGGGCAAACGTCGGCTCCTTTGACCAGTAAAGCGAGATGAACTCTGCAATCCCAGAGTCATTCATGACTGAACTTAACTGTCAGGGGTCCTTTACCTTTTACCTTTTTAGCAAGGAGGGAGACATTTCTTCCAGTCCCTGGCAGGGCAGCAAATGAATTGCCGGCTTACATGTTTGGGTGCATATGAGAGGCACATTTCCCTCTTGTGTCATCATTGATTCCCCCTGCCTGCACATAATTATTTGACTAATTGTAGACCCTCTAATTCATTATATTTTAATAAATACAACCTTTTTAAACAACTTAATAAGTTGTTCTGCTTCATCTTTCTGGGTGTAGGGGCATGTAGGGATATCACGGAATGGACAGTGGGGTCCGAAAGGAGCACACTCCCCACCAGCAGGCAGCCACAGTCTGCCTGCACGCGTGACCCTGGGGTGCGGGGTACACCCCCTCCCTCAGACAAGCCACGGCTGTCGGAACATCGTCCCCTCTGTCTGACCTTTTGCGGTCTCAGCAGTCTGCAGTGTCCTGTCTGTAACCTTTGTCCCTGAGACCTTTTGTCTCCTTCGTCATACACTGTGCAAGGGGAAAATGACACTGTGGAAACAGGTGCCAAAATAACTTTGCAACACCCCACGATCTCGGGACCGAAGATGTGTAAAGGTCACAGCCCAAAATGTATTTGCCTGGCTTGCATATTTGTCTCAATAAAAGGAGGCTCCACAGGTCTGGTCAGCAGCTCGCTTCAGCCCACCTGTGCGCAGCTCACATGATGATCAACACCTGTCTTGGGCCTTCACTTCAGGGGCAGAAAGGAAGAACTGAACAGGAAGGAAATGATTCTGATAGGATGAAAGAATAGGGCAGCTTGAGGAGGTTTTGGTATAAAATGAAGTTGACCCCCAGCTGCAAGCTGCCCACCTGTGTGTTGTTGTTGTTCTGCAGCAGCAGCAGGAATATGGTGACAGTATTTTCTGGACAGGCTGTTGGGCACCCACTGCTCTTCATATCAAGTTCCTGTGCTCTGTTGAACCCTGTCTCCCAATACGAATAGTCTTCATTGTAGGGACTTCTGCGTGTATGACCACACTTGTGCTATTCTTGCTTCGAACATGGGTGCATGTGTGGCTGAATCATGCAAGCTTAAAGCTGACCAGTGCACCCAGCATGGAATCATTTTGAGCAATTGAAGAGAAAACCACTCTGTAGGGATATTTCCTGATAATAATATGAGTGGTTTCAGATTTAGCCAATAAAAGTCATAAAAAATTAAATATTTAAAAATATTTACTATACACAGGGATTTACGCTGCTGCCCATCTCTGGGGAGACATTCGAGGAAAAGAGTGGAAGATGGGTATTAGTCTGCTCTGAAGAGAGTTTTACAATGTGGTTTAAAGAATATAAAATATTATGTTGTCCCTCTAGATAACACTAGATTAAGGTTAATATTGTTGAAAATACCTACATTTGCTTCCCTCATCCCCTCACTGTGATGTTTATCGCCTAATAAAAATGCTAAAGTTTCCAAGGAAAGATGCTTAATTTGCTATTGCTGCTCAGTTGCATTCTGCATTCTATTTTGTAGTAAATGCCATAATATCCCAAGTGGACTGCCACACTGTCAGATACATTATTTATACATAACATTACGGGGTAATCAATGAAAAGAAAATGCAAGGAGCCTCTTTTTCCTGTTCTGCTTTAAAGCTACAGGAAGGATAATCTGAGGAAAAGTTTCAAGCAATAGATCTAAGGATTACAGTGGTACCTCAAGTTAATTCATTCTGACGGTCTGTTCTTAACCTGAAACTGTTCTTAACCTGAGGTACCACTTTACCTAATGGGGCTTCCCACTGCCGCCATGCGATTTCTGTTCTCACCCTGAAGTAAAGTTCTTAACCTGAGGTACTACTTCTGGGTTAGCAGAGTCTTTAACCTGAAGCGTCTGTAACCTGAAGTGTCTGTAACCTGAGGTATCACTGTACTTTGAATCTGTTCATTATGGTGGCCACTTCTGAATTGCCCCAAAATGTAACTGAAGGGGTCTCAATCCACAAACAAGCCGCATGTGCAAACGTATTGGTGCAAATTTAGAAAGAATAACTATAATTTAAATTGGAAATGCAAGCCATGGATTGTTAACTTATTTTGGCATGTTACCTGAAGTAACAAAATATAGTCACAGCCATCAGCACCTCGAGAGGTTGTTGCACCATGCAGATTAATGTTCCTGTGGAAAGAGAAGCAAGCAGCTCTAAGCCATAGTATGTTTGTAGTACCCTGGGAAGCTCAACCTGTGGTCTTGGTTCTAAATTATGCTTAGTTCAAACCATGGTCTAGTGAGACGTGTTAGCTGAGCCAGGGTTCTAATATGATTACAGTGCTGTCTGTGTTTCTTACAGGAGCAACATGTATGTTGGTCCCATTGCTTGGACTTTAGGAAATAGTTTTAATACAATTAAATTTCATTTTAATAATGCAAGGCATAAAGAGAAGGCGCATATCTATCAGACTAGGAAAGCTTCAGATAATTAGGCCGCAGGATGATGCATGGCATGGACCTACAATGAAGACCCCATTGTGTAATTTACTCAGCTTAGTCCAGCCCTGGGTTGCTCCATTTATTTTCAGTAGCCAACAACAACAAAAACTACCATTCTCAATGATGTTTTATGGATGAAATAAGCAGGTTGGAGACTCTCCAGGTAACAGAGACCATTTAACTATTCATTCTGAAACATCCTGAAGATACAAATTCAAGCAGAACAGAGAAAACAAATATTATATTAAAATAAGGGAAATGCAGAAGGATGAATAGGAGAATTATGATGTTTTTTCTGCTTCTGCTGAGCTCATTTTGTTTTATTTTCTTAATAGAAGCTTCAGATCAATACAAAAATATTCTGCTTTGTTCCAGTGATTGACTATGAATACATTATGTGCATGCAAAAAATAGTGATAATCTATGTTGATACAATAGTTCATTTTGCATTAGTGTCCTAGATAGAACAATGTTAAGAAGCAATTTAAATGAAATTCATTTAAATGTCAGCTCTCATGCTTGCGATTTTTCTATAATTGGTTATTTAATTAAAATAATTCTCATAGTCATTAATTTAGACTAAAACTTGCTGTGCACTGACATGTTTTAATTACATGGTATTAACAAAATTGATATGCTTTAAAAAAGCATGGTTAAATTTTAAACAAGAATAAATTAGGAATCTCATAGATCATCCTACTTAGAGTATTTATGAGAGAAAATATCAGTCTTTTAAAGTGTTTATTATAAACAAAGTCACAATATTATTGCTTATGCCTCATAGTTTGGTCCTGTAATTTTTTTTTTAATGTGAGGATTTTTTTTCATCATGGTCCCCTGTTCTCTGAATTCCTTTAACCAACACACTATAAACAAGGTAATGAACTTGAATTAAATATTAATTGGAAAAACAAATGAACCACAGAGACCACAACAGACAAACAGAGAGCCAATGCCTGAATGATGCTATAACTTTGATTTCATTAGTACAACATTTTAATGATGTTTTCAGGATTTGAATCCTTATCATTTCTTGAAAACAGAAAGGTACATGTGGACACACATTTTATTTTGGAATGATCAGCTAGCAAAAAATGACCACGACTAACTTGATGGCCACAGTAATGTTGGGCGACTGCCTCCCATGTTATCAGCCAATCTCTTACATGAACTGGAATAACACGCTGCGAGTTTTCCATTTAAAAGGAAGGAGTGATTGATCTCAGGTGAGCTTTGAAGGTCTCTGTAGCCATCTGGCCATCAGAATGGACTATAAAACTCTACTAATTCTTTCTTTATAAGGTGAGGAGTAAATGAACTGATTTAATGCAACATATCTTAGGACAGAGGCCAGGGCTTTGTTTTCAGCCGGAACTCACTGGAACTCAGGTAGATGCCATTGCCATTATAAGAGGACAAGAGAGGCATTCGTGGTGAGTTTAGGCAGCTCTTTTTCTAGAAAAATAGCACCAGTAGAACCCACGCGGATTTTTTGTTTTCATACACTGCTCACTGATTTTTTTGGAAAAAAGAGAAAAGAAACACTTTGGAGGGGAAATGGGGGCGGGAATGGTTTAAAAAGGTCTTGAGGATGTGCTTGTGCAAACGAGGAACTACTCTGGGTTTTTCTTCCAATGTTCTTCTGCTAAATTGGAAACAGCACATCTGTGAATGGAAAGCTTTTGTACTAGAACATGCTTTTGTATAGCATGTCTCTAGACTTTTATAGATAGATGAAGGGGCTGTTCTCTGCTGGAATTTGTGGCAAGCTCCACCTGCCTCAATGAAGGAAGCAAACTGTTTTATCCAAACGTTATTTGTTACTCATTCATTTCATATATTTATATCTTGCCTTCCAGCTCTTTGGGGACCCCTACAATTATTAAAACTAGTAATCGTAATAGCAAGAAAAAAGTAATCAAAAAGGACCCAGTCTCTTCTTTGTGCAGATTGCACCACCCCTTCATATTATTTACAAATTATTATTGACCTGTGCATATTGTAGGGTGTAAACAACTGTTTACCATACCAAAATTGAGCTGTCCTTTTCAAGAAGACTGTATATAAGAGATGTTTGTACACAGTATTAATCGGCCAGTTGTGCTCTTTTTCACTGAGAAGAAAACAGAAGCAGGGAGATATCTCAAACTGATGTGCAGTGCAATGCTGTACATGGCTACTCAGAGGTAAGCTCCATTAAGTTCAATGGAACTTATTCAGATCTGGGTTACAAGCCAGATTTCTCATGGATAGAGCAGCTATTCCGTCTTTATCCCAGAATGTTAGGTGGATAACCTGATATCTGGAGTCTATAAGATGACCTACAAGCTGGTTGCAGCATCAGATAATCACTATTTTTCACTTCTTTGCTTATTATTATTTTTCTCGCCTCTCCTCCCTGTGTAACATCTTGCCTGGTGAAGACTTCTGGAGAACCAGAAAACTTGCCATGCTTTTGCAACCCTGAAGTTTGGAGTCATCCCCCGCCTGCCTGCCTGACCTAGTTGCGTGTCGAGGTCCCCAGGTCCACCCCAATAACTCACACATCACACAGAAAATTTTGTTTAAGATTTTTGGCATAATTTTGGCCACAACTTTATTAAAATACAAATTTGTGAGTGGTTGCGTAGGCATTGGTTGCGATTATCTGCCCCCACCATGGGGGACAGACTGACATTCCGCACGATGCGAAAGTCAGAATGGGGGAATACACTTGGGGGTAGCGTCGGAGCAGGGAACCTGCCCTCACCCCAAATGCAACCAGGAGCTCATTGCTATGGCCCGAGCCCCCTTGACAGAGTGGACAAGCAATAGTTAGCTCCCAATTCCTTTAACGGAATCCCTTGCAGCAGCAGCAGCATTAGAGGGGCAGGCACAGCCAATCCATGCCCCTCAACCAACCAAACCATAAACCAATGCCTAACCGCGAACCTTACAAGTTGTGACGATTTGCTACGCAGTAGGCAAAAACCAAATGGCCCCAGCCAGTCAGCCAGATGGACAAAATTCCTACCAGGCCCCCGCTCCAAAGCAGACGACCCCATGACAGGCATAGCAAGGTCAAAGCAAACAACCCTAATTCTAGGGAGGGAGGGACGGGCAATCCAATGCACGGGCGAAAAGAGGAAGCCCTAGCCTCGTGCAAGGAGTTTTACTATTTCTGGCTGTCAATCAATAAATGGCAACATTAACTTCTTCCCAACAACAAGGGAAGCCCCAATCGCATCAGTGGCCAATGATCAATTAGCCCGCCCCCCAACTTTGGAGTGTCCTGGCGGCCCCCACCGCAACACGTGCTCTCCATGAAGGAGAACACGCTTTAGCATAAGACTGAAGACTGAGAACATGTAAGCAGATAAAATTTCGAGATTTTGTACTCATTCTGAAACATTGCTCAGTAAACAAACTGCATCAAGAAAAAATTATACCAGAGTTGTGATGTTATAGATTTATTTTTAGCTTAGATTTTAGTTTACAGATGATTGTTTGGAAAGTGTATTTAAGTTCAGGTGAAATACATGGGCTGTTGGTAGCATGAACAATGCAGATTCTTAGCTCTTAATCTGAATATCAAGACTACGGTATGTCACCTATAATGTTTTATAGGTGATTGATATAGAGATTGTCCAGTAAAGTGTGTTCTCCCTCATGGAGAGCACAGGTTGTGGGCGGGGCTGACAAGACACCTCACTGTTACTAGGCAAATGGTTTGGCCATCCTGTAAGCAGGGGCGGGCTGTTACTGGGGAAATTTAGATGTTGCCAATTAGTGATTGATAGCCCTATTTGTTAAATACGAGGCACGCAGCAACGGACGTCCTCTTTCGCTGCATGCTTCGGATCACCCGCCTTCCCTTCCCTAATGTTAGGCTGTTTGCTTGACCTTGCTATTGCCTGTCATGTGGTCGTCTGCTTTGGGGCAGGGGCCCGGTAGGAATTTTGCCATTTGGCTGATTAGTGTGTGCCACTTGGTTTTCGCCTACCGCGTAGCAAATCGTCACAACTTGTAAGGTTTGCGGTTAGGCATTGGTCTGGAATTGGTTGCTGGGGGGTATGGATTCGGCTGTGCCTGCCCCCCAAAATGCTGCTGGTGGTGGACGGGTATGGATTCGGCTGTGCCTGCCCCTCCAAAATGCTGCCGCTGCTGCTGAAGGGTTTTACCGTTAAAGGAACCCAGGGGCTCCCCCATGCTTTTGTCCGAAACCCCCTGGCAAGGGGCTAGGGCCACGCAAGCCCCTGGGAGCATGCTGGGGAGAGGTGAGGCATGGTTCCCAGTCCCGTCTCTCTCCCCAGGTGACTTACCCTTCCTGACTTCGCGGGGGGTGCGAATGTCAGAGCTGTCCCCGTGCGGGGGCAGTTAGTGCTACCAATGCCTAAGCAACCACTCACATTGCTGTATTTGAATAAAGTTGTGGCCAAAATTATGCCAAAAACCTTAAACAAAAATTAAGTGTCAATTGTGTTTTTCTTGGGGGGGTGTCTTGGGGACCTCGACGCACAAAATATGAGCTGTTTGCAAATTCAGTGGGCATGCTTGAAAACACCATGGTAAACACAGTGAAGGCAAGCTTTGATGCCACAGGCCCAAGGATCAAATGAAGCTTTCCACACCTCTCTGCCAGGTACTTGCGATTCTTCCTAGACTACCTCTTCTCAGTCACACACAGACTGATGGCATCTGTCTGCCTAGAGAGACAATGCAAGAGTGAGTGTGTCATCGGGAGTAAAGTAAAACCGTTGGCAAGTTTACAGTGCCTGCTGTGCTGTAGAGACCGATGCAGGAAAGATATGTTTCATTGCAGGTGGGGCAGAGGAAGGTGTCTAGTTTTGCTGCTATGGGTGCACTATGGAATGTGTCCTTGAATTATGAGAATGCCTCTTGCTTCCCTGGCTCAAGGATTGCAATGTTTACTTTTGTTCAGTAGATTATTTTTCCACAACATGACACATTCCACAACCTGGGATGTGCCAGGTTGTGGGAAAATATTCTACTGAACAAAAGTAAAAATTGCATTCATTGTTCTCGGTAGTGGCGCCTGCCCTGTGGAACACCCTCCCATCAGATGTCAAAGCGATAAATAACTACCTGACATTCAGAAGACATCTGAAGGCAGCCCTGTTCAGGGAAGTTTTTAATCTGTGATATTTTAGTGTATTTTTGGTTTCTATGGAAGCCGCCCAGAGTGGCTGGGGAAACCCAGCCAGATGGGCGGGGTACAAATAATAAATTATTATTACTATATTCTGCCCACATTTACCTCTGGCCTTGCGCACCAGAAGGCCTGTGGCCCAGGTTATCCGGAAGGTAAAGTGGCCTTTGGTTTGAAAAAAAATTATTCCAACCCTACTGGAAGGCACTGTTGTCACCTATTTCCATCTCTACTTGTCAGAAATCATAATGAGCCTTTGTTCCCCCAACCCCCATACACACAGACATGGTACCAAGTACCAAAATTTGGCTCACAGTCTATAAAAATGTTGGCTGCTGCTGTGTCTTGCCACAGTCTCCGTGCTCTGCTTCTTCTCTGCCAACACTCGGGTCTCTAGGTTGTAGACATGATGCTCATTCTGGTGTTTGGGGGGAAACATGAAGGCATTTTAGATAACACCCACATAGCTTCTAATTTGGTTCCAATTACTTGACGAGCTGCCAAGAAATCTATTTTTATTTCCCGCGCAGGCTGTGTTGATTTCTCTATAAGTTGGTTGCCACAACGCAAAACCTGGTGCAGACCTGAGGGTAAGATTGCAGAAAAGATACTGCAAAGATTCCAGCCTTCGCACCGGCAGTGCTTAGCGTGTTATTTGAAAAAGCTGTGGATTGTCATTAAGTGACAAACCTGCTGCTGCCAACTTCTTGTAAGAATTGTATTTGTTGTCTCATGCCAAACAGCCTCTTTAAATGCTAATGAACAAAGTATGGCACACATTCTGCTCTTGATGGATTATGCTGATGCCTTCTGTGGTCAACAGAAGGGGAATTCTAGGCCCATATGATTTCCATTCTGGCATCCTCAGCTCGTCTCTGCTTACAAGCCAGTAGGCACTCAAACAGATTAGTCTATCTTATTTTTAAATTGCACAGAGATTTCTCTCAGTAATGTGCACATGGAAAATCGGAACTTTCTATGTCAAGCTCCTTAGTTCATGCAGGGTCCCCCCCCCAAAAAAAACCCCTTAAAAAACCTAAACACATGATCCTAATATCAATAATGTTCTCTGTGTATTGATATACTTGGGAAATTCAATCATAAAATTTTAATAAATAGTTAATTAGACATTTGTCTTTAACTCTTTGGAGACAGAAACTTAGTGATTTTCTTTTTTAAAAAATTGTCTTGTGGTAATTATAATCTCCAGCTAGTGAAAAACAATGTTTTTCTCTAATCCCCCCCCCCCTCTGAATATGGAGTGGCTTTTTTTTGTTCTTTATTTTTCCTTTGCTACATGCACGGAAGGGCACAATCAACTCTGCTTCCCAGTTTGACAAATGTGGTGTCTACTTAGCCCCTGAGCCATCAGAAGATACGTCAAGCAGAGATGAGACAACACGCTATGTACAGGCATGTGTGGGGCCAGCCCTAAGCCATATGCACAGATAAGACTCCCTGGTAATAGTTATCTTTGGTCTGTGTAATTCATAGTTGGCCTTCATGTATCCAGCCTCTGAAGTCTAATTGCATTTATTTAAAAGTCCTTGTGTTTAATTCCTCCCCCCCCCATATCTCTCTGAATGTATGTGTCTGTATACATCTCTCTCTCTCTCTCTCTCTCTCTCTCTCTCTCTCTCTGTGTGTGTGTGTGTGATTTGAAACTAACACTTCATGCATCTGATGAAAAGTCCATGAAAGCTCATGCCAAAATAAAATAATAAGCATGCTTGATCAGAAGTAAATCCTATTATGTGCAATGGGTCTTCCTCCCACGTAAGCCTGCACTGGAATGCAACCTTCATTTTTTAACGTGCCACAAGACTTTGGCACACCTTTCTCACAAATAACCATGCAGAAATAGTAGTTTCCTCCTGCTTATATATGTCATTGTGGTGATGACAACTATTCCTAAATTCTTTATGTATTTTGCAGTGGCATCAAAATGTGGCGGATTCACATAGTAATTTCTAAAACTCAAAAGATCGTCACCCCCCTTCTCAAGTGGGCAATTGTGTTATTGCATCATTTTCTAATCTATCCTGATCAGACTTTGCACTGGAGTGAAGGACAACTTCAATGGCTACAACTGGGGAGAATAATCTAATTTTCCCAAACTAGGTGTGATGACTTCAAATCTGGTGATATTGCTGTTTCAGTGAATTTTCTTCAACATTTGCATTGCAAGGTTTTCAACTTTCCAGATCCCCAGAACTTTGAAAAGTAGTATTTTTTTTTTTAATCTTATAGCAGCAACTACTAACATTTCCACTTGGGGAATTTATCAGTCATGCTTCTGAATAACCACACACAATTTATTTATTACATTTACAGCCTATCCTTTTCCCAAGGAGCTTAGGCTGGTATACCTAGTTCTCTTCCTCTCTCCATCTTTTCATCAGACGAATCCTGTAAGGTGGCAAAGACAAAATGACTCCTCGCCAGGGTCTGAGCTTCATTTGAACCTGGTTCACCCCAGTTCTAGTCCTGGAATCCAGACACATATTAAAAAACGCTGTGAAAATGCTTTTAAAAAAAAGTTTTGAAAAATATATTGAATTTGTCATAAACTCACCATCACCATCTAGTGTCACATTTGTACAATGCACTTAAAACACACTTAAAATATTATATTTGCAGCTGCATAGCTGAGTCCATGGTAACCACTACATAATACACTAGGCAGAATAACAATATCTTACTGGAAAGCTTTATTTCAGCATTCCTGAGGTGAAATTATATTACACCTCTTCTCAGTCCTTAGGTAGCTGCTGGCCCATTGGGACTGGTGGGGCGGAAGGCATGGGGCCCAAACAGTAGATGGAGCTGGAGGAAGTGATACATAGGTGACTGATTGCAGTTTTGTCCCCATTCTCTTCTCTACTGACTCCTACAAAAACAATTCTGAGACGGTGCAGTGCTACTCTCCTGGACTGTCTGCAAGTAACATAGAAGGCAGACTGGGGCTGGTGTGTCAGTGCCTCAGGTGCCCTCAAAATAAGCCTCCATTTTCTCTACCACCCTAGAAAACATTTCAGAGGCAGTGGATTTCTAGATTCACTTCTAATAGGCAGTGGCGAAGCTGCATGCTCCAGCACCCGGGGCAGAGAGCAGGTGGAGGCATGGCTGGTGCACATCCCGGCGCATGGCGCATGCCCTGGGGGTGTGGCACGTCACTGACGGGGGCCTGGCATGCGTCCCAGGGGCATAGCATGCCATCCACGGGTCTGTGACATGCATCCTTGGGGCGTGGCGTGCTGCCCCTGGATGCATGTTGCCCGGCACGGTGGGGGTGTACAGCATGTGTCCGGGGGGGCGGCTGCGATGATACCCCCTCCCTCTTTCCTCCGCCAGTGCTAATAGGAATAAGATGTGCTGGGCATGGTCGGCCAATTGGTGCCAAAGAAGGATAGAACATTTTTCATGTATGCAACAACAGCAGCAAGAATACTCATCGCGAAGTATTGGAAGGCACAAGATTTACCCACCCGGGAAGAATGGCAGATGAAGTTGATGGACTATATGGAACTGGCGGAAATGACTGGCAGAATCCGAGACCAGGGAGAAGAGTCGGTGGAAGAAGACTGGAAAAAGTTTAAAGATTATTTACGGAAATACTGTAAAATTAATGAATGCTAGAAAAATGTTGGAATGAAGTTATATGGCTTTAGTGGAAATGTTATAAGGAATTAAGTATAAATAGATTAATAGAGTATTAAAGGAAAAAATAAGGTTAGAATGTGTTAAGATAATTATAGGATTGAAAACAGAGGAAGATGGAAAGGAATTGCTGAAACAATTAACAGAAGTGGAATACAAAAAGGGAGGTGTGAGGAGGTCGCGGAAATAAGTGAATGAGGGATAGGATGCCGAAATTGTTTGATGTGTTTTGAATTGTTTTTGTTTTGTTTTGTTAGTTTGATGTTGTGTGGTGTTTTTGTATTGCATTGTATTGTTTTCTTTTTCTTTTTTTGTAGTGTTTAACTTGTTGGAAAAGTAATAAATATTATTGGGGGGAAAAAAGATGTGCTACACAGTTATGACTAGTGCTAATATCCTGAGGTATCAACACTCAAATATGGCTCCACTCCAGGCCAACACACTTTTTCTAGAAAAGGAGGTGCCAGAATGTCTTCCTTGTTCTCTTATAATGGCAATGGTGCCCACCAGAGAGGTGCTGGGACTGAGTTCCGACTGAAAGAAAAGCTGTGGGCTATACATTATTATTATTATTATTATTATTATTATTATTATTATTATTATTAATACCTTACCCATCTGGCTGGGTTTCCCCAGCCACTGAAATGCCATTTCAGTGCCTAAAGATTTGATTGCACTGGTGAGTTTTTTAAAAACCTTGTTTCCTTTGAACAGTAGACTGTGATAATGTACTACTGTATATCATCACAAACTGCTCTGGAAAGTGCCCTGTGTTTTGACATTTGTTAGTCCTATGGTGAAGGGGACTGCCCCTCTAAGACACACAGAGCCATCATGGGCACACAGAACTGGAATTTTTGGATCTTGACATCAGGCCTTTTCATATCAGATTTGAAGCTGCTGCTGCTTCTTTTTTTAAAGAATAATTTGGGCTTTGCTACCAAACTCCATAGACCGAAATCTACTAAAAATGGAACAATTATGCCTGTTGCACTAGTGGATCAGCAACCTAAATCTTTCCCACATATAAACATGGAATTTAATTTGCAGACCATGTCAACTGTCTGTAGGATAGACAGTTATGATCTGTGTGTTAGAAAGAAAGAAAAATGTGAAATGGAGTTGTATCCCAGGAGCCTTGTTTTTATAACTGAGGATTGATTTTCTAGATTGTAAGAATATGCTGGTAGGACTTTGCACCCATTAAAATGCAGGGTGTTCAGAATTTGAGAAAAATATACCCTGACATTCAAACACATGAATGTTGGCTGGTTACTAGCCCTACAATCTGCAGTGCTAGAAATAAGTAGGGATTTGGGCTAACTTTGTGCTTTGGCTGTATAATGTGTGTTACAACAACATACACTTGCCCTAATTATATTATTTGGACCAGTTTCCTTTCTATGCAAATACAAGCAGTATGTGACAAAACTATGACTGGAAGAATGACAGAGTTGTTTACAAATATTAGCCTTCTGTAAAGCGAGGTGTGCGTTGAAACACCTGTATATGAATGTGGTCTGGATCACGTTGTAATTCCTCTTCGATATACATGTTTTCAAATGTTGCTGCTATTTATGGTAAGACCTTTAAAGGTCCAGACTAATTAATAAATGAGATCAATTTCAGGGGTCTTTAAAAATTACCAGGGGCCACTTAAGTATTCCATTTGGGGAGCTTTTTAAAGGCCATGTCTAAAAGAGATTTGTACCCATCTCCCTGATGTGAATTTTTCATTCACCGCAGTGTGGCAAACTGTTCTGCACAATAACCTTTTCTCTGTTTTGAACAGGGATTAGAATAATATATTTGACCCTTTGGAGTTGCCTGAGAGAGATGCTGGCCCCCTTGTTCAATAAAGTGAAATATGCCACTGGTGTCCTAGGGTTAAGGCCACAGCACTAAAACTATTTAACACCAAGTACCCTGCTGATTCGGCTCATTCCTTCAGTGCAGAGGGCTCCTTTTTATAATTCAGCTGAATTATATAAGCTTAATCACAAGACTTTCTCATCCACAATACAATTAAGGGAAATATTTAGCTTTGCAAACAAAGCAAGTTAACCTGGTCACATTGTGCATTATAGGAAAATTTATTATTGCATAAAGAGCAGTGTAAACCTACAGAAGGCCTGGTAATTATAGTACCATTGATGGTCTTTGTTGCTTTAATTCCGAGGCAGCCAGAATGATTAAAGTGAATCTTAATCGACTTCTCCATTAAAAATGCTGGCAGAGGAGCTCCTTTAACCTTTCCCATTGATTGAACACAACAATCACCATTCAATTATAATGCAAAAGGACATTTGTTATATTGTACAAAAGATGCATGAGCCATTTCCTTTTACTCGAGACAATCAATGAGATGACTTCTACCTCAGAGAAAGTCAGTTCACCATACCTGCAGAACCTGCATAGCACATTTGGTTTTTGTTCCGTACCAGCCAAGAATGTAAGTTCTGTATATATTGTAGATCACAATGCACGTATCAGAAGAAAAAACTTTTCTTAATCTAGCAGGAAGAAAAACACTTATTTACTCTGAAATAAGCCTTAAAGGTAAAGGTACCACTGACTGTTCGGTCCAGTTGCGAATGACTCTGGGGTTGTGCACTCATCTCGCTCTATAGGCCAAGGGAACGGGTGTTTGTCCGCAGACAGCTTCTGGGTCATGTGGCCAGCATGACTAAGCCGCTTCTGGCACACGGAAATGCCATTTACCTTCCCGCTAGAGCGGTACCTATTTACCTACTTGCACTTTGACAAAATGTGCATAGATAGGGTTGCCATATTTTGAAGAGCAAAATACGACTCTCGCTTCAAATACCCCTACCATATGTAGGTTATAGAAGCTGTGATATATTGCTGAGGGGGGCAGGAGGAGAGAAGAGGAAAGCAAGTCTTCAAGCACCACTTATGTCAATGCCTCATCCAGAAAGTAGAGCCAGAGACATTTTGGCAAATTTTAAAAATCCGCCCGGACAGACATTCTACCCCTAAAAAGAAGACGTGTCCTGGAAAAAGAGGACACATGGCAAGCCTAGCATAGGATGGCAGCCTTGAAAAAATGAGGTGCAATGTGATATACAGTGGTACCTTGGGTTACATACGCTTCAGGTTACAGACTCCGCTAACCCAGAAATATTACTTCGGGTTAAGAACTTTGCTTCAGGATGAGAACAGAAATCGGGCTCTGGCAGCGCAGTGGCAGCAGGAGGCACCATTAGCTAAAGTGGTTAAGAACAGTTTCAGGTTAAAAACAGACCTCCAGAATGAATTAAGTTCTTAACCCGAGGTACCACTGTATGTTTATTTGGAAGCAAGCGCCACTGTGTTCAGTGAGACTTACTAGCCTATTAGAGTTTGAGAGTGTCAACAATCATACAGATAGGGGGCCACTAGGGGCGCATCAGAAGATGGCGGACAATAACATCTCTCCGACCCGCATGAGGTAATTAGGAGGCTGTGATGGGAGTAAATAGCCTCCCTACCCCCCCAAGGTTGTGGGGGGGCTGCCCTTGCCTGCTGTGCCCTATACCACCCCCGAATTTGTGGGGGTGGGGGCACTAGGCAGAATGCCCTCCTGTGGGATCTCGGCGCTCCTGGACGCTGTCTCTGATCCGCGCCACTAGCTGCAAGAACTTCAAAAGAAACAATTAGGATGAAGCGAATGCACATATTTCAAGGAAGGAGGGGGAGTAAAGACTGCTAACTGAAGAGATCTCTGATAAACAAGACAAGTCGGAGGAACAAGAATAAATCATGAGAAGATACGCCAAGACTCGGTATGGCAAAGGGACTGGATGGGGGAGGGGAAAAAAACTTTCCTTTCTTTCCTCTATGTGATTAAACAAGAATCCCCCCCCTCACAAGTCAGAAATGCCGTTTTAATGACATAAGCTGTGGATTTAAGACTGTGTGGAGATATATTTTCTAACCAAAGCATGTTTTAAGAAGATAGTGGAATGTATAAGAGCTTTGGAATGACGCAGTTAAAAATACCGTCACCATGTTGGCAAGCTCTGTTGGAGGACTTGAGTCTGGGAGGAGAAATAGAGCTGCTTTTGTATTGTGTGTGAGACTCCTCAGACAGTTTGCGAGATAAATGATGGAAAGAGCGATGTTATTTATGAAAGCAATGATATATGGAAACCATCTCGATATGAGGATTGGACGAACGGAAAAATTCACACAGGATTACAATTGGGGTTTATCTGCTTAAGAAGATTATCAGTAGTGATCATAAAGAAAAAAATAAAAAAATATACGAACAAGATGAGATGTGGAAACAGCAAGAAAAGACTGGATAGAATTATGAACTTTATTTGGACTGATTTGGATATTAACGCAGCAGCAAGAAGATGATCGGAATCCCCCTTCGGAACTTGAAATATGGGTCCCCTCAACAAAAATTTAAAATTGTAATTCAGAATTTATGTGATGTGATGTGATGTGATTTGATTTGATTGGTCGGTTAATAAAAATTATTTTTAAAAAACCCACAATCATACAGATAGAGTTGATCCAGTTGACACTGTGTACTTAGACTTTCAAAAATGCTTTTGACAAAGTACCTCACCAAAGGCTCCTGAGTAAGCTTATCAGTCATGGAGTAAGTGGAGAGGTCCTCTTGTGAATCAGTAACTGGTAAATTATCAGGAAGCAGAGAGTAGGAATAAGTGGACAGTCCTCCAAATGAAAAGAAGTAGAATGTCAAGGATCTGTATTGGGGCCTGTGCTTTTTAACGAATTCATAAATTGTTTAGAATTAAGGCTGAGTTGGGCAAGTGTGCTGGTGGTACTGACTCGTTCAGGGTGGTCAGAACAGAAAGAGATTGGGAAGATCTCCAAAAGGATCTCTCCAAACTGAGTGAACAGGCAGAAAAAATGGAAAATAAGTGTAAAGTGATGCAAATTGCAATGAAAAAAATCTTAATACATCTGTCAGGTCTGAACTGGCAGTCACTGAACTGGAATGATCACTTGGATTCGCAGTGGTTAACTTCACGAAGATGTTGACTCAGTGTGCAGCAGCTGTGAAAAAGGCAAGTTCCATGCTTGGGATCATTAGGAAAGGAAAGGAAAATACAAGTGTCAATATCATAATGCCGTTATGCAAATCTGCACTTGAAAGACAGTTCTGGTCCCCTCACCTCAAAAAGGATTATGTAGAGCTGGGAAGAGTTCAGCACAGGGCAGTTCAAAGGGATGGACCCGGTGGACCTATAAAAGGGTAAAAGAGTATTGGGAAGTTACAGATAGGTAGCCGTGTTGGTCTGCCATAGTCAAAACAAAATAATGTATCTGAAGAAGTGTGCATGCACACGAAAGCTCATACCAAGAACTAACTTAGTTGGTCTTTAAGGTGCTACTGGAAGGAATTTTTTTATTTTGTTTAGAGTATTGGGAAGTAATCCATAATGAATTGGGGGGAAAATGTTTAAAAGTACTTTTCCCAAAAAAGAGAGTCCTTTTCCTTGGGGATAATTCAGACTGAAATTCCCAGGTGCCAGAAAAGGTTATTTATGTATGCCACTACTACAGCCCATATTTTGTCAGCCCCAAAATGGAAAACGAGCGATGCACCTTTTCTCTCACGCCCGGAGCAGCAGGCCCCAGGGCACTGTCAGTCCCGGCAGTGGCGCTTCGTTCCCATCCTCGTCTTGTGGTGGCACAGCTGCAGGAAGCTGCCAGGCTCCCGCTGCACCTGCCGCTGCCACTCAGCCAGCTCCGAGGCCGTGGCATCAGTGCCTGGGCAGCACCGAGAAGACTTGGTCAAAGGACTTGTGGAGGCACAGAGGTGGAGGCCCATCTTTCCTGGCAGTGGTGAGCCCAGCTCTGAGTGCTCAGCAGGCACTTGCCTCACACTGAGCCCAGCCCACAGTACTGCCCACCTGGCAGCAGCCACAGTCAGTCAGCCGAGAAGGGTATTTATGGTGAATAAAAGGTAAAGGGACCCCTGACCATTAGGTCCAATCGTGGCCAACTCTGGGGTTGCGGCGCTCATCTTGCTTTATTGGCCGAGGGAGCCGGCATACAGCTTCCAGGTCATGAGGCCAGCATGACTAAGCTGCTTCTGGCAAACCAAAGCAGCACACGGAAATGTCGTTTATCTTCCCACTGGAGTGGTACCTATTTATCTACTTGCACTCTGATGTGCTTTCGAACTGCTAGGTTGGCAGGAGCAGGGACTGAGCAACGGGAGCTCACCCCATCACAGGGATTTGAACCGCCGACCTTCTGATTGGCAAGTCCTAGGCTCTGTGGTTTAACCCACAGCGCCATCCTTCATGGTGAATACTAGCAGCTTTTTTTCTAGATTGGAAGATTCAGGACAGAGCAAATAAAGTACATCCTCACACAGCACATAGTTAAACAATGGAATTCACTTCTGTAAGAACGAGCGGTCCACCAATTTCAATGTCTTTAAAGGAGGATGAAATTATCCATGAAGAATGAAGTTATCCATGGCTGCTAACCACAATGGCTAGCTTCAGCTGCCACTGTTGACTCTGAATGTCAGTTGTTGAGAATTGTATGTGGGAAGAATGCTGTTGCTCTCGGGTCCTGCTTCCGGGCTCCTCATCTGCTTGACCGCTGAGAGAACAGGATGCTGGAGGAAATGGGCCATTGGTCAGATCCAGCAAGACCCTTCTTATGTTCTTGCAATCCAAGCCACTGGGAAAAGTTCATCTTGGCTTAATTAGAAAGGAGTGAAATGGAAGCCATTCTCGCTCAGTTGTTTACATGGGGAATAGAAAAGCAGGGAATTGTTCATGGTTTCTTTTCATAGGGCTGTATATCCAGTGATGATTTTGTGCTTCTGCTCATACAGATTTCTTGGGACCCATCTGCACTATACAAGCAAAGCAGCACCATGCCACTTTAAACAGTCGCAGCTTACCCCAAAGAATTCTAGGAGATGTAGTTTGTAAAGGTTGCTGAGAGTTGCTAGCAGATCCTTATTTCATCCCAGAGCTACAATTCCCGCAGTTCCCTGGGGAGTGGGATTGCTTGTTAAACCATTCTGAGAACTGTAGTTCTGTGAGGGCAATAGGGGTCTCCTAGCAACTCTTTTTGTGAGAAATACTATTTCTCAGTTGTCTGTAATCACAGTGCATAAGAGTAGGCAGTGCTTACTCCATGCAACATCTAGCTCAGGATCCAGAGAGAGCATCTGCTAGTTTGATTTGTCCAGTTCTACATTGCTGACAACTTGCATGCATTAATTTTTCAACAGAGTCAGATGTGTCAGACAGCAAACAGCTAGCGATTCACACATCAACAGTACTTCTTGACAATGAGTAAGGCTCTGAGCCAACAAGTTTAATTAAAAAGAGAGGCGAGCAGCTCAGAAAATCTTAAACATGAGCAAATAGGATTTTACTTTAAAAAATAGCTTCAACTTTTTTTTATTCATGAGATACATATCTACAGCTCGTACGATCACAAATGAACGTCTAAAATGGATACATCTTTTCATTACATAGGCTGCTCAATTTCTGTATGTACTGTATATTTAGTTTCATGATAGTCAACTGGACCAATACTTGCAGAGCATATCACTTGATTTTTCATCATTTGTTTCTGATAGAAAAGTACTGTTGGTGGTGATAAGTTGGTGGAAGCTCGTTTTAATTCAGGAGTTATGTGATGCTACAAGGAGCATACACACAACACTTCTGGAATTTATGGAATGTATGACAGGGAAATGTGGCAGTGGCGATGTGCAGCCTGCACAGTCTCTGAAAGTTCAGGACCAGGTTGAAGGGGCATCTGTGCATGTACAGATGCATGCAAGAGTTCCTTCTCATGAATGGGAACTCTCATGAATCAGGGTCCCTGTGGACAACCACAGTGATGGAGCACAAATAAAGAGGGTGGCGATACTGGAAAAATATGCTTTGATCTTGCAGCCTGCCACATATGTGCACTGTTCAGTTTGTCAGGCATCATTGCATGTAATGTAGGAGATTTGAGTTGTCTGAGGAAGGTAAGCTGAAAATTTGGAAGGAAAAGCAGAGCAATCTAGAAAGAAGGACACAAGGCAGTTGGTGGGTGGAGGAAAACACAGTTGGAAGATGCTACTAATTTGGGGCCTGGAAGATAGGACTTGGTTGTGGTGATAGTTGCTGTAGTGGAGTACAGCTTTCTAAAATTAAAGGGGAGAAGACTAAGCAGGTGTCAAGGTGGAAGCCTGCGGCTGTGACCTAGAACGGGTGAGTTGTGGAACATCCAAAAGGAATTCAACCTGTGCTCTTTCATGCAGCTCAGGTCAAAGGAGAAATCTACAAGGATTCAGCTTTCACCAATAGGCCAAAGTGGGTCAGGTGACAGTCCCTGTCCCCTCATAAAAGTTTCCAGGTGACCTGTTCTTGCTGGCTACAGATTACTGTCACCTTCCGTTGAACAGCCGCTTGGCCTGACAGCAGCAGAATAAGTCATGAAAGCATTTTGTGGAGAGCATTGCTATGTGACAGGTTTAGAGTGTGATGTGTACACTGTCCTGAAATAGACGGAGAAAACAAATATTTTAAGAACTGCTTAACAAGAGTTGTCTTGGAGGCATTTGAGCAAATGTTTTATGGATCGATGGTAAGATTAAAATAGGCCAAGATCAAAGATAGCATATCAAATTCATGTACATTTTTATATACAATCCATCTGTAGAAGTACTGATTGATACAGATATCAGGAAGATGGATGCACTTAGAATTGCTACATACATTCCTACACTTATTCAAATATTTATCTGCAGCTCTCCACAATTGTACTAGATTGTTAAAGCGGGGGGGGGGGGGGACGGGACCCTCACTACTGAAATAAAAGTCTTTAGGGCTTTGCTGTGCTTTCTGTCTCCTTTCCTGGGAGCTTTCCTCTCTATAACAAGCCAGTTGTTTTCATTAAGTGCTAATTACTTTTCGTAAGCATGAGGTCTGTGTGACACAGCCGCTCACATTATGTGGGTAAAATGTCTTGCTAATAATAGATAAATATACAGTATGGAAGAATCAAATAGGGCAATGTACAATTTCATCTCAGTTAAACAAATTGAAACCTCACTTTTAGAGGTCAAATACTGGATAATATTTAACTAGGCAAATTTGAAGGAAGTAGAATGCTTCCTTTTTCAAAAAATGTCAAGCAATTCTTAATAACAGGTTCTACAAGCAAAGGTGGCATTGGATGAGAAATTTAGGGTAAAAGGAAAATTGTTACCTCAGGGAGGAAAATATGTCTAGGAAACGGAAACAGCGTCCCTTTTTGAAGCACTATGCAAGCTACCCTGAGCTCTTTCTCTCTGTGTGATATACCAGTAAGTGAAAATGGAGTCATATAAATAGTTCTTGTAGATGGTAGTGATACTTTATTATTTAGTGCATTTCAAGTATTCAGTTCTTACAACAGTTCTTACAACAACCTTGCAGGTAGGGGAGGGGGACAAATTTGGCTCAGTTTGCACCTTAAGTTGAATCTACCTATTTTACATTTTCTGAAACAAGATTATGGTCATTCTTCACAATCCACCCTTCTCTGACGTTTGCTGTGCAATTCTCCAACAGCTGCTTCTGGTAACTGCAGTAGATATATTAGTGAACAAAACAGACAAAATGCACTTTATTAGGAAAATGGTTTGTAGATGTGTGCGTGCTAGGCAAAATTGCATATTTTTGGAGAATGCGGATGAATTTTCATGAGTTTTATTTTAAATTGCAAACTGATGTGGAAACATGGAAAACTGGAAAAATGAGAAACCAAAAGAAAGCAAAATTGAGAGATTTGGCAATCTCTGCTAGCAGGCTAGGTTAACATAGGCTTGTTTTATTATTCTGCATATTGTTGGGGGGGGACTTAAGCTGAAATTATATAGTGGCTTTTATATCAACTAGTAACTTCATGGACGAGCAAAATTGTAACCAAGGATATTCACTACTCTATTACTTTTCATGTCAAGCAACACTAGGGCCAGAAAGCTTTTAGTCACATATATAGTACTTTGGCTCTGCACATTCATCACCCGTACAATTCGGATTAATGAGAGGGCTCCCAGATCAGAGTGTGCTACTTGCATGGAGGCTGCAATACTAGCCATTTCAGTTTTAGAAGGACATTCTCAATATAGTAAATCCATGGAACTGAAAAGTAAGATTCACTCAGATGTCATGTACATAGTACATAGTACTCCATACCTGAATTGCTGAAATCACTCTTCCTCAATGAGCTGGAAGCAGAATTGGGAAGGTGGTTTATATTATTGGTCCAATTTGGGGCCGGCTGGTCCATGAGGCGGACTGAGGCGGCTGCCTTGAATGGTGGACCCCCTGCTGGAAAAGTGAGGTGAAGTGGCCGCTGCTTCCAGGTTCCCGGAATCCACGGCACAGTTGTGCAAAATGCTCACTGGCAGCAGTTTACCAGGTTTCAGATGGGGGACAGTCCCAGCCTTATTCAGAGGTGCCAGGATAGAATCAAGGACACTACACATGCAAAGCTTGGCCACTGAGCTATGACCACACAGTGCTGGTGTTGATCTTTAAAGCCCTAAATGGCCTCGGCCCAGTATACCTGAAGGAGCGTCTCCACCCCCATCGTTCTGCCCGGACGCTGAGGTCCAGTGCCGAGGGCCTTCTGGCGGTTCCCTCATTGCAAGAAGCAAAGCTACAGGGAACCAGGCAGAGGGCCTTCTCGGTAGTGGCGCCTGCCCTGTGAAACGCCCACCCATCAGATGTCAAAGCGATAAATAACTACCTGACATTCAGAAGACATCTTAAGGCAGCCCTGTTCAGGGAAGTTTTTAATCTGTGATATTTTAGTGTATTTTTGGTTTCTATGGAAGCTGCCCAGAGTGGCTGGGGAAACCCAGCCAGATGGGCGGGGTACAAATAATAAATTATTATTATTATTATTATTTAACAAAGCATTACGTTCACTAGCCATGCCTGTGCCAACGATCAAGATCGGGGGTCAGCAAACATTTTCAGCAGGGGTCTGGTCCACTGTCCCTCAGACCTTATGGGGGCCGGACTATATATTTTTTTGGGGGAAAGAATGAATTCCTATGCCCCACAAATAACCCAGAAATGCATTTGAAATAAAAGGACACATTCTATGCATGTAAAAACACGCTGATTCCCAGACCGTCCGCAGGCCGGATTGAGAAGGCGATTGGGCAGGATCCGGCCCCCGGGCCTTAGTTTGCCTACCCATGATCAAGATCCTTCAATAATGTCAACTCACAGGTAAGTTCCATTAAGCAAAGGCCTCCAGCAACTTCAAATAAATGTTTATTGCTTCCTGGTTCAGCCAGTTTTATGCATCCTATTGATCCCAGTTGTGGGAATAGCGAGTGATTTCCCTTCAACAGCCTTTATTTTAATTGTCCTGTGCTAGTTTCCAGAGGGAGTCCTTACTGATTTCCACCCATTATATTTTGAATTTGTCTTTAAAATCACAATATTTGCATTGGTATTTTGCCGTATAAAACAACTGACAAGAAATTACTAATAGGGCATTGTCTGTATGCTCTGCAAACAGTGAATGAACAAAGGCAATTTCAGAGAAAAGGGCTAATGCAGAGGCAACCAAAGGCTTATTCCCTATGTAATTTGGGTAAAACAAGACATTAGTAGCTTCTCTATGACACATGGATGAGAAAAAATGGCTTTAGCACAAAAGGGAAGCCAACTAAATAAATTTGATCTGTCTGCAGGCCCAACTGTACAATGCCTGGCAATTAATACCACCACATTTCCTCTGGAACGAACTTCATTTAAATCCACATTTATTCCCCAGTTATCATTAGATGAAGCAGATTTTTTATTTTAATTCCTTCCCTTCTGTAATCTCTGATGCAACGTATCCATGCAGTCACCATTGCTATTTTGGGGGGTTGGGTAAAACACAACCTATAACGAAGCGAGGGCTTTGCAGAGGGGGCCATTTTGATGTGGACCTGCCATTTTTCAGAAGCAGTCCTATATTTGAATCAGGAAACGTTTATAGTGTTAGGCAGGCTTCCTCAACCTCGGCCCTCCAGATGTTTTGAGACTACAATTCCCATCATCCCTGACCACTGGTCCTGCTAGCTAGGGATCATGGGAGTTGTAAGCCAAAATCATCTGGAGGGCCGAGGTTGAGGTGGCCTGGTGTTAGGTCTCATCTGCACAATACCATTAAAAATGTTGTGCGCTACCCCCAATATTTGCCAAGTGGTAGCCAAATTCCAGGGGGGTTCCAGGCGCTTGTTTCTCCATTAGGGATTCAGGCACATCAGAGACTGTAGTGTTTTAAGATATATGGTTTATTTGACACCCAGGTCTAGGTGGAGGATGAGAATTCACAGGATTACATCTCAGGAGGGGCTTGTTCCTCACAACAGTGCAGCATTGGAATCCACTGAATCCAATGAATGCAAACCATTCCCTTGCCTCTATCCTAGCCTGCCAAGATGGTGCCCCTCCAGTTTGGGCACCTCATTTCTCCTTCCCAAGAACCTGCGCTAAGCAAACTGGGAACAGAAGTTAGTTAAGGGTGCTGAGAGTGGCTGGGAACAGGGGTGTAGGAAGGGGGAGCGGAGGGGGCAGGCTGCCCCAGGTGCCACTCTGGGGGGGGGTGTTGACAAGATCACCCCTGCCTCCCCCCAGTTGTAGAGCGGCCAAGGGCGCATGCAGTCTGTAAGGGCGGCGCTCACACGGCGTCCATATGGGCTGCCGCTCTCACATGCCGTCCATATGGGCGTCCATACGGGTTACCTCTCACATGGCAACTGTATGCGATGCCGTGTGTGTGCACTCTGTATGGGAGTCCGCTTGTATGGCATCTGTATGGGCTGCCGCACATGCACACTCTGTACGGGATGGCGCTCACGCGGCAGCTCGTACAGCCGCCATGCGTGAGTGGCAGCCCGTACAGAGTGCGCATGTGCGGCATTCCGTTTGGACTGCGCATGTGCCGCACATGCGCACTCTGTACGGGCTGCCCCGCCCCGGGTGCCGGAGAGGGTTCTTCCACTACTGGCTGGGAACCCCTATCCCCTTACAGCGCTATAGTTCCCAGTGTAATTCCTGCAGGAAACTGTGGTAATTGTATCTCCTAACAACTCAGCACCCTTAACAAACTACCATTCCCAGAATTCTTTGGGGGAAGCCATAACTGTTTAAAGTGGCATGATACAGTACTGGGGCTATCTAGCACGGCAATTATTACCAACATTAGAACTAACTTGTTCATAGGTGGCTTGATAGGAGCATGAGTCTAACAGGACAAAACAACTAGGATATATAAGCAGATAATTAATATGTAAACTGGCTGTGTATATGGAGCCCTGAATCTTAATTTTTATTCTGTTATATTTAATATAGTCAATTCCCCCCCACACTCTACTAGATTTGTCTTGGTTATTTCAAAAGACCAGCTAATTTCAGTGGAAATACTCTTTAATGGGATTGGAGTGGAGCCTTTAAATATTATACAAATGTTCTAATTATAACAATGAGTGTGGTTGTTAAACTGCTGAGCAATGTTTTGGAATAAATTAGATCCTTAGTTTCTGCTTTTCAGCTTCATGACTTACTACACTCGTCTGTGTTCTTAAGTTGTGCAATATTGGCCTACCCAAATCTCCTAGAGGGTATACTTACATAAAACAAAACTTGAAACATGATCAAGCAAGCAGGAAAATTTGAGTGATACCAGTTTGACTGAAAAGCAAGCTCAGCCTGGTTCATTTTTGCACTTTTGACTTTTCACTATATTGACCTTCCAAAAGCGTAAGTGCGTTTTGTAAAATCCTGATTTTCTTTTTGAAACAAAACAACATTTTCATTGGAGAAATACAATAGCCTTGCTCTTTCCTTCTCCATAAAATCAAGGCAACTTCCAGTTATTTTAATAATTTGCCTGTATAGCCCTTCTATGAGGCTATTGTTTTATAAGCCTGTTGCCGAGTCAGGATCTCATAGTGTAGAATAATGTAAAGGTTAACCATGATAGACAAGCAGGGTCCTGCAACAAAGTTGCTGCAGCATGAAGCACTTCAATTCAGTTTTCCAGTCATTCAATTTCTTTTGGCCTCCTGATATCCCATTCTTCCCCTGTTGGGCATGCTCAGTCCTCATTGACTTGCTTTCTTCATCGTTCCACCCCCAACCCTCATTTTTATTTTTGGGTGCCTGGGGTGGTCCAGTCCACCTACATCAAAATCTTGGGTTTCTCCATTGATTTTTATGGGTAGCTCTCCTGTCCTGTCCTTGGGGACATTTTAAAATAGCTTCTTAGAGTGATGAGGAAATGGCCTCTCTATCCAGACAAGGTGGTGATTCTTTCTGCATACCGTATTGTCTGAATTCAGGCCACACTATTTTTCCAAATCTGACTTGTATAAAACCTGAGAGCAGCCTATAATCACACTCTTAGAGGTGGAGATGCTGTGACTGAAGAGATCTCATTTTAGGGGTGTGGCTTATGTTCAGACCAATGCGGTAGACCAGGGGTCAGCAAACTTTTTCAGCAGGGGGCCGGTCCACTGTCCCTCAGACCTTGTGGGGGGCCGGACTATATTTTTTGGGGGGAAACATGAACGAATTCCCACAAATAACCCAGAGATGCATTTTAAATAAAAGGACACATTCTACTCAGGTAAGCCACAACCCCGACTCTCCGCTCCCTTCTCCACAGCACTGGGTGAGTCCTGGTGACTGCTTACCTGTGTCTTGCGAGTGGCAGGGGCTGGCAGCAGCAGGACGATGAGAGGTGCGCAAAAGGTCTCCGGAGAGGGGCTGGCAGCAACGAAGCCCAAATTGAGCCTGCTTACAATGGCGGCCGCTCGAGTGCTAACACTGCTACTGGCACCAACAAATCCCAGTCCCCTTTCTCTCGGCTCTAGGCAGGATGAGAAGAAGCCATGTGGAGGGAGGGAGGAGGCGCCACTGAACGTGTGTGCTGGCGCAGCCCAAACGATCAGATCCACGCCAATCCACGAGGTGATTCCCTGACCATCGGTGGGCCGGATCCAGAAGGCAACTGGGCCGGATCCAGCCCCCGGGCCTTAGTTTGCCTACCCATGTGGTAGACTTATCAGTGTGTGTGTCCTCTCCTTTTCCAGCCACTCCTTTCCATTTCCCCCATGGGGTTACTCTAGGTCTGCTAATGTGCATGGGTGGCACAGCTTTGGCTCTGGATCCATCAACACAGGAAGACTCAAATCACAAACAGAGGAAATGACTTCCTTCAACAATGAAATGATTACTGTATCAGAGTAATTATTTCTGGCATTCTGATAGTTCATCATTTTTGCCATGGTTGCGCAACTCTGGATGCAAAGTCTGATTTGACACCTGACATATGGTATATTTTTTATGGCTGGTTTTGCATCGCCAGAGAGTTTCTCCTGTCCGTCTCCTTTCCCCCGCAAGACAATGGCAAGAGCAGAATTCTGTAAACTACTAAGCTCGGCATCTGACTACAGCCAAGAAACAAAGTTGGATCAATAGCTACAGCTTTACATCAATATCTCAATTTCTGTCAGGGCATCAGCAACAAGAAGCTTATTGTGCAAGGCAGTGAAAATATGCTTTCCAAATGCACTATTGACAAAAAAGCAAGACATAATAAGAAATTAAATGAAGCTGAATAAACACCCACACAGAATGGCAGACATTAGCTTGAAACAATAAGCAAAAAGAAACAAAGACATTTCAACACAAGACCTTTGTGCTTCTGGGATGCACTATTATTTGGGGCACTTAGTACACACTGTGGCATGAAAAACAAGGACGTAATGTCTGGACAAGGCTTTGAAGGAGTGTCACTTCTCTATAGAAGTTAGCATCGCACAGTGAGACTCCCAAAAATGCTGAACCAAGGCTGAATGATTAAACATTCATTTTCTGGAGTAATCATAACTGGAAAAACATAACTGCTTGTCCTCAGCTGATTAGAATGGGACATAATAAAACAACTGCAAATCAATAACTGTACCATCCACTAACGGTGCCAGTCAACCAAGCAAGTAGTGGCAGGGATCTGAGTCTTGTACAGTGGTATCTCTGGTTACGAACTTAATTCGTTCCGGAGGTCTGTTCTTAACCTGAAACCATTCTTAACTTGAGGCTAATGTGTGTCCTCTTTAGCTAATGGGGCCTCCTGCTGCACACAATTTCTGTTCTCATCCTGAGGTAAAGTTCCTAACGTAAGGTACTGCTTCTGGGTTGGTGGAGTCTGTAACCCGAAGTGTTTGTAACCCGAGGTGTTTGTAATCCGAGGTTCCACTGTATGTGCTTTTTCCGTAGGCAAATCTGAGCACAGGAAGTGGCCCCAAGCCATGGCCACATTCTGTGTTGAACCAGGGGCTTCAGGATTAAGGTAGAAGTTCAAAGCACACATTTGCCTTCAGGAAGGACAGAGAATGAGAGTCACACATGAGGTTTTCCCTGGAAGTACAACAATATAGGCAGCTTACACTCTCTGCCACCTGCCACTTTAAAAGGCCAATTTCCTAATTACAAGTATATGCTTCATGTCAGCTGCGGAAGTAATGGTGCATAACCACCGCTTTCACCAGGTGAGCCCACCCTGTGCAGGTACTACCAGTTGCTAGGAAGGACATAAGAAGAAAACTGAGAATAAAGAAGAGAAAGGGAGAAGGACAAAACAGAAAATGACAGAATAATATCCTTTTTGTTATTTAAGTGCTAAATCATCACATGCATAGAATTGTGATACTATTGATGTCAGTTGGGCTCAATAATCTAAATCATGAACAAAATCAGGCTAAATTGATGAACAGAGTAATATCTTTTTAATTATTCCTCCATGACTTTTACATGTCTATTCTTATTTTACTTGTTCAGATTTAGCGTCAGTGGAGTAAATGTAATTCATACCTTACATTATATATCTGCATGTGGATCTGCTGTTTTGGGTGTTGAGAAGCTTGCTCCTTTTGGAAGGAAGACTTCTACAAGTGACCCCGTAACAGATGCGTGTGCATAATCTCATAGACAGGTTACGTACTACTGCATGGCGGCATTCAATATTTTTCACTAAATATTTTCACTAAAATTCATTAATCAGCATACAACCTACATTGCTACTGTGGTTCTCGGAATCAGTATTCTATCCTATGGAAAATGAATGGCTTATTTTTTAAAAAAATGGTAGAAAAATGTGAAGAGTTGCTTCTTTTTCTTTGTCTTCTAGGTATAACTGCTGTATAAATGATTGCATTCTGACTGTGGCATTTGAGGTGGGGGGTGGAATATTTTGAGTTCAGTCTTAGCGCCTGATAAAATAAGTGTACAAACTTTGATCTGGAAGAAAATTGTGGTATTTTTACAGTATGTGAACCCAGCCATCTGATTTATAGTTCAATCTGTTAATGCACTCTGCTATTAGGCCACCTGGCAGTTTTATGCATTGTGAATTTAAAGAGGAGCTCAACGTAACATAAGCTTTACAAGCTGGGGAAATATTATTGAAATGAAACATGAACGAGAACCATTTAAACAATAAAATAATGTGTGCAGACAATATATTCTTTCATTTTAGTATAAATACAAGGGCCAGAGTTTTATATGCTGAAGTTAGATGAGGTTCTTAGAAGACTCCGAAGGATGAAACTTCATTTTATAAGCCCAGTAATCCTGCAGCTTTTGAAGTTCCCCTTGGGAAAATTGAAAACTCAGGCATGAATGATGTCTGAGATACCTATGGTGGACGACCATTCCCCGCCCCATCTTGCACCTGATTCTTTAACAACATTCTGTGTATCAAAGTAC
Organism: Podarcis erhardii; assembly: GCF_964252035.2. NCBI lineage: Eukaryota > Metazoa > Chordata > Lepidosauria > Squamata > Lacertidae > Podarcis > Podarcis erhardii. The sequence goes on along the minus strand of NC_138508.1, from coordinate 99,182,939 downwards.
ATTAGATTCAGGCTTGGCCTATGATGACAAGGGACAAGTCTCCAGTCTGGAATCAGAGATGTGACTCTGAGGTGTCCCGGCGTGCCCACAGAGCTCTCCCTCAGCAACCTAGGAGCACCCAGTGTTCAGATCTGAGGTGCTTTCACCATTCCAAAGAATCAGCACAAAAATATAACAAATCCCAACCACAGCCAATCACCCAAGGGTAGCCATGGGGTAGTGCTGGATCAGACTAGAGCCATCGCCCATCTTGTCCAGCTCTAAGAGAGGGTGACTTGCCAGTGGCGGAGGAACCCTCTCCTGCACCCAGGGTGGGACGAACCACCCAGTAATACACGTGTGACGTCTGTACAGACTGCACATATGCGGCGTCCCGTATGGAGTGTGCATGTGCTGCATCCTGTACGGAGTGCGCATGCGTGGCAGCCTGTAGGGACTTTGTGCGCCCTTGGCCGCTCTACAGCTGGGGGGAGGCAGGGGCCATCTTGTCACCCCCTAGAGTGGCACTTGGGGCAGACCGCCCCCTCTGCCCCCCACTTCGTATGCACCTGCAAGCTTATGGGAAGCCCACAAGTGGGAGCTGAGTGGAGCAGCACTCTCCTCATTCATGTTTCCCAGCAACTGGTATTCAAAGGCATACCTCTTGCAGTGCTGGTATTTTGATAGATACTTCAAAGGTAATATTTTAAATAGCTACCTAGAATAAATACTGGAGATAGTACACAAGCTTCATGATTAGTAACTGTCAGGGAACTGCCATCGGAAGGAGAGGAGGAGGCGAGGCTCCACGACGATGCTGGAGAGGGGCCAAGTAGGGAGAGAGGCAGGTCTCCTGTTGGGGAAGAAAATCAGCGCAACACCAGGGATGGAGGGGGGCCAATGGGGGAAGCAGAGAGCAGGCTCAGAGACTCTTCACTGGACACCAGCGGGGAGAGCACAGGCCCTCCGCTACCCACTTCCTCCCTGCGCAGAAGACTTCCGCGCGGGGAGAGTAGGAGGAGACTGGGCGTCAAACAACTTTTATGTTGGAAAAGGTTTAAGAAACGCCCACTGTCGGATTCTGCCAGCGACTGAACAGCCACGAAGTGAGGGGCTGTCCAGCCAGGAAAGGTTTAACCAGGCCACCTAGCCAGGAGTGGCGGCAACTTACGCACGAACAACCCCATATAACCATTACAGTAACCATGGAAAGTTTTATCCCCCAGTAATTTGTCTAATTCCCATTTAAAGTTCTCCAAGTTGTTCGCCATTACTACTATAGTTGAAAGGATCATAGAATGGTAGAGTTGGAAGGGACCCTGAGGGTCATCTAGCCCAGCCCCCTGCAATGCAGGAATTTCAACTAAAGCAGAAGGCTTGGTTTTCAGCACCTTGATCATCTTGGTTGCTCTCCTCTGCACATGTTCCAGCTTGTCAATATCCTTTTTAAACCCATTTTTTTTCTAAAGTAAAAATTCCCAAATGTAATCTTGATTCATATGGGAATCATTCTAGCTTCTCAATCATTTTGGTTGATCTTTTTCTGTACCTTTCCTAGCTGTTCAATATCCTTTCTGAGGTGCAGTGACCAGAACCATAAATAGTATTTCCATTGTGCTCGCACCATAGATTTGTATAGCAGCAGCATGATATTGGCAGCTTTATTTTCAATCCCGTTCCTAATGATCCCTAACATTGAATTTGCTTTATCCACAGCTGACGCACACTGTGCCAACGTTTTCCTCAAGTTATCCACCCTGACCCCAAGATCTCTTTCCTGGTCACTCACTGCCAGTTCAGACTCCTTTAGCATATATGGGAAGTTAGGATTTTTTTGCCCGAACATGCATGACTTTACACTTGAAGCACATTCTACATTTTAATACCCATTCACTCAGTCTGGAGGGTTCCTTTTGGAGCTCCTCACAATCACTTTTTGTCTTTACTACCCTGAACAATTTGGTGCCGTCGGAAAACTTGGCTAACTCACTGTTCACCTGTAGTTCCAGTTCATTTCTGAATAAGTTAAAAGCAGAGGTCCTCAGGACCGACCTCTCTTCTTATTCCACTCCATTGTGAATTCATCAGTTTTTTCCTACTGTTTGCTTCCCAGCCTTTCATCAGTTACCGATCCATAACTACAGACCTGCCTGCTCCTTCTGGGGGAGTACAATCCCATCCAGGGCATCTCCTCACCTCTCAGACAAGAGAACTCCGGATGCATAATGCCTCTGTCTTTTCAGGAGTCAGCTTCAGCTTATTGGTCCACATCCAACCAGAGCCGTAGCTAGGTGATCTTGCACCCCTGGCAGAATCGTCCAGATTGCGCCCCCTAGCCAGGGACAAATTGGCTCTTCTTTCCGCCTCTCCTCCAGCCCCCCTCACCAATTCAAATCACCCTCTTTTCTTACGAGGCAATAATCAATATTTTTATTTATAGACGTATTTATGGATATATTTTAAGTTGATTTTGGACCCCTGGTGGGAGCCCACCTCACCATCCCCTAGTATGGCCCTGCACCCAACCCATGATGGCCCCCAAGCACCCCAAGTGCAAGACTTCAAGTGGCTCTCCTGGTTTGGTTTTAGCATAAATATAGTTGGGTGTTATATAGAAACAGCCGAAAGAGCTATCCCCATGCACATGTTCCCAACTCTGACCTCTGGGTATAGGGCGGTAGAAATATAATAATCTCAAAATTCACTTTAAAAATGTTGAACCCAAACAGCAGCTATACTGATATTAATGGTAAGCACAGAAAAGTCCTTGGCGTTGGCAATGTTGAGTTGGATGGATCAATGGTCTGACTCTGTATAAGGCTGCTTCCTGAGTCCCTTGTTAGTTTACAGTTAGATTTTGCTGAAAATGGAGATAAATACAACTGTCTGTTAAATTTTCAGCCAAGGCTTCGTTTCTCCAGGAGTTGAGGCCATGATTGATCCAAAGTTGAGCATATTTCTGTGCTGGGCTGCATGCCTGTATTTATATATCTATTCCGAAGTATGTGCTGTGAAAAGGTAAATTCAGTGAGATATGTAGAAACGACGGAGCATTGCTTGTCACCGCAAGCTTGAAGCCATTGAAAGCCTGATCAGTCTAGCTTGCTGTTTCCCTGCAGAGCTCTGCCCACAGACCCCAGATTGACCTTTTGATTACTTCCTGTTCCAGGCAGTGGCCTCCCATCAGCGGAGGTTATGAGTTAGCGGTGTGTATGATAATAAATTACCATGCTCTTACCTTCGAAAATATTACAATATTATGCTCTGCTTAATGCTAATATTCTTCCTGCTATTCCGTGTTTGCGGGCCACTCATCTTGAGCTCTCAGAGGTGTGACACTCTGCCAGGATCCTGAGTAATCTGTAGCAAATCAACAATTTCCATATCATTGGCAAGGGAAAGCATTTCAGACTTGTTGAACCCTAGTTATTATAGGCTTGAACAACTCCTGATATAGAAGAAAGATATGCATGATTATGCAGGCAAGTGCAAGTGAGGCTGGCTCCCGCAGACTGCAAATCTAATTGACAATTTTTGTTGCCCTTCTCCGGCTCTTTAGGAGAAGTGGCGAGGTCAGTGGTAATGACGCATCTCATGGTCAGGGGGAAGAAAGCAGCCCACCTTCCTGGTGGCTGGCCTTAACTTTCTCAAGTAAAATGAGATGAGAAATCTTTTTTTATTGAATAATAAAAGGTAAAAAATGGTGCTTATAAAAAGAAACAGACTATTGTGCAGATGTGAATCACAGTAGGCAGAGGATGAGTTCTTCGTTCTGTGCAAGTAGCACTGTGTGGGTGACTGAACCAGATCCCATTTCTTTCTGTTATGCACTGCCATCAGTATCACTATCAAAATCAGAGAGCAGAAATGTTCATCTTATTCCCATTGTCTTCTCTTTCTGGCATCTGCACTGAAAGAATTACACTTTTCTTAAGTTAAGGTAAACAAGGACACAAGCTACATACCGTCCAATGTTTCCCCGCTGAAAATAGGGATGTCCTATTCCATAATAATAACAATAATACTAATCATAATTTTACTATTTATACCCTGCCCCTCGGACTAGGTTGCCCTTTTTGTTGGCTCCATACAAAAGTTCATTCAACCATACATTTGCATCTGATGCTACGTAAAATTGTGCTTAGACAGTAGCTTAATTAAGTGGTTACACACTAGAGTTTAAATCATATTTCATCACATTTCAATTTTATTTCTTTCTTGGCAAAACTCCACACTCAAATTTACTCACAAAAATTTAAATGGGCGGTTTTTATTAGATCAATCAATTAATATAAACTTTACACAGTTGACTATTAATTTCTCTTATCAAACATTGGCTGGTTCACATATAATACTAAGCCAAACCATGTCTAAGTGGGAGTGCATGAGTATGCAGGCGTCCACAGAAAAAGAAATACAGCTGCTTTATCCCTGCGGTCGCCATGCTACCTTAAGCTAAGCCATGGTTTGGCTGAGTATTATATCTGAACCTGAGCTTGTGGTTTGATAACATCATCAAATAATGAAAATTCAAGTCATGTGCGTGCATGTGCAAAGCAGCAATCATTATTCTTTTTCTGGTGTACAGATTGCTTGGGGAAGAGCTGTAGGTCAGTGGTAGAGCATCTGTTTTGCTTGTGAAAGGTCCCAGGTTCAGTCTTCAGCATCTGAAGGTAAGGCTGGGTAGGGCTTCTCTAGGAAACTCTGGAGAGATGCTGCCAGTTGTTACAAGTGTGTGCCTCTACGGGACTCACATCTGTGCAGCCAGAACTCATGTATGCTCATATACACACTGCTGAGAGGTTTAGGAACCTTTGCTGGGGTTATGATGTGAACTTGTGGATGTGTGTTAACCCTTAACCTCATGCCCACAATAGTCTCTCACACAGAGGAATAAAGAAATTTTGCTTATTCTATGAAATAGGAGCGACGGAACACGATGCACTTTTAGTGATACCACTGAAGTATGTCCCTGCCACTGAGCATCCCAGAATCTGTCTCTCAACTTCACCCCACTCACTACAATCCTTGGAGTACTAAGCCAGCCCCATATCATATGCAAAACCCTTCACCTGTATAATTGTAACTTGGTTCCATTTCTTGGTTCCATTATCCTGACCCTCAGAACTGGGTTTGCATATTGTGCATAATCTCGTCGCACTGATCCTGTCAATGTGATTTCTTAGTTAAAGTTTTGCAAGAAGAAATGGGAACCATTCAAGGAGCTTTGAGAAACATTTTGCCCTTAATCTGTACGTAAAGCAGACAGTTAAGTCTAAGGGAGGAAAATATGAATATAACTGATGACAGATTTCATTTCAGCCTGCTAGTGCTTATTAAGATGTCTACAAACAAAAAAGGCATTATCTGAGTACATCTCTTTTGGCAAACAAAGGAAACTTTTAATTGCTTTAATCAGCATTTGCTTTGTCTTTGCAGTGACATAGAAAAACAAGTTGGGTCTAATCACCAAATGTCTTCCAGGGGAAGTCTTTTACAAAGAATTTTACGTGAGAACAATGCTCCTTGTGTCACAAAGATGAAATATAAAAATCATTCAAGTGCTCAATGCTATAAATGCAACATTATTCAGCTACTCTATAATTCACAGCTTACAAGAGGAACAAAATTGTGCACCTTCTTTGTTCTCTGTAAAGAAATTCTTCCTTACCCCCACAAAGTTGTTTGCTAGACAAAAAGAAAAAGCCAACTGTTTCACTCCCATGCACAACGATTCAAAGCCATCTTTTCTTGAAAATTTCAGTTCAGTGAATCATGGTCTAGAATATATAGTCAAAACATTGAGTCAGATGGGGCCAATGGCAGGGGAACAAGAAGATTATTAAACTTATGGGGATCCAGGTTTGGGGGAGAATAAGATCCCATTTATTAATAACTTCCATATAGATATATAGGTATATAGCTATAGATATTCAAGCATTCTACTTTCAACCAAGATGACGTGTGATATAGGAAACCTTTTGTGATAGATTTCACAAATGTAGGTGATGGTCCTTGACCATTATTAACTCCACAGATGGTGCTAGTTCAGAAGTGGGCAATCTGTGTCCTCCAGGTATTGCACAACACACATCATCCATGATGATTGTCAGCTAACCATGGTGACTGGGTCTGATTTGAGCTGGACTCCAAGAACAACTGGCTGGCACCACTTACGCTCCCATGCTACCACTTTCAATCCACATTCAGCTTCTTTCAATGCAGGAGTGGTTTGCTACGTGCCTTTGAAATGTCAGTGAGGGTTAATTGTGTCTCTGTAGGCAAGGGGACACGGAGCAAGGCTTCTACTGATGACCATAAAGGGAGGGCAAACTCATGTGGGAGAAGATGGTCCTCCAGATAAACTGACTGAACTCAAACCATTTAATGCTTAATAGGTAATTAGCAGGACCTTAAATTATACCAGAAGCCATTGCAGCTCAAATAACAGAGTAATAAGCTCTGCGAAGTGGATTTCAAATAGCATCCTCATTGCATTTTGCTTTGGCTAAAGTTTCTGAATCCTTTTTAAAGGGCTGGTCCATTTAGATCACGCTGCAGTAACCCAATCTGGATTTGACCAAGACTTGTGTGATGGTGGCTAGATCTTCATTTCTTTTCTTCAGGAAAGGGCAAAGCTAGTGCACAAGCCAAAGCTGTGCAGATTCACTGCCAGCCTCACTATCAGCCTGAACATTCAGGGGAACAGATGAGTCAGACTCCAGACCTGATCCTTTAAATGCAGTGGTGTCCAAACTTTTTTCAAAGAGGGCCAGATTTGATGAAGTGAAGGGCCGTGAGGACCAACCAAAGGGCCAACCAAAGTTGTTAACCCTTTTTGAGGATTGACGTTGTTGAGCTTTTTTCATGGTTTTACCCCAAAGTTTGTTGAACTTTTTTTAGGGCCAGATCAAACCGACCAGCAGGCCGGATTAGGCCCCCCAAATGGACTTTGGACATGCCTGCTTTAAGGGGAATGCTACCCAGTTCAGAATAGGATGTATTCCTAATCCCAGATTATATTTTCTATTGAATAGCAGCACGACCGGATTAAGCATCATTTTATTTTCCCATGTCTAATCCATAACTATGTTCCAGTTACATTAGTGGATCCCTATCTAACCAGCCTCCTTGAAATTTGATGAAAAGAACAAAGACAGGTGAACCCGGGCTCCATACAGAGTCTTAGTCCATCTCGCTCTGTGGTAACTGGCAATGGTTCTCTAGGGCAAGGGTGGTGAATGCGGCCCTCTAGGCATCTTTGTCTGGCCCTTAGCATTTCCCCCAGGCCACACCCCTCTCCACCCCTCCGCTGTGCCCTCCTCAGATGCTTCTGCAGGAATGGGTCCTTGAGGTGTAATAATGCCTCTTGTTAACCAGGATGGAGGTTTGTGCAGAAACCTCTGGCATTTCTGTGGCTGGAACATCGTGTGCTGTTCAAAGGCAGGGGTTGGCAAAGTTTTTGTGGCTTGGACTGATTCATGGTCCTGCAGATGCCGCGGTAGGCTGGAGTGTGCATGCGCACACATGCGCAAACACTATTTCTGGCGCTCCTTCCAGCACAGAGGAGGCACTTGCAGCTTCCCACTGGCTGCAGGAGGTTCCTGCAGCCAATGGGAAGCCAGCCAGCATCGCGGAAGGCAGTCCCTTCTCTGCTCCGTGCCTGTTTAGCGCGGTGCACAGGAGCCGACTGAGCGGGCGGCAGGGGTCCATGGGCTGGTTAAACAACCCCCATGGGCTGCTTGTGACCCATGGGCCTTAAGCTGCCATTGATGCAGCTTCTGATCTCACCCACCCCTGGCATATGGGCTGTCAGATGATTCTCCATGACGAAATACAGCTCTCAGGCTGAAAATGGTTCCCCTCCACTGCTCTATGGTCTCAAACTGGGGTCTTTTCCAGCAGTACCTGGAGATACCAGGTCAGACTCAAAGCCTCTTGCATGCAAAACATATTCTTGGCCAGAGAGTTCACCTGCATCTTAATAACACCCAGGCCTATATACCTTGACAGCCTCTTCCAAGGGTTTCATGAAGATGCTAAACAGCATGGAAGACTGCAGAAAACCACGCAGGCTCCCACAGGCCAGTACTACTATTTGTGTGTGTGCTCACTAATCATGTCTTTTAAAAACAACAACAACAACATTAAAATGCACCCTCAGTGTTTGCCAAAAAGGAAAGTGATTTCCAAGGACAGATACTTGAGAGTAGGGGTTGTCCCTGGCAAATATGAATGGTTTCAGCATATGCTTTATGTTCCTCTTAACATCATTTGTGACAGGCAGTGTTCACAATACCAGGTTTCATATGGCTCCCTATTGCTAGCATCACATCGTGGTGAAAACGGGGGTCATTTGAGTCTACCCCAAAGCAATGGAGGATAGAAATTCATGTGATAAAATTAGGACTAGAAATAAGGTTTAAACTTAGCCACATCCACCTCAGTATCTCCCAGTGAGTACCAGTCAATTATTTGTGGAACTCAGCTGCATTAATGGGGAACTGTTACTTTCTTTTGCAATCAACAGCCTGCTTATGTGAACGATATTTTATGGTAACAACAGGTGGCACCAGTCCAAGGCTTTGACCCTCCTTGCTAGCATCCGATTGTAATTAAGCCGCTTTCTTTGTCTACTCAAACGTCTCGATGTTTGGAGACTATTCACAAGACAGACTAAGCTGTGCCATAATCCCCAAAGCTTTTTATTTCATACCTCATTCACAAAACAAGCCTTTCACATGGTAAGAGATGGGCAGATTCATACAGACAATAGCACTTTAAGGATAAACACTCTTTAAAAAGCCACAGAAGAACCCAAAGGGGACCTTAATCATCAGCACAGACTGGCAGGTCATTTCCTGACACTTGCGGCGCAATGTTTGAAAATCAGCCAGAAATGACAGGTGTGAAGATTCTGCACTTCTGCCACACACATGATAATTCCAGGCTGAATACATTACGGAGCCTGATTATATTTAGAGTTATTCTGGAAAGATGCAGTAGTAATCCAATAATGAGAGAGAAAACACTACATTACTGTATCTTGTGCTGATCTAAATACAACATGGTTTTTCCATTCAAGAGCACCTGGTTGCTAGTAGCCCAAATTCTGCATAAGGAAATGCAGGATTCAGTGACCTGCATAAATATGCAAAGCATCAGGATTTTTAAAATTTTGAATAATTTATAGGGGTGTGTGTAAGAGGAAGGACAATGAAGACGGATGCTCCACCTCCAATCCTTGGAAATCTTACAGTGCTCTGCTCTGTGTTGATTTCAACAGGCTGTTAGTCACACATTTTAACCCATATAGTTTCAGGACTAGAACTCTGTTTCAGGGCTGGGGGAGGATTTCTGAGATGCTTCTGAGTGCTGAATTCTGCGCTTAGACTTTGCTCACACAGAACTGAAGAATGTACATAACCACCTGGAAAGAATCTAATATTCTTCCCTATTGTTGAGGATTTTGTGGCAGATTGCTCTAAACTTTGTCGGAGATGGCTATTGTGGAAAAATTAGACGTTAGATGTTAAAAACTCTTGTGCAGGAAGCAACAGAGGAAAAAGTTGACTTTCTGATGAAACTCCTTGATTAAAATAATCTCAATAAGGAAAGGTGCATCCTATGATTATAAACCACATCTTAGTTACAGGAAACCATAATAAATAATGTGTGTGAGAGAGTCGGGGGGGAGAATAAATATTGCATTTGAAATCCTGTATCACTGGTGGAAGAATAAATAGTAGTTTAGGTTTTTTTAAGGTTATTATTTCCAACAAATATCATTTATACCTATAAAAGACTGACATTCTTGAAACTAGGCCCAAGAAAATAATTTTTTAAAAGTAAAAAATAATGCTGCCCTTTATCTGTACATTTTATCATGAGACACATAACAATTACTAGAACAGAAATATTTTAGAAGTTGAAAGGAACAGCTGCAAGCTAACAAGCTACTACATGTTGAACATGTGCTCCAGCACCTTTTATATTTTCAATCCAAGCTGCTTCAGGAGAGGAAACTTAGGAAAGAGCCATAACAAGAAAAAGAAGAGATGTTTAACCCTTAACTCTGATTCCTGCACCATATTCCCTCACTTCAAGCCGACCCAAACAGCTTCAGCCCACTGGGTTTCTGATTCAGGCTTTTTCTCATTACTTCAGAACCATTTAGGTTGTGGAATTTCCAGACAGATTGTAACTGTCATGCTGTAAGAAAACAAACACACCCAATGCAAACTTGCATTTTAATACTATGATGATGAGGAATGATGCATGTGTCTGTAGTGCGTTTGCTACAGACCTGCAAAGATCTGCCCTGCCTGCTATTGGGGGTGGATCTGGCTTGCCATTTGGGTGGATGCTTTTGGCAGAGCCAGTCCTGCCATGAGACAAAGTGAAGCAATTGCCTCAGACGGCAAAATCCACAGGGGCAGCTGATCTGGCCTCCAAGGAATGCATCACCACTGCGGGTGCCACGGTGGGAGCAACAGCTCCGTTGTGGTGCTTGGAGGCCAGATATTTCCCCATAATGCTGCCTCTACAGTGGCCTCCAACACCCTTAAGTACATCTGGAGGGAGCATGGGGGGCTGAAGGGAAGAGATGGGGAAAGTTCCATTCAGCAAGTGGAAATCTGTTGCAGTAGCAGATAGAACCCCAGGTTTATTTATCCCATTGGTATAGCACTGATCCTTCAAATAACTGGTGTGTAGCTTCCATCATCCCAACTTCCTTGTGGGGTAAATGTAAAGGGACCCCTGACCATTAGGTCCAGTCATGGCCAACTCTGGGGTTGCGGCCATAGCTGTCAACCTTCAGATTTGAAAATAAGGGATCAGCAGCCTTGAAAATAAGGGATCAGCAGCCTCACCTGTCCCGGGGACAGTCTACGGGATATCTAACAATCTGGGATAGCAGCGGGAAGCAGCAGGAAAGGCGCTGGAATAAGGGAAATTCCCGCAAAAAAAGGGAAGGTTGACAGCTATGGTTGCGGCGCTCATCTCGCTTTATTGGCCGAGGGAGCTGGCGTACAGCTTCTGGGTCATGTGGCTAGCATGACTAAGCCGCTTCTGGCGAACCAGAGCAACACACGGAAATGCCATTTACCTTCCCACCAGAGCAGTACCTATTTATCTACTTGCACTTTGAAGTGCTTTCGAACGAGCTCACCCCGTTGTGGGGATTTGAACCGCCAACCTTCTGATTGGCAAGTCCTAGGCTCTGTGGTTTAACCCACAGCGCCACCCGCACCCCCCTTGTGGGGTAGGTTAGGCAAAAAGAGGAGAACTTGCCCAGACAGTGAAAATCCTTAGTAGGCATCTGAGCCCTCTCCAATCCAAATCCAACTCTATAGGAGTTTCCTCCAGTTGTTGTTGGACTCCCAACTCCCATAAATCAGCCAGTGTGGCAAGACGGGTGTGGCTTGTAATCCAGTAACATCTGGAAGCTGCCATGTTTGAGAATCCTGCTCTTCAAACCATCCACTGCACCTCCTAGGTCTGCCTTGCTTGGTGGATACAGAGCAGAACAATTTTCTACAATGTGCTAGTTGAGTCAAAGCTAGCGTTGGCTTTACTATTTTACAAAAGCTGCCCTTTTTATAGCTGTCCTGCGAGATAAAAATAGGATTCTTTTAAAAATCCAATTGACTCCTAAGGGGACTTTGCTGACACAGAGGATTACTCTTGCTCCACCTTTCTGAAAAGGCTTCCGAAATAAAGAAAACTAGGAAAGAAAATGAATGTGGACCACATAGAGGGAATAATATTTATGACTGACAGTGTTGGAAAGCTGTCTAACCTTTTAAAGGTATGCACTTTTTAATGTTAAATGTGGTTCAGAAGATTAGAGTCTTCGTTTCAGGCGAAGAAAGGAAATAAAGCTTCTTGTCCCATTCGCAGAGTGAAGTGAACAACTGTTCCTGCACAATTAGAATTGTTAATTGATTTGAAAACACAGGGCTTTGAAGGTGGAAAACTGCTGACATTATTTCAATGGGGAAAAGCACTCCTGAGAGTGAACACTGCAGTCCAATTTCTTTCCTTGTTTTGTTGAATATACATCTATAAAAACACTGTGAATCATGCAGTAAAAAACTGCTGTGCTGATATCATAAATCTTGGATAATAAAAATTTCATTGTTGAAACAATAAAATAGACTTTTATTATAACACAGAGTATCCACCTAAACATTGTCCTTTTAGCTTCTTCGAGTTAAATGTATGCACAGTTTTACAGTCTATAAACAGATCTGGAATAAAAGTTAATAAATGTCAAAATTTGCATTTCAAAAAATTCTTGCTGCATTTTAGGGAAGATCAATCTATGAACCTTTCAACATTATGTCAAATGAAATGCTAATTGTACCTTTAGGAATTTCAGAGACAGTGACAAGAAACTAAATGCTTAGTTCCTTTGCATCAGCAAGTCGGGTATAATTGTATATCTACTCTTGTGAACTTCTAAAGGGGAAAAAAAGAAAAAAGAAAAAATGTGCTGGAAAAAAAAAGATTTTCTATTCTTTAAATCAGGAGGGTAAACTCCTTCAAGCACCCTTCATCAATCTACCTTCAAATAAAGTGTGTTAACATGTTGACAATGGACAAATCACACAGAGCTACATTTATTCATTTTATAATAGGTTTGTCAAATGAGCTACATCTAGAGATTTCAGAGTAAAAATATTTGCAACTGGGACCAACTTATTCTCCTCAAGTTCCTAGAGTGGCACTGGGAAAGGACTTTGGCTTAGAGCTTGTTTATGTGATCCTGAGATAACAATTCCCTATATATCTTTGATGATCAAGTGGATAATGCCACTCTTACTTTAAAGGGGGAAATGTGCCCCTGGTTAATCAGGGCCTCTTCCATCAATTCTGTTGTCACCTCTGAGCAGCTGACTGCATCAAATAATATCGGTGAAAGGAGGAACGAGTTTCTCAACTGAGGTATCTTTTTTGCTCGCTGAGAGAGAGTGACCAAGGCAGTGAGTGAAGTTCTGTGTCGAAACCTCCACGGGGCTCTCTGCCATGTCGACAAATATTGTTGCGTGGGTTGGGGGGACCCTTCTAATGAATCATGTGTCTGAAACAACCTCTGATGTCTCTGATTGTCCAAGAACTGGTTTGCATGTTCCAGGAAGAACTGGCAAGGTGCATCAGTCTGCCATGTAACATGCAAGCAAAATGAATTTTACCGCCACGGGAGACATCTGTGAGCTCAGCTTCAATGAACACTTACAAGGATGCATATCAGTCATGCCCCCACCTATCACCTCTTACTGAAAAGCCTGAACTTGCTCCAAGTAGAGTGGGCTTGAAATGTATAGCAGTGGCTCAGGTGACTGAAAAGCAAATGAACGAAACTATACAAATACCATCCCTTGACCCTCAGTGCAACAGATGTAATATTGGGAGATCCTGTGCCTCTGGGTTGTTTTTGAATAGTCTTCATAAGAGAGCTGTTTCCAGAGGAAGACCTGTGAGGGGGGAGAAACTTGGTGCTGGCCATCAGGCCATGGCTTTTCCCACTTGCCTTGCCCCACCTATCAGCCCTAGGAACCTTTCCCAGACCATGACTTTGATAACCGCAGAAGCAGCTGCGAAGAGAGAAGAGGAGCTCAGCAATATATATAAATTGTTTCCCAATTTGATCCTTTTACATGGTTTTGTATGTTTTGTGGTATTTATGCATTGTGACTTACCGTATTTTTTGCACCATAACACTCACTTTTTTCCTCCTAGAAAGTAAGGGGAAATGTCTGTGCGTGTTATGGAGCGAATGCCTGCGGGTGGCGGGGGGGATCTGCTGCAGTCATGAGCAGAGGATCCACGGTTCCCCTTCCTTCCCTCCTCCGTGGTTACAAAGCATGGATCCACATGGATCCTCAGTATTTTTGCATTGGGCTACTCCAAACTCACTGTCAGATCACATGTCTGTGGCCACAGCATGAACCACAAAAATCATATATCCACTATTTCGTTTAGAATATTTTTTTTCTTATTTTCCTCCTCTAAAAACTACGTGCGTGTTATGGTCTGGTGCGTGTTATAGAGCGAAAAATACGGTACTGTTATTTTTATTGATGATAGCTTAGTACTTCTTTATTGTAAACTTTAGTGTAAACTGTTTAATTATTATTTGCTGATATTTAATTTTACTGTTTACTATTACATTCTAATGGATTATTGAATAGTGCTTTATTTGATATAAGTTGTTTACTTTAAAGTTATGTTTCTATTATGATTTTTTTTGTATTTGATCAGATTATTAGGTATGTGATCTTTGCTGTCTATTTTGCTGCTTCTTCAGCTTGTAAACTGCCTTGTGTATAGCAATAGAGAAAGGTGGTATACAAATTAAAAGTGAAATGAAAATGAAATGAAATAGGCTAGAGAGGTGTGAAATCTATAAATTCTCCTGTACACTTTTTCTGACTTAAAACCACTACCAAATTGTTATTTTTCCTGTACTGTCTTCGGGTTTTTGTGAACTACTTTGAGGGCCACTGCTATAATAATAATAATAATAATAATAATAATAATAATAATAATAATTATTATTATTATTATTATTATTATTATTATTATTATTATTATTATTATTATTTATTTATACCCCAGCCACCCTGGGCGGCTTCCATAGAAACCAAAAATACAGTAAAATATCACACGTTAAAAACTTCCCTGAACAGGGCTGCCTTAAGATGTCTTCTGAATGTCAAGTAGTTGTTTATCGCTTTGACATCTGCTGGAAGGGCGTTCCACAGGGCGGGCGCCACTACCGAGAAGGCCCTCTGCCTGGTTCCCTGTAGCTTTTACAACCAAGCACTATATATAATTTTTTAATAAGTAATATAAAATGTTTTGAGTCAAATTTGCATTGCAAAATTTGGAGAAGTATGTAATTCAATTGATAGATGCTCTTTAACATGTAGACCACGTGGATTTCTTCTCCATCTCTACTGCTAAGGAACTGTGTGTTGCAGGAAATTTTAAGATGAAAAAGCAATTCACCCACAGCACTGGATTTTTCACTGATGCCCTGCACAAAGTGAAACGACATCCCTGTACACATCTCCAGCAGATCAATAGAAGATTGATAGTGGTAGTCAAGATGTCTTACACAGAAAGCTCTTTTCCATTACTGATCTCATTGAGGAACCCTTGTTAAGCTTCCAAGGAACCTCTCAAGGCTTCCAAGAAATCAGTTTGACACCTCTGATGTCATATGACATCTTATGCAGGAAAATTGCTCATTTACAATCCAGACCTTCATGCATTCCATCATTGAACACCAATAGACTGAAAGTTCATCTTTCCTTGTTTGCGGTCTTCATTCAGTTCAAAGTCGTACTCAAAGCAAAATGGATAGAAGATAACTAAACAAATCTTCTTCTTTTTCTTTTTCTTTTTTGTTAAGAGTTAAAAATGGATGGCTAATAAAGACCATTTAAAATAAAAGGGACCATTACCCCTCAGTTTTATATGAGCTTACATGCTTTCATTGTGCAAAGTGTGTTATTAATTTAACATGCCAGATTCATAGGTTTCTGCAATATCAGGTTTGATGTATTCATTATCGGCACTCAGTACATTAATTCACGCTGAAGTCCGGTAAATCAAAATTATACCATCTGGCTTCCTGTTCTTAATGATGAATTTGATGTAGGGGTGATTAAGATTGTTAGGCTTTTGAATTTTAATGTAAAAATTAGGGGATTAAAAAGGCATTTAGAAATGACCAATAGTTAGAATAAACTTACTGACAGGATCTAATTTGTGTACTTGCTAGTAAAGCTCCATTTTAATTAGCAGCCAGAGTCTTTCAGCACAGGCTCAAAGAGACAGAAGTTTAGTGATTAAGAAGATGAAGCTGTTAAATTGATAAATTGACCTTGAAATACTTGTAACTGTGGGGGATGGCTTAGGCATTGTATGGTTAGTGTGTCACCATGAACATGTGGATAGGGTGAGCATGAAGACTAACTACCCCCCCCACCACACATTTTCCTCTCCAACTGGTCCAGATAGGCTTCTAAAATCATAATTAAGATATCATACTTTTGGAAAGCAAGAGGACAAAGAAGGAGGTATCATTCAGCATAAGATCTGCTGCCGCTGCCAAAGCTAAGCCCCTAACTGCCCAGAATCTATAAATGGAGCAGCTTCTCTAGGAGAAAAGGGGAGGCATTACTCAATATCAGGCTAGTTGCAATACTAGTAGGGAACTATTGAGTACTTCGCTCTCCACTTTCACTGAAGAAAGCTCTAGCGTCAGGATTGACAGATGATGTATTCCTTAAACACAAAATATGCACTGCTACTTTGTTTTTACGGTGTGCTTAGCATTGTGAACTCCCATTGGGTTTTGGGGTCGGGGAGGAGGTGGAGAGTGGTATATGTTTTAAAAAATAAATTCCATGCCAGCCAAGTAACTGTAGGACAACCAGCCTCATATAACCAACATGCTTAAGTTTAATTAATGCATGAAGGCGTTAATATCATAGAGTAAGCTGTCCTCCCAGGCTTAGCCTAGGCATGTTCCTTTAATCTTAGGAGGAAATAGGTAAGGAAGCCTATTGTTCCCCTCCAGTCTACCTCAGAAGCTCAGTGTGTGAAGAGGTCGCTCTAGCTCATCTGCATGGTTCTCATCAGCCACTCTTGTGTTTCTATACCAATAATTTTGGAGCTTTCACTACTTTGTAAATAGGTTTTACTGCCTGTGCAACTTTTCTGAAGCACATGAACCTGACCTTTGAAGAGTTTGTGAGTAAACCATTTTTTTAAACTTACCAAATGTGTGGTCTTTTCCTGTCCTTGAGGAAGAGGTAAATTTTGGAACTAATTTGGAAGGGCATATTTTAAAGGTCTAACAGTGTGTATTTCCACGCTTTCTTTTGCTGCATGTTTTGTGACATTATATCTCTGCTGGGGTAACATACTATTGTAGCAAGGAACAGGTAGGCCAGCATCATTAGCCTCTTATTGCAGGACTGAGGGCTGAGAGAGAATAGCTTCCCAAACACCATCTTGTGAATTCATGTAGAAGCAGAGCTTGAACAAAAAGCTTTCTGATTTGTGGTTTAGTCTATTGGCCACTCTACTCTACTACTATTTGCATATTATCATACACAAAAGAGTTGCCTCTTAATGCTGAAGGAAACTAGAGATGCCTTATGATTTAATAATAAAGAAACCCTTACCATTCATTGTTGGAAGGGAAGATCATCTTTAATATTTTTCTCTTCATGTCATTACATCAAAATAGCCCCAACAGTGAACAAGTGTGCTTCTAACTCACAGCATCACCATTTAACAGATTAAAATTGGCTTCCAGTGATTAATCGACTTTACTTGATCCATCTACTAACTGAATCACTTCACTTTGAGGGTTTTTCTTTTTTATTAAAAAAAGTTTCACCAGGTTGTTGTTGTTGTTCTTGTAATATTTATATACTCTGGATCACAGGGCAATTTACAGTATAAAAACAGAAAAATACATAACATAACAACAAACCAAGCAATACCCCCTCCCCAGTTTAAAAGGGCCCAGATTGTTTAATTAATCAAATACCTGGGAGAAGAGGTCTATTTCCCCCACCATTTATGGTACTCTGGAACCTTTCATGAGTATCTGGGAATCTGATATAGGAAACAACACAATGCGTTGATGTGTCTTTTCAGGCCCAGTTGACATGATCCTTTGTGTATGATGGACAGCTTGGGTGCCTCTAGTCCATACCGCACAACATTCCTCAGATGGAAATAGGGACAGAAAACAACATTGTATAACTGGGAAATGGGAGCATTTCTCCCAGATGGCACAAGTATGGTATAATGCCTTTTACACACATGTATATCGCAAATGTTGGGACGCAGATGGTGCTGTGGGTTAAACCACAGAGCCTAGGGCTTGCCGACCAGAAGGTTGGCGGTTCGAATCCACGCGATGGGGTGAGCTCCCATTGCTCAGTCCCTGCTCCTGCCAACCTAGCAGTTCGAAAGCACGTCAAAGTGCAAGTAGATAAATAGGTACCGCTCCGGCGGGAAGGTAAACGGCGTTTCCGTGCACTGCTCTGGTTTGCCAGAAGCGGCTTAGTCATGCTGGCCACATGACCCGGAAGCTGTACGCCGGCTCCCTCGGCCAGTAAAGCGAGATGAGCGCCGCAACCCCAGAGTCGGTCACAACTGGACCTAATGGTCAGGGGGGCCTTTACCCTTTACCTATATCGCAATCAAGACTACTGACATGAAATTCTTAAGTCCCATATATGTATAAAGGCTTATGCTACGGTAACATTCTACAATTCACCAGAATCCAGCTTTCTAAGTATTGCATCTTTTATTCCAAAAAAGTTTGTTGTTCTTATAGTAGCAAATATATGAGTGCAAATATGTGAGCAATGGCTGGTGAAATCTCAGAAGTAGAGTCCACATCAAATACCATTTCCCCACAGTTTTCCAATTACTCTTTCCCACCTGTTTATTTTGTTACCTTTCAACAACATTGTTAATATTTTCTTTTCCTTTTGTTCTTTTACTACCAAAGAAGCTTGTGGTACCTGTGACTGTTGATCAGTTTATCTGGGTTGGGTGCATCATGTTGCAATGGAGTAGAGGTTAAAATTGTGGACATGATGAGCAATCTTTAGTTGCAACTTAGCCCCACTGAGAACAATGGAATAGGAGTTATGACTAATTTAAGTTGCAACGTTTTCAACTATTCTCAACTAATTTTGTGATAGCCTGGTTACTTGCCAGCTATAAAAAACTGGTAGTATCCTTCACAACATTGAGCTGATATAAATCATGATTACTGACTGCCATTGATGGCTACCAATATTCTGTTTAGTATAAGTAACTGTTTAAACTGCAAACACATTTTGTGTAAGCACAATCTACTGCAGTTGGATTTTGCTCCATGGCAGGGCTGCCCCAACACATTTTGGTACCTGAGATGGACCCAAAAATGGTTCTCCCCTCCCCTCCTGGAAATGTGAGGGAAGATCTACGTCAGGAACAAAGGTGGAAGACAGACTGACATTGGGATCTGTTGCCCAATAGATCCTGCCACCTGAGGTTATTGCCTCACCTTGCCTCATGGGTGAGCAAGGCCTGCATCATGGCAAGAATTAAGTGGGCAAGCAAAATGGTTTATAGAAATCTGAAGAATGGCACAAAATAATAAAAGCAATAAGCCAATTATTTTTGCCATAAATCTCTTGTTAACTGTGATAGTCATCTAATTGCTATCAGTCTCTGCCTAAGACAAAGGGATTTATGCAGTTGTGTTGAGCACTGAATTCATAGGTAATACAGTGGTACCTCAGGTTACAGACGCTTCAGGTTACAGACTCCGCTAACCCAGAAATAGTGCTTCAGGGTTAAGAACTTTGTTTCAGGATGAGAACAGAAATCGTGCTCCGGCATTGTGGTGGCAGCAGGAGGCCCCATTAGCTAAAGTGGTGCTTCAGGTTAAGAACAGTTTCAGGTTAAGAACGGACCTCCGGAACGAATTAAGTACTTAACCCGAGGTACCACTGTAAATGTAATTACTGGAGGAAAATAGGATGAAAATCATTTAAGTTATATAATATCACATCCTTTTTGATATTTTAGTAGAACCAATGAGAGAGAGAAAAATGTTTTTATAAAAATATATAATTAAAAATAAGGAATGGGGGGGGGGGACACCACTATTTCAATGTTTTGGCAGAACACCAAATTCTGAATATGTGGTAATATGTTACGTTATCATTTCTCGTGTGGAATTTGCAAAGAGTCACTTAGACAGTGTATACCATAGAGGGACTAACTTAATAGCATAAAACAAGAGCATTTGTATATATCAATAACATGAAGGATTTTTATTCCTTGTCAAGTCAGGGAATACTTTTAAAGCCTTATATTTTAGAGGAAATCGAATCTTGACTAACCTCTGCAATTTATGTCATTTTAAATAAGATATATTTGAATAAGTATATTTTTCATGCCCTAAAAAGACTGATGTCTTCTTTTATAAGCTCATCCTGTGACACACTTGAGTAGGTAGGTATATTGATTTTTTTTTCTTTTTCTGATGGCAATGAAGTGTAAATGGAAAATATCAGACTTGGCAATCACTTAAACCATGTGAAAATTTCAGAGTGAAGGCTATTAGAGTCACTTTGTGATCTCCCTAGATGACCAAGGGGGGGGGGGGGGACATTTCTACATTTCTTCAGATCCTTTGTGTGACAGCTAAGGAGAATAACATTTTTTCTAATATGCCAGTTTTAGTCTCTAGTTGAGAATAACCTCAGTGCTTTCTTATGTCACTAGCTGAGAGAAGATGAAAGACCCAGCCTTGTGTAAATGGCTTTGTCTAACCATCAGTCTTTAGCTCTGCGTGGCAGCTGTACTATTGACATTAGCTTGTGCACTGGGTGAAATTGAAGTGAGTTAAATGTGACCTTGGCTTAGTTGTTGAAGTAGAAATGAACTCTACTGGGAATGTAAAAAGAAAGAGAGAGAGAGAGAGAGAGAGAGAGAGAGAGAGAGAGAGAGAGACAGAGAGAGAGAGAGACAGAGAGAAAGAGAGGCCAGTTTCTTTAACTTCATTTCTTCTTTAATGAGTTTAACTGTACTCTTAGGATTTGAGATGCACACACCCACACATTCCTAAGAATGCGGTTAAATGTATTATCTGTCTATTGATAGACAGATACATACACAGACAGGGAGATACAGGCAGAGAATATAGAGTTTATCTGACTTAACAGCACAGTCCTAATACTGTATCTACAAAACAGCCAGTCCTATTGAATTCAGTGGGGCTTAATCCCATAAAAGTAGGGTTAGGATTGCAGCCTAAAATTGAAATCAATGAACTTTAGTAATTCCTAATTTAAGTCCATCTATTGCAGTAGCTGTACTCTCAGTATGACATACTCACGATACAATCCAATATATATTCTATTATATGAATATAAATTTTAGCCCTTTCTTCATCAAGCAATTGCAGCCTAGATCACATATAGATCACATAAACATATCAAGAATAAAACATTGAACAAGTATAAAACTCGTGAGTATTACATCTCCTTCTCTCTAATACGATATGTCATTTTGCTTTCTGTTATATTTTCAGTAATCACCAGAGTGGGGTAATTTTGCCATTTCAGCTCTAAAAATCGTGATTTAACATGTTTCAGGCCCAATTTGTGAAAGAAGCTGATGTCTCCAACAGATATTCTTTGTAACATTTTGCAGTTGCTGTTAGCTCTCTCTGTATTAACTGTGACTGAAGCATTACAAATACTGGAAAACAGTCAGCACTTCTAATGACATTGCATTGTCCATTAGATAACATTGAAATTTCCCTGCACTGCCTGCTGGTAATCATCTGCCTCAGAAATGCAGTAGATGACATGCTGGTAGCCAGGAGTCTTTGGAAGCAAGCCAAAATTTTAAAATCCCCCAGATATAATCCAAGGGAATGAGAATTAAATGAACATTACATATGTTAGGATAGATGGAGAGGTCAAGAGTAGAGTCATCTATATTTAACCTCCCCTATCTCCCACACGCTATGTGACATCATCAATATTGTTATTTATATTTTTCTAGATCCAACAGCGGCGTAGCGTGGGTTGTCAGCACCCGGGGCAAGGCAAGTAATTTGCGCCCCTAACCCCTAACCTGCCGCTGCTGCCAGCTTCTTCTTGCTGCTGCCTGGGCTGGGGTATTTACGGTAAGGTAGACACGGCGGCGGTGGCGGGTCCGTGTCAGGTGATCTGAGGCGAGTTTCCGCTGGCGCTGCCGCCCAAACGACGCCGCTTGCCCGGAGGAGGAGGAGGCCAGAGAGGCGAGGAAAATGCAACATGGACCAGCAGCTGCAGTGGCGGGGCTGTGAGGAGGGGCTGCCTGGCGCGCCCTCCACGGCCCTGACGTACGGGGACTGTGGCGAGCACAGAGAGCCGCTGCCTGCCGGATGCCTTCAGCCCGGACGCGCGCACAGCTCGTCGGTACCTCAAGACATGGGGCTCTGCTACAGCCTGCGCCCGAGGCTCTTCGGCGACTCCGGAGGCGGTGAGCGCGCCCCCCCAGATGTTGCGCCCGGTGTGGCCGGCCCCCCCTGCACCCCCCACGCTACGCCACTGAGATCCAGCTTGGGCCTCTACAACTTGCAACCAACCAAGTCAAATGTAGTTCATCAACCATGTTTTGTAGCTTGCTTGAATACTGGCCAACCTTCCCTGCTTGTTTGAGCCCCCGGCCCCAGGCAGACTGTAAAAAGCAGGAGATCTAAGGGCAATCCACAAGCCTGAATTGGCTGGATGAATCGCAAGCTGTGCATGTCTGTGTACATGAAGCTTTACATAATAACATAAGAAAAATCAAGTCGTATTGGTAGTAGTACTACTACTCTGCTCCTTCCCAACGAATGTTACTATGTAAGAATCTATTATCATGATTTATGGCCACCATCAAAGTCACAGTAAAGCATTTATGAAATCTTCTTATGTTGATTATTACTATGTAAAGGCAAGAGCTAAAATAAATATTCAATGAGATCCAATTGATTGGCTTTGCTGCTTCCAGCACTCAGGGGATCACAGCTCGATCCTAACCATATTTTATTGGAATTTGGAAGCAAATACCATTGATTTGAATGGTCAGGACTACTCCTCTCAACACTTTGTTTTGGTAGTAACACGATTTGCATGTATGCTAACAAATAAATACCCATCTATACACATTTCCTTATTTTTTTTCTCTCTCTCTGCTCTTCCACCCAAGAGCTCGGAGAAGGTTACGTGTGGTTCCTGGTAATCTCCCATTTAGGGCATATTATCCTTCAATGATCAGCCCTAATACAAGTGTAACTATTATGGGATTGAATGGAATCTTATCTCGTGTACAACCACAGACTGTGCAGAAAGATTAAACTCTTGCTAGCTTGAGGTCCAGTCCAACCTCCTCTCACTAGTGATTTTATCTTTATCATAACTCCTTGCATATCCTAGAAATACCCAGACGTGTCTCATTATTTTCTGTTATTTCCATATTTACTGGAGTTTGTTTTCTCTGTTTCTCTCTTCTCATGTTCCCTCCAGCATGCCTGTTCTCTGTTTTATTGTTTGTTATTATTGCCTCTCTATCTTCCCATCTGTTCCTTTAGTTGCCTCTTCCTTCAGTTACTGGCAGCACCAGTATACATTTTTCGTCCATATGGTCTCTCCTTTAAAACCATAAGACCCCCCTCCCACATCTTTCTGATTATTCTCTTAGCAGCCGACGAATCACTGATGATTTAGGGGGCACTGCCACATGGAGAAATCTGCTCACACTTCCACTCCTGGATTAGGGCGTTTGGGAGTATGATTCCCAAAATTCTCCCAAAAATTAACACATGAAGTGAGATACCACACAATAAATCTTGCAGTGTCTTAAAGACTAAAACAAGTTATTGTGGCATAAACTTTTGTGGACTACAAAAACTACTCTGAACCTTTACAACTTTCTGCAAAGCACAAAAAGCATTGCGCTAACCATGATAAACAAAAATTAAAATGCTGTTGAGCATGTGCAGTTTCACATTCAAAACTCACTGTCAAGGTGATTTCAGTTAAAAGAAATAAAGTGATACAGAAAAAAAGAATGAAAATTGGGAGGGAGGAAAACAACAATAATAGAGAGAAAATGTGCAAAAAAGACAATCAATGTTATTCCTATACACTCTTGTATAAATTGGTATAGTGTTATTTGTCCTGGTGCTTATGTAAATATTAATAGCCTACTACATTTTGTATAAACTCATTGCAAATGTTATCATATTTACCCATACAGAGTCTGCGCCTGTAAGCAGTCTGTGAATAAATTGCTAGTGATGTCATATCACCAGTCCATTGATTTGAAGGGTATCATATGTTTATTTTTCCAATTCCTCAATATCAATCTCTTAGCCACCATTAGGGCATGGAAAATCCATTCCTGTTGTCCCGTTGATAATTTCCACACTGCAGGTATATAGTTCAATAAAATACTATCCGCTGAAAGATTTTAACTTTTTCTGCACAGTCATAGTTACACAGTCCAGCACTCTCTCTCAAAACTTGTTAAGTAAAGAACACTGTTCAAACATGTGTTTCAGAAAGGTGTTATCCTTGCCACATCTCCAACACTGAGCTAAGCCTTTTTTATACAACCGTAAATGGGTCCAATAAACTCTAAATATTATTTTCTGTTGTATTAGTCCTTATTTTAAATCTAATGACACCTTAGGTATTGAAGCTAATGCATTTTCCCACTGTCTGGGTAATAATGAAAGTTCCAATTCTTTATTCCAATCATCTCTTATAGTCTGCATATTGAACTTGTGTATTGTTAATAGATATCTATAAACAGTAATTGCTCCCTTTTTATTTTTGAATGAGTTGTTCAATTGCCCCAATATCTCAGGTATCTCGGAAGCTGAAAGGGCTGACGGCCCAAACACACTTGTTAGAAATGTTGTAATTGAAGATATTGCCATTGGGCTGCATCTGATAGATGATATTTTTGTCTTAAAATAGCAAAAGTATAAAATTCATCTTTCCCATCTATCAGTTGGTCCAATGTTAAAATGATTTGATACCATTATCTGATAAACTACCTTTAAATATAATGGAGGACGTGGGTGGCACTGTGGGTTAAACCACAGAGCCTAGGACTTGCTGATCAGAAGGTCGGCGGTTCGAATCCCGGAAGCTGTACACCGGCTCCCTCGGCCAATAAAGCGAGATGAGCGCCGCAACCCCAGAGTCGGCCACGACTGGACCTAATGGTCAGGGGTTCCTTTACCTTTAAATATAATGGAGCGCTGAAGTTTAAGCTTTGCCCCTTTCTCACCCGAAAGCCAAGGCTGCAGTCCTGCTACTTTAAACAAAAAAAGAGAGATTTACTTCTGAGTAGGCATGTCTAGAGTCTGAACCAAATGTAAAGCCAATTGTTAATTTATATTATTCCATGGATCATGCTGCATTTGTGTTGACAGTGTTTATATTCTTCAGACTATACAAATTCAATCACTGAACCTTCCAAATGTGATTACTATGGAGCAGTTGGTTACTTCATGCCTTCTGGATTTCTCATATATGAATTTATTGGAATTGATCCATGAAGGACTGTGGCACCCAAACTAGCTTGGGTTATCTCCCATTATTATAGGAGCCAGTTTTACACAGTGGCCATGTTGGGCCATACTAAGAGCATAATAACATCCCTGCAAGATCAGGCCAAAGGTCCATCTAGTCCAACAATCTCTTCTCACACTGGCCAACCAGCTGGACGGAGCATAACTTGTCATTCCCAGCAACATTCAGAGGTCTTAGCCTTCAACAGTCAAGGTTAGAACATAGACATCATGACTAGTAGCCACCGATATCCTTTTCCTCCACTGCAGCAACCTTAGGCCCCACTGAATGTGTAGTTGTAACTTTCCTAATGTAATGTTTCTAAATTGCAAGTGGCAGGCAGCCTATTAGAACACAATTGTTCCACAGGATTTGCTGCTACTATGGGGGTGAAAGCCATCTATGGAACAAGGCAGGGCATCTTAAAAAAAATTCCCCCTCTTTTTTTAAAAAAAGTGTCCCCGGGTTCTTTGAAAAAAATCTGGTAACCTTACTTTAGATACATTTGGGTGACGGCTGAAAACATTTCTATTTCTACAGACTTTTGGGTCGTAGCTGAAGTTGATTATGTGAGTGGTATTACAGATACAGTGGTACCTCAGGTTACATATGCTTCAGGTTACATACGCTTCAGGTTACAGACTCCGCTAACCCAGAAATAGTACCTCATGTTAAGAACTTTGCTTCAGGATGAGAACAGAAATCGTGCTCTGGTGGTGCGGCGGCACCAGGAGGCCCCATTAGCTAAAGTGGTGCTTCAGGTTAAGAACAGTTTCAGGTTAAAAATGGACATCCGGAATGAATGAAGTATTTAACCTGAGGTACCACTGTAGTCAAAACACATTGTGTTCAGTGGCGAGTGGAACTGCCGAAGTCATTTTTCACAGAACTTTGCCCCCTTTTTAATGTTTTTGCTGTGTGTGTGAAGCTGAATGCACACAGGTTGAATGCACCTAAGTTCCAGGCTTACTGTATATTAGCAAACGAGGGTCTTGCGACACAATGTTGCAGTATAAAGTGCTGCCTGTTGGAAATTCCATTCCAGCAACTCCCATTTCATTTCTCTTCCCAGCCATTTTCTGCTTCTGCAGCCGCCAGTCAGCATTCCACAACTACAGAGCATACTCAGTCCTCATTGAGCTGCTTGTGGTTAGCTAAAGTGGTGCTTCAGGTTAAGAACAGTTTTAAGTTAAGTACGGACCTCCGGAACGAATTAAGTACTTAACCTGAGGTACCACTGTATATGTTGTTGCTGCTGATTAGATGGCATGAATTAGGACTTTATTGTTGTATACTCCTGGTTAGAGGAAGAGCAGTATAAAAAATAAAAATAAACAAACAGTGTCTGAAGACAGTAAATGATATGAAGAACCTACTGCTAAAGGATAAGATTGGTATTTTGTATCTTATTTAGTTCCCTTGAGAGCAAGACTTGGTGTGATATTTATTTCCTATAAAGGAACCCGGACAAAAAGTGTGTGGTCTTGACAGTTCCCTTAAAATGACCAGTATGAAAACCTTAGCAAAGTGAAGTTGCTTCCCCTTGAAATGTTCATGCAGTTCAACCTTGTATTGCAGAATCTCCTGTGTGTTTCTCCTTCCTGCCAATAACTGCTTGCTCTATTATATATTATTAGATTTGAGACTAAACTTGTGTGGAATTTTCCATCACGCTATAGCTGCTGTCTGTGGAACAGCATTAAGGTGAGAGAAGCCTAATGCAACTGCCCTTGAACAAAACAACTATCAGAGCACCAAGGAGACAAACTTTAGCCTTCAGCTCTGCTGTAAGGAAGAAAGGGGAGCTGTTAACACACACATTTGTTGTACTTACGAGTTTGGTTTACTGACAAAGCCTTGTACCCAAGTAAGGACACATTAGCTGCATGACTGGGGTGTGTGTGTTGCTGGAACAGCTGTAGTTTAGTGGTGGAGTGCATACCTTACTTGCATTAGGCTCTGGGTTCAGTCCCTGACCTCTTCAAAGGACTTGAGGTAGCCAGGAAAACTACAGCTATTACTAGGCAATACTGAGCTAAAGCAGGGGTCAGCAAACTTTTTCAGCAGGGGGCCGATCCACTGTCCCTCAGACCTTGTGGGGTGCTGGACTATTTTTTTAAAAAAAAAAAAATTGGGGGTGGGGATGAATGAATGCCTATGCCCCACAAATAATCCAGAGATGCATTTTAAATGAAAGAACACATTCTACGCTCACTGGAAGGACAGATCGTGAAGCTGAGGCTCCAATACTTTGGCCACCTCATGAGAAGAGAAGACTCCCTGGAAAAGACCCTGATGTTGGGAAAGATGGAGGGCACAAGGAGAAGGGGACGATGGAGGACGAGATGGTTGGACAGTGTTCTCGAAGCTACCAGCATGAGTTTGACCAAACTGCAGGAGGCAGTGGAAGGCAGGAGTGCCTGGCATGCTCTGGTCCATGGGGTCACGAAGAGTCAGACACGACTAAATGACTAAACAACAACAACACACGTTCTACACATGTAAAAACACCAGGCAGGCCCCACAAATAACCCAGAGATGAATTTTAAACAAAAGGACACATTCTACTCATATAAAAACACACTGATTCCTGGACTGTCCGTAGGCCAGATTGAAGAGGTGATTGGGCCGGATCCGGCCCCTGGGCCTTAGTTTGCCTACCCATGAGCTAAAGAGATTGGTGGTCTGACTTGGGAAAGCCAGCTTCATTTGGTAATGGAGCCTACTGCTTCTCTGAGTAGTGAGACCTATAGGGGCAGCACTTAATGGGTTTCTTTCCTTTTGACAAGTGATCCCTGGAGACTCAAGGTTTTCCTTTCTGCAACATCTATTCATCTAGAAATATACAAATAGAGCACTTAAGGAACTTGATGTGGGGATTGTGCAGTCTGCCTCAGGATTATGTTTTGCTTCGAAAGAGAGCAATTCTATACTGAGGTGTGCATCTCCAGCCGATGTATAGTTTTCTCCACTCCTTTGGTGGTATTTGATGCTGGTCCTACGCAGAGCATCCAAAGCAGCACTAAAGAAATTGCTCCACCAGCATAAAGATTTCTGCTGGCCTGATGGAATGATCTCCCCTCTCCTTCCTGTGTGCTCTTCTGGGTGCGATCCTGACGTCCCCAAGCCAGTTGGGTGGGGCAAGCACAGCTATTTAGTTGAATCGGGTCCTTTCCCCGCTTCCTCTACTGAAAACTCAAACTGCAAAATAGTCCCCCTTTTCTTCTATGCCCCCCAAAGTTAATATTCTGCCACAAACATTGTGGCTAACTCTCCAACTCACTTGGGGACTATGGTGAAAAACAGAGAGTCTGGAAGAAGAGGAAGAGGCTTTTGCTGAATGGACAATTGATGGTCAGAGTAGATATCACCACTGCAAGAATCAGCAGTCAAAAGACACATTGAGTTCTCTGGAGGATGACTCGCAATATGTTTGATGGAAGGATTTAGCTTGCGGAGTGAGTAGCCACATTTTATTGTCTTTATGTTTTGAGATACAAATTTAATAAATAACAATAGTAAGCCAATTGCCCATTTAGGAAACTACTCCCTAATCTTCCATAACTATGTATATTTTTATCTATAATAAAAAATATGTATAAATCACCCAC
This sequence comes from Podarcis erhardii, assembly GCF_964252035.2. Classification (NCBI taxonomy): domain Eukaryota; kingdom Metazoa; phylum Chordata; class Lepidosauria; order Squamata; family Lacertidae; genus Podarcis; species Podarcis erhardii. The sequence continues at coordinate 99,154,189 of NC_138508.1, read as the reverse complement.
TCATATAAAATATCACAGCAATGTTCAACAATATATACAAGTAGAATAAAACAGTTCAAAATAATCATAAGAACGACTGGCTTCTCTTGAGAGACTTTAAACAACTGAATAGGCCTATGAGTATAAAAAAGTCTTCAAAAGACATCCAAAAGTTAGCAGCAAGGATTCCTGCTGAACCCCTGATGAAATAGTATTCTGCAGCATGGGACCAGTGACTCTAAGGGTGGATCTACACAGAGGAAAAACACACACTATAAATAAGTCAGAAATTAGAAACTAGTTTCTAATGTTGTGAGTGTCCTCTATTTAAGAGGCTTCTACTCTGCAGCCTCTTATAGTTGTTTTAACTGTGAGTCTTTTAGTTCTTTTGCTCTTACAGTTGTTTTAACCGCATGTCCTTGTTTGTTTTTAGTTCTTATCTGTTTTAATTATCAGTTTTTTATCCATCCATTATCCGTGTTTAATGCAGATGTTTTATCCTATGCCTGTTTCCTTGCTCTCATTTGCTCTAACAATTATCGGTTAAAAAAATCCTAACTGCTATTTTATCTATATGATTTTTTAATCCTGGTCTGAGACCGTAATAAAGTTCATTCATTCATATCAAGTCAGAAATTAAATTGTTATAACAAAAGAAAAAAACGCTATGGAAAATCACAAATTTTTTTTTGCTCTCCATCACCATCTGGTGTTGCATGTTTATAATGCATTCAAATCACTGTTTGTTGACTAATGTCTAGTTGAAGCCAGTCAGGCTTTTGATATATGAAGCAACTGGCAGTGCTCCCTTATATGATCTTGGTGATTGTTCTGGGATACAAGAGCTAAGGACCCAACTTTGTATTTTAATAAAAGAACCGTGAACCTGCCCTGGAGGCCTTTGGGTGGCCAGTGCAGATGTTATAGCAGAGGTGCCACATAGTGTCGTCCATTTAGGCACTGCATTCTGCACCAGCTGTAAAAGGCATTCTGTAGAAGGCACAAGTTACATACTTGCTCCTTCAGAGGGAGTGCAACCCTGTTCAGAACAGGTACCGTATTTTTCGCCCTATAGGACGCACTTTTTCCCCTCCAAAAATGAAGGGGAAATGCGTGTGCGTCCTATGGGGCGAATGCAGGCTTCAGGAGAGCCGCAGCGCCAGTCCCACAAGGTCGGGGGACAGCGGGGAGGCGGAACGCCACCATCCCGCTGTCTCCCGATGTGGTTTGGAGGCTGATGGTGGGGAGACACATGCTTCTCCCGGCCGCCAGCCCCGCAAGCTCCGGGGACAGCGGGGAGCCGCAGCGCGTCTTCCCGCTGTCCCCGGACCTGATCTGCAGGCGGGCGGTGGAGAGAAGAGCGCTTCTCTTCGCTGCCTGCCCCGCAAGCTCCGGGGACAGTTGGGAGGCGCAGCACATCCTGCCGCTGTCCCCGGACCTGATCTGCAGGCGGGTGGCGGGGAGAAGAGCGCTTCTCCCCGCTGCCGGCCCCACAAGCGCCTGGGGGAAAAATAATTTTTTTTCTTTATTTCCCCCCAAAAAACTTGGTGCGTCCTATGGGCCGGTGCGTCCTATGGGGCGAAAAATACGGTAATTGCCTTATCTTCAGGACACAGTAGCCACCTATTAACAGAGCTTCTGCTATCCCCGGAATCAAACTCAGTTTATTGGCCCTCATTGAATCCGCCACTGAATTCAGGCACTGGTCCAAGACTTGCGCAGCTGTGTGTCATCAGTGTGGCATGGCACAGTGTTCCAATGGCTGTTCTGAGCTAGGAATTCAAGGTCTTCATCCGGCAGCAAGAGCCAGGGTAGGTTTGCCTTTGAATGTGAACTTAATTTGTCCCACATCCCTACAGTCTGGTCAAGAAAGATGCTAACTTGTTTTTACAGAACTACCCCTACAGTTCAGCAGAGGCCTAAGACAGGCCAGGACTTATCACTACTTGCTATTAGTTAACTGTTTTATTATATTCAGCATTTATTCAGTAGTAAATAGGAGAATGCCACATGGCTAGTAAAGCATGTGAAGTATGTGAAGCAATATGTAACTTATATCTTTCTTTGATTTGTATATTTCCTTATTTTATTTTTAGTTTTAAAGATTCTGAAAAGGAGTCCATAAATGGCAACCATGTGCTATTCTCTACCAAGATGTTATACTGCATGCTGTCCTTTAATATGTTTTAAACAGCTTAGAGAAATACTATTTTAATTAACTGCGTTGGGATCTGACTGCAAGCTTATACAGAGTGACTGTGTTGTTGTTGGTTTTTTTTTTTAAAAAAAGGAGCACACCAGCCTCCAGCCTGACTTTAATTTGCTTCAATGATTGTAAAGAAATGTCTGAGACTGGTCTGAACGCTTTGATTAAGGGAACGACTTGATGTGTGTATGTGTCTCTCTTGCTGTATCTTTGACAAGTGACTTAGAAACAGCCAGCCGCCTTTGCCCAAGCCCCAGCCCCCAGTGAGGATGCTATACATGAAATCGGACTTGCCACATCTTACAGAAAATTTTCTGCATCATGACCTTTTGCCAAAACAAATTGTCTCAAGTTGCTGGCGTTTGCAGGTGCTTGGCAGTTCGCTGTCCAAAACACGCCCGAGAAGCCCAATGAGCGATGACAGTGATATTTTTAAAAGTATACGTAGAAATAACCTAATCGACATAAAGCTATTATGACACAGTGTTCCAAGAATTACACATTCAGCTCAGCACCTGACTTTATAGTTAAACACCTCCATTTGATCAGAACACCAAACAAGCATTTTTATACTTGAATGTGAAGGTGCGATCCCACTGGCTCTGTGACAACCAGCTTCAAACTAGAAGCGAGATCGCTGCCTTTGGAGCCTTATTTTATCTAGTCCCTTGAGATTTAATAAGCTTCTTCACAAATGTTTTAGATGAAGTTGGTAGGCAATGTTTGCTGTTTGCAGTGGCCGAAGAGGACACAACAGTTTCAATAGATGCATATAGATTAATAAAATTAGAGCAAAATCCCAGTAAACCTGCTCCGTAGACAAGCAATTCTGTTTCTCTTTCACAAACAGCCAGCATAAGGTGGTGGTTGTGAGATTTGGATCAGGACCTTGCTGTGGACAGTAGAGGGGCTTTAACCATCCATAGGAAGTAATATAGTAATAATTTATTATTACGGTCAAAGACCAGCCCAAGAAGCCCAACTGAGACTGCTTTCACAAGAGTGAAATAGACATTGAAAACAATATACAATAACAGCTTATAGATTAAAATCAAAATAGTCGCATGAACACAAAAAGACCTAAGGTGAAACTAATATACAGATTGCCTCTGGGACACCCAGGAGGCCGGCTATGGCAGTTTTCCTAGCGATCTATTTGCTCCAGGGAGTGTTCTATGCCTACAAATCTGCATGCAGAATCTGGCGACCATTCGGGTCATCTTGTGATTTTTGCCTAAGAGGAGAAAATTGAGTTTAGGCCATAGCTGTCAATGTTTCTGTTATGTACTGAAGTTCTCACCCTGGGCCAGCAGGGGGATACTGTAGATAGTTATGCAAATAAGGGATCAAAAGTGACGTTCAGTGATTGGATAGTTTTACAAAATTGTTACAGTTACATTGTACTGGAGCTCTATATAAGCAGGCTGACTCAGTGGCGTAGCGTGGGGGGTGCAGGGGGGGCCGGCCACACCGGGCGCAACATCTGGGGGTTAGGGTTAGGGGGCGCAAATCCACGGGTTAGGGGGCGCAAATTACTTGCCTTGCCCCGGGTGCTGACAACCCACGCTACGCCACTGGGCTGACTGAACCCTTCAGTTCAGTTCTGTCCTGGCCTGTGAATAAACAAGAGCTGTTTGCAGAATCGCTGTGTCGTCTGATATGTTCACCCACAACTTAACAGTTTGCCCTTTTAAAAGGGAAATTCCCTTATTCCGAATAGGATTCCTCGCAAGAAAAGGGAAAAGTTGACAGCTATGGTTTAGGCTTGTCCGGAAGGTCAGCGAGCCTCACCAGATGGGGGTCAATGGTATCTCAATGTGCCTCATCATAAAAAGGACATCTAAAAAATAAGTATTCAGGGCTTCCTATTTCCCCTAATGGGCAGGTGCAAAGTCTCTGAGCGTACGGGACTTTTCCAAAAGATCCTTCCAGAACCGGCGAACTTTAACCATTCATCTTCCAATGAAGTCTTAGTCCAGGTTGGGCCCTTTCTTATTGTATTGGGGGGGGGGGGAGTAGTTTCTCTTAACATCAATGGTGGGTGAAGTTTGGAGCATTACTACCACTTTGTACGCCTTGGATTTCTTTTAACCAGTGTTGTCTCTGTCCTTAAATCAAACTTTCACAGAATTGTAAGTTTGCAAGGGACGACAAGAGTCATCTAGTCCAACCCCTGCAATGCAGGAATCTTTTGCCCAATGTGGGGCTCAAACCCATGAGCCTGAAATTGGGAGTCTCATGCTCCACCGACTGAGCTAGTCATTCTTTAAATGGAAGCTACCATGTTAACAAATTAAGAAGCCCACCACCAAGCCCTCCTTCTCTAGGTGGGGCAGTGCAGTGGCGTAGCGTGGGGGGTGCAGGGGGGGCCGGCCGCACTGGGCGCAACATCTGGGGGTTAGGGTTAGGGGGCGCAAATCCATGGGTTAGGGGGCGCAAATCCACGGGTTAGGGGGCGCAAATTACTTGCCTTGCCCCGGGTGCTGACAACCCACGCTACGCCACTGGGGCAGTGTACCTGGATACAGCTGTGAGGCAACAGCAGAAAGTTTTATATTCCTGCACTAGTTAAAATAAATAGCGTCTCTTGCCACACCAGTCTAAAACTGGGTCCCTGCAGGTTTTATTTGTGGGTATATGCAACATGCCATTCACTGCTATAGCACCTTGGTGGTGGATTTATGCAATGCAGAACAACAACAAAAATTGTGAAAAGTTACAGGATTTCAATGGGAAGTTATAGGGCACAAACTGAAAACAATGCAGTATGTCTGACCCAAAACTTTTGCAGGCACAGACAGTATTGAGAGTTGGATTGCACATTACCCTCTGCAATACCATCACGAGCACAAATAATCATGGGTGGCATTCAACTAGGTTTTACTCAGAGTAGATCCACTGAAATGAATGGACATGACTAAGTTTGCTCCATTAATTTCAATAGGTCTACTCTGAGTAAACCTTAGTTGCATCCCATCCCATCAGCACAAGGAAAGAGTAACTGCTTTGCACAAAGCATAATGATACTGTACTTCCAAATAGATATATATCCTCCTTTTTCACTTTCAGAACCCTAGCTAGCATGGCTGGAGATTATGACATCTGGAGGTGCCCCATTCTAGAAACATATGCCATTTCTAACTGTGATTCCTACTTTCAAACTAATAAAGTTTGAACCTGAATGGAATACCAGCTCGAATATTAGATATACTTCCATGAAGTGTGTGTGTTAAGCTGAAGACAGACACAAGCTTTAAACAGAAGTAACGACAAATTCTTCACCAATGGTGTGAGTTTCACTCCTTGTGGTTTCACAATTTACGTAACATAGGTTTCTGGTTTTGTTTCCAGTCTTGATCCTTCTCTAATGCTTCAGGAGGGCTGTTCTCCTTTTGGTTTTTTTAAAAAAGTGAGACTTGCACATCTGTTAATTTGTACATCTGCCCACCACCTTATTTTATAATCCACAGGCTGTGTTGCTGCACAGCTTAGCTTGGGAGCCATGAAACTACATTGAACCAATGCCACTTCAAACCTAATTCATGTTACAGCTGTTATCCTTCCTCCGCACTTCTGAAAACAAAAAGACTAAAGTCTTAATGTCAAGGAAATACTGGTATGTAGAATTGGTAGCACTCAGTAACCAGTTGATTGCAGTGGGCTGTTTCCTGGAGATATTTCAGGAGATACTGTATCGATCCTCTGTCAGCTTTCCTAATTTGAAGGTAATTGTTTGTCTTTAGTGGGACATCAAGCACTCTTTGAGTTCAACAGAAAATGCTCACTCTCTCAACATGCACACTCTTGTACAACAGCAACTTATATTAATCAAGGAGAGACTTGCATAAAGTTAGAAGTAACTGGTTTTTAAAAATTGGATAGAAAGTACATTTCCGGGGAGTCCTGCCTGGTTAACTTTACTTTTACAGCAGACACATGGAGTCTGTCATTAACACAACAGCTTTTGATTTTTCAGCCTCCTTCTGGATCTCTTCACGGGCCACAGGCGGCCAGCCTGTGACACACATCTCACAACTAACACAGGCAGTCTAGGCTTGCAGACCACCTAGATAAGGCCATGAGGGTTTGAGGGCCTGCTGTGGCATAGACCAAGGCCTGCCTTTCTACTTGCTACTCCAGTGCTGAAATTCTGCACACACACTGCATTGCCATGCACACTGAAATGTCACCATGTTACACACCATGAACTTGACAGGCACACATGTACACATATAGATGCAGCAATCCCTCTCTCTAACACATACTCATACAGACACTCTCATACACATACAAACACACAACTATCAACATTTTCAATCTTCCCCACTCTAGCGCTGAGTAAAAGTAAAAATGCTGCCTTCGACTTTGTACAGATCGCCTCAGTCTTAATGGAATGTTCTTATTCCTGAACACGACCTTGCTAGAAGATATAACAGATATTATTTATTCAGAACTCTTGGGTTCTTCAGAAGATTGTAATTCTACAGTCTAGATAGTTTTGAAATGTCATCAGAACCTCACTTGCATTACATTATTTTCAACATCCAGAGCTAGCAGATGGAGCTGGCCCAATATATTTTGCTGTCTGAGGTTGAACAGCAAAGGGTATATACCCCTCCACAAGGCAACGTGCATGGAATACCTGAGGTTGGCCAAGTTATTTTGGCACCCATTCTATCTGGCAGCAATAATGCAGTAATATATTTAAAGTAACAAACCACGGTCCTTTCATGAACCTCTTCCCTAACCAGCTGCCTGGGGCAACCAATTCACTCTAACTTACGGCCAACCTTGCAGCGTGCATCAAAATCTCTTGACTTGTGGGTAAATCCCACCATTTGGGAATCCATGCTTTGGAGTGATGACATCTTTTGCTGACAAATGTGTACTAGCTCCCGGAGAAGTATTGCGAACTATATAAATATATGATGCACTTAAAACACCTCCACCCCCAAATTCTTTTAACTACAGGGGTGGGAATCTGTGGCCTCCAGACGTGGATGGAGCAATCACGCCTGATTGTTCATCATGGTACCTAAACCTGCTGCGAGTTGGAGTTCAACAACATCTGAAGAAACACCAGGGCCCCTGTTTTAGTATATCCATATGAAAAAGCTTAGAATCATAGAATCATAGAGTTGGAAGAGACCACAAGGGCCATTGAGTCCAACCCCCTGCCAAGCAGGAAACACCATCAGAGCACTCCTGACATATGGTTGCCAAGCCTCTGCTTAAAGACCTCCAAAGAAGGAGACTCCACCACACTCCTTGGCAGCAAATTCCACTGTCGAACAGCTCTTACTGTCAGGAAGTTCTTCCTAATGTTTAGGTGGAATCTTCTTTCTTGTAGTTTGGAGCCATTGCTCCGTGTCCGCTTCTCTGGAGCAGCAGAAAACAACCTTTCTCCCTCCTCTATGTGACATCCTTTTATATATTTGAACATGGCTATCATATCACCCCTTAACCTCCTCTTCTCCAGGCTAAACATGCCCAGCTCCCTTAGCTGTTCCTCATAAGGCATCGTTTCCAGCCTTTGACCATTTTGGTTGCCCTCCTCTGGACACGTTCCAGTTTGTCAGTGTCCTTCTTGAAGTGTGGTGCCCAGAACTGGACACAGTACTGCTTCATCTTCTCAGAGCTGTTCTACACATTATGTGAAATAAGGTGGCAAACCAATGTCATAGAATCCCAGGCTCTAAGACTTCCATTTGCAGGTGGGGTCTATTTCTTTTTTCCATGCTATCGCCACATAAGGCCAGGAGTCTTGAATTCCCACTATGTGAAAAGCTTCTGATATGTTGTACCTTTACCTGTATGTTGTACACTAGCACATCACAGAGAGGGCTATGCTTAAATCCTTCACTTTGATGCTCTAGTTTACTATAATCTGGGGGTGTATTTGCTTGCTTAACATGACAGGGATATTTTTTTTAAACCACCACTACATGCAGTCCGAAATGGTACAGTCTAGAAGTTCACCAGCTCAACCTCTCACTTCATTCTTCAAAATGCGTAGCTTGGCTAGTTGCTGATATAGATATGTAGAAGAGGGTAAACTTTATTCATTTATTGATAAAAATACTGTATGCCGCTGAATCATAAAGGCATATTACAGCGGTTTACAACAATATAAAAACATAAAACCAAACATTATTTTTTACCTCACAGATCTCCAGGTCCTGATTGAGCCACAACAGGACAACCACAGTTCTGAATTTATTTTTAAAAATAACCTAGCAGCAGCAAGAACACATATTTGTTTTTTTCTAATGAGTCTTAATAGTTGAATCACGTATATAAACCTATTCAGAGGTAGATCCCACTAGATTCAGTGGGACTTCCTCCTATGTGAGTGGGTCTAACATTGCAGGATTGTTTCCCTGCTAATTCTCCTTGACCTCTCAAAGGCTTTGGGTACCATCAACCATTATATCCTTCTGCAGCAGCTCTTCGAGTTAGGAGTGGGTGGCACCACTTTGTGGTGGTTCCAGTCCTACTTAGATGGACGTTTCTGGAGGGTGATGCTTGGGGAATGTTCTTCAGCCCTGTGGAGCCTTCATTGTGGGGTTCCTCAGGCTTTGATTCTATCCCCCATGTTATTTAACATCTACATGAAACCACTGAGTGGTGTTATCTGGAGTTTTGGAGTACATTGTCAGCAATACACTGATGACACACAGCTCTGCTTCTCCTTTACATCTACAGGTGTGGCAGTAGATGTACTGGACTGTTGTCTTGCCTTAATAATGGACGGCGAGAGCCAACAAATTGAAGCACAATCCAGATAAGACTGAGGCACTGTTAGTGGGTGGTTCCCTAGACCAGATGGGTAGGAGATCACCTGCTCTGCATGGGATTATACTCCCTCTGAAACAGCAGGTACGCAGCTTGGGAGTACTCCAGGATCCTTTGCTGTCGCTTGAGACTTCAGGTGGCTCAGTAGCACTGAATGCCTTACATCAGCTCCAAGTGATGGCCCAGTTGCACCCCTATTGGGACAGGGATAGCCTAACCCAGGCATAGGCAAACTTGGCCCTCCAGCTGTTTTGGGACTACAACTCCCATCATCCCTGACCACTGGTCCTGTTAGCTAGGGATGATGGGAGTTGTAGTCCCAAAACATCTGGAGGGTCGAGTTTGCCTATGCCTGGCCTAACCTCTGTTGTCTATGCTCTGATAACCTCCAGGTTAGATTACTATAACACATTATAAGTAGGGCTGCTTCTGAATATGGTTTGGAAACTTCAGCTGGTGCACAATTTGGCAGCCGGGTTGCTCATCGGGACAAGACAGTTTGAACTTAATACGCTGATCCTGGCTCAACTGCATTGGCTGCCATTTAGTTTTCAGGCCTAATTCAAAGTGCTGTTTTTTACCTACACAGATCAGGACCGCAATACCTCAAGGACCACTTCCCTTCATATGAACTCACCTGGACCCTGAGGTCATGCTCCGAGGCCCTTCTTCATGTGCCTCCTCCAAGAGAGGTCCAGAGGGTGGCAACATGAGAACGGTTCTTTTTTTGCAGCAGCTGCCCATCTGTGGAATGCTCTCCTCAGGGAGGCTCAGCTGGCACCTTCATTATACAACTTCATTTGCCAGGCAAAAATGTTCATCTTCAACTAGGCCTTTGGCTGATTAACACCCTATACCCCTTTTAAATGTGTTTGTGAGAGGGGGTGAGGGAGGGGGTTATGGTTTGTTCTGTTCTGTTCTTGCACTTGTTTCTATTACAGTGGTACCTCAGGTTAAGTACTTAATTCATTCCGGATGTCTGTACTTAACCTGAAACTGTTCTTAACCTGAAGCACCACTTTAGCTAATGGGGCCTCCTGCTGCTGCTGCACTGCCGCTGCACAATTTCTGTTCTTATCCTGAAGCAAAGTTCTTAACCTGAAGCACTATTTCTGGGTTAGCAGAGTCTGTAACCTGAAGCGTATGTAACCCGAGGTACCACTGTATGTATTTTGTGTTTTTATCTTCTGAATCATCCTGAGATCTATGGATGAAGGGTGGTATAGAGATTTAATTCATTATAATAATAGCATTGCTTCCTTGGTTAGACCTGCCTAAACTTACTTTAACAAGGTTTGGTTGTTCTGCTTCTCCTCCTCAGTCTTTGATACAGATTATCTCTCCTGCTCTAATTAGATGTGTGGGAGAAATTAAATTCTGTTTGCATTTAAAGGTGAATCTACCTAATTCGAGATTTCTGAAACAAGATGCGAACTGAAACACAGCAATCCTTCCAAATTTGCACTTCTCTGAATTTTGTAATGCAGTTCTCTAGCCAAAAAATGCTTATATTTGGCTAAAATGCACGTAATGATGCAAATATTAGCAAATGTAACATACAAGCAGGAATAATTTTAGGCATGAAAATTAGTATGCTAGGCAAAATTGTGCACAAACAGGTGCATAGTAAGAGAAATTTGTATTAAAATGCTGGTGAATTTTCACGATGATTAAAAACCAAAACACAAACTGGTGTGGAAATATGAAGAACTGAATTTAACATTGGAAAAATGACAAATAGAGAAACCAAAATTGGCAGATTTGCCCGTCCCTAGCTCTAGTCTACGTTGTTTCTGTGGGATAACCAGCCTCATATAAGCAACATGCTTAAGTCCAATTAATGCATGAAGGAGTTAATACCATAGAGTAAGCTGCCCTACAAGACTTAGCTATGTCTCTTCTCCTCACCTTGGGAGGAAATAGGTAATCAAACCCTATTGTTTTCTCCCAGTCTGCCTGAGAAACTCAGCATGTGAAAAGATTTATGCTGGTTGCTCCAGCTCAACCACATGGCTCTCACCAGCCACTCTTGAGTTCCTATACCAACAATCTAGGAACTTTTACCACTTTGTAACTAAGCTACATTTTACTGCCTGTGCAACTTTCCTGACCGATGTATGGAAAAGCACATGAATCTGACCTTTTAGAGTTTGTAAGTAAACCAGTTATCAGCTTACCAAACATGTGGCCTTTACCTATGCTGAAGGAAGAGGGAAATTCTGGAACTGACTTAGAATGACATATTTTAAAGCTCTAACCACTTATATTTCCACACATTACTTTGCTGCATATTTTGCGGCTTTAAATCTCTGCCGGGGTTCTGTCACCCAAGAGCACTTGGATTTGACATCCAGGAATTCTTATTGCATCAACAGTTTCATCCACAAAGCAGTTGACTCTGCTACTCCAGGGATGGGGAAATGTGAGGTCTTGCCAATGTTGACGGACTACAACTCCCATCATCTCAGATCAATCGCCATCCTGGCTGAGGCTGATGGGAGTTGAGGGCCAACACCATTCCCATCCCTGCACTACACCCAGCAACCACAAGGCACGGCTGCATGTTACAGCCCACAAGCTAATTTCCTACTACCAGCCACAATTACAATTCTGTTCTGTTGAAAAAGCTCATTTGCATTTTACTGAAGACAAAACAAACGCCAAATTAAAAGGAAAACACACAATTAAACCCACCCTCAACAACTGGTAGCTTGCACTGCTGGCACAGAACTATTGCTTTTCTTAGAAGCACCGACCCCCATCTGTGGTTATCCATGCTAAACAATTATAAGTCTAGTCTTTTGAAAAGTAGGTTCTGAAGAGTAACAAAAACTCATAGTTTATTCGACCTGAATATAAAACCATTGAAGTATAATACATTTATCATATTAAAAATGCATCATTAAAGTTTAAACGCAGGTACAGTTACTCAATAAGCTAATGGTATAGTCTGAAGACTCTACTCAAGACTGTATTGTTAAATTCCCAGTAGGATAAAAGAAGCGGGGGGGGGGGGGAGGAACTAGGGAGGGAGGGAGAGTGACCTTGCACCAAGGTGCTGTTGCTGTGAGTGGAATTTTTTGGTAGGCTGTGGTTGAGCTCCACTCTGAGGATCTTAGAAGCACTGCATTCCTCAGTGATCTGAACAAACAAGAACAGGAATCCTCCAGGATCATAAAAGCATATGAATGTAAAGGTGTGTGTGAGAGAAAGAAAGAAAGGGCAAAAGGGGCAAGAGGGAGGGAGAAAGAATGCAAATTTCATTTTTGTTTTTACAATCCCGATGAAGCTCTTTAAAGAACACATGGCCACTAAAAAAAGATGCAAGAAAGAAAATAATACCCATTGCTCAATATACACTCCTCATTGTGTGTTCTACATTGCAGGCACTCACCGCAGCATGGATTGGCACTGGGGGCAGAGGGGATGGCTCTATTAAACTTACGGCAAAATTATGCTCTTAGCAGTTATGTCCATTTTGAACTTCTTACATCCAGAACTGGTTGACCCTGATTTAACAGGTGGTACAATCCATCTTGCAGGGGAGGGGTGGTGCTATGGGCCAAAATGGAGCCCTGCTCTTCTGAATTTTGTCATGCAGCCCCCTCAACATAAATGCATATATTAATAAAAACAGCATACAAAAATGCATTATATTAGAGTACATGGCTTGCAAAAATGTTTATATGAAGCAAAGGTTCATGTGAAGTGTGTATATTAGGAGAAATGTGCCCTAAACAGCTGACCAATTTTTATTATGCAAAATGATGCTATATGTGTGGGTCTCTTAGGAATTTCTGGCCCAGGCCCCATAGACCTTTACACATGAACAAGCTGGGATAGCTCAGTTGGTAGAGCATGAGACTCTTAATCACAGGGTTGTGGGTTCAGGACTCATGTTGGGTAAAAGGTTCCTACATTGCAGGCGGTTGGACTAGATGACCTGAAGGAGTGTCTCCACCCCCAACGTTCAGCCCAGACACTGAGGTCCAGCTCCAAGGGCCTTCTGGCGGTTCCCTCCCGCGAGAGGCATAGCTACAGGGAACCAGGCAGAGGGCCTTTTCAGTAGTGGCACCCGCCCTGTGGAACTCCCTCCCACCAGATGTCAAGGAGATAAACAATTATCTGACTTTTAGAGGACATCTGAAGGCAGTCCTGTATGGGGAAGTTTTTCATGTTTGAAATTTTATTCTGTTTTTAATATTCTGTTGGGAGCTGCCCAGAGCGGTTGGGGAAACCCAGTTAGATGGGTGGGGTAGAAATAATAAATTATAATAATATTATTATTATATGACACCCGTGGTCCCTTCCAACTCTACAATCTATGATTCTATGTAAAAGAAAACCATTCTCTACCCAGGGCAGACAAGTCTGGTGTTCCAAATTGGACTTGATATCCAGTCAGTGCCCAGACTAAGTCAAAGCTGAAAAGGAGAACAAGTAGCTTGCTTTACATTGTCATGCATCTGACCTACAAACTACCACAAGCAGCATCCGAAATAATCTTGAAACAGGAGCAGTTTTAATGGCACTTATTTATAAACTGGGGCCCTCATTCTTGTATCCTCTAGACAGAGGTAATTTTCAGTCCTGTTTCCAGTTTCTACTTCTGCCGCTATACTTATTTTATATATGCAATTTGTTAGTTGCTTAATGCAAAAGAAGCAGAGTCCCCGACTTATAGAAAATTGAAAGGCGAAGTCACAGCATGAAACCAAACAATAATGCATTACAATTCAACTATTACAAAACAGCAGAAAATTCCCTCTATGGGAAACATTTAATCAATAACAACAGAACGCCATCCATCAAAAGCCTGGGAGACAAGGTAGGTTTTTACTTGGTGCTGAAGAAATGTTAATAATGACGTTAGGTGGCCCTCATTGGGAAGAGCATTCTCCAAGTGGGGAGCCACACTTGAAAAGGCCCCTTTTCCCCACCCACCAAGCCTCCCTCAGTTAAGACCAAAGGTCCCAAGTAGATTCATATCGAAAGAGATGCTTCCAAAAACATTAGGGTCCTGAACGGTTCAGGACGTTACAGTTCAAAACTATCAGTCAAAACCAGCACTTTGAATTGGATTGGGACCAGTGCAGTTGTGCAACGTTTGGTGTTGTGTGATCAAGCTGTCTCAAGCCTATCACCAATTGCACAGTCGCATTCTGTACTAGCGACAGTTTCTAAACCATCTTCAAAGGCCACCCCACATAAAGTGCATTGCAGTAACCCAGTTTTGAAACTGCCAGAGCATAGATTACTGCAGCATCACTGTCCAGATAGCACTGCAGTTAGGAGGTGTTCAACTGTTGCAGCAAAACCAACAAAGAGTCTTGTAACATCTTAAAGACAAATACATTTTATCACGGCATAAGCTTTCATGGAGGAGACTCCGTTTCATCAGATGCATTAAGTTTCAGATGTTGGCAGACACAAACACATATGTGAGTGTAAAGGAATTAAATGATAATGAAATGCCAACTTTACTCCCCCCCCCACCTCTTCTTCAGTACGCATGAACAGCACTGGGGTGTGTGTGTGTGTGTGTGTGTGTGTGTGTGAGGTGAGTGCCATTGCCCTGCTCACCAATACTGGCGCCAGGCAGAGCAGGGAATTTGCATCTACCGCTCAAACCACTGGGATAGGAAATACTGTAAATCTCAATTAAGCAGTCAATTTAAGCACAATCCACAGGGATGTCTTCTTCCACAACCCTGAATGAAATGAATGGGAATGTGCTATTTTTCTTTGGCAGGTCCCTTTTACAGTGGTACCTCGAGTTACAAACTCTTCAGGTTACAAACTCCGCTAACCTGGAAGAGTTACCCCGAGTTGAGAACTTTGCCCCAGGATGAGAACGGAAATCGTGTGCCGGCGTTGCAGCGGCAGCAAGAGGCTCCATCAGCAAAAGCACGCCTCAGATTAAGAACAGTTTCAGGTTAAGAACGGAACTCCAAAATGAATTAAGTTCATAACTAGAGGTACCACTGTGTTCCAATGGGATTGCGTAGGAAAAACCTCTAGGTGGGATGCTATCTTCCTACTGCAGAACAAGTAAGTTCAGAAATAAGTGCTTTTTCATTGGTAGAAAGCCATTTTTATTTTCTTCAGGAACAACCTGTCCTACATAAAATCATGAAACTAGATTCAAAGCTATGTAAAATAAAATTAATTAAATGGAGAATTAATTGGGGCATGCTGCTTTTTTAAAAAAAAAATAGCAGGAGCTATATTTTAGAGTTATATTTTGTTACATGTTCAGAGGCCCCTGGGCATGGGTGGCCTATAAGAACAAATAATAAAGGGTGAGGAGAATTATTTCAATGGTGTTTCTTGTATACTAGGAGAAAATAGAATTTGAGGAATTTAGCAATGTGGCTCATGGAACATCCAGAAAGTTTGTGTGTTGAGGTGAGTGTTTTCATAGTTATGTTTTTTTTAATGACCTGTTACAGACAAAAGGAAACATCAACAAAAACACAGAACCCTCACCCCCCCAAAAAACTGAACAGTGATCCCAAGAGAGCAGCAAGAGCAGCAAAAAAGTGTAAATAATATGAGTATGGATTCAAGCATAGAAACAGAGATTGCAGTAGTGGATTCAAGGCTTTGTTCTTCCTAAGGTTGTAATGACAATGTATAAACAATATAAAGAAGGCAAAAGAGAGAGGAAAATGCTTTATGAATTCCAGATAGAGGCAGACGGAGATCAGAGATGGAGGAATGATATTATTCTCCTTTATGTATGCATAAGATGTAAAAACAAAGCAGGTTTTAATAAATTTATCAGTCTCGGAAAAATCTTTAATAACCCTCATTTTAAGTAGGAGTTTCTCTGTGTGTGCTATGTACCACACCTTCTGATACCAACAGGGAATCAAAACCTTGCAGGTTTTTCCAGTGCTTAGCAAATGTGAGATGTGCAGCCACAAGCAGATAATATGCTATGCATTTATTATCACCATCCGGGCTCTTGTTTTGATTCATGAAAAGATTCATCATGGCTAATTGTGGGGTCCTGTCCAGCAGTTGGTTGCTGGTTTTTCTGAATTTCATCAAAAGTAACATTACAAAAAGTCTGAGCCCATGAACAGGACCACCACATGTGATAGTATGTACCAGGCACTAAGGAACTTTTCCAGCAATGAGGCGACAAATCAGGATCTGTTTTAGACATAATCTTTCAAGTGGTGTGCCACCTGTAAATGAGTTTGAACCTACATTCCTTAATTTGATTTGATGCTGAAACCAGTAGTGAGTTGGACCACACTGCTTCCCAGTCCTGATCCTCCCAACACCTGACCCCAATCCCTCTCCCCGACTTGTTGGACACCTCCTTTGTTCCCCCACTTTTCATCAACCAGCATTGGTTTGATTGATTTGGGAGACCAGATCTTTCATTCTGTCCTTGGCAGCCATTATGATGGACTCAAATATTGTAAATGGGCTTGCTCCTTAATTACAGGCCTATGGCGAAATATCTGCTGCAATAAAATGCAAGAGAGTGGTAAATTGCCCAATCTCTCCTTCTCACTTCTGCTTCTGTGAAGGGCCTTTTTTGTTTGTAAAAGTCCCTTTTCAGTGTACTTGCATATATTTACTATAAAAGTCCCATGAAAACATAGCAGCATTAGAGGTGAGTTGCGTTGTTGCAACGCCAACACTTTTAACATACACAAAATGAAGCGATTTGCCATCATCTCTTTTCAAGGAGTTGCTCAAGCAATGACAAAGAATTAAAATATTTAGTGGGGTGTCTAGGATATGGCTGTTTTCCAGTTGTACCCAACATTTCACACTACCATCTAGGCAAAAAAATCCCCACCAATAAGTCACATAGTTAGTTTGTCTCAAAGTAAGGTTTTAGTTGGGGGGAGGTGTATTTTAATGAGGAAAAAGAAACACGATTTCTGTATCTTTTTTTCATTCTCCTACACAATCTCCATGCAGATCTTTCATCTCTGTCTTTCCCCAGCACCTATGGCACCAACTGTCTCAAACACCCTTTCATCTTTTTTGATGGGTTTCCTTCAGGACATGATCCTAAACAACTCCTCCTTCAAGTCTACCTTCCTCTCAGGTCTTGAAATAGCTTTTGTCTTTTTTGTTTAGCCTAACTCCCTCTGTAAATTGCACACTGGACCCATAGAGAACAATCAAGGTCTACTTAAATATTACCAATTACTCTTGTTTTCTCAGGAACAGAGTATACATTTTGTTGCTTGAGTCATCAGTCTGAAAACACACCTTGCCTTCCTTAAAAAAAAGAAATCAGCTTGACTACCTGTTTTTGATGTAAAAATCCATTGTGACATTTTGACAGCCAATGATTAAAAGACTTTTCTAGTATTTTACAAGCAAATAAGAATTTTAACCAGATAAGTAAACGTACAGAAATGAAATATTCCATTGTTGTTGAGCATTAAAGTAGCTGTCAAGGCTGAAATGCTTGCAGTTAGTGCAGCACAATGAAGGAAATGTTAAGAAGAAACAGGTGAAGGATGACTGGTGAGACCTGCTCAGCTAATGAATGCAACTTACTAGACATGGACTGTGACCTGCTTAGTGCTTGGCAAGTAGTTGCAATCCCAAGCAGGCAGCAAAAACAAATGTATAGAGCAGCAAGAGGTAGGGAACTTGTAGCCCTCCAGATGTTGTTGGACTACAATTCCCATCATCCCTGGCCATTGGCCATGGTGTCTGGGTCTGATGGCAGTTGGAGTCCAACAACATCTGGAGGACACAGGTTCTCCACCCCTGATTTATTGGCTGGTGGGCTGTATTGACTTGATGAGTCATATGTTCTAAGAGCCCAGTTAGTGACTTTGAACCCTTAGTCTTGCTTAATGATATTGCCAATGACATCACAGTTTGGTCCTTTGGATTCATAACACCAGATGTTGTTGGGTTCCAATTCATATCACCCTGAGGATTGGCAAGGAGGGTTGGGGTCCTGGGTGTTGGAACCCAACAACACCTGGATGGCACTCACTACCTTGTGAAAACTAACTCTTGTTGTTGTTGTTTAGTCGTTTAGTCATGTCTGACTCTTTGTGACCCCATGGACCAGAGCACGCCAGGCACTCCTGTCTTCCACTGCCTCCTGTAGTTTGGTCAAACTCATGTTAGTAGCTTCAAGAACACTGTCCAACCATCTCGTCCTCTGTCGTCCCCTTCTCCTTGTGCCCTCCATCTTTCCCAACATCAGGGTCTTTTCCAGTGAGTCTTCTCTTCTCATGAGGTGGCCAAAGTATTGGAGTCTTAGCTTCAGGATCTGTCCTTCCAGTGAGCACTCAGGGCTGATTTCCTTCAGAATGGAGAGGTTTGATCTTCTTGCAGTCCATGGGACTCTCAAGAGTCTCCTCCAGCATCATAATCCAAAAGCATCAATTCTTCTTGCCATCTCATTTTTGACCACATCCAACTTACCAAGGTTCATGGTTCTTACATTCCAGGTTCCTATGCAATATTTTTCTTTACAGCACTGGACTTTCCTTTCACTTCCAGGCATATCTGCAACTGAGCGACCTTTCGGCTTTGGTCCAGCCGCTTCGTCAGCTCTGAATCTACTTGAACTTGTCCTCTGCTCTTCCTCAGTAGCATGTTGGATTCACCCCTTCTGACCTGAGGGACTCATCTTCCAGCATCATAACTTTTTTATGCTTGCTGTTTTTGTCCATGGAGTTTTCTTGGCAGGAATACTGGAGTGGCTTGCCAGTTCCTGCTCCAGGTGGATCACGTTTGGTCAAAACTCTCCACTATGACCTGTCCATCTTGGGTGGCCCTGCATGGCATAACTCATAGCTTCTCTGAGTTATTCAAGCCCCTTCGCCACGGCAAGGCAGTGATCCATGAAGGGGTGAAAACTAATTCACTACGCAATTAATCCAGCCCACAGTTCATGGATTTGAGCCATTTGAGTTCAAACCAACTTAAATCTAAGTTGTCTGATTAATGGGGTCCAACAATAGAATGGTGATGAGTGGCACAGAAAAGAGAGGGATATGAATGAACAAGGAAGACCTAGGGAGTCATAGAATCATAGAAACGTAGAGTCCAAAGGGACACAAGAGTCATCTAGTCCAACCCTCTGCAATACAGGAATCTCAGCTAATATAATCATAGTCATTAGCTGTATTTAGATTTAATACTGTGTGTGCTACATAAACAAGTTGTATCAGGGACCAGCAATTAACCATGGCTTCAGGTCATGATCTGTTGGCAAAAACAAAAACAAATCTTACTTAAGATGTTAAGTCACGGTTTCGTTTTTAAGCCATGACTTAGCATTATCTTTAAACCAGATGATCCTATAGATCGTCTTAGGTTTCCAGACTTGCCTTATTTCCAAGTGTTAGAATTTGGTATTTATTTGTTTGTTTCTCATGTACACCCCCATGTAATATATATGAGAACTATTACAATCTGCATCATCTATTATACTAGCTGCTTTAGCTTTCTTCTTCACCAGAAATATGTCTTGTCTGCTGTTTTATCTGTTCTAATTCATTCTATCTACTTTATCTATTATAATAAGTTTGTCCCAGTACAAGATGGAACCATTAATCTCAAGAACTGGGCTGGGGCCTTATAGCTCTGAACTGATTAATTGGTACTGGATACTCAAGCGCTGTGAAGAATGATGCTTGCTACCTGATTGTGTCTGGAAAGATATTGTGTGTTGGTGGCACAAGACAGGACAGCCAGCTGTTTCATATTCTATTTTTTTCTCAATTAACCTTTGCATTTTCTGCAAGTGTCTGAATCTGCATTTTTTGTTACGTATTTTTGATAGTTATTGTCACTTGTTGTGAGTCAAAAATAAAACTTTTTAGCTTTTAAAGTTGACCTGATGAGGCAATATCCACTAAAGCTTTCTCAATAATAATAATAATAATAATAATAATAATAATGCTCCCAATCAAGTGTTAAAAACAGTACAGCGTTACATATTAAAAACTTCCCTGAACAGGACTGCCTTAAGATGTCTTCTGAATGTCAGAATGTTTATCTCTTTGACATCTGATGGGAGGGCGTTCCACAGGGCGGGCGCCACTACCGAGAAGGCCCTCTGTCTGGTTCCCTGTAGCCTCACTTCTCGCAATGAGGAAACCGCCAGAAGGCCCTCGGCGCTGGACCTCAGTGTCCGGGCTGAACGATGGGGGTGGAGACGCTCCTTCAGGTATACCACACCAAGGCCGTTTAGGGCCACTCCCAGTCACCAGTCTAGCTGCCGCATTCTGGATTAATTGCAGTTTCCGGGTCACCTTCAAAGGTAGCCCCACATACAGTGTGTTGCAGTAGTCCAAGCGGGAGATAACTAGAGCATGCACCACTCTGGCGAGACATTATCTAGACTTATCACTGTCATCATTAGCCTAACTCTCTGCTCCCAGATTGTGCCCATGATCCTCATCTGTGTCTTCAAAACTCTCCATCCCTTGCCTTCCTTTTCTCTCTACTCTTATACTCCAAAATACATGCCTGTTTGTACCCTTCTCTAGTTCAACTCCACCAACAACAGCCATCCAACAGTTTCCTGCTTTCTCAAGATATCCCCCTTTCTCACTCACTGTCCCACTTCTCTTACTTCTTTCAAATCCTTCCTCGTGCCCCACCTTTCCCCCAAGGCCTTTGGTTCCACCCCACAAGTCCCTGTGCTCAGCTATAATTAAGTCTGAAACCAAGCTGAAGTATGTGTATCTAAAAAACCACTTACCCTTTCCTTTTATATGTTGGCTTGCACTTCTTTCCTATTTTTGTTTATTTAATTTATTCTGATTAAGATTTCTTACCTACCCTTCAGCACAAAGTCCTAGTTAAAACAAATTACAATCAAGGATATAGGATGGGACTATATATTGATCGATCTATTGGTCTATCTCAGGTGACATAATGAAGATGCTAGGTGCATTTCTGGGGAGGGAATTTCACAGTTTGGGGACAGCCAGAAAGAATGTCTTCTTCTGCACTGACACCTGCTGCACTTCTGAGGATGGTGGACCAACTGACTGGCAGCATCTGCAAAGTTCTGTGCACTGTGCTTTTCAAGAGTCAACCACCAGCTGACCGCCAGCGATCACATGGTTCTGCGTGACCCACTTTGCACGTACCAAACTACCACCTGATTGTTGTGGCACACAAAACACAGTGCCCTTGCCCTCACAGTTTGGTTTCAAACTGCACAGCCAAAACAGGTCACCTGATGCCATTGTGGTGTCAGGTGACTGGCACATGGGCAGCCCCACATACCTCTCAAATTGGCCCATGGTGGGTAGGAAAGATAAGGATCCAGTTTGCCAGACAAATCCCATTTCCCACCTCTGCTTTCTGGTCACTTTGACCACCACTGAATTGTAGCACTTGGAACGTTGGGCTTTGGTTTGTTCATGAGAAGTCACGTGTACTGTGACAAAGTATCATCCTCCCTTGTCCCCAAATTCCACTACCTATCAGTAGGGGCACAGAGTCCCCAATCTTTTTCTAGTACCACATGTTTCCAGCTCATTGTGACTGACAAACCTCACCCTCTGCAGTTATGGCAGTCAATATCCAGTCTTAGTGATCCAGATGGCTCTGAGGGGGTGGTAACAGGAAGAAGAAAGAGGGAATCAGGAAGGAGACGACACAAAACTCCCCTCCCAAATGTAGATGCTCTGTTTTCTTCAGCACCACTGAAAGCCCAGCCAGGAAAGAACAGCAATGAGATGGAAACCAACCACCTGATGCCTTTCCAGCCCAAAGTTACAGCCACTCTGCTAAACGGACCATGTATGAAGCTGAGAAGGTAGGATGTGACAAGATCAACATGTGTAGTTGGAAGAAAAGCACATTGGTACATGGGTCAGGACCTCCATTTCCTGCTCCTCAATGGATGCTGCCATTTTGTTTACACATGGCAGCCATTCTTAAAAAAAAAAAAGAACACGCCAGCTCATGAACATCTGCATCTAGAACACAGTAACAGTGACATCAATAGGCAATGTATTGATAAGGAAAGTGGCAGTTGAAGGTATATAACAATAATCTCAATCAGCTTTGGGGTTTCATGCCTTTGTTGAGGACAAGTTCAGAACTGAGGCCTGAGGAAACTCTAGAAAGATCACCACAAGTGAAACCCACTTTCAAGTAGCATTTGTTTGACCATTCTGCCAGCAAATCTGCAAAATTGAATGAAGGATCTATTCAATAGGGTGAACCTAATCAGCAAATATACAGAAGTCAGTATCTAGGAACAACATAATTCAATAAAAGTTTGCCCAACAACAATAACAACAAAAATGCTGATAAAACATAACTACACTTTCACATTCATAAGGATGAAATATTATAATTCGGATGTCTGTTCTTTCTCTGGAAAGTTAGCTCCTTCTGGAATATATTAATGAATAATAAAACTGACTTGATATTTCCCACTGCAGTCAACTTTGCTGTCATGCTATTAATGATTCATAATGACTGTATGCCTAATAGTTTTATGCCAGATAAAAGCAATCCAACAAAAGAAAGTAGCCTGTATCTTTTCCATATGATTGCTCTCCAGATATTTTCAGCAATATTGCTAAACACAATCACTAAACATAAAAATGCAGAACAGGAGAGTTACAATAGGAGAATGGTTTTAAATCATTCAACAACAGAGCTGAAGTCATATGAAATACTTCATTGCATTACCTCTGCTGGAGCGGAGAGACAGTTGTGTGTGTGTGTGTGTGTGTGTGTGTGTGTGTGTGTGTAGACAGAACCCTGAAGATTGTTAGAAAGAAAACGTATTTTATTTTCATATTCAAAAGCCAATGTTCTTCCCCATATAAAGGCAGGAATTGGAAAACATAACCAGACAATCTTAAAATGAGAACATATTTACACTTGGAATGTCTTCGCAGAGTAACACTCAGATTAATTGTGCCCATAGTAATAATATACACAGGGATTTCTTGAAAGCTGTCGGAGTTTATCAGCTGCCAATGTAATTTTCGCCCCTTCCTTTGAAGAAAGTCTTTGCGGCTACAATGTCCTTTTAAAAAGTCTAAAAACAAACGAAAGTGCACGCACATACAAGTGGCATTGTTATTCTGGCACTTATTAATAGAACAACGGGCCCTACAACAATTAGATATGAATATTGCAAACGGAATTCAATATAAGACTGCCTTTGAAATGCCACTTTGCAGCGGGTTTTCAAATGCTTAAAGCACAGCAGGAGGTTAACTCTATCTTCAAATATTAAATCAAAACCTGTTTTTAAACCAGTAATTTTTATGGGGGGAAGAAAACCCACACTCCTTTCCATACTTGTTATGGTATCAGGAGGGGGGGGGAATGCAACCTCCCAAAGTTGTTCTTGGCACATTGTCTGCATCTGTAATGAGCAGAGGTTATGATGGGGGGACGTCTAATGTTTCAGCATAGAACTTGGTATGTGCACTCCCCCCCCTCCAAATAACAATGCTTACCGTTTTAAACAGCTATCCTGTTTATTGACTCTACCTTTTGGTGCTGTTGAGGAGATTTTTAGGTACCGTATTTTTCGCTCTATAAGACGCACCAGACCACAAGACGCACCTAGTTTTTGGAGGAGGAAAACAAGAAGAAAAAAATTCTGAATCTCAGAAGCCAGAACAGCAAGAGGAATCGCTGCGCATTGAAAGCAGCAATCCCTCTTGCTGTTCTGGCTTCTGGGATAGCTGCGCAGCCTGCATTCGCTCCATAAGGCGCACACACATTTCCCCTTACTTTTTAGGAGGAGAAAAGTGAGTCTTATAGAGCAAAAAATATGGTAATTGCTCAGATGGGTGCTTGCCTTTCTTTCAGGGGTGAGATCTCCTTTCCCCTAAAGGTTGGGTGGTGAAATCTAAATCTGCATTTGTGTAAAAGAACAAATAAGCTGCAGTTTTAAGCAAAACAGGGGCAGAGAACAGAGAACAGAGAACAGAGCTTTGCGCTAAAAGGACGAAGGCATCTGTGGACGAAGGAGTGGGGTGCTGGGCAGCAGATCTAGGAGTGCTATGCTGTCTGCTTCCATCTATGCCATGGGTGGGCAAACCTAAACTCGGGGGCCGGATCCAGCCCAATCGCCTTTTCAATCCGGCCTGCAGATGGTCTGGGAATCAGTGTGTTTTTACATGAGTAGAATGTGTCCTTTTATTTAAAATGCATCTCTGGGTTATTTGTGGGGCATAGGAATTTGTTCATCCCCCCCTTCAAAATAGAGTCCGGCCCCCCACAAGGTCTGAGGGACAGTGGACTGGCCCCCCTGCTGAAAAAGTTTGCTGACCCCTGATCTATGCTCAACATGTATATTTATGAGTTCATCCAAATATGACAAAAATGGCACAAATCTCTAGGGACGTTTCCTTCCAGAGTGACCCAAGCTTAAGGAAGCAGAGCCCGTGATAATTGTCCCAACTCAAGAAATGGAGAGCATGTAACGATATCGTAGGCTCAAACTATATGTAAGAACATAAGTAGAGACTGTGGGATCAGGCTAGTGGCTCATATACTCCAGAATCCAATTCTCATAGTGGTCAACCAGATAGCTATGGGAAGCCCATGTGTCTGCTAAAACACTTGGGTGGTGTTTAACTAAGTCAGTAGAACCACTGAAATCATTGTTAGGTCCGATTGTGGGGTCAGTTGCTGCTGTAGTCAGCTCTGATGCTCAGAAGGAACCTCTTTTTTTTATCGCTAGGCTCTTCTGAAGAATGCAGAGCATCCTCTCCTGGTCTGCCCCGCAGAGGACCTTAAGGTCCATGAATAATCATAGTTTAGAGGTCCCAGGCCCTAAGGAAGTCAGATTATCCTCCACCAGGGCCAGGGCCTTCTCAGTGATGGCTCTGACCTGGTGGAATGCTCTGTCCCATGAGACCAGGGCTCTGCAGGATTTAACTTCTTTCCGCAGGGCCTGTAAGACAGAGATATTCCGCCTGGCTTTCAATCTGAACTTAGCCTGATTTTTTATTCCCCTTCCTTCCCTCCCCCTTCCCTTTCCCTCCCCCTTCCCCTTCAGGGAAGTTTTTAATCTGTGATATTTTAGTGTATTTCTGGTTTTTATGGAAGCCGCCCAGAGTGGCTGGGGAAACCCAGCCAGATGGGCGGGGTACAAATAATAAATTATTATTATTATTATTATTATTATTATTATTATTATTATTATGAAGATTACCTGCTCTGGGATCCCACAGCTAATTTTCCCCTGGTCTCTTCGCTGGCCCAAATAGGACTAATTTAGCCAGCTTGCCCTGGTGATCATCTAAGGTTTATTGGGTGGGTTTTCCCCCTAAACTGATTTTTGAATTCTGAATTTATTGTTATTCACGTTTTATACTGTATTTTATGCTGTAATTTGTTGCATCAATTAAGTGTTTTAAATTAGTTGTTAGCCACCCTGAGCCCGGTTTTCTGAACTGGAAAGGGCGGGGTATAAATAAATATTATTATTATTATTATTATTATTATTATTATTATTATTATCCGTTTTTGGAAGTGCTGTGTCTATAATCAACCATCCCTGATCAAATTTGGCACTGATCAAATTTGGGATCATGGCACATGAGGACAGAGGGTTTGAGCCTTTTCTTCTGTGCCATTGGTTTTTTTTACAAAATAAAAAATAAAATCACACACTTCCTTGCTCCTATTAGCCCTCACAGGGAGGGCCTGCCTTTCCATGAGACAGATTGAGGCAGCCTCAAGTTATTGCTGCTGTTGTGTGGATGGGGGAAGCAGCAGTGGAAGGCCTTCTGGGTTGGAGGACAGAGTTGTGTGTGGGATTTGGAATAATCTTCCCTTGGATGCTCATTTAGCCTCTGCTCTCCCGGCCTATTATTGTGCAAAATTGTTTGATATAATAATAATAATAATAATAATAATAATAATAATAATAATAATAATAATAATTTATTTATACCCCGCCCTCCCCGGCCAGAGCCAGGCTCAGGGCGGCTAACACCAGTAAAATTACATTTTTAAAAAATAGGAAAAAAACCAATTTAAAATACAGGTTAAAATGCAGTTTAAAATGCAGCCTCATTTTAGAAGTGGCCCATAGATCAAAACCATAAGGAGAGGGAAACATAAGGGTCAGACTGAGTCCAAACCAAAGGCCAGGCGGAACAGCTCTGTCTTGCAGAAAGATGTCAAGTCCCGCAGGGCCCTAGTCTTTTGTGACAGAGCGTTCCACCAAGTCGGGGCCAGTAATGAAAAGGCCCTGGCCCTAGTTAGGGCTTTTGAGGTGGGATAGAGGCAATTGGTTTGAAACGGCTATGCTTTTTGCCGCCCCACAGCTTTTTTTTTTTGTCGTTCTTTGCTATTAAAATTGGAATGGTTTTTATTGTGTTTGGTGGGCTTTAAAAACGTGCATTTGAACTTTTGTTGGTTAGCAACGCGGCAATGGCACTGAAATGGAAAAGTGTGTAACAGAACATGTGGAAGGGATGTTGTGAATACGAGGAGAGAGGGGTGCCCAAGGTTATCTCCTTGATATAGACCTTGAATAGTGACCTGAAATGACTTAGCTAATAATATAGTGAATCAAGGAATTGTAGAATTGGAAGGGACACAAAGGGACCTCTTGCCCAATCCCTCGCAACATGGGAATCTCAGCTGAGCATCCATACTTTTAAGTTGTATCCTTGAAGAATTGAATTGTGTGTAACTTATATGTTTATTTATTTAATGCATTTAAATCCAGCTTTTCTCCCAACCTGGGACTCAAGGCTGCTTACAACATGTTAAAAACAACATTATAAAATACAAAGTAATAAAAACAAGCTACTTAAAACAACAGTCAAAATAAAACAAAACCCATTTAGGACCAGCATTGAAATACCAATTACCTGGAGAACAGCCTAGAGGTCAACATTGTCTGCCCCTAGTTTTCAAGGCCTGTATGAATAGATAAAAAGATAAAAAGGAGGGAGCTGATCTAACTTCTCTTGGGAGGGAATTCCACAATATGGACCAGGCACTTGCCCCCTGACCTCCTCTGGCTGCACCCAGGCCTTTCTTACATTCATGCTTGCTTAAATGTAATTCCACTGGTCTTCAATGGATCTTATTCTCTAGTAAGATTGCTGAGGACTGCAGCCATACACCCCTTCCTATCATAACACATTAATTATTAGGTCTTAATTGAATGGATAAGGACTATTCTCCAACCATTTAACTCTTTATTTCAGGTATATTTCAGGGGTGAGGTGAAATTCTTCTGAGAAGAAGCCAATTAGAGCACCCACCATTTTGTTTTCTCCAGAATGCCCTGTTATGAGGCGCTGGTTCATTTTGGGAAATTCAAAATGGTCGCCCTCCATAGACAGCAGTTGACTATATACTGAAAAATATACAGTGGTGCCTCGCAAGACGAAAAGAATCCGTTCCGCGAGTCTCTTCGTCTAGCGGTTTTTTCGTCTTGCGAAGCAAGCCCATTGATGGCTTAGCGGATTAGCGCTATTAGCGCTATTAGCGGCTATTAGCGGCTTATCGGCTTAGCGGATAAGCAGATAAGCGGCTTAGCGGCTTAGAAAAAGGGGGGGGAACCCGCAGGAACTCGCAAGACATTTTCGTCTTGCGAAGCAAGCCCATAGGAAATTCGTTTTGCGAAGCACCTCCAAAACGGAAAACTCTTTCGTCTAGCGAGTTTTCCATCTTGCAAGGCATTCGTCTTGCGGGGCACCACTGTACACTTTTACAGAGTGGACAGATTAACTCCTCCAGCAGCTCGTTTTATTTAAGAGGTGCCATTTAAAATAACTTTTCAAAGAAAGGGCAGTGACTGACATTATAGTTTTAACAAGCCTACTTCAAAGTGTGCCATTGTATGCAACTCTGTGTTAAATCCTAAATACTAGGAAAGGCTTAGATGTTCAGACTGATGATCACACACTGGATTTAACATTTGCATTGGGGCAAAGACATGGAGCCCAATACATGTATTCAACATAAGAACATAATAGCCTGCCTTAACATTGGTTCATCTAGCCCAGCACTGGCAGCACAGAGTGGCAGGTGTTCAGACAGGTGTTCCTCCCAGCCTCACCTGGAAATCCTGGGGTTAAACCTGGGACCTTCTGAATGCAAAGCAGATCACCTACCCCTCAGCTATGGTCCTTTCCTAAGTTGTAGTAGTAGTACTCAAAATCATAACCTGTACATCACAAAAGGAGTGATGGTTGCTATTTCACACATGCATGCATGTGACTTGGACTTTGATGATGTTATAATTATTTTAAAATCTTTAGAGCACTTTGCTATTAGTATATACTAAAGCGGCATAAAATGAGATAAAAAAGAAAGAAAAACCACTCACTCAGTACTTGGCGATGCTCAGCTGATTGTGTGAACTGTTAACATTACAAAACATTGTGCGGGAGGCAAAATGTGGTGAGACAAAAGTGATGATTGACTGACACGCACATGCAAGATATAATTTGATACTGCAAGAATTCCTTGATGCCGCAGTAATCGAACAGCAAGCATGCATTTGTGGGCTGGCTCTTAGCTTTACCACAAAGTTGAAGTTTTGTTTCTCTGAGTGGTGCGAGTTTGAGTATCTTTCTTTTCTTTTTCTTTTTTCTCTTTCACTTTCTTCTGATGGGTTTGGGAATGGAACAATTCCAACCGTGTACAAAAAATGGAGGTGTTTTCAAGAACTCAGCTGGGAGGTATGTAGACATTTATTTTAGGTTGGTGATTCTCAAGGAAGAACGTCAGCCATCCATTTGGAATGCGTATCCAAGCCCCGAGCAAACATTTCACTGATGTATTCGAGTGACATCCAGAAATTCAAAGGAGCGAGCGGAATACAGTGGACTGGAGAAATATCCTTACCTCAGCAGCATTTGTTTATAACTTAGGCATAATGTATGATGCAGTTTTTTGAGCTGTGTGATTTATCCAAACATCTAAAAAAGAAAGACATAACATTGCCAGAAGCTTATTCCGGGGTGTCAAAGCACATTCAGGTTTTTTGCATCAATGGCTGACAATCCGAGCTCTTTTGCTGAAGAGGCTGTCAGAGCTGTTCAGAACATGTACTTTAAAAAAAAAAAAAAAAAGATCTTCACTAGGGGAAATGTCTTAAAAGCAGTTACGGAGAATTTTCCAGGAGCCTTAGAAAGAACAGGGAAAGGGGAAAAAAACCATAGGTAGCAAAATGCTGTTCACAGGAGCATTGAAAATGAGCCTTGCGCTTTGTAGTGTTTTTGGCAGAGAATCATCTGGGATGATTGCACATTTCTTGATCGGGGGTGTCAGACCTGGCCAAGTTCCAGAATGTATAATAGCTTTGTGCTAACCTAAATTCCCCCCTGCAGCTTTAACAGAGGAAGTTCTTCTACTTCTTCACTTCATGCACCAATCTTTTCCCTTGAACAGCTTTATATTGTTGCACACTCACACCCGCAGGAAGTTGTAGTAATGCCTGAATATTGTGTGTGTGTGTGTGTGTGTGTGTGTGTGTGTGTGTGTGTCGGTAACAGGTTCTTCATTTTCTTTTCTTTTTATAAGTCTTGAGGTACAGATTATTTGCCATTTTCACTGGTGTCTGAAGCCTCACTTGCTGACTTCTAGATCAAGCCAGTTTCATTCTGGACAATACATGAAATTACAGCGCAAGAAATTATGGTTTTAGCATGCAGTCTAGATCTTATGGTTTTAGTTGTATACCGCAAACCTCTATTTATTTAAGAAGATTTATAAACCTCTTCATCAAAGAGCTTTGTAAGCCTTGTACATAATAAAACATAGCTAAAAGCCCCCAAAAGGAATATACATAAAAATAATGATCATTAAAACACAGTGAAACTTTAAAAGCAAACATAGGTATTAAATTATAAGCAGGTATAGGTTTGCAGCCACAGTGTGTGACCCTTATCACATTTAAGACAACCCTCATTATGGTTGAAAGATGGACCATCCAGAGAATGACTTTCCCTTATTGGGTAGTTGGAGAAGGATGGGGCAGGAGATCATACTTGGTTCATTCAACTAGTGGAAGATGGGGTTACCGGAGAGAAATGGCATGCCACAATACACGTTTCAATGGCTATATATACATTTGACTTGTGAAATCCCAACCTGTGCAAACCAGTTCTAAATGTATAAGTGTTTGTTATTTATTTAAAATATCTATACCCCACCTTGTACAGTAAAATACTCAGAAGGCAATAAATGTGTTGGGTCCAGACTTAGGGAGCAATCCTGTTCACAAGAAGCTGCTGTAAAGCAAGCCAGTATAAGCTAAACTGGCTTAAAGTTACACCAGATCCAAACCCCTTTTAGCAGCAGGGCTGTTGCTGCTCTTCCTAAGCCTGGAAGAGGCTATGAGAGGGGACCCTTTGAAATAGCATTGGTAGCCTGATGCTGTCATAGGATGAAAGTGTATTCAGCTCAGAAGGCAACAAACTGTATGCCAAGTCAGCCCTTCCCTGCTACTAAATGGGGTTTCTGTTGTGCTACCAGGAGCTGCATGACTTGGAGGCAGCACTAGACGAATGATTCCACCCCCCATTTCTATCTCTCGGTGTTGGTTTACTACCTGTCAATCTAGACACACCCATCCCATATAACTTTAAATGTTCCAAATGAACTTCTTTAAAAAGCAAAGACTTCACCTTGCCAACAAAGGTCCATATGGTTAAAGCTATGGCTTTCCCAGTAGTGATGTATGGAAGTGAGAGCTGGACCATAAAGAAGGCTGAAGAATTGATGCTTTTGAATTATGGTGCTGGAGAAGACTCTTGAGAGTCCCATGGACTGCAAGAAGATCAAATCTGTCCATTCTGACGGAAATCAGCCCTGAGTGCTCACTGGAAGGACAGATCGTGAAGCTGAGGTTCCAATATTTTGGCCACCTCATGAGAAGAGAAGACTCCCTGGAAAAGACCCTGATGTTGGGAAAGATGGAGGGCACAAGGAGAAGGGGACGACAGAGGACGAGATGGTTGGCCGGTGTTCTCGAAGCTACAAACATGAGTCTGACCAAACTGTGGGAGGCAGTGGAAGACAGGAGTGCCTGGAGTGCTCTGGTCCATGGGGTCACGAAGAGTCGAACATGACTAAATGACTAAACAACAACAATTCTCAGCACCCTTAACAAACTAAAGTTCCCAGGGTTCTTTGAGGGGAGCCATGACTATGTTAAAGTGGTATCATAGTGATTTCAGTGCATGTGGGCAAGGAGCCATAGTGTTTTACAAAGACATATGTCCTATTTTTGATGACCCGGAGGACAAAAAATTATACATTGTTGCCCTTGTACACTGCCATAGACAGGTAGTCGGGGACATTCAGCTTGAGCAGGAGGGCACAAGGAGAAGGGGACGGCAGAGGACGAGATCATTGGACAGTGTTCTCGAAGCTACCAACATGAGTTTGACCAAACTGCGGGAGGCAGTGGAAGACAGGAGTGCCTGGAGTGCTCTGGTTCATGGGGTCACGAAGAGTCGGACACGACTAAACGACTAAACAACAACAACAACAACAACAACAACAGCATGAGCTTTTTCATTCTGTGTTTCTGTTCTCTGAATACTGAAAGGCTTTTAGTTATGAAGATATGCTTTTAATCTGTAAATACAATGTACCTTAAATATTCACGGTCCATTTTGTGTGTGTCTCCCTCATTGTTCAAGTTCTGGGAGTGGGAATGTAAACCATCTCTTCCATGCTAAACATCACACAAAACATCTGAATATTACTCATAAATTCATCTTATCAGTGTTCAAATAGTGCACAGATTTCTTTACCATAGTTATGGGTTTCACTAGCAACTAAGCGAAACATTACTTGTTGTGCATACTTATCTTGAAGCCCAAGTTAAAATTACATTTCTTCTGTTAAAAAGACTGAAGTGAATAGCATTATCCCAAAATTATGTTGATTGGCGTATGCCAATTTACTTGTCAATCATAAGCACCACTGGAGTACAAAGGGGGTATCATCCTTGCAAGTCTATTTTTAACATGCAGCAAAAGTTTGATTGATTATTACTTAGTCAAATGTTTCATTTTATTGTAGAAACAAACAAATATTTTCACTTCTAAGACAAGGAATTCAAATTGGACAGATGACTTGAAATGGCTTCAGAGTTAGCCAATATGGAAATGCAGCAAGTGTCTTTATTTGCCATTCTATATTCTTCACTATAGTCAATAAAAGAAATAAGGATTCTGTGCTTTGTGGACAGATCCTCATCTTTCTAAAGTCATTATATAATTAGTAATTTCTGGAATTAATTAATACAGTCATACCTCATGTTACGTCCGCTTCAGGGACGTTCTTTCAGGTTACGTCCCGCAGCGACCTGGAAGTACCGGAAAGGGTTACTTCCGGGTTTGGTCACTTGCGCATGTGCAGACGTGCAAAGTGACATAATGCGCATGCGCAGAAGCGGCAACTCGCAACTCGCACGTGCACAGACGTGCCGCTGCGGGTTGCGTTCTTTTCATGTTGTGAATGGACCTCTGGAATGGACCTTGTTCACAACCAGAGGTACTACTGTAGTGTATCTATGATGTTTTCTAGAAGAATTAAACTAGCACACATGATCAACACAACTGCGTTGGGGTAACATAAAATGGAATTATGCAGGCCCAAATCTAAAGGTCTCTCAGGTATGTTATCCATCCCCATCATTCCCTACATATAGAAATCACATGGAGAAAGGTATGGTGTAAAATGTTAATCCACAGATTAGGGATAGACAAATCTGTCAGTTTCGATTCTACAGATTTCTCATTTTTCAATCTTAAATTCAGTTCTTCATATTTCTGCAATGATTCCTGATTTTTTTAAAAAAAAATCCTCATGAAAATTTGCCAGTGTTTTAGTAAAAATGTCTCCTACACATTTTTTGCAAGCATTTTCCCCTAATATAGTGCATTCCTATTTTTTATAAGATTTATTTATTAGATATATATATATCACCATCAAAAGATCTCAGGGCTGTCCACAAGATAAAAATGCACGATAAAAGCACAAATAAATAGCTCAAACAGAAACAACAAAACACATTTTTGTGTTATGTTCAGTAATACATGCATTTTATGTGTACTTTAGTGAATGCATTCTTGCACACAGTATTTCACTGCAAAGATGCATTGCAAAATTCAAGAAGTGCCCATTTCAAAGGATAGCGGGCGCTTCAGTCCATATATTGTTTTGAAAAGTGTGAATTTGGTAGGTTTGCCTTTAAATGTTAACTGAATTGAATTTATCCCCCATCCCAACCACAGATACACTTCCATGGTCTCAGTACTTTGGGGGGGCCACAGCGATTTTTAAAATCATGGTGGTGTGGGTGCCCTTGGAATTCGTTGCAATCCCTCTACCAAGTGAGAGGATTATATCATAATGGCTAGTTTAATGTGTGAGTCAGTCCTAAGAGCTCTATCATTTCTTACATCTGGCCATGTGTGCTCCATTCCTGACTGTTTGGATTTAATATGATGAAAGACTTATGTATTTTGGCTGTTCTGGATTAAAGAATATGAAACTACATCTTCTGTAACCTGAAGTGAAGTCTAGCCAGTTCTATCTGAATCCACTTTCCAATACTCAAGAATACTACAATACTCCAATACTCAAGAAAGAGTTTCCACCTCCCTTCTGAAGAGCTGCGAGCATTCATCTTTTTGACTTGTTCTTCACTTCACCTAAACCATTTGGATCAAATATTGTCAAAACAACCTGATTAGCTGATAATTTTACCTCACCCCTTGGATGTCTTATAGTAATGGCCAGCCAGTCAAAATGCAAAATATTAAACAAGGTCACAGTAGTATCTCATCCCACTATAATTCACAGATTACAAAAGGCATTAAAATTCTGATACCCCATTCATAAGGAAAAGATTGTAATGAGAATAGAAAATGGCACAACATTAATTCATTTTGTGACAAAAAATATAATGAGAATGGGAAATAGTACAAACATAACTCATTCTTGCTACAGCTATAAGATTGTAATGTCATGGTTCATATCACATACTCAGAAAGAAAGGTAGGGCCTCAGAAGTATTGCAGTGCAAGTCAGTGTTGAATTTAGATGTCATTATTATACCTTCAGTATTATAAATGCTATTTTAGCTGTTATATTAAAATTCCTAATTTTCTGTTTCAACATGTTTGCAATTTTCAAAAAACAGTTTTATTGCATGTCTGTCGATTGTTTTAAAACTATTCATTTTGATCATGTGGTTATCCCTTAAACAGAGTGCAGCAATTTTAGACTTATTTACAATTTCTTGTTTGGAACCAGAAGCATTGAGTGATGGCTGACATACATGGTAGGATGTGTGCATTGGATTCAGATGGATCATGAGTTGAAATGGAATTGCTCAGAGGTATTTTGGACTTGCCAGAGGTGAAGCAGGATCTCTATGAGGTCAAAGTAGGAACCTGTGAAGTGATCTGAGGCGATCCAGGCGATCTGAGACCTTGGCGATCCAGATATCATGAATGAATGAATGAATGAATGCTGTAGGCTTGACAGGTCTAGCTTGCATTCAGAGGCCTTATTTTATAAGCACTCTCCAATCCTGGAACTTTATTGGAAGAATCTCCTTTGCAACTTAGGCTTCTAAGCTAAACCTCAAGATGGCAGGAAGGGAAACAGGAAGTGTGTGGAGAAACAGCTTCATTTGTGACCAGCAAGTCAAACCTGTTACCAAAGGGAACAATTTTACCCAGAAAGTGAAACCTTAGTTCTTCCCACCCGAAAATCAACTTCAAAGGTGCCTAGCATCAAAGCCCCTGGACCTATCTCTCTGCAGTCTGACAGATTTCTCATTCAGAGTTGCCCTTCTCATGTCTGCAGTTTCCCCACAGAACATTCAGGGAGATCAAGTGGTTCTTATACAGAAACTGTAACGACTGCCCTTGTGGGAGAACTACTACAACTATTGTTCTGAAATGTGGGAGTATTCTTACTTTTGGAAGGGGCTATCTTGCCTGCAAATTTCACTTAAAATGAAAAAAAAGAGTTAAAGATATTTTATTTTACTTTTAAAATAAATAAATCCAGAATTTTTCACTGAAAATTGTCAAGTCAGCATAGCATCAAACTGTCAAATTATCACACACACACACACACACACACACACACACACACACACACACACACATTTTGGGGGGAAGATAAATATTCCCTGCAGCTCTGGGGTGTTGTCAGTTCTTAAAATGCCTCAACAATGTGGTAAACAAAAGGTTTTATGCACACACATTCTTGCTGAAGCCTGAGGTCCCAGGAACAACCTTTCTCCCATGAAAGCCAGCGATCAAAACAAGCATGCCTTCCTCAACACACACAGTATTTCTGAAAATGGTTCAATAATTTGTATGGAACAGATCTGTGGACCACATACTGAAACCCCCCAAAGAGTTTGGCATGGCCCCAGGCCTTATGTTTGGCATTGCTGATTTAGAAAGAGAGCTCCGGAGTTTGCGCTCTCCGACGCTGTCATTCTGAGGGATGATTCAAACTTCTACCAGTCATTCCACATGGAGTGCCCAGGCATGCAGCCATGTGGAGAAGGTAACACCTGACTGGGCACATTCGTGGTGCAGCTGCTGCTTCCCAGCTGCTCGAGCCTCCCCAGGTGTAACAAAGACAAAACAAGTTTCCCACAGGTAGGGATTCAGGGAAGTTAAATATTTCATTTTGTTCTATTTTAACATAGCATTTGATGAATAGGAAATCGAGATAGGTGTACCTCCTGACTCAGCCATGGCACCGCATGGCACCGCATGGCAGGAAACTCAAACTTGCGCAGGTGTGTGCTTATAACTGTCTACTTGCGCTCTCAGCCCTTGCCAGTCTTGGCTTGTTTGTGCAAGTTGAGGGGGTGACCAGGTACCCCCGCATCTCTGAGGGGGAGCCCCCACCACTGTGAAAGATAAAACCCTCCTTTTTAAAAAAATATTTATGATTTTCAGGTTTATAAATTTCAGTCATTTTACATTCATTTTCACATTTCAAAACTTGACTTCCTTTCCCCTCTTTTTGCAGTTCATTAAATTTATTTTTAATATTTTCTGCATATCCAGATAAACTTAATTCATTTATTCATCTACTTTAAATATATACTCTTATGAAAATGCAGGTTGTTACAATAATCCTGGCAATGCTCTTATCTGTTTACAATTTGTCTGTAAATATTCAATAAACCATTTCCATTCTTTTGTAAAAAAAAAAAAGTTATCTTGATTTTTTTATTTTTCCAGCAAGTTTCGCCATTTCTGCATATTCCATAAGTTTTTGCATTCATTATTCTTTTGCTGGGATTTCTTCTTCTTTCCGTTTCTGGGCAAGTAACATTCTTGCCGCTGTAGTAGTGTACATGAATAAGTTTCTGTACAGTTTGGGTAGTTCTGTCCCTATAATTCCCAAAGATTTGGAAAGATAACACCCTTCTTGGGTCCTGAGATATTGAACAACTGCCACTTGGTGGTTCAATTGCAGACACACATGGAGAAAACTAGTTGCGTGTGTAGGTCCCCAGGCCACCCCTCAAATAACTTCACACATAACAAGTAATTTAGTTTTGGTTTTTGGGCACTATTTTGGCCACAACTTTATTAAAATACAAAATCAGTGAGTGGTTGTTTAGACATTGGTTATGACTATCTGTCCCCCCGCCTGGGACAGAACTGACATCCCGAGGTCCGATCGGTAGCCAGTAGAAGGGAAAGTCAAACTTGGGGGTCATTTGAGCTAAGCGTCGGACCCATGCCGCTCACCCCAGCAGCTCCCCGAAAGCTTGCCGGCCCTGGTCCCATGACAGGGATTCCCATGACAGGGATTGGGCGGCCCTGGTCCCATGACAGGGATTGGACGAAACCATGGCAAGCCCCAAGATTCCTTTAACGGAATTCCCTTCAGCGCAACGGGAGGGGCAGGCACGGCCTATCCTGACCCCTCCACCACCAGCATATTATAACCAATGCCTAACCGCAACCTTACAAGTTGTGACGAATTGCTGAGTAGTAGGCAAAAACCAAATGGCACAGCCAATCAGCCAAATGGCAAAATTCCTACTAGGCCCCTGCGCCAAGGCAGACGACCCCATGACAGGCAAAGCAAGGTCAACCGGAAAGAGGGCGGGCGGGCAGGTGATCCGATGCACTCTGCAAAGAGAAACCAGAGTGCACCAATATTTAAAGACTATGGTCCCACCCACCCAATTTGCAACATACAATTTGCCCCAGCAACCCGGTTATCCAATCACAATGCCAGGCAACAACTATTAACCTGCCTGGCAAGAAGTGGCCTGGCCCGGTGGCCCACACCGCAACACGTGCTCTCATTTATTGGAGAACACGCTTTGCGTGACCAGGCGGCGACAGCTCTAGCCCCCAGGGATCATAAGGAAGGAATAAAGACCCTGAGCACATTATATGGAATTAAAATTAGGCCACAACTTTATTAAACTTCTGAATATAGGAAGACCTTGGCTTAGGCCTTGGGTGTGTATCCCTCCCAGCCCTCCAGCCGGGGGGAACTGGGGCTCATCAGGGTAAATGGGATATGGGGGTGCTCTGTGAGACATAAGTGTAGCAGGCAGCCCAGCCCATATCCCCGCACGCAGGGCAGTTCACTGACGACCTTTCAGTGTATGACCAGGGACACCCATTATATATCTTGTTTAAGAGGGGGACCCTGGAATCGCCACTGCAGGAGGGTGAGTCACCACCCCACCCCCACTATAGGGTAGAAAAGGCTAAAGGATTCCACCCAAGGCCATAACTGCCAAAGTTGTGACAAATTGCTACGGGGAAGACAAAACCTGCCAATGCAGGAAAATATCTTCCTAGTCCTTCAATAGCAACCAGTCAAAGACTGTAGCAGCGCCAGCTAAACAGGAATAAAAAGTTAACCTGCAAACAAGAAACATTAAACAAAGGGAGGGGAGGGAGGGTGAAGAGGGTGAATCTCCAGAGTCGACAAGAAACTTGATTACTGAGGCTGGGCGTGAACCTCCAAAAATTAACACTGAGAGGCAAGCCAGCCCCTGTTTGCCAGTAAGTTCCCTGGGAACTGTAGCACCACGT
This sequence comes from Podarcis erhardii, assembly GCF_964252035.2. Taxonomy (NCBI): domain Eukaryota; kingdom Metazoa; phylum Chordata; class Lepidosauria; order Squamata; family Lacertidae; genus Podarcis; species Podarcis erhardii. The sequence goes on along the minus strand of NC_138508.1, from coordinate 99,116,164 downwards.
GCAATCCCGCAAAGGGCACCCACAATGTAAAGTGTGGGTGCTCATTATCTGGGTTCATTGTCTCCATCAACTTAACTCCGGTGCTCCCGCATGAGTCATGTGACCTGCATGAGATCATGGAGCCCAAGAGACACAGTTTTTTTCTAGGGCCATGCTTGCATGCCACCACAAAACATGTGTGGCCCCAGACTGTTGCCCCAGAAAAGCCACCTTTTATGGGGTGAAATCTTGGCATGAAATTGTGCGAGATCACGGCACCCAGAATGGCCGCCATGATCTCCTGCGAGAAAACAGAATGTCCAGTTTTTTCGTAGACACTTGCGGAATATTCAATCTGGATTCAGGCCTGGTTTTAGCAGGGAATCAGACTTGGCCATCCTGACTGATGGCCTTCTCCCAGAGAACAGGGGAAGTGTGGTAGATCTTTTAGTGGCTTTTGACTACAATATTCTCCAGGACCATCTCTGAGTTGGAGGTAGGAGGCATAGTTTGTGGCAGTTTTGCTCCTACCTGCAGGTTTGGTCTCAGAGAACAGCATTAGGAACTATGCATTGACACCGCAGCAACTCAGTTGTGGGGTGCCTCAGGGCACTGTTTTGCCCCCTGTGCTTTTTGAAATCTATATGAAGCTGTTGGGGACAGTCATCAGGAGATGTGGGGTGCAGAGTCATCGGTGTGCAAGTGACACACAGCTCTATTTATCTGCTACATATGAGTCAGGAAAGGCCTCCAAAGCTGAACCAATGTGTGGAGATGCAGGGATGGGCTAGATAAGGGCCAAGAAATAAGCTGAATCCTGCTAACTCAGAGGCATTGTAGGTGAGTCCTAGTCCTGAGAACTGTGAGGTTTTTAAGCAGAGGTTGGATGGCTACCTGTCATGTATGTTTAGATGAGATTCCTGCATGGCAGGGGGTTGGACTAGATGACTCTAAGAGTCCCTTCGAATCCTGCTATTCTATGAGGATCTGTGCTCAGGCCGCTGTTCGCAAATCCCTTTCCTAAATTGCTGAAAGGGTATACACTTGAGAGAAATGGAAACATTTGTAATATCAACCCTCTGTATATTCTTAACACTAGTTAAAATTAATCCCCTAAGAAGGGTCATGCATAACCCCCACCCATCAGCCAAGAAGGTGACAGTAAATATGTAACCAACAAAAAATGATCCTTTAAAAATAGAAACAGATACTACCTCCTGACCTTAGCTAGATATATATTGACTAAAAAAGTGGATCCCTGCACAGAAAAGCTTAATGCTGTTTTTTTTCTTTATCTAATGATTAATCCATACATATTTCACTGAAAAGCTAGACTCAGAAAAAAGCTTGATAAAATTGCCTTGCATTGATTACATGACTGCTGCTCAGTTGTCCTGAAATCCTCCTTCTGACTGGTATAACATATATTTTAGATATGTCAGCAAGGCCAGCTCTAATAGCAAAGCAAGAATTTTTTTTAAAAAAAAGAAGGTTCCACGCGCTTTGTGCAATCTACACGTCCATATTTATGTCACATAAAAATGTTTCAGAAGGTGAGGGGATATTTTTTTAAAAAAAGGCTTTTCACTTAGTGCAACAACCACTTGCACAAATGACTCCGGACATCCTCCCTCTTTTAGGCAAGCAACAAAGGGGAACTATAGGCTCAATGTGCTTTGTTTTAGGCTAGTAACCCTTTGTGGACTTATTTTCAAGGTTGATTTAGGGTTCACCTCCAGAATCCAGTGCATTGTTAATCCATTATTTCTCTGATGAAAATAGGGACTTCCCATTCCATAATGACAATTTTACTCTTTATACCCTACACATCTTACTGGGTTGCCTCAGCCACTCTGGGTAGCTTCCAACATATATAAAAACATAACAAAACATTAAAGATTAAAAAAAACTTTCCCTGTACAGGATTGTCTTCAGATGGCACAGGGGTTGGATAACTCCATACCCTCCAACATTTCTCCAATGGAAATAGGGACATACAGAAAAGTGGGACATTCCAGGATCAAATCAGAAACCAGGATGGCTTCTCAAAATCAGGGATGTCCCTGGAAAATAGGGATACTTGGAGGGTCTATGGGAGAGGGAGGCCAGTGTACTTTGTGTACTGGGTGAAAAAACATCTGATTGCTCAAGGGAATGTTATGACTGCACTATGTTCATAAATGTATCCATCCATATGTAACAGAAGCAATTGTGCATCTGTTACATATATTTATGTATCTTTGCTTGCTCTTTTAGAGATCTTTAAGATTTATGATTGTGGAGTCCTTTTGCTTAAACACCATTAAAGGAGGAAGATGTAACATGGGTACAATAGGGGATGAGGTGAGACGAGTCTTAAAGTAGGGAATGCTGAAACTGCTGTAGAGTGTTAGTTAATTAGAAACATTTGTCAAGGTTGGGGGGAAATCTCTCTCTCCGTAAACTCATTTGTTTGGGAAATAGTGTTCATGTACTGTTTATAATGGGGTTGACTTTCCAGAAGGAGCAAACAAGGTCAATAGGTAGTGCCAATACTGAGCCCTTTTATTTGGCTCAGACTTTTTGACTCTGAACATCTGCTTGACTCAGCCTCACTTTCATATTTGTTTCTAGCATGGTCAGTCATTCAGACTATTACCAAGAGGCCTGGGAATGCGTCACATGTGATTGGAGGCCTCAAGAAGCCTTCAGAGGTCAGAGCTCTGGCAATCTGGGGTGGGTGACTTTGCTGTCTATCCAAGTCCTGTTTCCCAAGTTGCTCCTGGTATTTTGAATGCCTCTCTGCTCGTTTCTGGAATCCTGTGGGTCTGAATCACCCCACTGTAATGTGTAACAAACTCCCAGAACATATAGCTAAAGAAGAACATATGCAAAGTATTCACATTCACACGCATATCCAAGAATGGGCTTCGTTTTTCTCAGTTGAAGATGACAGCTTCTTTCTTAAACATTCAAACAAACGGTGTCTTTCTCTCTTTCGTTGATTCTCCTAAGCCTTTGACAGCAAACGAGTTATTGGCAGATGCCAAAATCCTATTAATGTGGGGCCACAAGCTGGTTGGCATAAGAGGGGCCTTTGATGTCATAGCACAGCCACAAATGGCTTCAGGTCAGCTCTGGGGGTCTGGCAACCCAAGCAGTTATATAGCTGGCAACTCCCATGATGGCCTTTGGAAAGATGTGGTGCCACAAGAAGGCTCCTAGCCCAGCTTGGATCACATTTAGGTGGCTGTTGTATGAACCAGTGCCTACGTGTGTGTGTGTGTGTGTGTGTGTGTGTGTGTTCAGGATGAGACTGCTGCTTTTTGAGCTAAATTTTGAGCTAGTATGACAGTACGCGGGTGGCTCTGTGGGTTGGCGGTTCGAATCCCCGCGACGGGGTGAGCTCCCGTTGCTCGGTCCCTGCTCCTGCCAACCTAGCAGTTCGAAAGCACGTTAAAGTACAAGTAGATAAATAGGTACCGCTCTGGCGGGAAGGTAAACGGCATTTCCGTGCACTGCTCTGGTTTGGCAGAAACAGTTTAGTCATGCTGGCCACATGACCCAGAAGCTGTACACCGGCTTCCTCGGCCAATAAAGCGAGATGAGCGCCGCAACCCCAGAATCGGCCACGACTGGACCTAATGGTCAGGGGTCCCTTTACCTTTACCTTTATGACAGTACAGCTTGCAGGAAATGCATGAAATCTCTCCACATGGAGGCACCAGCCTTTCCTTGCATCTTCACACAGTCCCCAAGGCCATCATGTTTGTGCTTGTTCACTGCATGAATTGGCTTATGCTATAAAAACCTGAAATCTAGGCAATCATGTGGTACTGATTAGGAAACAGGGGGTGCTTAACCCATACATTGTCTATTTGTAGCAGTGCCCTCGGCTTTGCTGCAAACATCTTAGCTCCCAAATGAGCCTGAGAGTTTGCAGTTTTCCCACGAATATTGCCCCCACTAGAGACAAAAGCTTTCATCGGGATTCAGTGACAAAAACCTGTTATTTAATGCTAGTGGACGCAGAACACCAAAGTGGAATGCATTTGAATGGATATCTGCAGAGTGAAAGGGCAACTGAGCACTTTTGAGCATGTGCAGAGTGGCTCTCCTTTACCACTGAGCAATTATATCCGTACACACACTCTTGCATTTAGCGGTTCATGTGAATTACTTTTGGGTAATGTGGGCTCATTTAAAAGTCATTGCAGGGATGCCCTTAGCCTGTTCTGCATCAGTTCCCCTTATCAGTCATATCTAATCTCGCTATCATGGGAGCCACTGACTTCGGCAATATTTGCAGACACAGAAACACTCTGGAATTAGAATCTGTACATCATGCCCCTCTTGTAGGCTCCCTTGTCCTCGAAGGAGGGATTCAAATGTCGATCTATTTTTCTTTTTTTTTTAAAAAAAACAACCTTTGATTTTATGGAGGACCATCATAAAAATGGGTAACCAATCCAATTGTAAATTGCTTGATGAATCTTCTTTGAAAAGCTGCCAATAATGCTAATCATCAAATGGTTGAATCCAGCTCTGGAGAAATGCATTTGTGAGGAACGGCAGTGTCTGTGACTTTGACAAAGGAATTGCTGACTTGCATCACTGTTTGTCTTTTGATGTGAAAGAGCAAATCGATTTATAGAGCTTTTGCTTGCAGATGTAGGATATGATTAGTATGTAGAAAGACCTTTCCACAGTGTCATTTGTTTATTTAGCTGTCTCTGCACTTAGCCCTGAATGTGTATACTTAATTAACACGCACAAAGCGAACAGAAATAAAAACCCAGATCTACGACCAAAGAATTCTCTGTGCACTGTGTTATTTGTCACCCCTCCATACCCAAATAAACTATTTCAAAGCCTGCATGTAAAAAGATGGGCTCATGTAACTTTCACAGAATTAAAGGTGTCAATTGGTTCCATTCAAATGACCCAAGGTGGGGGAGAATCAAAAGAACATGTCTCATATATATGTGAACACGTTCTGAACGGGGTTCAGCTAAACTTCTGAGACCGGAACTGAGAACTCTTACTGTAAAAAGCATCTTATATTATAGGCTGCCTTTGGGGGGCGGTGCAAATCCCATTCAAGACAGCTTCTGCTGCATAAATACACAATACAAAAAAACTTACAAATAGCAGCAGTATTAGCTATCATTTAAAAACATAGGCCAGTTAAAACAAATAAAGCCTTGTAAAAGTCCCATTAAAATAGAGAGCTATTTTGGGATGTCTTTCTTGGGCAATTGCTTTTGAAATTCAAAACTGGATTAATTTTCCAATCATTTTCTTAACAAAGAAAACATTACTTCAAGACTTTATCTTTCTTGCCGGTAGACAAAAAAACCCCACCTGTTCTCTCTGTTTGCACACTGAGACATGTGCTTGCCAGACCTTTTATAAATTTATTCCCTCCACATTGTATTTGGCAAAGAGACTCCCCCTCCTTTATTATTGTTGTAGGGTGCAATCTCCTTTTCATTCTTATGCCATTCAGATGAAGCATTTCCATGCTTTCTGTCCCTCCCTCTACCCCTAACTACCAGTTGTCTTTAAATTTTCATTTAAAACAGTTGTTGAGCCTTTATAAAAATGTCCCTCAGATGTTTTCCTGAGGTCAATGTACTTTGTAAAACATCCTATGAGACCTGAATCATTCTGTTATTCAAGGCCTTACTGGTCTCTCGCTTGGAAATTTTAGCTGAGAAAGAGCTTAGAGAGAAAAGCAAAGACGCCCGAGACCTTCATGTCAATAATGAATGATCAATAGAGGTCGCGTGCTAGAAAATTGACATTCAGTCAGCAATTCTGCATGTATTCGTGTACTTTTTACAAGTTTCTCTGGAGATGGGGTGTTCAAAATCAAAAAGTTACCTAAATACAAAGTAAAGATAACCAGGTAATGGCCTGAGATATCTGGCATCAATAAGCTTCTAATTCTTACTATTTTTATGCACCCTCTGTAAACAAACAATTCAACCATTTGACTTCTAACTAAACATGAGGAAAAGTGGGTTTCTTGGGGCAAATAAAAAGAGAGGAAAATAAAATAGAGAGAGCAAGAATTTCAGGGTAGCAGTTACAAGTCCTATCATCCTTGTACATTGGCCATTCTAAATGGGGCGGACAATAGTTTGAGTCCAACAACATCAAGAAGCTGTTAGGATGGGAGAGTCTGCTATAGGGTATGAAAAGTAGTGTTCACCGGGGCTATTAATGCTCAGTCAGGAAGCGGTGGACTGGTCTGGATTTAATCCCTTTCTGCCCCTTTCCCTCTGCCCTCTTTGTGTAACACCCTGTGTCCCACCCTTTTTGTAGTGTGGGCTTGTGCTACTTGTCTTTTTTGAAGGATTGGGTATTAGGGTGGGGGCGGTTTGAGCCATCTTTTGTACATGGGACTCCTTCGGACTGCGGGCTACTCTTCTTGATTTGTCCGGTTGGGTCTACTTGATAGGCTGTAGAGGCTGGTGAAGAAAATTAAGACAATTGTGAAAATGAGGCATTTTTGGATTGGGGGTACCTGGGAGATATTTGCCCAAAGATATTCACTCTGGGGTGGGTGGGTACTGCTGAGTGCCCTCAGGGATGGGTATTCATGCCTGGGTAAAACACTGTCTGGGGCCCGGGAGAGAGCTCTTGCCCGGGCTGGCTCAACGCCTTTTGGTGCCTGAGGCAAGACATCTTAGCCCACACCTTTAGATGCTAGACAAAAACATTCGCCTTCTCTCAGGCCTTTAGATAATTCAACAATCTATGACCTTTTAAATGTGTTTATTAGAAGGATGGTTATTGGGGTGTTTTGTTATGTATGCTGCGTTCTCATTTTGTATTTTTATGTTGTAAAACCCCCCCCGCCATGATCTTTTAATGAAGAGTGGTAAGCAACAACAACAACAACAACAACAACTGGAATTGCACAAGGGAGAAGCCATGAATATGGCTAGTATTTTTGATGCCTGCCAGTCTTATAATCATAATGTGCTTCTTTTTCAGGTTGAAAAGTGAAGAGAATTCTCTCCATTGCAAGTAAGGCAAACGGTCTCACGTGTTATACTTGCTGTTTGTTCTTCTTCTACATCATCCGAACAATCCAAGTAAAATACATTCCTGTTAGGTCCCATCTGAAAGCAATGGAATGGGACCCAGCTGGAGTGTGCCTTATTAATAGTCTGACGGTAAGATTCCGTGTCTAATAATGACATTTTATTCATTTTTAAAAATATGTAAAACACCTTTTTCCTTTTTACAAGCTCACAAACTATGTTCAAAGCATTAAAAACACACAAACAAACCAAATCATAGCCATAATAATAAAAAAAAAGAATAAAACTCATTTAAAAAACAACAGCAGTTGTTGTTGTTGTTGTTATTACAATAAATAAATTATATACCACTTACTGCCAAAACGGGCTTCTTAAGAGGTTCACAGAGTATTAAAATCACTTACACTTATAATGTTAAACAACTTCAAAAGCCTGACAGAGCCACCAAGGTCCCCCCCCCCCATTACGGATTTCAATGTTTACTTGTTTAAATAGAAACCTATTGATGAAGGGGGGGGTGTTAGCACTTCCAGTTTTTCAATTTCTTTCTGTTTCTAATGATGCACTGGCAGTTTTGGGAATTAACCTGCCTCCATTACATGTGAGTAGCTATATATATAAAAAAATCAAACCATTTTCGGGGGGGGGGGGATATCTTCAGTTTAAAGACATTAGAGCATCCTTTCTCCATCTTGGGTCCCCAGATGTTATTGGATTACAACTCCCACCACCCCTGACTAGCTGGGGATAATGGGAGTTGTAGTTCAACAAACCAGGGGACACAAGGTTGAAAGAGGCTGAAACCTGACAATTTACAATTACAGCAAAAAGATTCCCAAGAAATCTCCATTGACTTAAATACATATACAACATGTTTAGCCTGTCATTCTCTCAAACTAGAAAACTCAAATGTTTGGAAGGAAACATTTGAGCCTTCCAAAAATACACAAGTGCCCTAGGTATGCAAAAGTTCGTTAGTTTGTGAACCAGAACACAATTACATTTTGGGAAAAACAACTGCCTGAGAGGAAACTGTGAGATTATAGAATGTTGATGGTGGTTGAGCCAAGAAAAAGGAAGAGAAGATTATTAAACCCAAAGGACAGTCAGACTGCTTGAGTGTCCCAATCAAATCTATGGCTGAGACACAGAATATGCCTGTGCAGTGGTACCTCAGGTTAAGTACTTAATTCATTCCGGAGGTCCGTTCTTATCCTGAAACTGTTCTTAACCCTGAAGCACCACTTTAGCTAATGGGGCCTCCTGCTGTTGCCGTGCCACCAGAGCCCAATTTCTGTTCTTATCCTGAAGCAAAGTTCTTAGTTCTTAACCTGAAGCACTATTTCTGGGTTAGCGGAGTCTGTAACCTGAATCGTATGTAACCTGAAGCGTATGTAACCCAAGGTAACACTGTATCACAGAATTAAAAAATACTAAGGATTACAGCTAGCAGCCCTCTAGCACGGGGGAGATAGGGGACTTTGTGACCTGGTGGGCCACTTCCTGGTATCCCCATCCCGCCTTATGGGCCAACTTTGAGAAGTGGGCAACGTCACTCATACTTCTGTCATTTGTATCCCACTTCTTCTTCAGAAATTTTAACTGGGAGCCTGAGACATTGGATTAGAGATGAAAGTGATTTACTCCTCAAAATTCCCCTATGCAAATGTTCACGATAATTATTCTCAAAAATTTAATATTTGTGTTTGACTTCCGTTATTTTCTTCCCAGCACTGGCTATCTGACAATTGATATATTGTAGTATTGGGTAGCTGCCATGCAATATTATTTGACATTCGAGATTTGTGCTCCGAGCCCCCAAACCCATCCCCCATGGAAATAAAGGCACAGTGGAGACAGAATTTAGTTTAAATATTAATGGGCAAATTTTGGCCACAGCTTTACACAAGTGTGACTGGTATTGACTTAGGCATTGGTATCAAAACTATAACTGGCACCTGCCCCACCCTGTGGAAAGCCTGGAAGGGTAAACAAACAGCAGGGGGAGCGCTATCAATGTATATTGACTGGTGTTCACCCTTGGGGTTGCCAGGGGTCCTGGCATGGCCCTAGCCCCTCTCTGGGCTTCGGACGAGATCCAGACCCCCAGATTCCTTTAACGTAATACCCTATTCATTGGAGGGGCAGGTGATGGCCGCACCTCCCCTCCCCACATTCCCCTAAACCAGTGCCTAACTGCCAAACCTTACAAAGTTGTGACGATTGCTAAGAGGTAGGCAAAAACTAAGTGGCCACAGCCAATCTGCCACATTGGAAAAAATTCCTACCTGGCCCCTGTTCCAAAACAGGCGACCAACCAAAGTCCAAAGCAAGGCCAAACACGACCTAATAAACGGGTCGGTGGGCAGGTGTTCAGCAGCGCAAAGCAAAAGGAGGTCCCTACGTCGCTCTGCCAAATAAATACTCCCAACCTCCAACCTTGCCAACGCTGCTGATTGGCTAAAGGTCACTGGCATAACTGTGGCACCACTGGCTGGACCGGGGCAAGCCCCGCCCACAAACCAGTTGGGAAAGAGTTCCAGGACCGAGCACAACATGGACCCTCTGATAGGAGGATCCAACTTCTGATAGCTGATGTCCAATATTTTATAACTGAGTGCATACTTGGCTAAAATAAATTGAAAGCGTAAACAAGAACAAAAACAAGGGGGAGAGAGGTCAAGAAAACAGTAAAGAAAAAGAAGTTTATGACTGGGTGTTATCCTGAAATTTACTGTTCCAGTGCCTAAATATAAAATCCATCATTTCAGAGATTTGTTTGCCTGTTGCTCATAGTTATACAGTGGTACCTTGGGTTACAGACGCTTCAGGTTACATACGCTTCAGGTTACACACTCCGCTAACCGAGAAATAGTGCTTCAGGTTAAGAACTTTGCTGCAGGATAAGAACAGAAATTGGGTTCCGGCGGCGCGGCGGCAGCAGGAGGCCCCATTAGCTAAAGTGGTGCTTCAGGTTAAGAACAGTTCCAGGTTAAGAACGGACCTCCAGAATGAATTAAGTACTTAACCCGAGGTACCACTGTATTCCATATTTTCCAGTACCATTAAAAAATCATCTGAGCTGCAGTTTTGGGCCCCAGGTTTGAAAATGCATGGAAATCTCAATGAGTACGGAAGACTTCTCTACTACGGATAAGCATCCCAGAGAACATGGAGACTGGTGGGGACTGAAAGATAGAAGTATAGCTAGAGTACTCATGCACACACTTCCTTCTTGTGTATTTCTTTAACCCGTTATGGACCCTAGAATAGTGCCAGAGTGTTGCGAAGGACTGATAGGTCCTACAATGAGCTACAATGAGCTTAAGGGAATGTTTAAGATATCATTTAAAAAACAACAACAACCCAGAGGCTTTCCTTTTGGGAATAGTAGGCCATGACATTCCCAAAAATATGAGGGAATTATTTTTGTATGCTGCTGTGGTCGTGAAAATATTGATAGCTATGAACTGGAAGAGTGATAAAGTACTGACAAAATTAGATTGGCAAAATAAATTGTTGGAAGTATGCAGAATTGGCTAAATTAACAGAAAAATTGAGAGACTGCACGGAACAAACTTTTATTAAAAAAATGGAGTGTGTATAAAAATTGTCTTAAGGATTATTGTAACAGTATGAAGTCTGTGGCAGCTCTAGAATAGCTCCTGTGATACATTGGAGGAGTACCAGAAAAGAGAGTATATATGAATATAATGAATAATAAGACTGAAATAAATTGTGCGATGGGTTAAATAACGTTTATAAACATGAGGGGTTGGCAGGAAAATGGATCTGTGAGAAGAATACGATGTAATGTAATAAGTACAATTTTTTCTTTATTATGTATAATTCTGTTACATGTTGTTTTCTTTATTTTTGTACATAATTTCAATAAAGCATTTTAAAAGCAAAAAAAAAAAAAGTCTGGGAAGGGTTACTGACACATACTTATATCTTTCTCATTAAGATCACTTGGACTTCAGAGTGCTAAACTCATCATGAATTGCATGCAGTGTATTTTAAGATGCTTCCAACAGACTGTGTTGCTGAATAAAGCACCGTAAGAAGAATCCATGTTCTGGGTTGACCGTTTGTTGGGAACTGTCATACAGGTGACCCTTCTGATGAGTCTGAAACACAGTTTGGACAAGGGAGAACAGGCTTGCCCAAACTGCCCTGCTTTCCCGCAGCTGGGATCAGTCAAACCGAAAGCAAACATTCCCTGACTGCCTGCATTTGCCAGTTGGACCTTGCAAATGTATTCTAATGCGTATGTTCAGAGGGAATGTCAAAGTGAAGCATTATAATGTGTATGTTCAGAGGGGATGTCAAATAATTATTAATGGAGTCGTTGATTTCATTCTTTCTGTGAAGCTCTTTTTTTGCAGTCCATGTGAAAATACTTGTTTTTCTTGAAAGACCATAATTGAAACAGAAAAAACAATCAACAATTGCTAACCAGAACTTCCTGGGTTGAGGGAGAAAGAGAGTCAGAAGTGACAAGTTAGAAACTGGTGAAACACGATCAGTTACAAACATGCTGTTTCATCCTCTTTTAGAAGCATCAGCCTAAAGGTATAGTAAAGGTAGAGGGATTTTTTTTATTGACAGTATTGCTGGTGATAAGACATCTGGCCAAATCGGGCCACACCACACCCTCATTTTGATAATTTATTCAGAGTCATAGTGAGTTGGGAACATCTTGTATGCCTCTCCCAGAGCTTAGTATTTAGGGTTGCATTAAACTAAGTACTTCTTAGAACAGACCCATCAAAATTAATGAACCTATGCTAATCGTGTCCATTAAGTTCAATAGGTTTACTTTGAGTATGACTAACATTGGATACAATCCATACTGTTCCATTTAGCGATTCATGTCTAATAGCGGATAGAGCCGGAATCTGAGGGCTCTTTCTCTTTTTAAAGGGCACAGAAATCCAGGGCTGCCCCTGACAGCTGCTTCATGTGCCCAAACGCTAGAAGAGACACAACAGTAGCAACATAACAATTCAGGGTTGACAATAAATTTAAAGGATCTGTTATAAAAGGAGAACGCTGACCTCCCTCTTAGCCTATATTACAGTTGGTTTCTTCTTCTAAGGGCATATAATTGCATTTTAAGATGTCTCTCCAAACGTTTTTGTGTACGTGTGATGATCCCATTTTAATAAAGCATTGAGAAACAAAACAAAACAAAATCTGAATAAAATATTTTTCCTGAAAGGCTCAGTCAAAGGCTAGCTACATGGAAGGGTGAAGAAACAAAACACAAGCTTTTTACAGTCCCTTCTTTTCAACAATGCAACTGCACTTTCAAATGTGCTTTGTTGTTTTCTTTTAATTCACTAAAATTAATCTTATAGATGTAGATGCCAGATTTGCATTAATTAAAACTCCACTGTAGAAGCCAGGCTTAATTGCAATCAAATTTGCTTAATTATGCATGGCGAGAGATTCCCAAATGAGAAAGGTTTTAGTAAGGATTTTTGTTTTTTATACTGACAAAATAAATTGAAATTGTCATTTTTTTGTGTTTTATGTAACACTTGTAAATAATTTGTGGAGCACCTTAAGTCTTCTATGTAAAGCAATGTTATTGCTTAAGTAATTATAACAATCTGCATTTTTCATTGTTAATTGTCGGTGTCAGCCTCATTAATTTTAATTTACAGCCTGTAATGAAATTAAGAAAATTTTATGCTGATCTGCTGAAACTTGTATCATAGTAAGTTACTTAAGGAAACTAAAGTTTTTTGAAAGAGTGGAATTATATTTTGTGCATTGCTGCCAGCAGCACCTAAGTCTTACCTTTTCTCGACAAAAGAGGAATGTGCAAAAAACTATTTCCTACATATTGTTTGGATGTAATCGTGCCAGCTTATAGCTACATATAATAGCAGCAAAAAAAGAAAAGGGATTCTGTGGCTTTTTCAGATTTTTGGCGGCCTGTACAGAGTTGCCTAAAGGCGTGGCTGGGGCCACCAACAAGCTTATGGTGTGGAGGTGCTATAATGCAGTGCTTCCATGTGGAGCCTTCAGATGTGGCCTCACCAAGGCTGGTGTGACTGTGGTGGCTTCAAGAAGGACCACTACGGTTACACAAACCATAGAGATTGCATAGTTCTTGGGCAAAGTCACATGAGTCCTGCTTGGCTTGTGGGCCTACTGGGGGTTCAGACACTAAAGCAATCACATGACAGTCACATGATGGGAGCTGCCAGGGGTCTGTCTGAAGCAGGCAAACGTAGTTTGTCCACTGCTTCCCCATTGGCTGACTACTGCAGGAAACAAGATGTCCGACTAAATAACTTCCGTTCTCACGCAGCAGGGCTATTACTTATGTTCAGTGCTGCCAGTGTATGTATTCCGCTTCATTCCATGGCATCCCTGGCTGCATTCAGTGATTAGATCTCAACTGCCTGGTACCCTTCAATATTCTCACCTGAGGTCCCTTTTGTGTGCCCCCTCCAGTGAGAGATTCAGAAGGTGGCAACAAAAGAACAGGACCAGGGCTGCCAACTATAGGGAGCAGAAGGGGCTATGGCCCCCACAATATTTGTGGGCAGCAGACCGAGCACCCCCCACATTGAGGGGCTCCTAAACAGATTGGCCTCCCACCTGAAAACATCCCCTCCATGCTCCCCATCCCCTGCCGACGACAAGTGAGTGCTCGTGTGCCAGGTGAGGCTCGGAGGGTGATCTTTGTTCTCCAGCCTGTGCAGCAGGGCACAATGGGCAGGGCAATGGCCCTCCTGGGGCCCCCACCCGGCACATGACATTGCCTCCCCACAATGTGGGGGGCGAGTCGACACCCCTGCGCAGGACTTTTCTGTGCTGACTTCCTGTTTGTGGGATGCTCTCCCCAGGGAGGCTTGCCTGGTACCATCATTACATATCATTACGGCCTTAAAAAAGTGTTTGTGAGAGGGGCATTGTTTCTTTGCTTTTGAGTTTTTGTGACATATTTTGTGTTTTCATTTTGTGTTTTTAGGTTGTAAATCACCCTGTGATCTTCAGATGAAAGGTGGTATACAAATTTTAATAATAATAATAATAATAATAATAATAATAATAATAATAATAATAATATAATACTTATTGCCTCTCTACCTTCTCACTAGGGACGCAGGTGGTACTGTGGTCTAAACCACTGAGCCTAGCGCTTGCCAATCAGAAGGTTGGCGGTTCGAAACCCCGCGACGGGGTGAGTTCCTGTTGCTCAGTCCCTGCTCCTGCCAACCTAGCAGTTCGAAAGCACATCAAAGTGCAAGTAGATAAATAGGTACCACTGTGGTGGGAAGGTAAACGGCGTTTCCGTGCGCTGCTCTAGTTTGCCATAAGCGGCTTAGTCATGCTGGCCACATGACTCAGAAGCTGTACGCTGGCTCCCTCGGCCAGTAAAGCGAGATGAGTGCCGCAACCCCAGAGTCATCTGCGACTGGACTTAACAGTCAGGGATCCCTTTACCTTTACCTTTTACCTTCTTACTGAAAACAGTGGGTGTTCCTTAGTAGGAAGGTTTGCATTGGGTTCTGTTTACATTTAGCACCAAATGCAAGCTATGCTGCTTTAGACATGGGTCAGAGCTACACAGGAGCTCTGATTTCATCATATGGCATCAGGTGAGTGACAGGTGGGTGTGGCCAATTGAAAACCACCTTGTGAGCCAGGCTGCCACCTTGGAGGCTTAATTTGGCCTGTGGGGGGGGGGTGAAGGGTCCCTACCACCAATCTATGGTCGCAGTCCAAAGAACTGTGCAGCTGGTTCCACAAACCTTTTCTCTAGAATGGCTTCCCTCTGTTCCCTGCAAAGCAAACTACTTCTACAAAAGTTTCAAAAGCAGTTAGTAATGACAGGAGACGGCGGGGCGTGGTTGTCAGCTATTTAGGGTGAGTCAAAAATTCAGTTGCACTAGTGTGCATTTGCTGCATCAGCCTAAGTAGTTTTTATGAATCCTGGCCCTTTCACGAAAAATGTCTCTGCATTCCATTCCCCTTTCCAAATTAAATTGCTTTCTTTAAATCTTTTACAACTTTTTCAGGCCTACCTTTATCATTTAGATAGATGAATGGATAGATATTGTTAGGAATCCACAAGATGCTGGTATTTTGGGATCTGATTGTTATCTGAGACGAATGCAGTAAATCACACCTTTTAGTTCTGATATAATTCTGATTATACATATTTCAGAAAAGTTACCACATTCTGTTTCTGTATTTACAATTTCTAGAACTGCTGCATATATGTTATTCAAGAAGAAACCCCCTCCCAATTTGTTTTGGGTGGTTAAAGTGTTTTAAGGACCAACTAATCAACACCAATAGACCCTGAGTATGGCTTCTCAAACATTGTTGGTGCCATCATGAAATAATTGACAAGAGGTAGAGGCAATGCTATCACATTAAAGGAACTGTTTAGCAAGGTAAGGGAGAAACGGTAAGGCTAAAATGTGATTGCATTTCACCCCGAAGACTGAACTCATATGAGTGAAAAAACAAAATACCTTTGATATGTTTTGAATTATCATAGGGAAATATTTACAAAGCAGGGTTTTGAAAATAGAATATTGACAAACTGATAATGCAAAACTTACTCTGATTTTGGATGACCAGACACGAGAGCTTTCAAGTGCCATAAACTGCGGCATCAAACTTCATCCATCATTTTGGGAAATGCTTGGTGAAGTTACTCAGATTGGAGGTCTTCAAATCTTCAAATGCCATATATCATGCGAGGGCTCAGAATCAAATAAAGTAGTTAATAGTGGGGATACTGACAAGGGCATGTAGTTAGGTCCAAAATGAATTGCAGCACTTCCCAGACAAAGGAAATTAACTTGTCTAGCACCGATTGTTTACAAGGCATTTTGCTGGTTTCTAGAAATTGTGGGCAGTTCCAGAGAAAACAGAGTGTAAAGCAAAGCCCAAGTTTTATATTGTTATTCTCAAGGCGTGTGTTACAAGACTAGATCCAATCAGCATGTTACAGCGTCTGCCCAGGTTACCTACTCAAGGGTGGACCCAGCAAGAGACACTGCCTCTCTCTAGGGCCCTGCAACTTCTGAAACTGTTAATGGAACAGCAGAAGAAGGTGAGCCTTTGGATATGACTTACTCACATCTTTTAAAATGCTTTAGGAATGGAGCCTCATAAACGAAGATTAAAGCCCATAAATTCTTACAGAGTAAGAATCGGAGTCAGACCATGGATTAAAATATAAGCAGCCAACAGATGTAGCATCAAAATAATGAGATATTAAAAGCAGGGTGATGAAGGGTCATCTCTATGAACAAATTTATATAGTGACTCATGATCTAGAAATTGGACAGAATGCAGCTGGATCTCTCCTACCCTCCCCCTCTCCATTCTCAAGGATTTGTATTTGGAATAACTCCAGTGTGATGGCTAACATGACCTTAATATCAGCTCCACCTTTATCATTTTGGCTGAAGGACAATCCTGGCATAATCTGTTGCTTGCCCCAGTCAACTATATTGCATTAACTTGTTTTAGCTATAATCATAACCCTGGTGAAAATAATGAAGAACGGCGAGGGGACCCGGTTCTTCCCCACGGAACTAAAATGCATCATTTAATTCCCTTGTTTAATGAAGCTGTTGCTGTTTTTGTTGATTTTCCAATATGATTATCTTGCACTTATTTATTATTTTAATTATTTCTAAACTTATATCCATTTTTGACAGTACTCCTACAGTGGTCCATTGCAATCGTAAAAACAAAAATGCAGAACAGCAATACTTGCACTGTCAGCAACAACAAAGTGTTGCAAAGTGCAACGCTTGCATCTAAACATAACGATGGCTCCCCGTGGGTTCAAAGGCCTGCTGAAATAATTCTTAATAATAATAATAATAATAATAATAATAATAATGTTTCTGTAGTCCTTCTGGGTCAATGGAATGGATCTGACATACTTCCTGCTGAAGCAGCAGGTATTACTCATTGTTGTCATGTGACGCTATTTGGTATGACAAATATTACTCCATTCAGTATTGGGTGGCCAAGTGGTGTCCTAACTTACAGTCTTATGTTTGAACCGTTGTCAGGGAAACGTCCTCTAATTATACTGTATACTGCCTTGATTTTTTTCATGAGTTGCCTGCTTACAAAGATTCTTTTCCATAAAATAAATAATTGAAATTGTCCTCTGCTTGAAGGGTGGCCAGCCCAAGTCTGATCCAGATATTGCCCATCAAGAATCAGCATCTGGACAGCGGTGGTCAAATCCACAGCATACACTCAAAGCACTCTTACAACCATTTTAACAGAAACACCACTCCCACCCCCAGAACCAAATTTCCCATGGGCAGAGCTTCCTCATAGCTGCCCCCACAGAACCATGGTTCTCCTCTAGCGATAGACCAAACCACCTGTGGAAAATGTAGCTACTAACAACTTGGCAAATAATATGGAGAGCCAGAGTTTCTGATGACAGATTTAAAATTTAACCGACTTCTTGCAATTAAGTGAGCTTCTATGATCAGAGGGCAATTACATAACAGGGATATAATCTTTTAACTCTTTCTTCCTCAGCTCTCTAATTAGCTTGAATGATTTTGTTGGGCTTTGTGTGTGTGAGTTTTTTTATATAATAAGTTGTTTCCAGGGTCAGGAATCTATTAAAGAAGGTTAATAGGGGATACCATTTGTTTCTCGTTGCTGCTAATGGGTGGTTTTAACTAGTTTTTTCCTTCCCCAATGCATTTGCCCAGAATTTACAGCCCCAGTTACACTGGGCTAGCAGGAATAGAAGATCTCCAAGGCAGATCCCTTTTGGATCTCACATACAAAGCTGTTTTCAAGACAGATTTTGAAAAAGGCAAAGCGACCTGGATCTGCTTGGAGAAAAGCAAGCCATAAGACCTAAGGTGGCAAGTTGCCATTCTTGAAAAAAGGTGCCGAACTCAAGACTGGTATGCGTATGCTAATTTCCACAGATCTCCTATGTTTCAGGTTACAAGTGCACCTCAGGAGCAACTGCATCTTTGGCCAGCTCTTTGGTTCTCCACACTAAACATATATTGTCAAGTAGAGGATGGCAAGAGCACTGAATTAGCTCCGCACTGCACTTCACTGACTTTGGCGCCACATTGTCCCAGTGTGGTGTAGTGGTTAAGAGCGGTAGTCTCGTAATCTGGTGAACCGGGTTCGCTTCCCCGCTCCTCCACATGCAGCTGCTGGGTGACCTTGGGCCAGTCACACTTCTCTGAAGTCTCTCAGCCCCACTTACCTCACAGAGTGTTTGTTGTGGGGGAGGAAGGGAAAAGAGATTGTTAGCCGCTTTGAGACTCCTTTCGGTAATGATAAAGCGGGATATCAAATCCAAACTCTTCTCTTTTTCTTCTTCTTCTTCCCTCTCTCCCTCCTGTAAGCAGCAATGATGCGACCATCTAGAATAAATAGGCCCGCTGAATATATATGCATGTCAAAGGCACAAACCCCTTTTCTTAAAAGAACAATAGAATAAGATAGCTATAATTATTATGAGGTACTTAAGAAATGCACAACGAATACTCTTAAACTACAACAACAAGCATTTAAAATGCAATCCTATATACACTTCCCTTGGAGTAAAAAGGTAAAGGGACCCCTGACCATTAGGTCCAGTCGTGGACGACTCTGGGGTTGCAGCGCTCATCTCGCTTTATTGGCCGAGGGAGCCAGTGTACAGCTTCCGGGTCATGTGGCCAGCATGACTAAGCCACTTCTGGCGAACCAGAGCAGCACACGGAAACGGTGTTTACCTTCCCGCTGGAGCGGTCCCTATTTATCTACTTGCACTTTGACATGCTTTTGAACTGCAAGGTTGGCAGGAGCAGGGATTGAGCAACGGGAGCTTACCACGTCGTGGGGATTTGAACCGCCAACCTTCTGATCGGCAAGTCCTAGGTTCTGTGGTTTAACCCACAGCGCCACCCGTGTCCCTAGGTCCTGCTAAACTCAATGGGGCTTGCTGCTGACAATACACATGTAGGATTCTACTGTTAATCTTGAGTACATTTCAAAATTTTGCTCTGCCTTTCAACACAGGAGTACCAGTACAGGAGTGCCAGCTTGGCCCTACGACCGTGGGTGCTCGGGGACGTGGGTGCTGTGCAGCATGCATGGTCCTGGCTGGCACCAAACTTTGTGGGTGCTCAGCCACTTCATGGGGAATTTTGTGGGTGCTTGGGCACCCAGGGCCCCAGGGAGTTGGCACCAATGCTGGTGTACATCTTTCCTCATCTGTTCCTATGATGGTATGGTGGTTGTTGGCATCCATCTATCTTGGGAGACAATGGAGTGGTTCTCTGGAGGTGAAGTTAAATATCTAGCGCTTGCTGTGGCTGCAGAGACTGGTAACTGCTGCTCGCAGCAGTGTTTTTGCTGTGTTAGCAGCACTGAAGTGACATCTCTGGGACGGAAGCTTGCGCAGTGTGTATGGAGGTTCTGGGTTGCCCAAACAAGAAGAAGCCCCTCTTGTCTTTGCTGATGTGGTCCAAAGGAAAGCAGAGCTATATGTTGGCACCAGCTTGGCTGCAGGAGTTGCAGGAAGGAGGCATACAAGACGTCATCCAACTCTCTTATGATAGGGATAAAATGTCACTAAGGCCATTTTCAGTGACAAGTATGTACAACAAAGAGCAAAAGGTTACTATTTTTTTTTAATGTGAACCTTAACTCAGCATGTGAACTTCAGTAGGCAAGCATAACGAAAGACTGATTTTCAAGCGCTCTATCTTGCGGATGTAGGTAATGGTCTAGCAGAGTTTAGCGAGTTGTAATCTCTACAAATATACCTATTAGTCAACTTCACACAGGTGATGTTGGACTTCAATTTCCGTCAGCCCCAACTGGCCAGAGATAACCAGAGGTGCATGCAATTTCCCCTATATTAAATGAAGTTTTGTATATTATTTCTACCAGTGCTTTTTTTCTGGGGGTACGCAGAGGTACGCATACCCCTAAACATTTTGTGAATCTTTGTACTTTTGTCCATTTACTGTATTTATTTTTCCTGATTTGAACTATAAAATGGTGATTTTCTTGAGTCAAAATTAGAGTACCCCTAAACATTTTTTGGGGGACGCAGGTGGCGCTGTGGGTAAAACCTCAGTGCCTAGGACTTGCTGATCACAAGGTCGGCGGTTCAAATCCCCACGGCGGGGTGAGCTCCCGCCGTTCGGTCCCAGCTCCTGCCCACCTAGCAGTTTGAAAGCACCCCTAAATGCAAGTAGATAAATAGGTACCACTTTATAGCAGGAAGGTAAACGGCGTTTCCGTGTGTGGCGCTGGTGCTGGCTCGCCAGATGCCGCTTAGTCACGCTGGCCACATGACCCGGAAGTGTCTCCAGACAGCGCTGGCTCCCAGCCTCTTGAGCGAGATGAGTGCGCAACCCTAGAGTCGTACACGACTGGCCCGTACGGGCAGGGGTACCTTTACCTTTAAACATTTTTTTAGGAAAAGAAACACTGATTTCTACCCATATAAGCATTCTTTCGTGCATTTTTTCTTCGATCCCCCCCCCCCCAGAAAAAAACCAGGTTTTGGTTGGGGAGCACAATTCGGAGAAGGTCCCATTTTGAAAAGGTAGCTCAATTTTGGTTTGCTACAGGTTTGGAAACTACAAATTAGGTAGGTTTGCTTTAAAATGCAAACTAAATTAAGTTTTCTCCCCTCCCTATTTATGAGTAAATTTGCATAAGACTGTGCTACACAAAATCAGTTCTTGTCCTTACAGTACCTTAAAAAATGAATGAATCCAAGGATTTCAATATTAGAAATTTTATTTGTGTTTATTCTGTAAGGCACGAGGGGGAAAGTTGTTCCTTTGGTAGTTGTGCTGGCTGAGACTTACAATATACTGCAGCCCAAACAAACATTATAATTACAAATATCAAGGGAAATTTAGGCTAAACAGCAAAATAAAAAAGGGGGATGTGACTGTGGAAAATTAAATTAATAAAACATTAAAGCCTTAACAAAGAAATCTGCTTTCAATTATGACTAAATTGCTTGCATAGCTGGAAAGAAAGAAACATTTTCAATGTTTGCATTTATCAGTGTTCCATGGAAGTCGGAACATTTGCTGTGAAATTAGGAAATGAAGAATCTGACTACTTTCAACACCTGCAAGATTCTAGGGAGTTTTATTCTATTGCACGCACACCCACACCCGGCAAAGAACCAATGATTATCCATGCTAGTTTTTTCATGCCTCTTTGTGTACATGCAGGTATAAATTGACATGGGTGAGCTCCAAGTATTGAATCACAGTGCTGCAGCCCTATTGACAAACCTCAGGATGATGCATGTAGCAAGCAATCTTTGCTAGGATAGTGCCTAAAGTCAAAATCGAGTACCATCAAAACACATTGGGTGCAATAGCAGGTGGGATTGCTAGATGTTTCCTCCAGGTGCCCACTCCCTTTTCATTATTATATATACACTTAAATGGCAGGTCTGCTGTAAATCCAAGGGTGGGCCTTTAAAGCATTCCTTCTCCCACTCGTTTTGTTTCTTTGCCCTCTCACTGAAATCCAAAATGTTGCTTTGTATGAACCAATGTCTGTTGTCCTTGTGCATGGAGTTTTCTTGGCAGGGATACTGGAGTGGCTTGCCGGTTCCTGCTCCAGGGGGATCACGTTTGGTCAAAACTCTCCACTATGACCTGTCCATCTTGGGTGGCCTTGCATGGCTCATAGCTTCTCTGAGTTATTCAAGCCCCTTCGCCACAGCAAGGCAGTGATCCTTGAAGGGGACAGCATCTTAAAAAGCAGAGACATCACCTTGCCAACAAAGGTCCGTATAGTTAAAGCTATGGTTTTCCCAGTAGTGATGTATGGAAGTGAGAGCTGGACCATAAAGAAGGCTGATCGCTGAAGAATTGATGCTTTTGAATTATGGTGCTGGAGGAAACTCTTGAGTGTCCCATGGACTGCAAGAAGATCAAACCTATTTAAGGAAATCAGCCCTGAGTGCTCACTAGAAGGACAGATCGTGAAGCTGAGGCTCCAATATTTTGGCTACCTCATAAGAAGAGAAGACTCCCTGGAAAAGACCCTGATGTTGGGAAAGATGGAGGACACAAGGAGAAGGGGACGACAGAGGACAAGATGGTTGGATAGTGTTCTCGAAGCTACCAGCATGAGTTTGACCAAACTGCGGGAGGCAGTGGAAGACAGGAGTGCCTGGCGTGCTCTGGTCCATGGGGTCACGAAGAGTCGGACATGACTAAACCGCAAAACAACATGAACCAATGTGGCTTATCATCATCAACATGGAAGAGATAGTAGGGGGAAAGACCGAAAAGCATGGAGTGCGTAAAACAGACAAATTCATTCTCTGGTTCAGCATTCACAAACACACATCTCACATATACAAAAATGTATCAAACAGCCTTTGGGTATTACCCATTTTGTTTTCATCTGTTTATTGATTTTTCTTTAAAGCAAGATTCCACCTCCCCCTTCCTTTCTGCCTGGGGCATTGCTTTAAAATTCCATTGACTAAATAAAGTGTTAACTTTAAAGTAATTCATATGTTTGGTTCTCTTTTAATCTTTAGGCAAACACAACATGTCAAGGACATTATTTTCGTTCTGTAAAAATGCTGAGGACCACCTACAACAGCCATGACAGCTGTACTAATCGAAAAAGCAAACGAGGCCACAAAGGACTGTTCTTTGACCATATAATCAATTTTCCACTCAATGCATTGTTCATTCGTGGAGACTTTAATGCTAGAATTGATTTTAACAGCCATTACAGAAATACTTAAGTCAAAGGGCTTGCGACCTTTTTTTTCATTCTTTCTCTTTTTCTTGTAGCTGGTCCAACAGAAAAAAAGTGCATGATTATGTGGATAAATCAATGGGTGTGATTCATAGTTCTTATTAAGAATATTCTGGGAATCATATTCTGCTTATGTTGTAGTGAGCCAAGGGTGTAACAAGACTGGGAGCACACAAGATTGTCAATTTGCAAATAGGGGCATCAGATGCTGGTCATTATCTTTCATATATCATAAAACTCAGGTAAGGAAAGCTTATAAGAAGGCATTCAGATGTAGCTGTGGAAAATACAATTTCCACCTAACTTCAGGTCTAACAGAAAATCTGGTTTAGGCTCGTCTGAATTATTATACACATTATACACATTCAGAATACTCTTGCATAGTAACATAAACAGGCCCACCAAAAATGGCACAAAGCAAGCTGAAATCATCTTATCAGCAATGTATTGTGGCCTGAGAGTTGCTTGATAGCACTCCCTGTTCTTTCTGTCATTTTCTGGAGTCAGACAGCAGGCTGTGTGGAGCACTGTTGCGCATTCAACCACTGCATGCCAACATGGTGCTGGTTTTGCTTCCCCCTTTCAGCGATTCTCCATAAAACCAGTACCTGTAACATCATGGAGTCACCTCTGCCATGGCTGTTGCTCAATGTTAACAGCCACCACACCACCTCACCAGCCACTGGTTTAGTGGATCACAAGTTGTACAGGCCTGGATCAGAACCCAACCATTTCTCTCCTCAGTCCTTGTCCCCACTGACAAAAATGAATTCAAAAAAGATATTCATTGTAGAAAGAGATTAACACTGTGTCCACTGTGTCCACCACCATTGTCTCTTAACAAATCCTAAAAAGAAAAGCTGGCCAAGATTGCAACCACACCCTTCTCCTGACTAGCTGCAAAGAGTGTGGTTTGAGCTGTTTGGAGGTGTGATCTTCAAGGAAATGGTTCTGAGCATGCCCAGAAGGCAGGAAGGACTGCTTTTCAAGCAGCTCTACGTGTCCTTGACAGAGATAGGAATTGCCCTCATAACAACAGGAGGGAGGGGAAATCGTGTCCTCCCTAAAAGAGGGCACATGTTGCTGTGAGACCTGGAGACTGACCTCCTGGTTGTGGGTGGGTAATTGGACAGCCACAACACCTGATTGGTAGGTCCCTTGATGTGGGGTTCAATCTGACCAATGGGGCTCAGTCCAAACGCATTGAGGGACCTATTTATACCCATGCATGTGACCCTGAGATTCCTCTTTCGGCTCATGCATTCGGAACACCCACCCACCTCTCCCTATTTTTAGGGCCTTTTGCGATTGATCTTGCTATGCCGTTGTGTGTAGACTGTCATTGGGACAGGGGCATGGCAGGAATTTCCCCCACTTGGCTGATTGGCTGTTGCCATTTGGGTTATCTCCTGCCGCATAGCAAATCGTCACAACTTGTAAGGTTGTAGATAGGCACTGGTTCATGTGATAGGGATGGCGGAACGGTCTTGCCATCCCTATGTGAAGAGTATTCCGTTAAAGGAATCCAGGGACTCAACTGGTTTGGTCAACCCCCGGAAGGGGGTTGTGCCTGTGCCTGAGTCCAGGGGGGTATCTGGGTGGTGAACAGAGCCTGTC
Organism: Podarcis erhardii; assembly: GCF_964252035.2. Classification (NCBI taxonomy): domain Eukaryota; kingdom Metazoa; phylum Chordata; class Lepidosauria; order Squamata; family Lacertidae; genus Podarcis; species Podarcis erhardii. Next base: position 99,091,739 of record NC_138508.1, on the reverse strand, counting down.
CCCAGCTTTTCGCCTACCCAGGTGTTTACCCTTGGCTGACCTATGTAGGTGCCCTCGGTCAGCGCTACCTGCAAGGGTGCCGGGAGCTAGTCGAACCAGAGCCTATGCAACCATTCACTTTCTGTAATTAATAAAGTTGTGGTCTAAATTCTGCCAAAAACCAAACTAAAATTTGAGTTTTTATTTAGGGGGGAGGTCTCTGGGTCTGAACACGCAAAACAAGGACTGAAAAGCTGGCGTCCCAATACTCCATTTTTCACATGGTTTCTTCTGCCCAGTGGCACACGGGAGGGACTTCTTTGCCAGAGCTATGTTTTTGGATTAGAATTGGCTGAGTGACGCAGAGACCTGACTGGTTAGTGAACAGCTAGTTGACAGAAATTTCTGCAGAGCTTCTTTGAGTTCAAATAGAGGCGTGGGACAAAAAAAGTATGTGGTTTTGAGATTATGGGGATATATATTTTTAAGAATTCCTAGATATTTTCCTTGGTAAACCTCCTTGGGAAGGCTGTGCCCCAGTAGCTCAAGTGAAACATCCAACACTGGGTATGTTTCCCTTCACCATAAGTAAGCTAGTAGTCCTGATTTAGAAGAGTTAACATGTTGGTGGCAGTGAGTTACAAAATTTATTCAATAGTCCTCCTTGCAAAGACGTTGGGAGCATGTTTATGCTTACTTAAAGCCACACAGAGAAAATAAGCATCAGAGGATTTTCCTAGTGCAGATAACAGACTTGTATTAAGTATGTTTTGTATACCCAAATCTGGATACATTGCCAGAAGATCAGACTATTATTCCTAGATTTGCATTTAGGGCTATAAAGATGCTTAGTATATGGATTGTGTTCTAAATAATGTTAAATGCAAATCTGATAAAATAGCTGCAGATTTACCGTGCAACAAATTCAGCTTTTTTTCTGGCTTGTTTGTTTAGCTCTGTTCTCTGTAACATTGCAGTTCTTCTGCAGAAGAAATGTTGAAATAGTGCACAGGGAAGCAGCATAATTCAGTGGTTGGCTGTGGTGTGTGATGAGACCGTAATTCACAGGTGATAGATAACAGAAGGTAATTTTATGGTTACTAAGAACGAGTCTGCATTTGTTGGGATAGTTACTATATAAATTTATAGATCTATTTGGTATGTACAGCATTTTAAATTTTAGTGGCAGTACATGAAATGGTGGCGGCGCAACACACATACAACAGCCACTGCATCCCTTTTTAGCAGCCACTCGCAAAGGTGTACCGTAACTCAACATGAAATAGGGGCAGACTGTTCTCGCAAACTCATTGTAAATCATGTTCCTAGGCAAGGAAGGTGTTATTAAGGTGTGTGTATGTTTGTGTGTATATATATATACTCTTGGCCTTCTTTCATCATTTTATTCAGGGAAAATGTTTCAGAAATGTAATGCTTTTCCTCTCCAGTCCTAAATTACTATGTGCCTTTTCCCTACACATTACATTAAGCATTAAATGCTTGTCCAGGATTTAAAACCATTGTGTGAGTTTGGCTGACAGGTCACCTTGCCCTCTGGTTATCTATATGAATCTTGATGCTGTGAGAAGAAAGCAAATGAAGTTAAAATATCAGAGGGGCGGGGGGAGATTTAGGAATCACAAACGTTAGTCAAGGCATTACCATGTTGTGATAAAAATGTCATGGCTAGCTTGAAAGAATCGACAGCTTAATGACTCGCTGGTTCTGGCAAAGTTGGTAAGAGGACTGATGAGAAGCCATTTTGAGTATCATTTATTTATTTATTCCAATTTTCAGGTGTTGTACCTCATATAAAATCCCAGGGCAGTTCACAATATTTTTCTGATTAAAACAAATAATCCTCCAACAATTCTAAACTTGAGCCACATCAGGCATGGAAGACCTCTGGCAGCTAGGAACCAATGAGAAAATTCTGCTCCGAAAAACTTCTAGGAAATGATATATAAAGAGATGAAAAAGATGTTGAAATATACATTTATTAAGAAACCAGAAGCATTTTTACTTGGCATTGTAGGAGATGATATTAATAGACAGGATTGTAAGTTGTTTTTATATGCAATGACAACAGCAAGAATATTATTGGCACAAAAATGGAAACAAGAAGAATTAGCGATGAAAGATGAAATTGATGGACTATGCAGAACTGGATAAATTAACAGGAAGGATTCAAAACCTGCAGGACCAGAGATTCTTAGAAGACTGGAGTAAATTTACGAACTATTTGAAAAGTAATTGTAATGAACAGATTACGCTAGTAGGATTGCAAGAAGTTTTGTAAGGGTGATTATTTGAAATATTGAAAAAAAGACTACGAGGAGAATTATTGGTTAATGATAATTAAGAGTAATAGAGAAATTAAGAAATGCAGAATAAGTGATAAAGAACGAAAAATCATCAGAGGTGTTGACAGAAGTCTAAAATATTGCATAAGATAAGAAGTTATGTTATATGATTGTTGGATATGATATGTATATCATATATATGTATATGTATACATATATATGTATACCACAGCTCGCCCCTATACACGAAGCCAAGCCAGAGCACAACTAAGTACAGTACAGCCATCTTCTCAGGAAAACTCTTCACAAAGTTCAAGAGGTCAAGACACAAAGACTTTAACAACTAATCCACACCTAATGACCCACCTAAGTGGTACTCAGGATATCACTCAAGAAATCACTCAAGATATCTCTCAAGTAATTAAGGAACAAAAGAAGAAAAGGCACACTAGCCTGGGAACTTCCTCTCTGCCCAGAACATTGGAGGCTATACACCACACCCCCTCTACAGTATTTATAGGAACTCAAACACTGAGATCCTGCTCTGTTCCAGTAACAAGAAGCCGAAAGCACCAGCCTGAAGATGACGAGTGAGACCTCGTCGAAACGTCGCCTAGACACCCCAACCTTTACACGGGAAGACACCCGAGGACACCAAAACCTGCATATATATATATATATATATATATATATATATATATATATATAATGTGTGTGAGAGAGAAAGAGAGAGAGAGAGAGAGAGAGAGAATTCTGCTCCATTATTAACATAAAAAGTCAAGCTTCCAAGAGTGCATTTTTTTTAGCACTCTTCTGAGTAATTCTAACAACCAGGAGAAATAGGAGACACAAAGCAGGGATGGAAACTTCTTCAGCAAGATGGTTGTTTATTTGGAACCCAACACAGCGCTGCCATTCATTTATCCTAACCCTTATCTGAACATGTGAGCCTGAACACTGTATAGCATGCAAAAAAATGAACATCAGAAATGAAAATGCTGTAACTGTATCTTCAGAGGCATCCAGACAGGTGCAGTTTGGAATTGTTAGGTCAGCCATCTTGATTCAAAACACTGTCTGACAGTATCCAAAAGTAGGCCAAAACTCACTCTTTCTCTTGGAAACCATCGTGCCAAATTGAGCAATGGCATTATCAGAGATGTCCAAATCATTGCAGATTGGACCCATCACACCAAATTGGATGATGCAATGATATCTTCAGAGGTATCAAAATCAGCAGGTTTGGAACTATCACCTCAAATTTGGTGAAGTCATACCCAATTAGGTGGTGGTATCTTCAGAGGGATTTGAATCCATGCAATTTAGAAAAGCTTCGTCTGCCATCTGGATTCCTACAAAATCCAGACATAAACCAAAACATGCTCCTCACTCTCAGGTACAGTCAACACCAAGCTGGCACCAATGCCATCAGTCATGTCCAAATCAGCACAGTTTGGACCCATCACATCAGATTGGCAAATTCACTGATGGTATCTTCAGAGTTATCCAAAGCAGGGCAGTTTGGAACTGTCAAGGCAACTTGAGTAAAGTCATGTCAAACTGGGTGATGGTATCATCGGAGGGATCTAAATCAACATTTTGGAACTGTCATCAAATTGGACAAAGTCATGCCAAAGTCACATTTCAGTCCATCACCTTGAGGGGTCTGAAGGCTTAGTGCTGTTTTTTTCTGCAGTGGGCTGAAATGGATATTTTACTGCGTTGTTCTTTTTTGCTGTAAACTGCCTAGAATATTTATGGATTACATGATGGGCTGTGATAGAGTGTAAGGTCTCCATTAGACTTGCAACCACCCCAGGATCAAATGTTTGGAACTGATCTGTAGGACACCTGCACCCAATGCAATCACATAAATGGCAGCACAGAACCACTCCCAATCCCAGCCTAGTTATGAGCCAGATCTAGATGATTGTATATGGGATCTTCCAGTGGTGAACATCTGAACAAATCCAAAGCCTACACAGAAAGCAACACAAACTTCTACATTTTTTATCTATAACCTTTCTGTGAAAAGAACAGGCCAGCCAAGGAAAAATTCAAATAAGATCAAGTGAGCCAACGGTGCAGAAAATCCACAGCAAACAGGAAACAGACTGTGTTCCATACACACCGAATTTCACCCTCTGCTTCCCTCCAGCATTTAATCAACCACAAGGGTTGTTTATTGCCTTGTATACCCCAATGCCGGCACCATTATTGCTTAATTAAATTGTTTCATTCTTTTGCTATTTCCAACTGACATCTCTTTAACTCCTTGTATTATTAAGGAGTGAGTTTGTTCTTAACATCACAGGAATGGGATATTAAATTGACCTGGCAACTGCTTTGACACAAGTTCAAATCAATAATACAGGTATGCCGTCCCAGGACTAAATTTACACTGAATGTTTTCACTTTGCAGTTGTTCTGCATCATTGACAAGTCCCCCTTGCAAAATGACCTATGATTTATGGCTGATTCCGTAGGTGGGGGGGAAAACAACAACATAAAGAGCGCCCCCCCTCATGAGCAATGAGAAAAAACAATGGCCAATGAAACTTTGTTTTCACTAAAATAGAGAGAGTGAAAGCAATGAATTACAGTGTTTAAAATGCTAATAAGTCAAGTCTAATGAGCAAGAGCAAACTTACAATCATATGCAATACAAAGGCATCATCTGCTAACTATGAAGGTCTGTTCAATTTACTGCAAAGGATCTGTACACAAAATTCTCTAATTCTGCAACTGCCACTGGTATGTCTTGGGCCCGTTTCAAATGGTCTTAACAAGCAAATAAAATACACAGCATCGTGCCCAAATCCCTATGGCAGGACCTCCCACCCTAGATGGAAGAAGCCTCCACCTAGGGAAGGGGAATTGACATTTAGTCATTTCCGTAAGAGCCTAGCATCAAAAAACCTTGCATCCTCAAGATTAAATGTCAGTGATACAGGCACCCACACTGGAGCTGGTGCCACAGTGAGACCACCTGAGAGCTCTCACTGTTGACTCAGTAGACCCAAGAAAGATCTCAACATTCTCACCTGGAACTTGGCAGGATGGGACAGCAAGAAAGGAGATAAAGATCTTATTATGTTTCTGCAGAATTTTGACATCATCTGCCTGCAAGAAACCTGGCTGCAAGATGCTAACTTTCCACACTTGCAGGGATACTCTCAGCATAGCCTCCCTGCAGTCAAGAGACATCAAAAAGGACGAGGAAGTGGGGGACTGACCACTTTTACCTCACTGGATTTGGCTGGGGAAATCAGTGTTGTGGAGTTGGATCTTCTTTATGAATACTTCAACATCTACCTTCCACCAGCACATACCCTAGCTGTGGTGGTTAAGATTTGGACCGATCTAACAAGCCTTATAGAGCAGATAAAGGTGGAATACTCAGATGCCCGAATCCTACTATGTGGGGACTTTAATGACCAGTGAAGGAGAGTCCACAAATAGGATTAGGATTGCATTGTTAGCTAGCTCTTGTGATAAGAGGCCTTATTCATAGGCACTGATCTGCATGACAGCATGCAGTCAGTCTTTGCATACAGTGGCCACTAATGAGGTTGGATGCTGCAAATCATCTCTTTGGGAGGGAAATAAGAGTAGAGGGAATTCCATCCATCCATCCATCCATCCATCCTATTCCTCCATTCTAATTGTTAATTGGTAGAATAACTGATCTGTTAACTAGGTTACATTCATGCAGCTACAGATGTTGGAGTAAGCACTCAGGTGAAGCTCTTTGGTTCTTAAAAAGCCCTATGCAGCCTAGGACCCTTGTACTTACAGGACCGCCTCTCCTGGTATGTCCCACAAAGGACCCTAAGGTCCATGAATAATAATAGGTTAAAGGTCCCGAGTCCTAAGGAAGCCAAACTATCCTCCACCAGGGCCAGCGCTTTTTCAGTGACAGCTCCAACCTGGTGGAATGCCCTGTCCCATGAGACTAGGGCCCTGCAGGACTTGATCTCCTTCTGCAGGGCCTGTAAGACAGAGCTATTCCACCTGCCTTCCATTTGAATTAGCCTGATCCTCTATTCCCTTTTCTCTTTCCTCTTCTATGAAGAAACCCTTTCTGGGACCCCATATTTAAATTCTTCCCTGGTCTCCTTGCTGGCCCTAGTAGGACCAACTTGGCCAGTTAGCCCTGGAGAGCATTTTATGTTGTATTTTATGCTGTTTTATGGTGTTTTTATGCTGTTTTTAAGTCACATTTTAATCAGTGTTTCATATTTGCTGTTAGCCCCCCTGAGCCCGTTTTTTAAACCAGGAAGGGTGGGGTATAAGAAAAAAAAAAGTATTATTAAATGACAGTATGTCATTACAAGTTGATGTTATAGTAACTGTTATAGTAACTCCTACCCCAAGAAATCATGTAGCTACTACTGTGACAATGGAGTGGACTGCTTTCAATTGAAAGCAAATGCATAGAGTGGGAAACATGAATAGATGTCTGCCTTACCCCATGATCTTGTACCTGTGAGCTTGTACTTGTTAAGGACAGAAAATAACTTTTACTGTGACTCCTCCAGGGCTTTGGTGTATAGGATTTGACTCCTGGAATCATTCTTTACTAGTTTTGAAGTCCAATTTTATGAACATCTTCAAGGTTACTCCAAACATTTCAAGATGTGTGAAGCTATCAGGTTCTCATTTATGCAACCATAAATCATTGACTATGTTACCGAGCAGCTATTTTATTGTTTAACCTGCATAGTGAACATTATTATAGAAATAACGTTATCAAATGCCTGCATATCCAAATTAAATTAATAGGTGTGCAAAAGGAAAAGTAGAGTTGCAGTCCTGAAAACAACTCATCATGCAGCTAGTCGTACAGCAGAGAGGTTAAACAAATGCGCTACAACCCCAGAGATTACTGATACAAATCTCATCTCAATTTTAAAAAACCCACTGTCTGGCCTTAGGCCGTATGTTTTGTTTGTTTGTTAGACATTATGTTTAAACCTCACCCACCCATTCTGATTTGCAATATGGGGAGAATGATGCTACCCTACTGTACAAGGTTGTTGTAGTAATTACTGAGGTAATTTATGCAAAACTTGGAAGACAGAAAGCCTTACATAAATAATATCATCAGTTTTATTAGTGCATCCACTGCCAGTTGTCAGATTATAATGTAACACATTTTTCTTGGATTTTTTTTTTTTTAAATAAATAAATCTTCAGACAGGCCAGAAGAGAGAAACTAACGTGTGAAGGAGATTACTGAGTTTTTAAGCAATCAATAAGTCAATATTAAAAACAAAAAATGATGGACAACATTATCAATTGATGGGGCGGAGTATGACAGCATATTGATGTCAGAAAACAGATGAGTTGTGCTAGATATTAGGGAGGGTAAAGTTCTGGCATCAGCCTTGCATTTCTTGTAATGTTGACTTCCACCTGAGTTCATGCATAACTTCAGAAAGTAGTATTTCTTTCTTCTGTATGGCATGCCTCATCATGGAATGCATACAGGACGCATCAGTCAAGAATCTAGAAAAGAATGTTATTGTCTCTCCCAACCAAGAATAGAACAGCAACAGGAAGCTCGTTACTCAAGCCAGACACAACTAAGCCCAGTGCCACCTAGTGACTAAACTATATAATAACATTGTCCACCTAAGACTAGAAAGCTTCGAATTTGCTACAACTGAGACAGAGCTGTCCCTGGAACTCTCATGAAGGGGAGTAGGGAGATGATGATGACAATCATGACAATGATAATTCAGCCCAATTATTTAAACAATTCCACCATTTACCTGTTTTTCAATTATATCAATTAAAAGTGTATGGTTCTGCCCTGTTTCGGTCTTCTTTTCTGCAAGGGATTAACATCAAGTGGAGACGGAGTCTGTCTCCAGAGAGAAGCCTACCAAGATCCTGTTTTGCTCCTTATATTTAAAGCCGTGTCATACAATGTTAAGCAGTCTTGGCTTCCCCTAAATAATCCTGGGAACTGTAGTTTATTAACGGTTCTGAGAGCTGCTTAGAGACCCGTGTTCCTTCACAGTGTGAAAAAACCTCAGCATTTCCTAGCAAGAGGGACTGGTTGTTAAACCATTCTGGGAGCTGTGGCTCTTTGAGGGGAATAAGAGTCTCTTAACAGCTTTCAGCATCTTTAACAAACTACAGTTACCAAGGTTCTTTGTACAGTGCAGCTGGGGTCAATATGAGTGCAGGCTGTCCCATGAGCTAGAATCTTGTTCAATCAGGGTTCCAGCTTGCACCGACAGCTTATGTACATCTGGCAGGCTTTGTCCCTGTAGGTGCGCCTCCAGCCGATAAGAGAGCTTGGGGCAGAGCCAGCAGGAGATGTGCCAGTGCATGTTTTCCCACTTATTGTCCCCCATGTGCAGATAGACCAATGCTCAAACAGGGATAATATAGCTATCATGTTTGAAAGTTATCACGAAAATCCCTGTGATGTGTTTGAGAATTGCGTTAAGCGTAAGATTTAAGTGATGTTCAATTTTATTCTAAACTCAAGCCAGGCTTCCATCCAAAGAGCAGTTCTGTGCAGATCCTCTTTGGGATCCCTGGTTGGCATGACACATTCATCAGATGTTACACTATGCTATTACCTGAGGCTGATCACTCTTTGATAGTTGAAGTGATAGCTTTTTACAGGAAAATGAGACAAATTACCGGAGTGCTCTTTTGGTGACTTGTCATTATAAATGCGTCCCCAAGTGGAGAAGTTGTGCGAAGTTCTTTGGTTGATAAATAACAGTGCGCCATTACTACTCTGTGCTATAGTAACCCTCAGCCAAGTAATCATGTGGCTAGGATTGTGTCAATGAACTGGACCAAGTCTACTTTCAATGGTCCATTAAAAAAATATATACATAGAGCGAAAGAAAAATAAATGGAATCATTGACTTAAGACCCCATGAAGCATGTATACATGTCTGCCTTATTTCCATGATTTCCCAACTTGTGCTTGTAAGGAAGGAAAATAACCTTTACTGTATTGGAGGAATGAAAGGAACTAGATGATTCATCTCTGCGAATCTGCTTGTTGAATTTGATGGATCATTCTTAAAAGCGACGTTGCTAATCTTCAGGTTTTCTTTTTTAGGTTATTCACAGATCAGTGGGTTTTCCGGCTAATACAGGTCCTGATGCTCTTCTGTCTTCACACATGGTATTCATCATATCTTGACAAGAAAAGACCTTCAGTCTACAAATAACCTTCACTGAAATAAGACATGTAAGTGGGTTTCTTTATGAAAGATAGATTTTATGGCTGAATCAAAAATAATAATAAAAAGCCCCACTGTGGCAAGGTGGATCATTGCCTAGGCGAATATATAGGAAATCCTTCTCAAAGGGGCAGCACTGTTTTGTGGTTTGGGGAAAAGAAATAACAATAGCAGTATTACATGCTTTATCATCAACCACTAATTCAACAGGAAAGAAAGATGAGGGGAGTATTTTATCATTCTGAAACGTGCTGCCTTTAAAATATTTAAGTATTCACATTAGTACTTGTCAATCTGATACAACGTGATGCATAATGTGACCTATGCATGAGAGTGGAACAAGATAAGATGCTACAGTTGGGATGAATTTTGCTATTTGCCGCCGCAATGCTGTTGCTTCCAGATACCCAACAATTATTTAGTGGGAAATAGTAAGAATAGGGAATAAATACACCACCATGTCGTGTTGAAAACAGAGAGAGGACAATTGACTTGCCATTATTGCAGCTTTGGGAAGGTAAAGCCAGAGGGCTCGACAGAGCCTTTCACCTTTCCTTCCATTTTGTCAGGATCACAGAGAATCAGCCGTGATTAACAATGGGAATAACTCCCCGGCTCTAGGGAGGAGACGCACACATGGATCACTCATATGGGAGCACACACTGTCCTCCTGTTGTAAATAATGAGTGATGCTCTGTAGTTTGAGGAAGGGAGGAAGAGGTTCCAAGTAAACAGTACAGCAACCCTCTCCTTGTATGCCAAGACCACCATGGCAATATTGTATGTGGAAATTGCCATGCATGCATGTCAACTTTAGTTTTATTAAGACCATTAAGAACTGTGTTGGCAGATCAGATCATTGTCCATTTAGCTCAGGGCTTAGGAACCTTTCACGCGCACACCCCCAGATGTTGCTAAACTACAACTCCCATCAGCCTGCAGTTAGCATGGTCAATGGCCAGGGATGATGGAAGTAGTAGTTCAACAACATCTGGAGGGCCAAAGGTTTTCCACACCTGATTTAGGCCAGCCTTCTGTTCCCAACAGCAATCATCCAGATAACTCTAGAATCTTACAACCAGCACATGATGGCAATAGCCAAACCTCTTCATTTCCCCCAGGACCCATTCCTCAAATGCAAAGTGAAGACAGGCAGATATTCTGAAGTATGGCGGGAATCATTCGAACAGAGATCTGTTGCATTTTGAGCCAACTCTTTTCAGGGCAGAGAGTGTATGTTCAAACCACTTAGCATATCAGCTTGTTTCTGAACATGGAGATTCCATTTAGCTATCCTAGTTAACAGCATTTTATGAATTTCTCTTATCTTTTTAAAAGCATCAGAACATCTTGCAGTCAAGAATTCTAAACCTTAATAATGCATTGTGTGAAAAAGCACTTCTTTTGTCTCTCCTGAACTATTCAATTTCACAGGGAAATCCCAAGTCCTGTTGCAAGGCGTTTGAGAGGAAATTTCTTCAAACAGCTTTCACCACACCATTCATAGTTGCGGAAATCTCTGTCATGTCACTCTCTTCATTGACGTTTCCAGCCCTAAACAAAGAAATCCTGAAATGCTCTAACCTTTCCTCGTGGGAAAAGTTATCCAACCCCTGCATCGTATGAGTTACCCTTTTCTGTATATTTCCCACCTCTACTGTATATTTTAGGAATGGGGGAGGATGAGAACTACACAAATTATTCTATACCCTCCAACATTTCTCCAATGAAAATAGAGACGTCCCATTCCATAATTGTTATGTTACTATTTATACCCTACACCTCTTACTGGATTGCCCCAGCCACTCTGGGCAGCTTCCAACATGTATAAAAAGATAATAAAATATTAAACATTAAACAAACTTCCTTGTACAGAATTGCCTTCAGATGGCACAGGGGTTGGATAACTCCATACCCTCCAACATTTCTCCAATGAAAATAGGGACATCCTAAGGAACAGCAGGACATTCTTGGATCAAATCAGAAACTGGGAAGGCTTCTTTAAATCAGGGACATCCCTGGAAAATAGGGACACTTGGAAGGTCTGGTAGTCTAAGCAGGCCCCACACATTAGCTCTCTGCAGGCATTCACAAACACCTGGCAACAATTGTGTGATAGAGGGAAGGAGGACTCTACACATTTGTCCTGTCCCATCCATTGCATCCAGCAGTTGAGAGAATGTCTGCAGTTGAGCAGCTTACTGAACACAAGTCATCTGTTTCCATGACCTGGAAGCCTGAGCATTCAGTGTTTCAGCTTACAAGGACAGCATTCATGCATCTGGTAGGCTGCCCCGCTGCAGAGAACCTTGAGGACAGGATGATCCCAGACAGGGGACATGTACATTCTTGCTCTTGTCTTCTTCCCCTCACAATGATCACCAGGAGTTTATGAACACTAGGAAAGGACTATAGGCAGGGTAACTTTGTGCAGCCCCATTCCTTGCTTTCTTGTGGTTCACCATGAGAACAAAGAATGTCTGATAATCGGACATTATCTTCTTGTAAGGTTCTCTTCCCTCCCTTCTCCCACTGACTGTTAGATTAAGGACAAATCATAGACCAAGCGAGACTCCCTCAGTGAGAGTGAACTGTGACTCACGGTGTGATTCAGTGCTCTGTGTGTCTCATGTGATCTTTCCACCAATGTCTGGAGTCAGCAGACTGGGAAGTGCTCCAGCTCAGTGGTAGAACATCTGCTGTGCATGCAGAAGGTCTCTGATTCTATCTACAGCATCTCTAGGTAGGACTGCGAATAGTTCCTGACTTGAAACTCTGGAGAGCAGCTGCTACTCGTTGTAGACAATACTGAGCTGGATAGCGTGACGGCCTGACTAGATATAAAATGACTTCCTACGTTCATATGCCTCTACCTCCATGTGGAATGCCCACGTAATAGGTATGCAATGGAACAGGAAGGAGAATGCCTGGATTACCACTTAGTAAGCCTCTGAATAGGGCCTTGTTGCCTAGTTCCATGCCAAAAAATTAGTTTGGAATTACTCTAAAACCCTAGTGTCTTTTTCCACACTGCAACAAAAGCCCACCAAATGCCATTGAAATGCTATTATAGAAAAAAGCCATGCGTTATTTCCATCTGGCTTTGAGCACACAAGATGTTCTATAAACTGCTAGAAGAGCTCTATTTCACTGTAATTAAAATTTAGTGTTGCACTTTAGCAATAAGGCAACTCCATGAGATGTGATTATCATGAGATAATGACCTTGGGGTGTTGCGAGATGTGCAGGAAGCCAAATGCCTCTAATTCTCCAGGGGGGTATGATTATTTCTCAGAAACCACTCCCCCTTTGCAGTAGCCTGATTAGTATTACTCGGATGGAAGATGCAAATGTGGTTCTGTGGGGAGACCGTATGGTGGTCTGGTCTGGTATTGGTTCAAAGACAGCAAAGCAAAATACTGGACCGTTCATTTGTAGAGTCTAGTATTGTTTTAAAGATTGCAGAATTCTCTAGACAAATCTGGAAATGTTAGGGATACTATCTCTCTGTAAGGAATCTTCCATAAATGCACTCTGCTGATCTCTCTTCCCCTCCCCATTTTTGGATCCATAATTGGAATCTTGTAATAAGCAATAAAGGCATGACTAGCAAAGCATATTTCAAGTGAGGGAAGGCGCACAACCTTTAGCCTTGTGCTTTTCGAGGTATCCGAGTCAGAAAATAAATTCTTCAGAAATGCGCTGCCTGTCACATCTTATTGCTTAATTACTATGTACTTATTGAGCAGTTTGCTCTTTAAATGAGTGCAGAAACTGCTACAATTACTGCACACGTTCACACGAGCAGGGTAACAGTTGCAAAACATTAAGCGCTATCTGCCAAGAATAACCTAAAGTTAGAAACACAGACTATAAGAGTATAAATATGGAAAGGTTTTTAGGGTCGCTAGGAAGTGACCTTCTTACTGATAGCTATTTACAGGTAGGTAGCCGTGTTGGTCAGCCGTAGTGGAAACAAAATTGAAAAAATTCCTTCCAGCAGCACCTTAGAGACCAACTAAGTTTGTTATTGCTATGAGCTTTTGTGTGCATGCACACTTCTTCAGATACACTGAAACAGAAGATACACTTCTGTTTCAGTGTATCTGAAGAAGTGCGCATGCACACAAAAGCTCATACCAATAACATACTGAGAGCTATGTTTAAAAGAGAAATGGAAGCAAATATAAAGCAACCTTTCGGTTAGAATCTTTAGACTGGAGATCAGAAAAAGATTTGCAGGGGTAGTCTTCAGGAGAAAAGAACTTCCTTGGGTTTAAGACACTGGGATTGAATGGGTTGCTCTGTGTGGGGTTGGTGGGTTCTCTCCTTAGCAGAGGTATATAGGAAATGACTCTTGCCATGATGCCTCTGTTGGCAATATCAAAAAATGCCCAAGCCTCAGTATTACCGTATTTTTCACTCTAACACGCACCATAACACGCATGTAGTTTTTAGAGGAGGAAAATCCGTAGGCATGCCACCCGTAGGCATTCCCTCCATAACACGCACAGACATTTCCCCTTACTTTTTAGGAGGAAAAAAGTGAGTGTTATGGTGCAAAAAATACGGTACATATTACAGAGAATTACAGATGCACAAAATATTCTTCCATTGCTGTCTCAGTGTCAATTACTGCAATTTCCAGAGAAGAGGGGGGAAATGTTTCAAACCTTTTCAGTTCCATTGTTTTCCCTAGTTGTTATGTATCTGGTTAGGGGTGTGTATCACCTCTGTGCCTGGGCTGAATTTGGAGGTGAATGAGGGTGATTTGTGGGGAGTCTTCCCCCTTCCCTAGTTGAAGTATTGTGTTAATAAAGCCCCTGAGGCAGATTAAGGCCCTCACACAGCCTCATGTTGCTCTGCTTATCTGTTCTTTATAGCTCTACGTTTTCCTAGAGATCTACACTTTTCTATAGCTCTATTTTCTCTAGGCCCATTTCAATCAATCAATCAATCAATCAATCAATCAATCAATACTGTGTTTTTAATGGTATGATTGCATTACATGAATGTTGTAAGCCACTTTGTGATATCTAGGTAAAAAGCAGCATATGAATCAGGTAAATAAATACCATATTTTTTGCTCTGTAAGACGCACCAGACCACAAGACGCACCTAGGAAGAGGAAAACAAGAAGAAGAAAAATTCTGAATCTCAGAAGCCAGAACAGCAAGAGGGATCGCTGCGCAGTGAAAGCAGCAATCCCTCTTGCTGTTCTGGCTTCTGTGATAGCTGCGCAGCCTGCATTTGCTCCATAAGACGCACATACATTTCCCCTTACTTTTTAGGAGGGAAAAAGTGAGTCTTATAGAGCAAAAAATACGGTAAATACAAATCAAGTAAATAAATAAAGCCAACTGAAAATGAGAACAATATAAATGAATACATGAATAATTCTATAGGCATTCGTTATCTGAAGCATTAATAGTAGACAGTATATTTTGTGACTCTACCAAACGAGATAATCTACTCATATGAAAGATCTTCAATTCCTTTGCAGGATAAAAGTTTAGATCAAATGTTATCAAGTATTCATCAAGTGGCTCATTATATCAAGTGTTTCCACTAAACTAACACGTATCAGGGTCACAATTCAAACATAACTTATTGATATGTGTTTTTAAAATGTGACTTCAAAACATTAGTTTTTAGCGAACCTTGTTAGATACAGACTGACCAAAAGCATTACCCTGGTTTCTAGGTCTACGTGGGCGCGCTTGTCATTCTGTGTTGTAGTCAGAAATTTCAATAGGACATTGCATGAAACAAATAGATTTTCAGCATCAGAGATAACTGGCAATGCAGAATTTGCGTCTAAGGCAAATTGTAGCATGAAAGAGGAGAGGGAAGAAGGTCGTGGGAGGGTAGATGAGATTAGCTGGTTGGGAATGGGTTTAGGAGATTAATTGTTCTGGTTACATTAATCTCAGGCTTCAGTTTACTGTTGCCCACTAGGTAATTGTCAGTGACATCCACGCTTGAAATGTTTGAACACATCCCCTGAAACCTAGACTTGCCCAGTGTTGTTAGCGCAGTAAGATTATGATGCTGTTTAGATATGCCAGTTTGTAATTGCATTGGCTTGGTTTTTTAAAATGTACTTTGTTTCCCATCGAAATGAGAAAAATCACAGCATAAATCATCATCATCATCATCAAACCTTTATTGGCATCACTTACCAACATTCAGAATAAATAGGCCAATGCGATCTTGTCGCCATTTCAACAGTACAGTCATTTGCCAAAGGGAAGAAGAGGCGAGCAATCTATTTCACCTCTTTGGGACTCCAGCAAGGGCAGGGTCCTGTAGTGTACTTTGACGGCAGAAAATCAAATAGAGGAATTTGGCTACTGTCTGGTTGAGCTCCTGGTCTCACCCCTGTAATAAGAAGTGTATGGCCTCCATTACTGGTTCCCATGTTGGGATACATTTGTTGTTGTTTAGTCGTTTAGTCATGTCCGACTCTTTGTGACCCCATGGACCAGAACACGCCAGGCACTCCTGTCTTCCACTGCGTCACACAGTTTGGTCAAACTCATGCTGGTAGCTTCGAGAACACTGTCCAACCATCTCGTCCTCTGTTGTCCCCTTTTCCTTGTGTGGAAATCAGGGTCTTTTCCAGGGAGTCTTCTCTTCTCATGAGGTGGCCAAAGTATTGGAGCTTCAGCTTCACGATCTGTCCTTCCAGTGAGCACTCAGGGCTGATTTCCTTCAGAATGGATAGGTTTGATCTTCTTGCAGTCCATGGGACTCTCAAGAGTCTCCTCCAGCACCATAATTCAAAAGCATCAATTTTTCGGCGATCAGCCTTCTTTATGGTCCAGCTCTCACTTCCATACATCACTACTGGGAAAATAATAGCTTTAACTATACGGACCTTTGTTGGCAAGGTGATGTCTCTGCTTTTTAAGATGCTGTCTAGGTCTGTCATTGCTTTTCTCCCAAGAAGCAGGCGTCTTTTAATTTCGTGACTGGTAGTCTAAAAATTGTTGGCAGAGATCATCATATATTTTACAATTAAGGGCTATGTGAGCTGGAGTTTCCACCAGGTGGGCATCACATGGGCAGATCCTATCTCCTTCTGCCCTACCAGCAAACCTACCCCGAAGGAGATTAGAAGGATTACAATTGAACCTAGCCAGCAAAAAAGGCCTTCTTTCTTGCGGGTTAAACAAAAATGGTAAATAATTAGGGTTAAATTCCTGCGCCCAGGAGAGTCGAAAATAAAGAAGGGAACATGTTTTTTCCGCAGCTGAGATTAGTTCCTGGCGGTCTATGTTCCACAGCCTAGTTTTTAACATGGCCTTGGCAATTGGAAAAGCCACAGCACCCAGGAGATCCTCTGAAAAGCAAAAATCACATTGTCATCTTTAGGATTTCTAGGGAAACGCCATCCTCCTTGGATACTCCCAACATTAGAGACTGTCAGTGGCTTGAAGCCTGTTTAGAGTCATGTCCAAGGCTAGGAGATACTTGTGCCATCATTTAGTCCTCTTGTGATGTTCATGTTTTAGATCAGTAGAAAGCTGGGCATATTAAGGTTGGGAATGTCTATAGGTCAATAAAATTTATGCTTCACAGACAGAC
The DNA here is from genome assembly GCF_964252035.2 of Podarcis erhardii. NCBI lineage: Eukaryota > Metazoa > Chordata > Lepidosauria > Squamata > Lacertidae > Podarcis > Podarcis erhardii. The sequence continues at coordinate 99,074,647 of NC_138508.1, read as the reverse complement.
CTTGCTAGATGTTATTGCCTCTCTGAAAATGCCAGGTGGAATCCCCAAGGAGAATACGCAGTACATGGTTTATGACATGGATCAATTGGCTGTATTTTTAAAGGGGGGGAATGCACACAGGAAAATCAAGCTTGATATAAATTGTTTCCTCAGTTCCCTCTGCAAGAATGTCTGAAGTGTTAGAATGGATTCCAAATTTTGAACATCAGACACTTCGGAAATTAGCCATGTTTACTTTCAGTTTCATATTTTAAATACTTTTTAAAGTATCAGTACGAAAAATACATATAATCGGCCACCAAATATTTAAAATATGTTACCTGAAATGGGGAGCAATGGCAATACCAGTCAATAAATGAGGAGGGAACCCCTAAATATAGATTCCTATTTATATAAAATAAAATACAAAAGAAGGGGAAACCCTACTCTTTCTTTTCTTTAGATCCAAAATTTTATTATTGCTATCATATTCACATAATAGCTTGCTCATTTCTCCATTACATATATATCCTGCTTTTATATTTCCTATGGAACCTTTAAGGCATCTCACATGAAAAAAATGTTTTTTTTAAAATAATAATAATGCTATATATACATACTTACATAGATGTGTGTGGTAGAGTGATTAGACAGGCAGAGCGCTTGGTTGATTCTGGGTTTTTACTCATTCTTAGGTCCAAATTAGCTGTGAATGGAACTGAATGGCAGATATTAAATATACCTATTTAAAAGCTGGAATTTGGGCTGGGGTGTGCGTGACAATGGGACTGTGGGGAGTGGAGAGGCAGGGTTTAAACTTGTCTCTCACAAGCTGTAAATAGCAACTTCAGAGGAGTGATTTTCATTGGTAGGGGAAAGAGTTAAACTCTCCCTCTGTACTGTCTATGGTCAGTTCATCTGCAGCTGCTATTTTCTTTTTCTTTTTAAAAATCTCACAGTTAATGCCATGCCTAGTTTGATCCTTAGTTTGTTTGGCTTATATGTAGTTTTCTTTAGCTGCTCTGACTTCCCCTCACATTTTTTTATTGTACTGGATGAAGTCACAAAAGACCACTTACCAACAGAAACTGATCGAGACTTAGGACTATGGATGGGATGCTACTTTATTCTAGTCATGCCATTGGTCCATCTAGTCTACACTGACTGGCAGTGGCTATATAGGGTTTTAGGTAGGGAACATTCCCAGCCCTACCCAGCAATATTGGATATTGAATCTGGGACCTTTTGAATCCAAAGCAGATGCTGTACCACTGAGCTGTGAGCCATCCTTACGTGTGTGTAAAGAACCAATTTGGAAGAACCAAACTGCATATCTTTGCCTTGGATTCATTCTTGGTCACCCTTGGTCGTTTTTGGTCACCCTAAAAATGTGACAGGATGTTCAAAGAGGAGAGGGGAATGTTGGCACTCGGCTGTTCTAAGGAGAGAATGAGAGCTCCATGTTGGTTGTTAAATGCACCATAGAAAGGTCTGTCTTCCCTGAAAAGATTCGAAGAGCAACACCACCGAAGTGCTGTCTCAGGAGAACTTTAGAACAAGGGTTTTGTTTTACAGGACTGGCATTCTGAAAAGTGCTCATGGGGCTCAGCTCAGACAACCTTTAATTTTCTTGAGATAATGATGTAAAAATATGTATACACAAATCTGAATAAATCATGTGACTTTGTGAGCAAAGAGCAAGCTCTGAAACATTCCTGTGAGAGAAAACTGCACCTTCAACATCTCACTGGAAATATACCACAGTTATGGTTATTACCTTGTATGCCAACTGAGCAGGCTCTCTCTCTCTCTCTCTCTTAAAAAAACAATCTAACAAAGCATTTGTGTGTCTCTGTGTGTGTCTGTGTGTCCCATTTACCATTCAATTTGTTAAATGTCACTGAAGAAAAATAAAATGAAAAAGACATCAGTTAATAATGTACTCTTTTATGTTTCACCATCCCATGAGCCTCTGTTTCACCATGTTGACCTAATTGGCCATGACAGGAACATGGGCCTCGTTTCAGAATATTCCAGATGTAGAAATGGTTACGTCTTTGTGGGAATGAATTTTCCACTATCTTAGCAAGCACAATCAGGTGGCCATTATAGTAATTTTTCACATGAACCACAAAGATATGTTTTTAAAGACACTTTAGAAAAGGAATAAAAAGAGGCTTTGGGATATAGAATGCTTGATAACAACTCTGTATTGATGAAGAGAGATGTGTGTTCAGTTTAGTTCAAGTTTACTTGTTACATCAGATTCTTTCCAAAGTCCATAGAAGGGCTGCCAAAATCTCTTTCGTTCTTTCCCCATAATGTATAGGACTGTTCACCCTGGGAGAGGAGCATTTATCAAAGAGAGTTCAGACACCAATTCCTGTACATTGAAAGAATGCATAAGGGAAGTTGTTGGGTTGCATGATGTATGTTACTGCCATGTTCCCTTCATTCCCACATGAAAAAGCACATCTCTATGTGCACAGAACCTGTTCACCTGTCAACCAAATGTGTGGACAGAGGAGGCATGACTACTATGTGTGTCGGTTGTGGGGGTGAGAGAACCCACACAGCTTCCCTCACTTGTTCTTTCAATATGGGGTGGTGGTGGTTCTGAATACCCCCCTCACGTTTTCATGCCCCGGGAGTGAGAGCCAATGCACTAGCACAGAAGTATGGCAAATGCACAACAGGATGAAGTCATATTTGTTTTGTTTAATCGTTTAGTTGTGTCCGACTCTTTGTGACCGCATGGACCAGAGCACGCCAGGCACTCCTTTTTTTTTATAATATTTTTATTAAGTTTATAAAGTACAGAAAAAAGAAATAAAGACATAGAAGGAAAAATACAATAGAGAGATTACAAATTTCCATAATCCTTTTTTCCATCTATTGGACTTCCCCACATCCTCCAAACCCTGCATTCTCTGTAATACAAAATATCAGCAATTTGTTAACTTATTTCCAAACTTATTGTATCTTTCATTTTATCATGTTTCCTAATTTCAAAGCTGTTGTAATTCAAATCTTATATGTTTTAACTTAAACATAATAAAGTTATTTCATTATTCCACCTTTAACTTCTTGTACCTTAATTTCCATTTCATTAGTTTACCAATGCTGAAGCAAAAATTTCTGAAAAGAGCATTTTTTAACATTCATACAACTTGTAATGTTTTTTCAAATAGTCTTTGAATTTTTTCCAATCCTCCTCGATTGTTTCTTCTCCCAAGTCTCGGATTCTGCCAGTCATTTCAGCCAGTTCCATATAGTCCATCAACTGCGTCTGCCATTCCTCCAGCGTGGGTAAATCTTGTGTCTTCCAATGCTTAGCAATCAGGATCCTTGCTGCTGTGGTAGCATACATAAAAAAAGTTCTGTCTTTCTTAAGTACTCTCTGGTCCACAATGCCCAGAAGAAAGGCCTCCGGTTTCTTAGGTAAGGTATATCTAAGTACCTTTTTTAGTTCATTATGAATCATCTCCCAAAAGGCCTTCACTTTCGGGCAAGTCCACCAGAGGTGAAAAAATGTCCCTTCCGCCTCTTTACATTTCCAACATTTGTTATCAGACAGGTGATATATCTTAGCAAGTTTGACTGGGGTCATGTACCACCGGTATATCATTTTCATAATATTTTCCTTCAAGGCACTACATGCCGTAAATTTCATTCCGGTGTTCCATAACCTTTCCCAGTCTTCAAACATAATGTTGTGCCCCAAGTCCTGTGCCCATTTTATCATGGCGGATTTGACTGTCTCGTCCTGTGTATTCCATTTAAGCAGCAAGTTATACATTCTCGAAAGTAGTTTATTTTTTGGCTCTAACAATTCTGTCTCTAATTTCGATTTTTCCACCTGGAATCCAACCTTTTTATCCACTTTAAAAACCTCCTGGATTTGAGCATAATGCAACCAATCTCGCACCTTGTTTTTCAATTTTTCCAAACTCAGCAACCTCCAATTGTCTCCAATTTTTTCAATTATTTCCCAATATTTAGGCCAGTAGGCTTCCATGTTAAGTCTCTTACGTGCCTTGGCCTCCACCGGTGAGAGCCACCTCGGAGTCTTACTCTCCAATAAGTCCTTATATTTTGTCCAGACCATCAAAATTGCTCTTCTGACAATATGGTTTTTAAACAATTTGTGAACTTTAACCTTGTCATACCACAAATATGCATGCCACCCAAAAGCATTGTCAAACCCTTCCAGATCTAGGACATCAGTGTTTTCCAATAAGATCCAATCTTTCAACCAGCAGAAGGCTGCAGATTCATAATATAACCTCAAGTCTGGCAGGGCAAATCCCCCTCTTTCTTTCGCATCAGTTAGTATTTTAAACTTTATTCGGGGCTTTTTGCCCTGCCAAACAAACTTGGAAATATCCTTCTGCCACTTTCCAAAACATTCCACTTTGTCCACGATCTGTAGGGCCTGAAACAAAAATAACATTTTCGGCAATACATTCATCTTTATAGCTGCTATCCGGCCCAACAAGGAAAGTTTCAATCTTGACCATATTTCCAAGTCTCTTTTAATTTCTGACCAACATTTCTCATAATTATCTTTAAACAAATTCAAATTTTTGGAGGTCAAGTACACCCCTAGATATTTTACTTTTTTAACCACATTTAATTCTGTTTCTTTCAGGAACTCATCTGTTTCTGTAGTTGTCAAATTTTTTACTAAAACCTTAGTTTTTTGCTTGTTCAGCTTAAATCCCGCCACCCGACCAAAATCAGAAATTAATTCTAGCACTCTTTTAGTGCTAGAGACTGGCTCCTGTAATGTTAATACCAAGTCATCTGCAAAAGCTTTCAATTTATATTGTTTCACTCCGACCTCAATTCCCTGTACAGACCGGTCCTTTCTAATCATGTTCAATAGCACCTCCAGGACTGAAATAAACAATAGGGGGGATAGGGGGCACCCCTGTCGTGTCCCTTTTTCTATTTTGAATTCCTCTGTCACCACATTGTTAACAATCAATTTAGCTTTTTGCTCTGAGTAAATTGCTTCTATTCCATTTTCAAACCCCCGCCCGACTTCCATCCCTTCCAGATTTTTCTTCATAAACATCCAAGAAATGTTATCAAAGGCTTTCTCCGCATCAATAAAAATTAGAACCGCTCTAGTATTAAGATTTGTTTGTAGAAGTTCCAAAATGTCAATAATGTTTCTTGTATTATCAAACAAATGCCTACCGGGGAGAAAGCCAGCCTGGTCCTTATGGATCACTTCATTAAGAACTTTTTTAAATCTACTTGCTAAAATATCCGCAAAAATTTTGTAATCCACGTTTAGGAGTGAGATGGGGCGGTAGTTCTTAAGCTGGGTCTTTTCAGTTTCTTGTTTAGGTATCAATGTGATGAAAGCTTCTTTCCACGTCTCCGGTGCCTTCCTCCCCTCCATAATCTGATTGCAGACCTCCAACAGAGGTTGTATCAAATAGTCCTTCAAAACCTTATAATATTTGGAGGTAAGTCCATCAGGGCCTGGAGATTTGCCTAGTCGAAGGTTCTGAATGGCACTTTCAATTTCTTGCTGGGTGATATTGCTATTCAGGGTAGTTCTCATTTCCTGAGTTATTTTTTGTAATCCATTAATTTTAAGGAATTGATCCATCTCAAAATCTTTCTGTGGCCCTTTTGAATAAAGTTCTTTAAAATATCTCTGGAAACACTTTCTAATTTCCTCGGGTTTCTGAACCATTCTCCCTTCAATCTCTAGATTTGTAACTGTATTAAGTTTTTGTCTCTTTTTCAACTGCCATGCTAGCAGTTTCCCACACTTGTTTGCTGATTCGAAGGACCTTTGTTTCATTTGTTTAATTTTCCATTCCACTTCTTGATTTATCAATTTCGAGTATTGTGCCTGGAAAAATTTCACCTCTCTCAGCACTTCCTTCGACTTGGGCCTAGATCTTAATTTTTTCTCTCCTTCTCTTATTTTCTCCAATATCTTCTCCTTCTTTTCATTCCAGAACTTTTTCTTAATCGTATTTTGTTGTATTAGAAACCCTCTCATAACTGCTTTACTTGCGTCCCAGATTGTTCTTTTTTCCACATTGGTGTTTAGATTTATTTCAAAATAGTCCTTTAAAGTTTTTTGGGCCTTCTTAACAATCTCCTGGTCCCTTAATAAGGTGTCATTCATTTTCCATCTAAAGGATCCGGTTGTGTTAAGTCTCAATTCCACTTTCAAAGCATTATGGTCGGAGCAAGTTTTTGGGCAGATTTCCACTTTTCTAGTCTTAGGTACCAGTCCTCTAGTTGTCCATATTTGGTCGATTCGTGTCCATGTCAGATGAGCTTCAGAAAAGAAAGTTCCTTCTTTTCCTAAGGGGTTCTTAACCCTCCATATGTCAATTAAGTCCATATTGTCAGTCATTTCAAAGAAAGTTTTAGGTAGTCTGCCATCTTTCGTTATGTTGGCACTTTGCGACTTATCCATGTTTACAGATACAACCCCATTCATATCGCCCAACATAATAATGTTGTTGTAGTCTAAGTAGTCCAGCATAGTCTCATGCAGCTTCCTGAAGAATTCCGATTTTCCTTCATTTGGAGCATATATTCCTAATATCAAAAATTTTTCTCCTTGCGTCTGAATTTCAATCGCCAAAATTCTGCCGTGTTCATCCTTAAATAGAAATTTCGGTGACAGGTTCTCCTTTGCATAAATCACCACTCCTCTTTTCTTGACTTTATCCGAAGAAATAAATTCTTGGCCTAATCTTTTATTGATTAACACTTTTCTATGGAGCCTTGTCACATGTGTTTCTTGCAGGCAAATAATGTCCAATTGTTCTTTTTTCAAAATATGAAATACTTTTCTTCTTTTTTCCGGAGAGTTTCTGCCATTTATATTCCAGCTAAGAAGCTGCAGAGACATCCTGGTTAGTTGGTGAGTCTTACAATGGGGTGTCTAGGTTTTCCTCCGGTCCTGGAGGTAGTGGTGCTGGTCCAGATCCAGATGGTGTAGGTTTTGGTGGTGATCCCGGTGGTGGTGGTGGCCAAGAAGCTGCAGCTCCTTTTTGAAGATCCTCCTCGTGGTCGTGTAGAAACTTCTGCTGATCTTCAGGTGATTTAATTCTTACTTTCCTTTCTTTATAAGTAAATGATAGTCCTTGTGGACCCCATGGACTAGAACACGCCAGGCACTCCTGTCTTACAATGGGGTGTCTAGGTTTTCCTCCGGTCCTGGAGGTAGTGGTGCTGGTCCAGATCCAGACGGTGTAGGTTTTGGTGGTGATCCCGGTGGTGGTGGTGGCCAAGAAGCTGCAGCTCCTTTTTGAAGATCCTCCTTGTGGTCGTGTAGAAACTTCTGCTGATCCTCAGGTGATTTAATTCTTACTTTCCTTTCCAGGCACTCCTGTCTTCCACTGCCTCCCGCAGTTTGGTCAAACTCATGTTGGTAGCTTCGAGAACACTGTCAAACCGTCTCGTCCTCTGTCGTCCCCTTCTCCTTGTGCCCTCCATCTTTCCCAACATCAGGGTCTTTTCCAGGGAGTCTTCTCTTCTCATGAGGTGGCCAAAGTATTGGAGCCTCAGCTTCACAATCTGTCCTTCTAGTAAGCACTCAGGGCTAATTTCCTTCAGAATGGATAGGTTTGATCTTCTTGCAGGCCGTGGGACCCTCAAGAGTTTCCTCCAGCACCATAATTCAAAAGCATCAATTCTTCGGTGATCAGCCTTCTTTATGGTCCAGCTCTCACTTCCATACATCACTACTGGGAAAATAATAGCTTTAACTATACGGACCTTTGTTGGCAAAGTGATGTCTCTGCTTTTTAAGATGCTGTCTAGGTTTGTCATTACTTTTCTCCCAAGAAGCAGGCGTCTTTTAATTTTGTGACTGCTGTCACCATCTGCAGTGAACATGTAGCCCAAGAAAGTAAAATATCTCACTGCCTCCATTTCTTCCCTTCTATTTGCCAGGAGGTGATGGGACCTGTGGCCATGATCTTAGTTTTTTTGATGTTGAGCTTCAGACCATATTTTGCACTCTCCTCTTTCACCCTCATTAAGAGGTTATTTAATTTCTCCTCACTTTCTGCCATCAAGGTTGTGTCATCTGCATATCTGAGGTTGTTGATATTTCTTCCAGCAATCTTAATTCTGGCTTGGGATTCATTCAGTCCAGCCTTTCACATGATGAATTCTGCATATAAATTAAATAAGCAGGGAGACAATATACAGCCTTGTCGTACTCCTTTCCCAGTTGCTCTGTATCCAGTTCTAACTGTAGCTTATTGTCCCACATACAGATTTCTCAGGAGACAGATGAGGTGATCAGGCACTCCCATTTAAGAACTTGCCTAGTTTGCTGTGGTCAACACTGTCAAATGGTTTTGTGTAGTCAATGAAGCAGAAGTAGATGTTTTTCTGGAACTCTCTATCTATCATATGATGAAGTCATATCAGAGATTAATTGTTCCTACAAGATAAAGAGAAGAGCCCAACATGAAGATGCTGTTTTCAGCAGCAATGCCATGGTGGATACCTTACATAGTTGTGCCCAATGGGTATTACTACTGCAGATGTTCCCCAATGCTTTGTTGGCATCCATCTGTCTCAGGAGCCAAGGGAAGAGTGCACCTTTGGGGGTAAAGTCAAACTGTTAGAGAGTTATGGTGTATGCTGTGGCTGTAGAGACAGATTTGGGAGAGACATGTTTTATTGCAGGTGGAGCGGATAAAGGTGTCCTGTTTTGCTGCTACAGGCGCACCATGGCATTTTCCCTCTCTGAGCTCCTACCAGCAGTCACTGCTGTAGTTACATGACCTGACTGGTATCGTTGCCAAAGGTAGGAGTGGAACCACAATAAATGCCACGGTACCCAAAAAGCAATATAAAACCAAAATCACATTGATCTTGGTTTCAGTTTCATAAATGTATAGCACCATGATGACCAATCACACATTAACAAAATATCCAACATAAGATGTGTTTTGAACCATCTGATTAAGAGAGACCCCATAAAGGACAATTCTATGTATTATCATGAGAGTGTCTTATGTTTCATTTTCTGGTATGCCTGGCGGGATTTGACAATCCAGGTATGTCTGTGGGTTCTCGGTATTAGATGCATTCCAGAAGCACAATAGATGACCCTAAGAAAAGCTTGGGATTGTGCATGCAATGTAGTTTACTTTGAGAGCTTGATCTCAACTCAATAATGGGTTATATGATGTTCCTTGGTATTTTGTATGATCCTGCTGGGATCATATGAGTCAGGATGGGGGAGAATTTCAATTCAATTTGGAACTAAAGGCAAATCTACCCACTTTCTGAAGCAATATGTGAACTGAAACACAGTGTTCTTTGAAATTCACACTTCTCTGAATGTTGCCTGCTGAATAATGTGTAACAAAATTCATATACTAGTTGAACAGGGCGGGGGGAGAATATTAGAGTAAATAACATATAAAATGCATTAGACATGGGGAAATTGGTTTGTAAATAAGTGTGTATATTAAAAGAAATTCACACAAAAATGCTAACAAATTTCCAACAAAAATATATAAACTGTTGCAGAAATGTAGAGAACTGAAAACTGGAAAAATGAAAAATGGAGAGAAACCAAAGTAGACAGAGTCATCCATCTTTACCTGTGAGTTAGTTGAATCACAAGAGTTCCCTTTCCTCCCTAGAATGGAACTTCTGTCACTTGTAAAAGACAGCTATGCATGATATGCAAACTGTACTCCTGTCTACATCGCATATGTAGTATCTTTTTCTGCATGATCTCAGGCTGCAAAGGTAACATAACATCAACAACATTTCCAGCAATGGTGTTCATTGTTGGCAAAACAAAGGGTTAACTCAGCTTCCTTCTTACAAGACAGCATCTCCTTAGAAAGCCTTTATTATGGTAATTTTCAAATTTATTGCAGTAAACTACAGGTAACCAAAAGGGCTGTTTGGTTGAAATGAACAGCCCTTTTTGATGTGAGCCTAAGGAAATGTGTTTGGAATATTTAGGTCTCAAGTGAGACTCAAAGGTTATTCATTCACAAGTGAGATAAATTCATACCTGTCAAGTCAACTGAATCTTTTGTGTGATCACCAGGCCTTTGAATTATTTATTCCCCTGTTCCTTCCCACAATCCCACCCCAGTGAAATACACACACACACACACACACACACACACACACCACAGAGAGTCAAGAACATTCACATGTTCCACTTTTTTGCACTTCCTGTTTTCAGAAGGTGATTGATTCATTTTTGTTTCTTTCCTCTGCCCTTTCACGTGTTTTGGGGAGCAGAATTTAAAATGATGACTGTCACCCAGTTTTACATGTGGGAAACCACATCTGTGAAATATGTATTTGGATACCAATTCTCAGCATGAGAATCCAAGGATGAGCAACAGAGTAGATAGCCAAAGCTAAGCTTGCGCCTGGCCTGCCCTCTGCAAGCCTTAATAAAGAGAAAGTGTATTAAGGTTCATGCATGGAAATTTCATGATCCCACAGGTGGGGAGATCATGTGCATGCATCCATACAAAAACAGAAAACTTACACATAGAAAACTGTGGCATGTCACCCCTGTCCTTGACATCTAGATTTCTATGTGCAGAAAAATATACTTATTTGTCTGTGTGGAAGACTGGAATATTCAGTTCAATCTCTTGAAGCCAGTGTGGTGTAGTGGTTAAGAGCGGTGGTCTCATAATCTGGGGAACCGGGTTCGCGTCCCCGCTCCTCCACATGCAGCTGCTGGGTGACCTTGGGCCAGTCACACTTCTCTGAAGTCTCTCAGCCCCTCTCACCTCACAGAGTGTTTGTTGTGGGGGAGGAAAGGAAGGGAGATTGTGAGCCGCTTTGAGACTCCTTAAAGGGAGTGAAAGGCGGGATATCAAATCCAAACTCTTATTCCTCCTCCCCCTCCTCCTCCTCCTCCTCCTCCTCCTCCTCCTCTTCTTCTTCTTCTTCTTCTTCTTCTTCTTCTTCATTGGAGTCAATTCCCAGTATGTGTCCTCCACTTACAACCTGAAGTGGTAGAGTGTAGACACAGGCTTAGGCCCTCATTTACAAATAGCCATTGGTGTACAAAAGGATGTTCATGAAGCAATAACAGCAGAGAGTGTATGCCATGTTGTGTGTAGTCTGCTTTGTAGACGGCAACATCTGTTCTGCCCCAGGTCTGCTTGTACACAGGGCAGACAGCTTAGGAATCAGTGAAAGGTCAGCAAGGGATTACAGTTATTTTTGATGGGCAAAACATAGAAACCCTGCCTTTAAAGGCTTTGTATTTCTTCCTGGCTACCTATGTCATTTCACCTCTCTCCCTTCAAATCTTAGTTCACAACCCACTTTTTCTGAGAAGACTTTGGTTTTGCCCCTTAGACCTCATCACCATCTGATCCTGCCCGTGGTCTCTTAGATCCGTAGCTCCTTCTGAAGTGCCACAATTTGGTCACCATTCCTCGACATATATCTCAGTGACCTGAATGCAAATCAAGTTGTTCACAAAAGAGTCAGAGAATGACAGCTACTTTCATTCTTAGAAGCATCCAGCCCCCTTGGAAATTATAAAAATGAAGAATAACAAAAACAAAACAAAAACAAAAACCCAAATAAAATGAAGAATAACAAGTGCAAGTAGGGTAAGATCATTTATCTTGATGGATGTCACCTTAGAGCACATATTATCCCGTTCTCTCAAAGTGTTTTTCCCCCTTATTTCATCTCTGACATTCATTGTAAATTTAATGATCCACATACGATTTGCTGGTGTCTCAGCCTAGTGTTTTGAATCATGAAACTAGTGCTAAATTTATGGCACTGCAGTACCACTTAGTGAATCATTAAGCAGTACAGTGATTTTAATGATTTGGATCATACCGGACCTCATCACTATATAATGAGGTTCCATTTAGTGTAAATTTTATGTAAAAATTCAATTTGCAAACCAACAACATGAAACTACAACATTTTGTCACAGTTGACATTGTATTTATTTATCATGGTTTCCAAGTCAGGATTACATAGAAGGAGAATAGGGCATTGTTACAACTACAGCATTCCTTAACTGCTGAAAAACTACAGTCTCTCCCCACCCCTAAGTCCTACACTAAAGATCTTGACACTAAATGTAAACTCCCCACAGGCTCCAGGAAAGCAGGGGAGGCTAATCTGTGCCCTCCAGATGTAGCTGGACTCCAACACCAGCCAGCCCCAGCCAGCATGGTAAATTGTCATGGATGATGGGAGATGGCCCCAACATCCTGGGGACTGCAAGTTAACCATTCTTGCAGAAAAAGCTTAAGATGCCCCCATTGCCGAACACTGCTGAACACAATTGTGGTGCGTATTGGAAATGTTTCGTAAGAACTTAAGAAGAGTGGCTGTCCAGGATTCATGACCAGACTTTCCTTGTCATGGATTGACTGGTTGGAGGCACCAGCTGGGGAACCTCCAAGGGAAGAAGCCTCAGAGCCAGGGAATTAGTGGTGGGACAATGATGAGTGGACAGAGGGAGAAGGAGACTGGGAGGAAGTATTGGAGCAGATGAGACAACAGGGTTTAGTGAGCAGGAAGAGGCTGTGACAGAGAGCAGTGCAGACTCAGAGGTTGAGTGTAGGCAGGCTGTGGAAGAAGACAGGGAGTCTTCCCCTCCTGCTATGACCAGCTCCCCTCCACCCTGGTTTCCCAGAACACGCAGAGAAATAAAGAGAGCAGAGCAATGAGAGGCAAGAAGGAACCAGGGGAAGGGACCTGAGTAGGAGTCTCCAGTCCTCGCAAATGCTTCTTTGGGGCAAGACCTCATGGAAACAGTTGCTGACGCCACTAGGCCTGGCTCCAATCCTGACATTCCCTCTCTGCCTGGGGATGGTGGGGACTGGCCTTGTGGCCTCTGAGCTGCAATCCTGTCACTCCACGTGCCCCATCCCCTCCTCTCAGTTTTGTAAGGTAAACTTTTCTTCCTTGTATTATTTCGTTAACGTGCCCATTAAGAATGCAAAGAAGCACATGTAGATAAATGCAACTCCTTTCTCCCTGACCTGTACAGAACTCAGATGCATTTTATAGGTTTTTAAACTTTACATTTTTAAAATGTCATTATTTATGTATCTCATCTTTCCTTAGAAAGTTCCAAGCAGCTAGCATGGGGCTGCCACTGGTTTGCCATTCAGATACTGATCAGGTGCGCACCTGTTTAGTTGCAACAATGCTTGAGCATCAAGCGTCCCCTAGACCACTCACTTCCTTAGATTTGTTAAATGGCTTCGTTAACTGGAGAATAAGTACATAGCAGATGTATGAAGAGTTGGTTTGAGACAGAACTTGCTCAAATTTGAGCATGGGATTGCATGCATGTACCCATCATCCAGCCTCTGTTACTATTAGAATCTTTCCCAGATTTGGGAAAGCTCATCTATAAACATTTAATTGTAATTATTACTTTTTGCCATTTTAAATAGTCCATGGTCTGCCAATATTTACACTGAAGCTAATGCTCAGGAATGGGACCACACTTCCTGTGTGATGCACTGTGCAAGGTGCCCCAACTATAGAATTGGAGAAATCGAGAGAGATATAGCCGCACCGGCAGCATATCTCTTCTTTCTCGTATCTAGGGATGCAAGAAGGGCCTTTACCAGTGGCGTAGCGTGGGGGGTGCAGGGGGGCCCGGCCGCACCAGGCACAACATCTGGGGGTTAGGGTTAGGGGGCGCAAATCCACAGGTTAGGGGGCGCAAATTACTTGCCTTGCCCCGGGTGCTGACAACCCAAGCTACGCCACTGGCCTTTACACTCACCAGAAGCTCGGCTCTTCCCTCGCCGGTCCTGGATGGAGCCTTTAGAAGGGTCCCATATGCTCAGAGACTTTGCACCTGTCCATTGGGAGAGATAGGAAGCCCAGAACACTTGTTCTTTAGATGTCCCTTTTATAAAGAGGCACATAGTAAGATCATGGATCCCCTACTGGGGAGGCTCGCTGACCTCCCGCAAAAGCAAAAATTTGACCTTTTGCTGTTGGGCAAAGATCAGAAGATGACCTGGATGGTCACCAGATTCTGTCTACAGATCTGTAGGCGCAGACCATCGCTCAGCTCAAAATAGTCCAGCATGAAAAGCCCCAAACACGGTTTCATGGGTGATTCTGAGTCAACTCCCTGGGACAGTTTATTGTTGTACATTGTTTCTAAATTTAGTGTTGTATATTGTTTTAATTGTCTGTTTTAACCATATTTGCACATCAGTTTTTAATGTCGTGAGTGTCCTCTATTTAAGAGGCTTCTACTCTGCAGCCTCTTATAGTTGTTTTATCTGCGAGTCTTTTAGTTCTTATGCTCTTACAGGTGTTTTAACTGCATGTCTTTGTTGGTTTTTAGCTCTTATCTGTTTTAATTATTAGTTTTTTATCCATCCATTATCTGTGTTGTTTAATCTTGTTTTTTATTCAGATGTTTTATGCCTGTTTCCTTGTCCTCATTTGCCCTAACAATTATCGGTCAAAAATCCCAACTGCTATTTTATCTATATGCTTTTCTTAATCCTGGTCTGTGACCGTAATAAAGTTCATTCATTCCTGTGTGATGGTGACACTTTGGGGGTTCTCCTGTACCTGACAGCTGTACTTGAGCACTTCTTCCCTGAGGATAACTGTACTCTGAGTGAAAACCACCCTGGCATAGTGGCCAGCATGTCAGGCTAGAACTGGGGAGACCTGGGTTCAAATTCTGGTTTGGCCATGAAGCTTATTTGGGCCAGTCATGGTCTCTCAAGTTAAACTAACTTGTAAACTGATGGGGTTCACGCCGGCATGTTGGCAATCTATAAACATTTATTAAAAACGGAATTATTAGACTATGCACACTGTCCTGAGCTCCTTGGAGGGATGATGGATATAAATGCAAATGCAATCAGGATGATATCCATTCCCTTTATATGAGCAGACAGACAGGGCAATCAGTTCTGCATGGGGCCCACCATGGTGGCACAAGGTAAACTTCAATTTTGCCTGGATGCACAGTTTGGGAATGTAATTTGCTTTGTGTGACACCCAGATTCAGACTGATGAGCAGGCTTCCACATCTGTTTATCACTTGCTGAATCAGGAGTTGCCAACGTAAAGAGCACGAACAACCTGTTTTTCACCCTAATACCAATCTCTATCCACGTTTCGTTCTTTTTTCAATGGGAGTTGCAACTAGACGCACCGCCTCCACCCACATCATGGCATAACTGGTCCCTGCTACCTATGCTCCTCTAAGGTTAGGAACTGGGGTAAGAAACATTTGGGCAGGCCTAGCCCACTACGAGGTTCTAATAAATAAATTAATATATCACAGAAGGCACAAAAGTTGATCTCAAAATCCTTCTCCCCCGCCCCTTGCCTCAGTCAACCATGCATATTTGAAAGATCAGCATTCAAGTAGGATGAGTATTGTTTGATTACAGCCTTGAACTTATCTAACCATAACAGAATTTTCCAAACCTGTACATTTCATAGGTGGTCTATTGTTGATCTTTTCATTAACTTTCTTTTGGGGTGGGGTGGGGGGAAGGTTCTGATCAGAGATTGTGTACGCTTCAATACTTTTAATTTTGCAGGCCACTGGGTCTTAATGTGAATGAAGACTATTTGGAGAGGGTGGGGGATGCAATGTGGCTTTTTTGTTGTTTAAAATAACAAGGGTATGAGCATGCAGAGGAATTGCTGACATTTTGTAAAGTTCATGGTGTGATTCAGTATATTGCAAGGGTCTCTGTCAGGGCACAAGAAAATGCTTTAAAGGGAGGGAGGCAACCTGATACGTTAAACTGACCATAGACTTGACATCTCCCTCTTTAATGCTGATAGGAGACCTGTAACAAAATTTCACTAAACATCAAACTTAGTGGCCAGGATTGCTGAATGATGCTGCTGTGTTCAGAGGCAGAGTAACTCTGGGTCTCTGTAGTGCTTCTGGGTCCAAAAGCAGAAACAACAGGAAAATGCCTGTATAGATCAGTTGGTTAGAGTGTGGTGCTGATAATGGCAAGATTGCTGGTTCAATCCCTGCATGGGACAGATTCCTGCATTGCAGGGGGTTGGACCAGATGATCCACAAGATCCCTTCAAACTCTACCATTCTATTATTCTAACAAAATTTGCAGGTTTGGTGTTGGCTGTAGGGATGGGCAATCTTTTTCCTCTCTGTCTCAGTTGTGCATCTTTTCCATCATAACTCTCTTCTGCCCCAAGTATGCATTGTTTGTGATTTTTTATTTTTATTTCATTTTTAAAAACTTTGCAAAAAATGCATTTTTGGTATCCCCCTAAAATGTGCATTTTGGAATATGCATATTTTTAGACCAATAATTGCATTGCTTGATTTGGAGACATGTGAAAACTGAAGGATGGCTGCAGATTAATACATGTGTTAGCCTGGAAAGTACAAATCAGGATGGTTCAGTTCAAAATGCAAGTTGAATGAAATCCTTGAATATCCCTAGGTGGTTGTAAGATATCTAGGTTTCAAATAATATTCTTAACTTGCATCTTCTGTGTCTATTATGTTTATTAGGGATGTGGCCCCTGCAGCTTCCTTTTTAATTGCAACAAGCAAAATATCCCAGAAATGTGTGCCCTCCTCATTCAACTACTCTGACAGCATGTGATGTTTCAGGACTCATTAATAGCTACACCTAACAAGACTCATCACCAGAAACTCTGCACAAGGACCTCCACTACACAATGGGGCTTCCTCCCCTCTTATTCCCACCATGTCCCTCTCATGCCCCCTGAAATTGGTTCTGGGGCATTTGGGAGAACCACCAGAACACAGCACATGGCACGAAGAGAAGGGAGACCATTCCACTTAATTAATGGACCTACGGTAACTTAATCATACTCAGCGAGTCTACTCTGAGTAAAACTTACTTGAATAACACCGCTCTATTCTTTGCTCAGATCCTAGGCACCTGTTTTTAGGGACAATAAACAATAGTTGTACTTAATAACTTTACTGCTTTATGTGACTGCTATAAGGATTATGGACATAGGGTATTGAATTACTCAGTCTAGGCAATTATGGAGATGTGTGTATTTCTCACTGTGCGTATCACACTTAGAATTGTTGGATTCCATCTGTCTCGAAAGACAATGAAATGCACTTCCGAGGGTGAAGTCCAGCACAACTGAAACTGACAGAGCCAAGGAAAGTGTAAGGGGCAGAGTCTAATTCTAGCCCATAATGCAAAGTTCTGATATTTAACTCTTCAATGGTCATACTACTATACAAGCTTTTTTTCTCTTTCCCACTGGATCACTCAAATAATTTTAACTGTCAGGAAGCTGTCAGGAAGCTCTCTGCTGGTTGCCCAGGAAAGTATAAAGACAAGGAAAAGTTTCTTACCATCCTTTTTTATTTCACTATCACAGAGAGAGACTATAGAACCCAGTCTCTTGGATAATAGCATTGTCCCGAGTGAATCTCCACCCCCCATCTCTCCCACTTCCTCATTTGTCATACATGCCCTCTGCCTTTGAGCTCTTTGCTCTCCTACTTTTAAGGCTCCTCGGGTTCTGGGAGATGGAGGGTCTGGAATGCTTTCTAATGATAAGATGTCAGCCAGCTGCTCTGGCTTTGCTTCCTCCTCCATTATTTCCTAACTTTCCCCCACATCTGCCTCTGAGCTGTGACCTCCCTCAAATCCCTGTTGTAAATCTATCCTGTCTTCCTCTTCCTCCTCCCTGGAGGGGTCAGGATGGGGAGGTGGTCTCCACCATTCATCCTCTGTCCACATAAACACTGATATCAATTATGAAAATCCATCCTCAGTCAGGGAAAGTCTTGAGTGAGCAGACTTTGGGGTGTCCTCCCCCAGATGAGGTTTTTGTTGTGCGCACACCCTGCCATATTTGCTGTTTTATTCAGAGGGTCCCGTTCTGAAATTGCTCCCTTTCTTAAAACAAGCTCCCGTTCTTTAAAGAGAGGCTGCCATTGTCTCAAATTTAAGAGGCAATTAAAAGGAACTCCAGTTCTAGGGAAGGTAGCGTAACTATTTGTCCAACTCTGGCTACAGGGATGTCTCCATCCTTGATATACAGCACTAGTTTCAAACATATCTGGCATCTAAAGAAACGGTGACAAAATAACCCCTCTCCCTTAATCAATGCTAGTAAATTCATACTTTTGTTTGAAACACACCATATGTCTTCTAATACCTATGCACAATAGGGTGCAAGTTTAATGGCTTTCTTGTTGTGCCCCTGTTGTAATTAAGCTTTAAAGGACATATGGCACATTGAAGTCTTAACAGTGATTTTCCTTATTCAGATTGTTTTCTCTTGCATGCTTAACAATGCAGTTTCTAGCAAAAGGGGTGGGTTTTCGTGTGTGTGTCAACCTCTTTAAAGAACCATCAGATGAAGATCCTGGCTCCACAGCTATGAAAAGCGGAACTCTATTTAACGTTAAGAGTCAGAGTTTTACCCACAGATTCTCTTCAGTGTTAAGGGATAAGCAACCAATAAAAAAACCCCCACCCCTCACTGCAACATAAAGGATGGTATCGATGTTAGCCTACAGAAAAAGCAGGCAAAAGCATACTGTGTCTCAATCTGTGCCTATAAATATCAAATGCAGTAAATCAAAACAAAAATGATTTTGAACATGGAGGTTACTGAGGGGGGAAGTCACTAAACAACAACGTTTTGTATCTTAATCAAGTAGTTTACTGTGGGGTATGATTTGTGCATAGAAAGTATGGTTCAGAGCACCCAAGGAAATGCAGATGTCTCTGTACCATTTTGATGATGACATACCCAGACCCTCCAAATGTCCCTATTTTCCAGGGACATCCCAAATTTTCTCCCCACCCCCCTTTTTTCCATTTTTGATTTTTAAAAGCCCTTATTTAACATTCAAACAATAACAACAACTAACACAACAATTCACTATTGACTACATCCCACCACCCTTAATAATACATAGCAGTACAAAACATCACAACTACTGGATCAACGTTCCATATATTTTTTAAACCTTATCTATTTTACATAACAAAGAAGGGAGAGAACATATAAAAAATAAAAAAATGGGGGGGAAATAAATTTGACTTCTGATTAGACTCATTGTATTGTTGTTCCTATTATTGTTTTACACACAGTTTCAATTTACCATTTATTTTCTTTGTTCTTATCAAAAAAGTTGTTATCTATACTTTTTATTTTACAAGAATCATTCAAGTTCTGCCAGATTATTGGTATTACAATAATTTTTCAAATACTCTTTAAAAAAATTCCATTCTTTCTGTACTTTCTGTATTGGATACCCTCTCTCCCTGTCATCATAGCCAACTGCAAATACTCTTTCATTTGGACCTGCCACTCATTTATCGTAGGTGTTTCCTCACTTTTCCAGTTTCTAGCACCCAAATTTTCAGAAGCTGTCCCAGTTCTTTATTTGATCCCAGAAGGTTCCGCTTTTCCTTAGGTCGTCCCCATTTTCATCATAGAAATGTTGGAGGGTATGGAGTTATGTGACCCCTGAGCCAATGAGATAAGTAACTATTGAACCTTTAGAAGACATCTGAAGGCAGCCCTATATAGTTTTAATTATGTTTGTATATGTGTTGGAAGCCAAACAGAGTGTAATTATTATTATCATCATTATTATGGAATAGGACACCCCTGTTTTCTTCAGATAAGTGTTGGAGGGTATATAGGCCAATGGAAAGGTATAAACAAAAATAATTTTTAAAAAACAACTCATATATATATATATATATATATATATATATATATATGTATGACCTCCAGATAGTTCTTGCCATAAACATAAGATTTTTCAACTTCAACTGTTTTTTTAAATAAGAAGAACCATTTTTAGAAATGTATAGCAACAAACTTGTAACAAAGAAACAAAAAGGATTTCACAAGTTCAGCACAGGAAAATAGAATACACAGGTACATAGGCTTCTCCTGTCTTCTGGCAACTTCTGTCCAACTCCAGATTGTAAGCTTGTCAGGGCAAGGATGATGAAAAATACAAAAGGAGATTGCAAAATGCAGAATAAAACAAAAAACAAAAAACCCCAAACCAATAAACTGCCCTACCACAAACACATTTTTTTTTAAAAAAACCTGAACACCTGGTTGAAGAGAAATGTTTTTGCCTGGCGCCTAAAGATATGTAATGAAGGTGCCAGGAGCGTCTTCTTAGGGAGAGCATTCCACAAGCAGAGAGACTGTTCTCATGTTGCCAACTTCTGGACCACTCACAGAGGAGACACACAAAGAAGGGGCTCAGATGATTATCACAGGTTTGGCATTTCTAGGCAACTAGTAGAGCCTTTCTGGTTCTAGCTACCCCATCTTCTGTCCGCCTGCCTGCCTTTCTCCATAATAGACTCCTACATATATTACTGCAACACTGCAGAAGTTATTTTCTTGTAGCTTTTCCCCATGCTGCTATCTGTGGCGGACTTTGAGCTCTCAAATTTCAATGGCGCCCCATGCAACGCTAAAATTCTGCACCTCTAGCTCTTGCACACAGCATTATTGTGATGCCCCCCTGCTGCGCAGCTCCCAGCGTCACTGGTTGCGCTACCCTAGAAGCGCCTCTGCTGCTGTGGCAACAAGTGCACTTCACAGATACAATACTACAGCAGCTATGAGTACCTGCTCTCCAGGTAGGATTCCAATTGAATGGAAAAGTTGCCATGAGTAGTCCACCCATATGGTTCTCTCACAATTCCCAATAGCATGGAATTGCATGGTAGAAAAGCAACTCCCATGGTGTGCCACTCTGTGCAAAAGAGGACATTGAACATCAAATTCTGTGGGCTGCACCAATCAAATGTGTCCTTCCCACTGATTAAACAATAATAAGATGGGAAGACCCTCTGAAACTGGTCCCATTCAAAAGCGTCTATTTGCTCCAATGCTGACTTTGAGAGAAGTTCAAAATCTGTAGCATAAATAGTTTGAAGAAAGCAGAAAGTTGCAGTGTTTGTAAAATGTCTACCGAGTCTACCGTTAGAGACTAATGCTAATTGTCTTCCTTCCTGGCTTTTATTTGTTTTAGATCTCTGCAAATGAACTTGCGAATCTGAATGTAGTTCTTAGTGTCCGTATCACAAAAGCCGCAGGAGGTTCTAATTACGATCGTGGTTGGAAATCTCAGCATGATCAACTGTCACTGTCCTTTCAAAGTCCGGGGAAAAGCCAATCAAGGCACAACAGAGAAAACTTATATTGCCCTGGGAAGAAATAATGTGAACTTCAAGTTGCCAACAATCTGGTGTTTCTCTGCAAGTGATAAATTCACTAAAAATTACGTGGGCAACAAATTAGAACCTTTGCAATGTTTTCAGCATGGAGCATTTGTTTGTTATATAAAGAAACATGAAAGCCAAAGAAACTTCAGTAGCTATGATACAGCAGCAAGTTATAGCTATCTTTCCTGGTTTGTTTTTATGTCCTGCTGAGGGTTGCATCTGTGCTGAAATTAACAGATCCATGTTAACTAGCTGTGTGTGCAACATTTGAACAATCTGAGTTTACCTGCAGCATAGGCAGAAATAAAGGAATTTAATACAGTCTTAAACCATTATTATTATGCTTTCATTAGACACATCTGCAAAACTCACACTATGGAGTAACACTGACCTATTCAATTTGATGCTTGCTCACCATGGGCACTTTTATAACTATTTCTCAAATCTTTTGAAATGTCCTGTTTTCTGTGCCTTAAAGAAAAATGCCACCAAGCCTTTCAAAAACTGTATATTGGTTTTGAAATGACTGGTTTGCACGTGGCATGTGATTTGCATCTTTCTATATTCCATTGCATCTATACTGAGGCTGTGAACTGGTGAAAAGAATTCAGTTTATGCATTGCAATAGTATTTTGAAATCCAGGGCATTTATTTGATGGGCCATTCTAGACATAATACAGATTGAGGGAAGAGTTTCTAAAGTCAGCATGCCACAACAGAATGACCCTCCCTCACCACCCTTCTCACTTCAGACGGCACAGAAACTTAGTTTGGCTCAGTGGTTAGAGTGGACTAGGATCTGGGACATAGCTGTCAACCTTCCCTTTTTTTGCGGGAAATTCCCTTATTCCAGCGCCATTTCCCGCTGTTTCCCGCTGCTATCCTGGATTGTTAGATATCCCGTAGACTGTCCCCAGGACTTCCCCCTACTTCCTTGCATACCAGCAGGGGAAAGAAGATAGTCAGAAAGTCTGTTACATTTCTACAGTTTATTTCTGACTGTGCATCTATACAAAAACATGTCCGTTCAGTTCAGTCTCCTCCGAGCAAGTGAAGTAGACTTCCTTCACAAGAACAACAGGAAGGTCTCATATTACACTGAGAACAAATCCCCGTGAATCCTGTGAACTCCCGTGAACATCCTTTCCCACAGCTAGCCACATCATGTGATGTAAACATTGAGCTGCTAGTTTGCAGCTGCGTTGTACTCATATCCCAACAGGTGCAACCACCACGAACCTTTCAGCAGTTACCCTATTTGGTGGTATAGATTTTTGTGTATTTTTGGAAAGCTGCCACAAAATGTCATCATTCTTTGGCTAGTATTCCAGAATAATGTACTAAAAAAATTGCTTTCCCCTCATTTGCAAAAAAATCTAACTTTTGGGAATGATCTGGTATAGATACTCAGTTATTTTCATTTGTGTAGCATTTGTACAAGCATTGTCCTGGTTTGTGTGTGGAGGCAGTGAGGGTTGGGTGTGTGGTTTAGGAGATGTCTGTTTTACGCCACTTCCCTCTGCCTACTGCAAGCTGTCAGTTTATGAGCTTAGTTCAGAGAAGAGATGTGGAAGACAGAGATTGTGGGACTGACTCAAAGTACTGCCCATTATAGCAGTCATTAGCTGCAGACAAATTTCATCGCAGTAACCAGGTTCGCCATAGCTCAGGCAGAAACGCAATTCCTCTTCTAATCTCCTCTTGCTATGCTTGTAATTATGTAAGTATCTTCTTGTTGTAAGCCTTCTTGAGCATGGTTTTAGCTATGGAAAGGTGGCATACAAATAAAATGTTAATGATAATAATACTCCTGCAAAGTTAGAAATTCTGGAATACTAGGCATTAAACGGTGTTTCTGTGTGTTGCTCTGGTTCGCCAGAAGTGGCTTAGTCACACTGGCCACATGACCCGGAAGCTGTACACCGGCTCCCTCGGCCAGCAAAGCGAGATAAGCGCTGCAACTCCAGAGTCGTCCGCGACTGGACCTAATGGTCAGGGGTCCCTTTACTTTTTTTTTTTTAATAGAATATTTATTAAAGTTTTCCAGAAATAATACAATGTAAAAGAAAAAAGAAAAAATAACATAAATACAAGAATATAAAAATACATTTTTTAAAAAAAAACACATAAAATTTCCATTACTTATTTTCTTGTAACTTATTTTCCAGACCTCCTCATACCTCCCTTTCTTGTATTCCAATTCAAATTGTTAGTTCAGCAAATCCTCACCATTTAGTTTTTACTTATTTCTAGACCTTATTTTTCATATCTCTTAAACATTACAGCAGGAAACCCCTTAATTTCTGTCCAACATCATTCTAACATTCATTAATTTTGCAATATTTCTGTAAATAGTCTTTAAACTTCTTCCAGTCTTCTTCCGCCGACTCTTTTCCCTGGTCTAGGGGTCCCTTTACTTTTAGGCATTAAATAAAAAAAGCAGTAGGCATGCTCATAACTCTAACATTTAATGGCTGGAGGAATATGATGGTGTTTAAGGAGTGTGACTACAGCCTGAGGCTGGCTCACCCACAAGGCAAGATAAGGTGACTGCCTCAGGTGGCTGGGTCCATAGAGGCAGCAGATCTTGATTTCAATCCTTCTTTCCTCCCTTCTTCCTGATGTAGATCTTCCCAAACACCTTCTTTCATGGTGGGAAGCAGGTGCCATTTTGGAGTTTGCCTCAGGTGCTCAAATGTCTTGGACTGGCTCTGCTACAGCCGCAGAACTCTTCTCAGTCTGGCCATTTGTGTGGAAAGAAAAACCTGGCACTCAGCCGCTAATGACAGCAACAGGTAGCCAAAGTTTCAGACAATCAGCTGCAAATTCACTCTTGAAAACATCAGATCAAACAGCAACTATACCAACATAAATGGTAGGTGCAGAAGGAATCCATCTCTCAGCCTAACCCAATATGGTGTCCTTAAGATCAATGCTATTTTTCTAGAAACAGAAGTGCCAGAACTCACCATGAACACCTCCCTCGTTCTCTTAGAATGGCAATGGCGCCCAACTGAGAGGTGCAAGAACTGAGCTCCCGTGAGTACCCCCTGAAAAAAAGCCCTGTTTAAGATGTTGTTGGACTACAACTCCCATCATCCATGGGATTGTCAGGGAGGCAATTACTGCATAAAGAGACACAAAGTAGACTTCTTAAGAAGTGAATGTGTTTAAGGAACATGTTTGATCAAAAACATCTCTTTGAATTGTTCCCAGTAATGAACCCAGCAACCACTACAGATGTTTCAAAATGGACATAATACGCTGCACACTGTATATCCAACAGCAATTAGTAGCCATGTGGCTGTATTTTGCACTAATGCAATTTCCGAACTGTTTCTAAAAACATCGCTGCAACTATAGAGCAGTACTTGCATAGTTCTCATTCATTTGTGGACTTCTCGTGTGCCTTACTATTTTTTGATCTAATTATTTCTGCTAAAATTCCATTTAAGAAAGGTACTCCTTTCATATTTTTTTAAAAAGAACTTACACATGCACGCACACAAACATCAAGTAGAGGGACACTACATTCAGAATGTCATGGTACAGCTATTAATGATACTCAGAGGACTGAAAATTACCATTTCGGATGTGTCCGGAGCAGCAAACTGGTAAACAAGCCTGCAGTTAGTGCTATGGATGATTTGAATCAACAAGGGTGAAAAGATTTGGTTACTCTGTGTATTAGCGCTAATAGGAATAGATTATAGAGGAATATTTGTGATGTGACCTTCTGTGCACTAATTGAAATAGTATTCAGAGTCAGCAGTGGAGTAATCAAGTTAAACACTGAATCATAAATCATCATGAAAAGTGCTGTCACAACTGAGCCATTAGTGCCCTGTATCGCTGGGCAGCCTCACGAAAATATCTGCTATGCCGATCTTTAGGTTAATAGGAACAGAAATGGCATTTAAAGACTATTTGGATCAAATCTGCTCTAAGGTTGAAAGTGTTACTCTGTTAATTTACTGGTAATTTGAAGTGATGTAGTTAGGGTTAGCAGCCACACAGCTGAGCCCCAGAGAGCTAAACAAAAGGCAGCGGGAGTTTCTTCCAATATTTATTTAACTGCTATAGGGTGCTGCAACAGCAACAAAAAGCTTCCATTTAAATGCACACACGGCGATTCCTTTGTTTTCAGAGCATGTTTATAAGGGGAGATTTTACCTTCATCGACAGCACTATATGCCCAACACAGTCTGTGGCTCTGATCCAGCAGAGAGAGCCCAGACCAGCCAATGCTGCTGCCAACTTTTTAAAAAAGTTGAAATCCCAACAATCTGCTGTAGATCAGAGAGGGAAGAGATGATCAAATACAGACCCCTCTCAGGCTTCACCTTCCAAGCAGGTGATCAACAGCATTTCAGGGTGGAATAGCATAACAACAGCCATTTGTGTGCACGATTCCAAATCCAGCCAAGGATGGCCATAAGTAAAATGATTGTGTAGGTTTGGTCCCCTATCTATGTTGAACTGTCTGTTTCAGAAGTGGAAGAATAATTATTTATGGCTGGTAACAAAGATCACGTCTGATCAAAATAACAAGCATATGTAGCATCACAGCTGGGATGATGTACACTTCTCATAAGAAAGGCTGGATTCTTTCAGTGCTGAGAAAACATGCCCCAGCATATGATACACCATAATTTGAGACAAATAAGATAAGATTGCATTAACAGAGCAGTTGTAGAATATGGGAAAGGAATAATTTAAAAACAGCAAAGAAAGAAAGACGAAAGAAAGAAAGAAAGAAAGAAAGAAAGAAAGAAAGAAAGAAAGAATACTTTTAATGAACCGTCTCAGTTCCTGTAGATGATTATTTAAACTGGTATGACAAAAACAAATGAAAGGTTGCACTCATTTTTATTCTGTCAACAGCATGAAACTAAAGACAAACATTTGGCTTTTAAAATAATCCTTTGAACTTGGCTGTTCAAGAAATGAATTATTTGAACATGAATACTAATTGCTAAATTACTTACTTTCTAGAAATCTTTCTGATTCATGTTTTGGCTAGAAGTTTGTCTTACGAAGAAAATTGCTTTATTCAGGTACTGCTAGACTGGTTTAATATCCAATCTGCAGTCAAAGAACTGGATGTGACCTTCCCCAGCTTCCTGCTGCAGAGAAGGATTTCAGCCTATGCTTTAATCCTGGCCAGCATTGTTTATAATATATTATAGTTTTGAAGGTGTTTGATAGCTGACATGCAATGGTATTCATCAACTAATTGTATTGGATAGATGACATGCAGTGGTATATAGTGTTTAACAACATATGATAATGATAGTGTATAGCTTTTCATGTTTGGTGCCTGCTAAACCACAAACAATTCAGGGATGTCATTGAGTCCATACATGCTTTTGGCATGCACAGCTACTACAGAGGACCATCTCAATTGTTTAGAGCAGTATGGTGAGTTGGCCATAAAGGAAAGTAGTTTTGAGGAAGGATAATGGTCATTGGATACTTGTGCTTCTAATTCCTCACAATTAATGTAACGTTTGACAAGGGACTCATGGCTCTCATTTGAAGCCCCTCTTCAAACGTTACTTTAATTGCAGAGAATTAGAAGGATGATGTTTCTGCAAGCTGAGCAATTAGAGTAATATGAAAAGGCTCTTAGCATGGCTCCCTGTTTGATAGCATCTCTGACACAATCCTTAAATCAATGACAGGCTTCCAAAAGGCAGAAGAATATTTCATGTGGTAGAACAATTGTCTGGGAAATGTTGTAGAAAAACTATCAACTGCACGAACCACCAGGAAATTATTAGTGCATAACAGTGAATTTACAAAAGCAGCAACTTTCGACATTTACATTTTTCTAAATATGCTTATTCTTGACTGTCACAGACCAGTTCACACTTGATGACAGCCCCATCCAAGCACTTCAGAAGCATGTGGCGTCACACTCAGGGCGACAACATTTGTGTGGATTGGTACCTCCACTTGGCAGGCGCTGCAATGTTCAAACAACTTTGATCACACAAATTGCTGCCTACGTTGCCCCCACATGGAGCTCATCTGCGCAGCGCTTCCCAGCCTAAAAAAAAAATCAACGGGAAGGAGCTATTTCAAAAAAATTCACATTTATAGAATGATTTTCTGCTTAAGAAGTTCTAAGTGTTTTACAAAAGAGAACAAGTACAAAGAAAGCACATCGACGCCTCTCAGATAAAATATAAGCAGCACAGCTCATAACTGGGAGCAGTGGCAGCAAAATCACACCAGTTCAAAAGTCCAGTTGAATAAATCTGGTCCCGTCTACACCATACACAGCTTCCCCCAAAGAAACCTGGGAGTGGTACTTTAACTCACATACAGCTACAGTCCCCAGCACCCATAACTATCCACAGTTCTTAGGGGTCTTTGGGGGAAGCCATGTGCTTTAAAGGTGTTTTGTGTGTGTGGTTCAGATGTGGTCACCATCTCTGCTCATTGAAAGATGATGTCGGCACCCTACAAACCTCCAAAGGTAAGGCGTTCCACAGTCTGGGTGCCACTACTGAAAAAGCCCTGTCCTGAGACGGAGACTGGGGGAAAAAGAGCAAAGCCTCAGTTGATTATCTCAGTAAGTGGGCAAGTTCAGGTGGAAGACTGTGACCCACTGATGAGGGAAGAAGGCTGGCCGCAATAAAGGAGAGGTGAAGATGCCATGGTGAAACTAACCGCTTAGATTTTGAGCATGCTGAAGAAAGAGGAATGATGTCCGGTGTTTTCATTTCATGTAGGGAAGAAACCTACATTTAGAATGTCAGAGAAAGGTATTCAAAGGTAAAATATCAGTGGACGGAAGTGTCTGTCAGAGCCCGAGACCGGGGAGAGGAGATGGTGGAAGAAGATTGGAAGATTTAAAGTATATCTATAGAAACATTGTAAAATTAATGAGTGACAGGAAAATGTTGGAATGAACTTTTATGGCCTTAGTAGAAATGCTATAAGGAGTTAAGTTTAAATAAGTATACCAATTTTAATGGAAATAAGATTAAAAATATGTTAAGATTAAAATATGTTATGATAGAAAATGGAGAAAGATGGAAAGGAATTGCTAAAACAATTAGTGGAAGTGGAATACAAAGAGGGAGGTGAGAGGAGGTCGATGATATAAGGGAATGAAAGTTAGAATATGGAAAAGGAATGATGTATGTTTTTACATTGTTTTTGTTTTGTTTTGTTTTGTTTATTATGTTGGGTGAGGTGTTGAGGTTGTGTTTTGTATATTGTATTGTATTGTATTGTATTGTATTGTATTGTATTGTATTGTATTGTTATATTTTTTCTTGTTCTTGTTCTTTTTTTGTTTCTCTCTTTTCTTTCTTTTTCCTTTTTAAAAAGCAATAAATATTATTTATAAAAAAACAAAGGTAAAATATCAAGTGAATAGCATGCATGTTGGCCTGTGGCTCTTCAGATGTCATTGGACTAGAGCTGCCATCATCTCTGACCATTGGCCATGTAGACTGGGGCTTATGGGAGTAGGAGACCAGCAAAAACTGGAGGCCACAGTTGCAGTAGACTGTTTTGGGAAAAGGGGAATCTGAGAATGGTCACCGGGAGTATAATCAGAAAGTATTTGGAAAATCTGACTGCAATTTTAGTAGTTATTCAGAGAGAAAAGAAAACGGATGCACATCCCTTCGATTACGAGGTTCCCTCCAGTATCGATTTGGAAAAAGCGTACGGCAAAGGCAGAAATGAGTGTGTCTGTGAGCTGAGTGCCCTAGGCAGCCATGTAATTGTCGGGGATACAGGAAAGCAGTGCATGTATTTATGTTTGTTTGCCCCAAACTGGGTGGTGATTTTGACCAGTGTGCAGGAAAAACAGAGCCTGCTCAGTTTCTGGGGCAAAAGCAGAGGGGTTTTGCTTGTTGAAACTTAAAAGTGGTTTTTGAGACATGTGCATCATCCAGAAATCTCATTCTTTTGCCCCTCCTGCTTTCTTCTATCTGGGCAAAGGGCAGGAATGAAAGTAAGTGATGAGGGAGAAAGGCTTAAAGTTGATTTCAAGATTGTGTGTGGAAATGCCCAGGGATTTGAATAGTGGTTGGGAGAGAGCTTTGCAGAACTTCCTTTATTGTGTTGTGTGTGTTTTTAAATGAAAATCCTTGTTTTAGTTCTACTATATATTTATTTGTTTAAACAAATAGGGTAGTATTCAATGTTAATCCTACAAAGATTAGCCCCGTACATGAACAACTCACATTCATTCATTTTGAATGGGTTTACTCTGAGTAGTACTTAGTTCCATACAACTCATAGCACGTCAGTTTGTTTCTAAGAATAAGAATATGGTGAACATCTATAACTATTTCTATAATTAAAGCTGAAAATATGCAGTTAGAAATGTGGATTTACCTGTTTAAGACCTTAGATGAACACTTGAAAAAAAATGTTGCTGTATGGCCTAACATCTAAAAACCCAAACAGGTTTTTTTTCTATAACCTAATGAAAACTGAAAGTTTGGATTTTAGCCATTTCAATCCAGTCATACTCACTTAGCTTTAATCAATGAGTTCCATCTAAAATGAGTTATGGACTAAGCTGCATGTGGACATTCTTTTTAAAAAGCTGACCCATATTTTCCTTTGTCTTAAGGGATGGAGCATGAAGTCTTTTAATAAAAAGAAACAATAATATTTCAGTGCTTTCTTGAGGTAAACTTAAAGGGTTGTACCCGCTGAGTAGAACCATTGAACTTAATGAACGTGACTAATTTAGGCCCATTATTTTGAACAGGTTTACTCTGAGTAGGACTTGGCTGGCTAGATTAAATTTTATCGTTAAATGGTTTCACATTAATTATCATTCACTAGCATTAGGAATCATACTCTGTTTTCAATACATTGTTTAAGTATTTATCTTATTTTGCATGACATGTTACATTTAAATTATAATGCTTGCAATCTAGGGAAAAGTGAGGCTTTGAACTCTCATTGATTTTGACTGGAACAATTAAAGTATGCGCTGTTAAAATTAAGCAGTTGCTTAAAACAGCTGTATGCAGGGGTGCCAACTTGAATAAAACATGGGGGGGGGGAGGCAGGTAAGCCCCGGCCTGCATAATTGATCACATGATGCAGTGCATGCACAACATTTGAATGGCCATGCCCATCAACTTTGGTGGGGCCCAGCCCCTCTAATATTTTATTGTGGGGGCCAAAGCTCCCACAGCCCCTAGGAGTTGACTCCTATGGTTGCAAATTCCTGCATTGCAAGGGGTTGAATGAGATTATCCCAATGGTACCTTCCACCTCTACAATTCTGATTCTATAAATTGAAATCAATGGGAATTCAGCGAGCTTGACCTAGGTGGTGCCCAAAGTCCAGTAGTCCTTTGAACATTTCTGATCCTTAATGCCAACTCTGTGTTATCTCACAGGATAGCGGGGCAAACTTTTTGGACTAAATTACGGGCCAAGTGGATTGGACCTTAAAGTGCTCTCTCTTACAGTCTTACAGTACCGCATTTAGGGTGCTGCAGATGGTTCCCCCACACAGGGTGTCAAGCCGAGGGGGTTCAAAATTGAGAAGATCCACAATTGAGAAGATCCATTTGAGGGCGCCAAATTTTGGCCACACAGGGCACCATATTTCAAAAAAGTACTGAAGTCTGACCCTGACCTGAGTGCCAGTTTCACTAAACTCAATGGGATTTACTTCAGAATAAGAGACACATCAGATTGCATTCATTATTGTATAATGACAATTGTATGACTTCACTCTGTGTATGTTTAAACTGATTTCAAACAGAACATTTTTTGATGCTGAAATCTTAAAAGGCAAGGGAAAAGAAGGTGTAATGAATATAAACCAGAAAGCAAAATATATTTTGGCTAATAGCACAACACGTCACAATACATGAAAGGCAGGAGAACACGAAAGAGGAGAGCTACATTGCAACTGCTGCTAAATAAACTGATACGGTTTATTTTGCATAATGCCTATGTTGCTTGCAATTTAATATAGGTCTAAAGTATTATATGGATGTTTAGCTTATTTGAAATTTATTTATTTTTTCATCATTTGCTATATTAGGAGACTGGGGACATGAAGACATAATTATTACAACTCTTGTGATATCGAATAGCCACAATATAAAAGTATATATTCTGCTGAACATGTCTTGCACACCCCTATTCCTTTAAACTTCTAAGTCACTCAATGATAAGAGGCTGATCTAAATGCTTCCACTGCATTAATCAAATACCAGGTCTAATTAAAACTGCCGTGCACAAAGCTTTTTCAAAATGTTGCTCAGGTATTGCAATAATTTCTGATCACCCAAGCCTAGAAGACAAATAATTAGGAGCTGCCAGAGCATTCTGATGAGTGATGTCAGCATCTCCAAGTGACCTTCCCTCCACTAATTAATTTTCATCTTAAGAAAAGAGACCCTGTTGTTGCACATTATTAATTGAGTTCACTAAAAGATGCGCCTGATTAATTTTTGTTGATAATACTTGTCATTCCAGGCAGCGGCTGTAATCATTCTATTGGGTTTTATTTTTTTTTAAGTTGATCTAGGTCTTTTGCAATGCGACTGATATAATAACCCTGAAACAGAAAATGTAGAGAAAGGGCATAATCCATAAGGGGACTACATAGGTTTCATTGTTTATTGTTGCTCGCTTGGGGCAAATGGAGCTGTGATTTCTGGCTTGCTAACTTATTCTCATCAGAGCAAAACAAACTTTGACTTTAAA
Source organism: Podarcis erhardii (assembly GCF_964252035.2). Lineage (NCBI taxonomy): Eukaryota > Metazoa > Chordata > Lepidosauria > Squamata > Lacertidae > Podarcis > Podarcis erhardii. Next base: position 99,042,728 of record NC_138508.1, on the reverse strand, counting down.
TTCCTTCCAGAGCTTAAATTATATTTTCAGTTTTCAGAAAATTGGTGGGGGTTTGTCTTGAATACCTCAGAACATATATCATTCCTTTATTACATCTATCCTATAATAGGCTAATATTCTTTTAAAACTGTGTCTTTAGTATTTTAACTGCTGGTACAGTGGTACCTCAGTTTACGAACTTAATCCGTTCCGGAAGTCTGTTCTTAAACCAAATCCGTTCTTAAACCGAGGCGTGCTTTCCTAATGAGGCCTCCCGCCGCTGGTGCCCTTCCACTGTTCGGATTCCATTCATAGACTAAGGTAAAGTTCACAAACTGGAACATTACTTCCGGTTTTGCAGGGTTCATAAACCGAATAGTTTGTAAACAGGACTGTTCGTAAACCAAGGTACCACTGTATTTGCTTTGATCATGAAAAATGTTATAGACATGTCTTTTAATAAACGAATATTTAGGATTGTAATAAAATAGTGGCAGAGAACCTGTGGCTCTTCAGGTGTTGTTGGATTCCAACACCCATCTGCCCCAGAGACAAGCCCAGTGGTCAGGAATGATGGAATGATGGAAACTGGAGTTCAGCAACATTGGTAGGGAAAATGTCCCCCCCACCCCCATAATAAAACATAGAGGGAAACGTTAGCAACTCTGCTTTGCAGAGGGCTGAGGTGCACCACTTCTGAGACCATCACCTCTCAAATGGATTCTCATGTGCCCATGATACATAAAGGTAAAGGTAAAGGGACCCCTGACCGTTAGGTCTAGTCGCGGATGACTCTGGGGTTGCGGCGCTCATCTTGCTTTATTGGCTGAGGCGTACAGCTTCTGGGTCATGTGGCCAGCATGACTAAGCCGCTTCTGGTGAACCAGAGCAGTGCACAGAAACGCCATTTACATTCCCACCGAAGTGGTACCTATTTATCTACTTGCACTTTGTCATGCTTTTGAACTGCTAGGTTGGCAGGAGCAGGGACTGAGCAACGGGAGCTCACCCCATCGCAGGGATTTGAACTGCCGACCTTCTGATTGGCAAGTCCTAGGCTCTGTGGTTCAACCCACAGTGCCACCCGCGTCCCCATGCCCATGTTACGTAGTGACCTATTACAAAACAAACAAACTTGCATACGGAGAAAGCCACACAGTGCGCCATTGACTAATGAGGCCACTAATGGCGGTTACAAATGCTGGTGAGCTACTTCACCTGTAGAGAACAGCATTCAGAGACCAGCTACAAAGGACTTAAATAAACTGTGACTAAAACATGTTGGTCATGCCTAGTGAGAGTGTCCTCTATGCTAACAAAACTCAGACTGTAACTTGGGTAAGGCCAGGTCAAGACATTTTGGACACAAACAGCTGGAATTTCGCAGTTGAATTCTCCATTGGTTGGACTAAAATACACACCACATGTGCACATACCAGTGATGTGTATCATTTTTGATTTGTAATATTTGGCTAAAATGCAACTGCTTATTGTTCATCTCTTAAATGGGAGGGATTGTGGGAATGATTCAGAATCTTTCAATCCCATCCCCCTTGCCCAAATGTGCTACATATTTGGAAAGAATAAATTTAGCTTTATCCCAAGTCACTACTAAATTGGCTATAAAAACAAAGCTGGTATGTAGATGAATTGATACCATTAGAAGCCGAGTGACAGCAGGGGATTGAAAAATCTCTTCTGCTCTCCTGTGCCATAATTTAAGGAATCCTTCAAGGAATATGTAAAGCTAGTGCCACATAGTATTTTGCAGGGAGGTATAATTAAGGGTGAAGAGGGACTTTCTTTTTTTTAATTCACAGCACATTCTGCATCTTTGGTGTGAACCCAACTTTCCCCCAAATTCTCAATTTGCATGAAAGATGTACATTTTTATCAAACTGAACACTGTCAGCTGTCAGTCTTGCTTCTTGCTCATTTTTCAGGTGACTTCTTTTAAAAAATCACCGCTGTATGCATGCTTCTCTGTGTGTACATTTACCTTTGACATACCTTTTTTTTTTAAAAAAAAGGAAAAACATTTCAAAGGCAAATGGGAAACGATTCAGGAGATAGGAGAAGTGTTTTGGTGATGTCTATCGTGATTAGTGTTGTCCATAGCCTGCTTTTGCAAACTTGCAGAACCATTTCCCCTCTCGTACTGAGCCAAAAGTTTAGTTTGAACTATTTCAGTAAAAATCGAGGCAGTTGTGGATAGGGAAAGGGAACAGGGATGGGTAGAAGAAGAAAACCCCCCAGTAATGTTAAAGGAAAAGAATTTGATTAATGTGGGGAGTGCTTACGCAAAAACATGTTGACACACTATGATGTGCTGCCTTGCTGCTACTCCTTCCCCCTTCAACATAGTTTTCTGGGACACCATCCCCCTAAAATGCCCCAGGAATTATATTATATCAGGATTAGAGAGGGGGGAGAAATTAGATTCCATTCACATTTAAAGACAAACCTTCCAAACGCATACTTTCCAAAACAGAACACAGCCGTTCTTTGAAATTCACAAGTCTTTCGATTTTGCGGGGCCATTTCCTAGCCAGGAAATGTGTGCAGAAATTCACATGCTGGGATAAAGTGTCCATTAAAATGGATATGTTGGTGAAAATAACATACAAAAATTGCATTATTTTAGAAGGAGTCACTTTGCAAGAAGTTTTATATTAGGCAAACATTTATACATGCAGGTGTATATTAGGATAAATTTTCATGGGGAGTTTTTCTTTCTTTTTTTTGAAAAAAAATCACCAACAGATATGGAAAACTAAATTTAAGTTTGGAAAAGTGAAAAATTGGGAGAAAGTGAAACTGACATATTCACTCATCCCGAGTTAGGATATAGCACTGATTCAAGTGAGACATTGTTGGGGAATGAATGAATGAATGAATGAATTTATTAATACGGTCACAGACCAGCGTCAACACACACAATATCACGAATCATTAAAAAAAAATCAAAAATAGAAGGGACAATATGAATATAACAAGGATTTAAATATAAAAATTAAAATTAATTATTATCGTGCCCCCTGTAATTAACATTTGGGGGTTTGGTCATTATGGGGTACCACTTACTTCCTGCGGTTGATTGCAGACACACAGAATTTAGCTACATTTAATGTAGTCTTGGGATTCTTGTCCTCTAGCAGTAGTTTTAAACTATGGTATTCCAATTCTTTCCTAGACTTTTGCAAAACAGGTGTAATAAAAGTCATTGTTGGGGAATAAGAACACCACCCAGCTTCAGTAGCCACCCTATTGATACTTTCAATGGCAGAAAAACTATATTTAAAAGTGATGGCACTCTTGCTGTTCAACCTTCAAAAATATAGTTGAAATAGCCCCCAAAATCAACAGGTGATGAACTGTGGCTGCCAGTTATAGCTTACTTTCTTTCAGAGACTGGTCCTGGTGATAACAAGGTACATTTGTGTTGATGAGGGCACTTCAAAACTTGCACAACTACTCTAAAAATGAAAGATTACCTCTTTGCTCACCTTATGCACACCTAGCGCATGAATCCATATCCCACTGGAGTTAGCTGGAAGACAAGCAATTATTTCAGTGTGTTTATATCCAGAACGCTAATAGCTGAGGAATCTAATCAAGTGTTAATTCTGTGCTTTGAAAGAAATGTATGCCATGGAATAGACAGCGGATCTTGCAATTAAGGTGAAACTAACCGGCCACCTCTGTCAACAATGCCCTGATAAAGATTTTAAGTCCCCGAAACATGTGGGCATTTTTAATGCTGAAGTGTATTTTAATCACAGTTTAATCAGCATTAACAGTGATTACCTATTTATCAAATATCAATTTCGCTACAAAGCTTGCGGAAATTCTCCCTACACTGGTGATTCACAACTGTGCTCGGATTGCAGTGATAAAAATTAATCACATATCTTTATTTTTCATGCGTGCCGAGGAATCAACATAAAACAAATGAATATCAATTTAAGCTCATGTCTTAGAGGTGCATTATGTTCCGTAATGTGCAGGAAATTGTTTTAAAACAGTTATAAAACGTGTTATTATTTTATTTATCCACTAGCTGCCATAGCCACATTAGTAAGAATGGAAGAAAATGTTACTCTGTGAAAATGTTACTCCATTAAGGGTATGTTGAGGATATGGAGTATCTTGCCCCCCCCCCAATACTTGCTGATGTGATGTCAGGGATTGGCTGGTCAATGAGGAATGGTGGGAAGTAACAACCCTGGGAACCCCCAAGGGAGATCCCAGAGGAAGAAGGTTCAGAGCCCAAGGATTGGTGGTGGGACACAGGGGAGAGGTCAGAGGGGGGACATTGGGAGGAGGTGCTGAAGAGACAACAGGGTTTAGTGAGCAGGAGGAACCTGTGACAGGGAGCAGTTCAGACTCCGAGGCTGAAGCAGAGGAGGGGGGTCAAGAGACTGCTGAGGAATCCCAGGAGTTTCTCTCTCCTGCTGCGAGAAACTCCCCTCCCCTCTAGTCTCCAATAATGTGCAGGATAATGAGGGCAGAACAGAGGCCAGAGGTGCATGGATGCAGTTTGAGACTGCTTGAGAATCATCTAAGAGAGGAAGAGCCTTCAGAGGAGTGGAAGGCAGGGACCTTCAATCCTGGCAACTGCTGTACAGTGGTACCTCGGGTTACATACGCTTCAGGTTACATATGCTTCAGGTTACAGACTCCGCTAACCCAGAAATAGTGCTTCAGGTTAAGTATTTTGCTTCAGGATGAGAACAGAAATCGTGCTCCGGTGGCGCGGCAGCAGCAGGAGGCCCCATTAGCTAAAGTGGTGCTTCAGGTTAAGAACAGTTTCAGATTAAGAACGGACCTCCAGAACGAATTAAGTACTTAACCCGAGGTACCACTGTATAGGGGCAAGACCTGCTGTGAAGATTTGCTGAGTTGTACGCTGTTTCCTTGAACTGAGTTAACTTCACTGAAAACTGACTCTCCTTCTTTGTGCTGACCGGCATCTGACTCCTGCCTTGACATGTAACTATAGTAGCCCCAACAAAATAAAAAAAATTCCTTCCAGTAGCACCTTAAAGACCAACTAAGTTAGTTCTTGGTATGAGCTTTCGTGTGCATGCACACTTCTTCAGATACTAAGGTGCTACTGGAAGGAATTTTTTTTATTTTGTTTTGACTATGGCAGACCAACACGGCTACCTATCTATAGTAGCCCCATTCACTTCTGTAGCATTTAAACAATGTGTGCTGATGACCATCTATCGTAACCAGCTGAGTCCACTGAACAGTTATTGATTTTGCAGCTCACGTGTAAAATCTGCACGCCAGCAGAGAAAACAGGGATAAGCATGCTAAGCACCACCCTCACATACCCATAACCATCAGCCTATAACTTGTGGGAGATGACGATGGGAAACCTCTCCTTGTGGAGGATCCACACATGATTTAGCACTCCCCGTCATGTAAGGGAGCCTTCATAAGTAAAGGAAGCTTCATGCTGTTAAACTCCATGACTTGTCAACAAGAGGGGGAAACTTAAGCATGTACATTCCCCATCATTCTGCTGACGAGTCAACTTTACATATGAATAGAAGAGTTTGGATTTGGATTTGATATCCCACTTTATCACTACCCGAAGGAGTCTCAAAGCGGCTAACATTCTCCTTTCCCTTCCTCCCCCACAACAAACACTCTGTGAGGTAAGTGGGGCCGAGAGACTTCAGAGAAGTGTGACTAGCCCAAGGTCACCCAGCAGCTGCATGTGGAGGAGCGGGGAAGCGAACCCGGTTCACCAGATTACGAGTCCACTGCTCTTAACCACTACACCACACTGGCTCACATTCAGTTAGGGCTTCACAGATATCAGCCCAAGCTTGGTTGCTTGGCATCCATCTGCCCCAGGAGACAATGGAAAAGTGTGCCTTCAGGGGTGAAGTCAAACTGTTGTAGAATGAATAATGGACTTAGTGCAGAATCCTAGGGTTCCTGGGGGGTATCCCAAGGGCCACAGGATATTGTGAGCCTCCTTCTCCACCGGTAGAGTGCAACCACAGGAATCTCTTGGGTCATACTTCCTCCACTGTCAGTGCTGTGATGTCAGTGGGGGGGGGGAGCCTGCTGGGGGCATATTCATTTTCCTTCCACCCAAACGCTTACTACCCTGGCCAGTGCAAGCTGAACATGCCATAAGGAGCCACTCAACTCCACCCACCAAGGCTACATACAATCCTGTGCACATTTAACTGGGATTGATCTGGTTTGTCTCTGGACAGACATGCATGTAAGTGCGCTGTTCATAATTTTATCAGTTATTTATATATTTAAAAAAATTATAAACCACTTTTCCCTCTAACAAGTCTCTGAAACTGAAATTAAAAATATCAATAGAGCCAGCAGTCTTTAAACAACAAAAAATAAAATAGAAATTGTCATAAAAATCAAATCAGAAGTACAAATCAGGAGAAGAGCTAGTCCACAGCAAAGGTGCAGTGCAACAGTACAATCTTTGCAACACAAATGTTAGCACAGAAACTGGAAAAATGAACCTCCAGGATAGAGAGTGCCTGCCTGGATTTTGGTACCATGATTTGTAACTGATTACAAATCCTCTGAGGCTTTAACACATCATTTCCCCAAAATGCAAATGTCAGCAGTAGCAACGCGAGACTTCTAGCCTAGTATTGGATTCAGATTCAAGACTCTCTTGGGGTCATCACTGTGCTTACCTAGAAGGGAGCTGCAGGTATATATTCAGTGAACTGCACACACATCCCCAATGACAAGAAGATAAGCCAATAATTACCAAATGTATTTTGATCAATGACCTTCTGTAAAGTGCCAGTGTCATTGGGTTAAATGTCAGTGCTTCAGTATCCACCCAGACTTAAGAATAGCTTCCTTCCCATGGAGAACACGTTAGAATGATTGTTCTGCTTTCTATAAGATTTGTATAGTCATTCAGATAACTTTTATCAGAGGGCAAACAGCTGCTATTTAGGACACCAAGGTTTCTTATTGCCTGGTGCCCAAACACCTCACTCATCAATCACAGCTCTGACTTCATTCATTGGCTAAATACATTGAAAGGCAGGAATAGCCAGGCTGGCTCACCTTACAAAAATCACTAGAAGAGTACCTGCACATTTTGCTTTGTAACTTTCTTTCTAGGAGTGCTTTGTTGTTGTTTAGTTGTTTAGTTGTGTCCGACTCTTCGTGACCCCATGGACCAAAGCACGCCAGGCACTCCTGTCTTCCACTGCCTCCTGCAGTTTGGTCAAACTCATGTTGGTAGCTTCGAGAACACTGTCCAACCATCTCGTCCTCTGTCGTCCCCTTCTCCTTGTGCCCTCCATCTTTCCCAGCATCAGGGTCTTTTCCAGGGAGTCTTCTGTTCTCATGAGGTGGCCAAAGTATTGGAGCCTCAGCTTCACGATCTGTCCTTCCAGTGAGCACTCAGGGCTGATTTCCTTAAGAATGGATACGTTTGATCTTCTTGCAGTCCATGGGACTCTCAAGAGTCTCCTCCAGCACCATAATTCAAAAGCATCAATTCTTCGGCGATCAGCCTTCTTTATGGTCCAGCTCTCACTTCCATACATCACTACTGGGAAAACCATGGCTTTAACTATACGGACCTTTGTTGGTAAGGTGATGTCTCTGCTTTTTAAGAAGTGCTAGAGACTCACATTTATTTTAAGAAAAAGCTCAGAGTCTGTGGCCCCTGCTTGTTGTGGGTCTGCTACCCCCTGTGCCCACCTCTCATTGCCCCTGCCCCCACTCCCTCGCCTTTCATTTAAATAATTCCTTACAGATGTAATATACATCCCAGATAATTAATCTCATGTTTGTGGATCTAAAAACCTGTGCTTTAATTACTCATGGAAATGTTAGTGCTGTGAGCAAAAATAATGCAGGGCATGTCCACTAATGTCCTTTCAGCCTTCTGCTGTTCGTAACTATATTATCCTGCAGGAAATACTCCTATAAAAGTTTGACCAGCTTTGACACTCAGGGGGAATAAAACAAAAACACAATTCTCTTGAACTAAATTAAGTCACAGAAAGTTTCAAAGGCAGGATATAATGATTTCTCCTCATCCCACAGTGCATAATGCTCCATTAATTAGTATTTTCAGCCCACCATCTATCGCCATGCTATAAATTTTACAGAATGGAATACCTCCCTTGCATCAGTGCTACTAATACTGTCTTGACAGCTTTTCTTCCAAAGCCCTTGGGTTTTCAAAGTGTCAGCTCGTAATACTGCTTTTTAGAGTTTAGGAGTTCATATTAATGTGTTTAGAAAGAATTAATATAAATGCCTAAACTCTACAGCATAGTATTATTCCTATTATTAATTCTGAATTTAATTATTTTAATTAAATATCTATAGCCACCCATCAATACAATTCTCTAGGTAGCTTACAAAACAAAATACAAAAATTGAAACAAAAATCCATAAAAATAACAATATAAAACTTTCCCAGCAGAGACAAAATAAAGCAATTTGCAGCTCAGCTAGAAATCACACTTAAGGAGAAATCCTATAGCATATCTGCCAGGGTGAGCAGATTAGGATCCAGAGGATCCTGGCTGAGCCAGGAGATTCCCAGCATAGCCAGGCTATGCAGGCTTAACTCCCTCATCCACAGTTTAGCTGGAGATAATGCCAGAGTCCCTCCCTCATCCTGGCTCAGTCAGGACCCAACTTGCTAAGCTGAACCTAGTGGTTCTTGCACCAAGGCAGACCTGAAAAGGGGGTGTTCTTGGGGTTTGGTGGGGCATGGCCAAAGAGGCGGGACTGAGGCTGGATCCTAAGCCCATTCAGCTTGGTCACATGACCCGACAACCAGGCATAAATTAAGCTGGCAAAAATAGGGTTGCCATCTTTCAAAAAGTGAAAATCCGGACACAAAAGTTGTTGAGCTGTTTCTGCAAAATCTCAAAAGAAGGAGAAGGAGAAGAAGGAGAAGGAGAAAGAGAAGGAGAAGATGAAGATGAAGACGTTTTTGAGGTATTTTTAGGGACATTCACCAAAATTTAGACTTCCGACATTGGTTGCCATACATCCGGATTTTCCCATTCAAGTGATTTCTGCCTGGACACTGCTTCTGACTGCAGTATTCCAGGAAATTCTGGATGTATGGCAAAGGTAGGCAAGAGGGATGGTCTAACTCAAACACTATTTTAAAGTCTTGCTTCCCCTCTACCAGCCTTAGGCCAGCACAACCAGCAGCACAACCCTGTTCTTGAATGGATCTTCACATCAGCTTAATTTACACACACTTGCAAGGCACTGGCAAGGCACAAGCTCTCCCAGGTCTCATGCGGCTGCGGGTGCATGTGACACCATGATGTCACGCACACTGGGCACCCATAACCTGGGGCCCAAGTCAACTTCCCTGCCCTCCTCCATCATGACCACTCGTGTGGCATGTGTGATACAAACATCTGTATATGACTTATTTGGTGAGAGATACAGCTATGGGTTTAGCAGTGACAACCACACCATAAAGTTGATGTATTTCACCATATACTGCTTCACATATGTCTCAGGGTCAAACTAGACATTATGTTAATCAAATCATCATCAATGTCATTTGTTTTTCCTTTTTAAATACCAGATGTGGAGGAGGGGGATCCCCATTGGGACCGTGGCACAGTGCGGGGAGAGGATTCACTCTCTGATATTTTCCAGCGAGAAATTCCTCCCCAAGCTGCTCTTTGCCCCCAAAGGCGCCATTTGGTCAAGATTAGTCTGGTTGAAAAGCAAAAGATTTATACGATCTGAAGAGAAACCAGAGGGCTTGTCCAGTGATATATTCTTTTTGGTTTGAAGTTGTTATCTACATCAATTTTGTGCAGTGCAGGCAAAATCCTTGATATTTGCAGATGTCCATGTACTTTAAAATTATATGACTGTAGTATGAGAATTAACAGCAGGACAACAAGAGTGGACTTTGTGAGACCTTATGGTTGCTTGGAGACCTATACTATGAACCTGAAAGGATAGATGTTCACCCAATGCACAACGACCTCATAGCCTCCATTTGAACAAAAATGTTGTGCAAATACCTATGTGGACGTATGGAAGCCTTCTCTTACTTTATATGTTTAACTTAAGATGCATGTCTGATTGTTGTTGCATTCATATTGTGAACAGATGATTGTTGGTTTGTGTTGTTGCTAGTATCATCTATACTATTATTTATTTTATTTATTTTTATTTCATTTTATTTTTTGTTCAATTTGAAAAAATATTGTTATTACTAATATTATTTACTCTGGTATAAACATACTACGTCATAAAATGGAATATAGCCTAGGGGAGATTTACTTATGAAGGGAGAGATATACTCAGGGGCACCTCTCATCTCCAATTTGTTGCTGCTTTTCTACAAAGCAGTAGTCCGAGAAAGGCTTGTGTAGGGAGCAAAGCTTATGTTATTCTGCTGGTGTTCCCATAGGCTGATTCATGTTCATCATTGGGTGGCTGCAACAAATGTCGACTTGCCTGTGTGAATGAGCAGTCATAGACAGAGCTTTCCACTCAGCTTGCGCCCCCTAAAAACAATGCTTTTTTGAGTTTTATTTATTAACATTCTTATGTTACATCGGTAAACATTATCATATTACATCACAAAGCTTATTATAATATAATTTTCAGCATGTAAACAAAGTTTATACACCTAAAGAAAAGAAACAAGGACAAAAAACTATTCCAAAATCATATATGTACCAACACTTTGGACTTCCTGTCTATCCCGTTGTATATTCCTTTTTTTACAAATGAATGTACTCTTATTATTATATATTTCTTTACATTTTATCTAATACATTCCTATATCAGTATGTACCCTTGGTCTTATTTCTCAACTCAGTCTCTCTCCAACGTCAATCGTATGCTCAATGCTTTTCAATGGAGTCAGCTCACACATCTTGCTGTCGGTTATCACATGCAGAATTACTAAGTGAGGGGAACCAAGTGATGATTAGCTTCTCCAGGTGCCATGCAGTGTCTGGGAGATTAGTACAGACAGAATGAGCAAATAAGAAGAGCCCTTCTTTGGATCAGACCAAAGGCCCACCTAGTCCAGCCAATCAGGTGCCTCTGGGGAGCCTGCAACCACAACATCACAGCAGCAATAGTTCCACTTGCGAATCCCAGAAGCTGGCAGCCTGAAGGCTGCATCCAATCATTGTGGCTAGTAGCCATTAAAAGCCTTAAAAGGTAAAGGTAAAGAGACCCCTGACCATTAGGTCCAGTCGTGGCCAACTTGGGTTGCGGCGCTCATTTCGCTTTATTGGCTGAGGGAGCCAGCTTCCGGGTCATGTGGCCAGCATGACTAAGCTGCTTCTGGCGAACCAGAGCAGCGCACGGAAATGCCGTTTACCTTCCCGCCAGAGTGGTGCCTATTTATCTACTTGCACTTTGACGTGCATTTGAACTGCTAGGTGGGCAGGAGCAGGGACCGAGCAACGGGAGCTCACCCCATCGCGGGGATTCGAACCGCCGACCTTCTGATCAACAAGCCCTAGGCTCTGTGGTTTAACCCACAGTGCCACCCGTGTCACATTAAAAGCCTTAGTCTCCATTAATTTGTCTAACTCCCTTTTTAAACCATTCGAGATGGTGGCAAGCCCCACATATTACATAATTTATGCATTTGTGTGAATATTTTGTCTACCCTGAATCTTCCGGTTATTCAGCTCCACCAAATAACTTCTTTTGAACCACTTTCTCTACACAATGCAGGGCTTTCAAGTCCCTAATTTCCTGTCTGATATCAAATCCCCAGTCACATCCCCTCCAAAACATAAGGCAACCTTGGTGAAGTGAATCAGGTTTGGGTCTGTTGCATGCCTGAATGAGAGACTTCCCATAAGCCCCACATGTTCTGTGTGGATTTCCATGATGGAAGAGAAATGGGGAGTCCAGTGTTCAGGCTGAGGATGCTATGGTTTATTTAGCCAAAGTGACAGCCCAGTGAGGACTGAGCATGCTCAGTGGCTACACAACACTGACAAACCTTTGGGTGGAAATGAAAAAAAAACAGATGGAAGGAGGAACAGAATGGCAGTTCAGGGAGTTACTAAAACCCTGAAAAGAATCACAGCTCACTCCGATATAACAATATAAACTCAAACTTGCACTCAGTATGTATTTTCTACTGAAGCAGCAATAATCTCTCATATCAACTTGGATAAAATATGTGGGATACCTTTTTTAAAAAAAAAAAAAAAAAAAAGCCATGAAAAGCATTTCTGCCAACATTGTACAAAATACTGAACATCTGCTATATCTGGTACCCTGGGAGTTGTAATTATCATTTTTGAAATCTGCACACAAGAGTTATAAATATTAGAACTCTAGCCTATGTGGAAAGCTATGAAATATTTAAGTTGTTTGGCAGGCTTAAGAAAAACTCATAAACTTAATTTAAGCAACCAAACACTGTTGTTGTTTTTACAGAGTTTCCATCTTTCATGTCATTAGTCAGATAAATTAAAGCAAACCATCGCACAGCACAGAAATTGCAGATGGCAAATTCCCTAGATAAAAAGAGGCCTGTTTTGAGATTTTAAAATATCATTTTGCCAATATTTCATTTTCCTCCTTTTAGATTATTTTATCTCATATTTTGTACTGTGTGCCATATATTCTGTGTAACACAGGGACATGGACACACACACACACACACACACACACACACACTGAAGTGAAGTGAAGCTTTTTTTACACGTCACCATTCACCCATCAATTCTGACAAACTGAGATTCCAATTTGGTTTTTTAAAAAATATTTAGTAACCAAACTATCACAAAGCAACAGTTTAACAAAGAGAATGAATGACATACGTGTGTGAAAGTAACACAAGTCAACCAATTTTTTTTACACAAACACAAGTAAAATTATATAAAAGCATAAGCAAAACTTAAAATTCTGAATCTCCCCGGTAAGACATATCTTTCACCTTTAATGCCAATAACTTCACATAGAAAAAGTATTGTTTTCACAGGTCTCATCTGTCTTGCCTACAGATAGATTAGTCTCATAGATGAACTGCCTTGCATTTCTCCCTAAAATAGGAGTGGGAAACCTTTCTGCCCAGTGGGACAGATCTTTATCTCCCCTGTCCCATCCCCCCGCCAACTTTGACAGGTGGGAAGGGCCATCCAGCTGTCAATCATCTGGTGTCATAATTTGTCAGGTGATTTTTTGGGGACAATTGGAAAGAGTGACCCATATCCTATTAGGCTTTTCTACAATTGGTGAAGTATTCAGAGAATTAAATCAGCATTTTTAACATAACATTCTTGGGGTGGAGCAGGAGAGCAGGACTGTAATACATCTCTCTCTGATGATGGCACCCCCACCAGGGACCTCAAAGAGACCTGCAGATATCTTCTTTCCTCCTTTCCTCAAGCAGAGAAAAAAATTCCCAGCCCACCTTCTCTCAAAAGCTCTTACAGTGGCCACTGGTTAACAGGAAAGACAGTGACCCTGAGAGGTGAACAGTTGCTGGACCTAGCTCAAGTGGTCCAGCCTGGCCAGTAGCCATCTCAAGCTCCCAGAACTCCCCATCCCTTGGTTTTATGCTATGCTTGGTCCTCAATAACTCCCCAAAGGTATGTCCCAGTAGACATGTCATGATGATGGTTAAACTTCTGGCTGAAGGTCCTTTTGGCCAACATATCCTAACTCCAATGCCACGCCAGAGTATGTCTCTTTGCCAATAAAGTTGGGTCCAATTTTCACTCACTTCTTTCATGGTCAGTTATTGGGTCAGTTGATGCCGTAATGATGACCACTGCATCACACCATCTCATTCACTCTGATTGGGTGGACATCTACCTGGATGACTAGTTCAGGAAGAGAAATGCAGTAGAGAATTTTAAAGAGTGGCATATTCATGCCATCTAGGTATTTGGGTGGGCCTTGACTCAAAAATGAAGCTGGTAAATAATTCACACACAGCCCTAAGCTTTGCTAAGTAGCGATGCTGAGAAGAGCCCAACACTGCTGCGTAGCAAATGGAGAAAAAGCCAAAAGTATATGGAAGAAGGAAACAGAGCGTGTCCCTTGATAAATTTTGTGAAATCACTTAGATAAGAATTGGAGGACAGAGATAATGGTTGGCCAAACAATGATTTTGCAAGTAAGTTTTCCCTTTCCTTTTCCTTCTGAAGCCCAGACTAAAAGTGATTTTATCAAGACAGAAAATTCTCCAGGAGGGAGAATGGCAAAATAACTTCGCCGTTGCATTCAAGGAGGATAGCCAAATTCACAGCAGCTTCAGTATGAGATAAATCCAACAGCAACTTTTCATTTGTGCAAGGGTCTGTTCACCCTCCCAGTTATCCATATGCTATTAGGGAAAGAACATTGCTTTGCAATTAGGTCATGAAGAGATGGCCAAATGTGTTTTCCCTGTGAAAGTTATTGAAGAAAGCCTGCAGGTAATGAGGGAGGGGAGATTTGCAATGCTGGTAAAACATTATGGGGCTGAAATCTGCAATCAGGAATGGCTGAGGAAGGAAAACTTCCCCATTTCCAATTAATGTCTGCAATCAAAAGGAAGTGGCAAAGATGGGGTCTTTTTGCCCAGGCAGGCTCATTATGTGACCCATGAGAGCAGCAAAATAACCAGACTGTACAACAGTGATGGGATAAAATCAGGCCAAATGTTTATTGACAGCAGTTGGCATGGCACTGGTACCCAGGATCAGTTCATCATTCCACAAGTCCCGTGCTGATGGAATGGATCCGCTGGGTTTGGACCACTCCAAACCTGTATGACAAGAGTCGGCCAGCGTTGAACCTTGTCATGGTGCAAGCCAAGCAAGCAAGTTCTCTCTGAAGGACCAGGGTGTAGATTCAAACCAGGCAGATACCGAACCCATACTTGCCATGGTCAATCCTCCTGTCAGGCCCCTTATGGGGGGGGCTACACTATGTTGATCCTGCTCAATGCCATGTCCTACCCAATGCCATGTTCTGCCTAACAAAGGAAAGTCATAATTTCACTGAGGCGGGGAAAAACCCAACCAAGTGCCAATCAGGTTGAGAAAAAAACAAATCATTTTCAACCAGCAACCCAAAATTTCTCTGTGAAGGCTCTAACCCGAGGGTGGGTGAGCGGGAAACTCTCAAAGCAAAATGGCTGTGAGCTCCAGTGGAAGCAGCCTTATGTAGGCTTTCCCTCCCCTCTGCAGCAAGGGCACATGGGACATCTTTTTCCCATGAGCCCATCACACAGAGAAGATACTTGGCAAAACCTTGCCCAGTATTTTACTGCAATCTATGGGCCACAGGGCAAAGGCGTCCTGTGCTTTTGCAACCCACCATTGTGGTGCTTTTGAAAGATTCTGGAAACCTGCACGACCTGCTTGGCCACAATGGTTCGGGGAAACAATGACAATCATAATTATGGGCAATAGTAGCTTTCACCTACTGCCTTCCAAGTCTCTTAAAAACTGTTGTCTGTCCCCAGATTCGACAGCCAAACACTTTGCGATGATTACCTAATAGTCCACGTTTGTTGAAACATTTTTAATAGACCCTTTTTATCACATGCAAAAGGATTTCAATGCTAGCTCAGTCTCTGGTTTCACCCTGTCATGAATCAATTTGTAGAGACATTTAGAAGTCAATAATCCACTGCAGCTTTGATGACAGGTGATTAATTTCTACATTTTAGAGACATAATAAGATTTAGCAATAAAAAGGCCTTGAAGTAACCTACCAAACAGCTTTAATCTCAGCCTTGGGACTGTTACTAAATATGAATGCTGGTACACAAACGTGGATGATTTAAGTTAGCAAATTTTATTACAGAACTTCTCTCGTCTTTTCCATATTAATCTTGTGTTACAATCAGGTTCGCCATACAGTCAGTTTATTGCCATGTTCTTCTTCCCCTGCCACCTTAGCTAACACAATACTTGTTGGAAGAGGGTTAATATATATATATATTATCAGGCTCAACACCAATACCTGGCATTCTGGGGCATTGGGGGGGGGCTGTGCCCACTGCTACTTGGTCTGCATTCAGAAATAGGATTTATTGCGCTAGTTGTACTGGTTCTATAATACTAGTGCTTCTGTCTCAGTCTCTAAAGTTCCTTTTTATACTGCAGGCCCTGTTGCATTACAGAACTGTGGCTTTTTGACCAATATAGTGGCATGTTGCGCTAAATTTTAAAAGGTGGGAAAGAACCATATACTGGAATACCACCCCAAATTTCATGAAATGAAATTACGATGGAAAATTTCCAACAGCAGATCTTTTTCTGGAAGCAATCAACATGGAAATTAGTGCTGAGCTTCCCCTAAATTCTGCAAGTGGCTTTTACATCATGGGGGTCTCTAGCCCCTGTAGAATCCAACTGTGCAAGCGTCATTCTGCCCACTGGCCTGTTGTGTCGTCGTCCCCCCCACCCCCGCGCTTTTAACCACTGAATGAAGTCATAGCCATCAATGATGTTTAGGAAAGCACACCTTGCAAAAAAAAAAAAAATCATTTTATTTAGCAAAGAGACAAAGGAGAGGCTATAGACACACACCTGTTTCTTGAAGGAGGAAGTTCTTGGTTCATTTTAAATTTTGCAGATCTTCCCTGGTGGAGAAGGAATTGATGCACCTTAGAGGGCAATTAAGTGTAGCTGTGATTGAACAGTAATATGTCTACCCAAAAGTAGTGCACCTACTCAAAAACAAAAGGGAGCAACAAAGTGTTCATGAGTTCTCTAACAGGTCTTATTTCATACCAAAAAGTGCCCTCCAGTTTATAAAATATATTTTTAAATAATAATAGTAATAATAATAATAAAATCTCATAATTATAAGCATGTTGTGGGAGGGGAATGGTTGTGGCTGAGTGTGGTTTATGTCAACCCTTTGGGGTACAGTCATCTAAAGACTGCAGATAGTCAACCATCTATGCCCCTCACCCCATAATTATTTCTGCAGACACTTGTGGTCACTGGCTATTCATTCCACACCCTTAGAGTCAGGGACAGCAGGCAAGTCCCTTGGCCATCAGAGTTTTGTGCTCTACTTTGAGAAAGGTTTCTACTTGTTTGAGGAAATGAATTAAGGTGGGTGACTGGGCTCCTGAAGTGGAAAAGATGAATGAGGTGACAAAAAGCAGGGTGGAGTACAGCTCAGGAGCTTTCTGCACATTAAGAGAGAGATGAGTTACAATATGTGTGCATTTCCATTTCTACAGGGAGGGGACATCAAACCGTACCTCTGCCTCAGCTCCACCAAATACATCTAATCCAGCCCTGCCAAAACACAGCAGATATATTTTCAAATTGTCAAAGAGGAAGAGCACAGGGCACCTTTAAATCTATTTGTTGTGCTAACACCCATTTGAAGTTCAGACTACTTGAGAATTCAACGGTTATTACAACAGATAAATTGTGTCAAGAGCCTTAAGTTGTTGTTCTTCCACTGAAAAGTAAGTTTTACCCTTGCAGTTCTGTAAATGACTGATTTAGCCATCCAAGGGTTCTGTTGCTTGAGTGGGAATAAGGCAGGGCTTTTATGATTACCTATATAAATCTCAAAGGGCTGCTTCAAACACACATGCTCATTGCTTGATGCCTCCAGCAACTTACAACATATATGTGTGAACGCAGCACAGCTTGATAGCTCAGGCTGTCTCTATATTGATCAAATATTCACTGCTTCCTGCTGTACCATAGACAAAGGTCTTTAGAGCTCTCCTGAATGCACCAAGCAGCCTAATCTGATGCAAAGCTCTCCGAAGTGTGTTTCACAAATGAGGAGCTACTTCCCAAAAGACTCTGATGCCTGTAATGTTTAAAGGTAAAGGTACCCCTGCCCGATAGGGCCAGTCATGACCGACTCTAGGGTTGCGTGCTCATCTCGCTCAAGAGGCCGGGAGCTGGCGCTGTCCGAAGACACTTCCGGGTCACGTGGCCAGCGTGACGAAGCTGCATCTGGCGAGCCAGCATCAGCGCCGCACATGGAAACGCCGTTTACCTTCCCCCTATTTATCTACTTGCACTTAGGGGTGCTTTTGAACTGCTAGGTTGCTAGGAGCTGGGACCGGACGACAGGAGCTCACCCCGCCGCGGGGATTCGAACCGCCGACCTTACGATCAGCAAGTCTTCCCTTTTATAGTGGTGTCACAAGGTAGGGATAGATACATCAGAGAGAAAATGGTCCCCCAAAGAACCTATTAATTTGGGGCTGGAAGAGTATTGGTGGGTGGAAGTGTGGGTTTCGCCCTTCCCCCTGTTCACCAAATCTTCCCAACAAATGGCCTCCCAGACTGTTTTAAATTATTTTTCCAATCCAGGCTCAACCAGAAGTAAGTCCAGCTGAAGGGGAAACAGCCTGGGGATAAATTTCCAAGAGATAATTGTGCACCCAGGAAGTATTGCGTATCATTCTTTCCTGCCCACTGATTCTTCCTTTCCTTGCAGAAGAGAAAACAGAGTCTAGGCATAGGAAAATCAGACGGGTGTTCTACTTACTATAGGATATATTCCTGTATTATAAAGCAACTGTTGCAAAAAACAACCAACAACTTTAAGAACCCCATACAAAAATACCCTTTAGGGGAGTGCAAACTCAGCCAACAAAAGAGAAACTAACATTTAGACCTAAGTTGCATGTAACATTAAGCCAAGCTCAGGGCGAATGAGCAAACATGCAGGTTTCCATACCAAAAATTGTGGCCATTGTGCTCTTCCCTGGTCCTGTTGCCTTGCATCAAAATTCACACATATCTGAATTTTGCAATGCAGTTCTCCAATGCATTGTATAAAAATGGATGTGCTGGGGTACTATGCACATTAAAATGGATATATTAGTGAAAATGATGTACAAAAATGCATTAAGGAAATTAACACTGCCAAAATGTGTATATTAGACAAAATTGCAGACACCCTTGTGCATATTAGCAGAAATTCACACTAAAATGCTGATGAATTTTCACGAGGACTTAAAAAATAGTAATAATAATCATGAACTGATGTGGAAATGTGAGAGCTGAATGTAAGTTTGAGAAACTGAGAGGAACTGAAATTGACAGATTTGCCTAACACTACTTGTGAGGAAAGTGTCCTAACAGGCAAGATATAATTAATAAATAACACTAATAAAAAAAACCCAAAGAGGGATACAACATGAAAATGTGGACTCCTCCTATCTCTTACAGCTTTAAGTCATATGTTTGTTTTGACTCATGAGTGAATGAGTGGATAAACTTTTTATCACGCCTCAATTAAAATTTGGTAGGACTATTAAAGGCCTCATAAAATATTTCTGGGGGGAAGGTCAAATCTATTCACCTCTGCCTTAAATCATATGAGCTATAATATAATCCTATGATAAGGATAGTTGTAATATAACTATTGCTGTTATAATAAGGATAATTCAACATGAATCTTTATTTAAGCAATTGATACAGCTAATTTTATGCTACAGCTAGGAAGCCTGGCTTAAGTTGCCTATGCTTTCTTGTTTACCTCCTACGTTTCATCAGTAAATTACTTTAAAAAGGAAAAAAAATCAGTTCATGTCCAAAGTTTCAGGAGGTACGGAAATTCCTTGCGGGGGGAAATCACTGGGGGGGGGGGAGGGAGACAACAGACGGCAACATGTTGTACATTCATCTCATTAATAAGCAAGAAGCAAACTGTTAAAAACTTTCTCCAAGCTGTATCCCCCTAAGCAGGCACCAAAAGAATGTTAATAATGTTGAGTGCAAGGCATTAACAGACTGTGTAAGCCTCTGGTTGCTACCGCAAAATCTCCTAGATGGAGAAGGAACAACTATATGCTGCGCAAATGTTATGTATGAAAAAAGAAAAGAAAAAGAAGACAGCACCTTAGAATGTACATCTGCTGCTGAAGGCAGACTCTATATTCTCCACAGGCTCCCTTTGGAAATGCTAATGTGGCCAAGATGTTCATGACTAAATAAAAATGCACTGAGGTCGTGCATCCTATTAAAGTCAGTATTTTTAAAACTGCTTGCTTAAAACATTTACCTTGACATTGTAAATTATATTTAATACCAGAGCCACCTCTTGCGAAGTCAACCTCTATTTGAAACAACTATATCTGATGTGTGATTGATTTTTTTTATTTGCACAAAAAAATATGAAGCAAAATCAAATTTCAACCCATTTAAAATTTATGCTTGCCAAGACAACCTTTGGCAAGATGCAATATTAGAGGTGCATTACTGTTAGAGAAGACCCTGCACGTCCCTTGTTTAGAGTCCTTCATCAGCTAACCTTAGATCCTACTTGTGTTTTTCATTTAAGTTGGCTGAATTAAAAAAAGAAAAGCATCCTTGGTGCATCTTTTGAAGTAAATTGATGTTTTCTTTGCTGCCCTGTTATCAGCTTTATTTCTTGCTGAATCAAATGTAGAGTGGGGGTGGGAGAGGATACTGAAATTTGAAATTCATAGATATTGTGATGCTTCAAATTGCTGTACATGAGTATAGAACACATTGATCTCATCGGTCCTTTACTCCCAAGCAAGTTTATGCAAAAGGGTGCAAATACAGCCTGACCCTAAAATATTTACTCAGAAGCAAGACCCACTGAGCTCATAATGATAATCTATCATGAAGTTTGCCTGCACAACAGCAACTGAGATATACCATGATTTACATATAAGAACATAAGTAAGAATGCCTTAGAAACACAGGCTTAAATTTCTGAATAATCACTATCGATGCCACTACCTACTTTTCCCAACCATATTTTCCTTCCCTCACTTTTTTCCAGCTTGCACTGTTCATTGGACAAGATCAAAGAGTAGTTCATACAAAGCCGGGCTTTATTATTGCTTTTAAAATGGAATTAAATGATTGAGGAATTACTTAGTGCAGTGCCCACGGATCTGCATAAATAAAAATTAAAGAGCAGGACTGGCAAACCTGTTGTCTTCCAGATGTTGTTGGACTCTAATTCCTATCAGCCTCAGCTAGCATAACCAATTATCAGGGGTGATGTACTCTGGTAACAAGGAATGGCCAGTGCAGCCCAGCATGGAATCCGAAAGGGCATCAGGTTGGGGGAAGACCGTTCTGGAGCTATGTTTAAGGATGCTTCCCTTCCAGAGGAGAAAGTGCAGGAAAACATTGCAGAAGTAAAGTCACCACCTAGAACAGCCCTTCTCAGCCCTCGGTTCTTAGGCATTGTTGGACTATAGCTTCCATCATTCCTAGCCAGTATGGCCAGTGGGCAGGGATGGTGGTCGTTGTTGTTCAAGAACATATGGGGATCTGAGGTTGAGAAAGGCTGATCTAGAAGAATTGCCACGTCACGTTGATTGCTGAAGCCCAGCTCAAGTATCACCTGGGTATCTTCCTGTATCCATGAAAAAGTAAAGATATCACTGTGCACCTCCCTTTGGAGGATTTGTAGCGCCACATCACAATCCTAGATTTGCATGAAGTCAGAGGGAAGCCCCCATTGGAGGATTAGTAGTGCCTCGTCCCAGCAAAAGAGAAAGCAGGTGAGTGAGAAGGGAGGGACCATGCGAGGGGGGAAAGTGGTGTTGAAAACAATGGCAGACGTTTGATTAAAGCAGTGCTGGAGGGACACAGAGGGAAATGGCCATTTTAAGTGACAGCAGAGGTTGAAGTAAAATGCTTTGGAATATTTGGGGGTTCCTCATCTTGTATCTTTCTCACTTGAGGCAGCTGAGAAATGGGAGATGTTTGAGTACAGTGAGAAGCAACAAACACGGAAAGGAATAGGGTTCAGAAATGGGGCTGGGAAGGTGGAAAATGAGTTTATCTGCATGGGGTGGGAAGAGGAAGCTCCAAGGAGTTAATGTGAGAGGAATGGCAGGAGAGTTGGCAAGTAGACTGAGTAGGGGCACAGCATCTGGTTATTTGTTGTTTTCTAAGGTGGTACGGGAAGCGGGTGGTGCTGTGGTCTAAACCACTGAGCCTAGGGCTTGCTGATCAGAAGGTCGGCAGTTCGAATCCCCGCAATGGGGTGAGCTCCCGTTGCTCGGTCCCAGCTCCTGCCAACCTAGCAGTTCAAAAGCACGTCAAAGTGCAAGTAGATAAATAGGTACCACTCCAGCAGGAAGGTAAACGGCGTTTCCGTGTGCTGCTCTGGTTCGCCAGAAGAGGCTTAGTCATGCTGGCCACATGACCTGGAAGCTGTACGCCGGCTCCCTCGGCCAATAAAGCGAGATGAGCGCCGCAACCCCAGAATCGGCCACGACTGGACCTAATGGTCAGGGGTCCCATTACCTTTACTAAGGTGGTACAGTGCTAAAGCTAATGACTGTATTTATGTATCTGAAGAAGTGTGCATGCACATGAAAGCTTATACCCAGGACAAACTTAGTTGGTCTCTAAGGTGCTACTGGACAATTTTTAAAAATTTATTTCAACTGCATCAGACCAACACAGCTACCTACCTGAGACTGTATGTATGTGTGCATTAGAACCTCTTATTTTTTAAATGAGCCAAATGTTCTTCCTGGTTTTCAGAGAGCACAAACAGTGGGCAGAGAGAGGTAAATAAAGGTGGGCTTTTCCTATATGACATGGCAACTTCGACTTTGTTTCAGTGACTCCTGTGCCATAAAGGTTATCTGAGAAGAGGGCCTTAGTCGTACAAACATGAATTCCCTTCCTTCACTAATAAAGCACTACAGACTTTGTCCCCAACTATTTAGTGATGCCTCCGGGTGAGTGAAAGATGGCAAGGTAGCAAAAATAATGCCTATTACTATAAAGCCAGTTTACAACATCATAGAAGAACCTTGAAAAAAGATATCACTGTGGATTAGCTTTTGTATTATTTTCATACAGGTTATAAAATTTGTCAGGGAGGGCTTTAATTATCTCATGTCCCATTATTTATTATCTTTGTCATGCCAATATTTTCAAACATCTCACACCCATCAGTTCACTTCAGACTCTGCTTCAGAAATCAGAATACTCTGAAAAGAGTCTTTTTGTTGTTGTTTAGCGATCAAGCTTGTAAACCTGGAATCAACACGCTAGCAACTCTGTTAACAAAATAAAGGTGATAAGGAAGTATGTTATAAAGTTCTCAGCCACTGGGCCATCTATTGTACTTTGATAAATTTGCGCTACGGCACAAGGCCGCTTGACTGGAAAACTCCACAACTGTCAAGAGATGAGCCAATATTTCTTCACACTGTATTCATGATATGACAGAGAACGAGAAGATTGTATACTATGACAAATGCTTAATGCATCCAGCTTGCCTGTTATTTTCTCAGTAATCCTCTATGTCCAAAATAAGAAATAGTATTGAAGCTGCCTGGGAGGTCAAGATAGAAAATGAGTCATGAATGTCAGAAGAAACTATCCATGTAAAGCAAAAAACACAAAAAGCCCACAGTGCTGTCCCTCTTCAGTGCAGCCTTCATGATTGCCTCTAGGATTCCAAGGGCTCACGTATCCAGATGATCAGTAGTGCCCCCAACTGTATTTTAGACCTTGTCAATCATTTTGTAAGCCCGCACTCAAAGGGAGCAATCCTATACGCAAAAAGATGGCATAAAGCAAGCTCAGCGTAAATTAAGCCATCATAAAGTACACTGGATCAGAATTTCATTCAGTATCTTTAGTGTAGAACTAAAGATATACTGAGAAATATGGTTCACTGGGAGGAATGCAGTTTACAGTGGTACCTCTAGTTACAAACTTAATGTCAATTCTCAAATATTGACTCGATCTAGCCAACTTGCTCCATTTAAGGGTATTTGCAGGTTTGGGAAGTGAGCATCGGGTTGGCCAGCAAGACCGCACTTTCCTTATTGGATGTAACACCTCCTGGGACCAAGTCAAGTCCAATATGACTAGGCCTGATAACAATCAGGGCACAAAGATGTCAATGTGTGATGAGCTCAGGGAGCGCAGGTGTTAGGTAGAGGCAACATCCAAAGCATGGAGAAAAGGTGGTCCTAAGAACCTTGTCATGCTAGAATATAGGTGGTTGTTTGGTGTGACCTGATTGCCCTACAACACATTGGCTTTACACACTTTCCCCAAATGTGCTCATAAACATATGCTACCAACGCTTGCAGAATGTTAGAATTTCAGCACCTAGAAAATGATGCTAAAGCAGTCAACCGAAAACATGTGCGTAAAGTAATATGTGTGTTTTGACATTTGTGCATTATTTGTATTCTTCTCTTCAGAATTCCATGGCTCTAATTTTGACTTTAAAAGTTGAGCAAAATCCATTTCCCTTTTACTCTTCAGTCAGCATTTGCTTATCAAGTCAATTATTCATTAAGTAAACCCTTTATCTTGAGCATTGTGTGTCAGTCTCAGGGAATTTGTGAATTTTGTTTTGCGAAACAAGAGGGGGGGCGCAAATGTTTTGATGCTTTCCACGTTAGTAGGTTGTCACACAGCACGTTAAAAAGTTTGGTTCAGAACGCCAATAAACTGATGGAAGAAGGATGGTGTTGTCTACAAAGCAACAGCAAAGCATTGTGTGTTGAGCACAGGGGAATGTGGGCCAGCGGTTCCATTCAGAAGGAAATGCATTGCTCCAATAGTTCAGTCTGAAATTATGGAAGGTTGTTCACTAAGAAAAATGTGTACAGTAATTGCATCACATTTATAATCATCTTTTGAAGTTTTAAGCAGAAATCACTTGCCTGATAGCATCTCCCAGTGAACCCAATCTATTTCACCAGGGCAGAGCAATCCTAAGGTAAGGGGGTAGAGTTTGTGTGTGTGTGTGTGTGTACATGCAGTACAATAAAAAACAAACTAATCTAAATAAAAATAAAGGGGAAAAGAGGAAATAAAACAAATAAAGAAAGAAGGAAGGAAGGAACTGAGAAAGTGGGAAGGGGGGCAGAGAGCCTCTATCAGGGGTATATTTTATGTCACACAAACAGGGTGGAGCTTAGCTTTCTTTTCCCAGCCTCCCACCCAGGGATATCTTTCCTTCCCTGCATTTCATGCAGGTTCCTTCATCACCTCCCTGTAAATATCCTCATCAACACAGAGTAGAGGACATCAAATAATGAAATAAAACATGAGCAAGAATAGAATTAATAAAAGACAAAAGCTAAATATCATAGAAAAAGAAAAACAGAGATAAGAGAAAGAAAGAGGACTTCCAGTTCTGCATCTGCCAATTATGTATATTCAGATTATTCAAAGTATTCAAAATATTTTACTAATGCACACATTTTTTTGAAAGCAATCTTCCCTGATAATTATATTATAGTATGTTTTTTGTGCGATGAATTAATATATTTACTCAATATGGAGGAAATTCAAAAGCATTATTGCCATTTACCACAATTTTTAGAAGAATTTTGAGTGTAGAACTAAAGATATACTGAGAAATATGGTTCACTGGGAGGAATGCAGTTTACAGTGGTACCTCTAGTTACAAACTTAATTCTTTCCGGAGGTCCGTTCTTAACCTGAAATTGTTCTTTACTAGAGGTGTGCTTTCGCTAATGCTGCCACTGTGCCACCAGCACACAATTTCCATTCTCATCCTGGGGCAAAGTTCTCAACTCGAAGTAACTCTTCCAGGTTAGCAGAGTTTGTAACCTGAAGCATTTGTAACCTGAGGCGTTTGTAACTCGAGGTACCACTGTAATTGAAACAAAGAACATGCTTTTAGTGGGTAAAATAAAGACATATAATAAGGTTAAACAAACTTTAGGTTATAATCACCTATATTTTTTTTCCTTTGGCAACGTTTTCAAGTGAGAGATATAATGACTAGTAGAAACTCATGTTAAAAAGGTAAAGGGACCCCTGACCATTAGGTCCAGTCGTGGACGACTCTGGGGTTGTGGCGCTCATCTCGCTTTATTGGCTTTATTGGTACAGCTTCCGGGTCATGTGGCCAGCATGACTAAGCCGCTTCTGGAGAACCAGAGCAGCACATGGAAACACCATTTACCTTCCCACCAGAGCGGTACCTATTTATCTACTTGCATTCTGAAGTGCTTTCGAACAGCTAGGTTGGCAGGAGCAGGGACCAAGCAACCCCCGTTGCGGGGATTTGAACCACCGACCTTCTGATCGGCAAGTCCTAGGCTCTGTGGTTTAACCCACAGCGCCACCCGCATCCCTAGAAACTCATGTTACATTGACACAATTGACACATTCCAAACTTGTGAAAAGGGCCTAAGCATTCATGCTTATGGGCATTGTACATTGCAGGTTTTGTTCAGAAAGTGGCCATGGATGACAGTTCACATATGCTTGCACTTGACTTATTTGATTACTGTATGTAAGTTTACACATGCACGATCATCACTTGATGAAAAACTTGTTGTTGTTTAGTCGTGACCAACCCTTTGTGACCCTATGGACTAGAGCACGCCAGGCACTCCTGTCTTCCACTGCCTCCCACAGTTTGGTCAAACTTAGTAACTTCGAGAACACTGTCAAACCATCTCGTCCTCTGTCATCCCCTTTTCCTTGTGCCCTCAATGTTTCCCAACATTAGTGTCTTTTCCAGGGGGTCTTCTCTTCTCATGAGGTGGCCAAAGTATTGGAGCCTCAGCTTCAGGATCTGTCCTTCCAGTGAGCACTCAGGGCTGATTTCCTTCAGAATGGATAAGTCTGATCTTCTTGCAGTCCATGGGACTCTCAAGAGTCTCCTCCAGCACCATAATTCAAAAGCATCAATTCTTCGGCGAGACACAATGGTCTTTAATGGAATCAGTTCACATATTCAGCAGCCAGTCATCAGTAATCAAATACATAAAAATCAAGTCATGTACATGCATATAGAGACCAGTCCTTAATTAGTGTGCACGGCATAGGGGCCAGATGTGACCCAAGGCTTACCAGTTGCCCATCCCTATTAAAAGAAAAGACTTGCAGCTCATTTAATTCCTTCCTTTGTCTCCTTTCCTTTGTGGCTGAGGACCACCATTGGTTTCTTCTAATGGAACACCTCTGGTGAGGTGACTTTTAGAATTATAGACTTGGCCAATTGGAGTTCTCAGGTTTGTTTCCATCTTACGAGCCTAAAGATGCTCTCCACTGAGATCTGAATTATATTGCCTGGGTTGCCCAAAGGAACCTCTAAAATGAAATAAAAACACCCAGGAAAGCTGATAAGAGTCTCAGCTAGGAATCATTCATTACACACTGCAGTGACTCTAATCTACTCTTGTCACATATTTCCCACTCTTTGGGCAATTACTACATATATTTTTCATCCCATTTGACTAACAATAATAGGTAGCACCAGTTGTTAAATGGTGGTACCATTTTTCATACACAATGGATGTCAAAATGCCATCCTGGTGGTTAATTGTAGAACCTTCTATTTGAGTTGAATCTGTGAACTAATATGTACCTTTTCCTCCAACCCAAGAGAGTGAATTTCAGTCTTAATACACTCTTTGTCTCTTTTTTGACACTTTGAGCATCTTCTTTTTGAATTACAAAAACAAAAATGATACCATCTCTGGGGGGGTAGGAAACAGATTGGAACATCTGTCTTTTGATCTAACTTTGCAACTTGGTAAGCCATCCTTACTTGTTAAATTTGTAGAATTGCTAATAAAAGGCATAATGTACCAAATGGTGGTAATTTAGATGGAACAAGCATATCAATCACAGTGAAATGGGCTCAGAGCTCTATATTCAGGGAGAATAATTAAGCAGAATTATGAGACTAATCCATATACACTGAAAAACAAGCTTCTAAAAACTTATTCTAGAGAGGTAGGAGTTTTCTGACAGTTGTAGAGCTCAGCACAATAACGATGTGGACTTCTAGAACTTCTACTGAAGATGCTTCAAGCACAGGCTTTCAGTGGGGATCAAAACTCAGGGTTTATATGGACAGAATAAAAGTGAATTGTACAGATCACTAGCCCTATCTGGGCATTATGCCCGGATACAGAATATAAACACAAACAGGGGGACAATGGGCTGAGCTTTCTGCCCCACCCCCAACATCACTGCATGACCTGGCCCTACAAACTCCACCCTCAACCTTCTCATATTGAGTGGAAAGGCCTATGGGAAGCTTCTAAGCACTTTCATGCTTAAAAGCCTCTGAACAATTGGAAAACTTGCCTTATTGGGATTCCAGAATGTATGGAGGTACCTTTGTGCATTTCTTTGGGAAAGGTTCAGGAAAGGGCAACCGAAATGACCAAGGGATGGTGCAAGTGCCCTGTGAGAAAAGGCCGCAGCGTTTTTCATTCAGAGACAAGGCAAGTAAGAGGTGTCATGACAGAAGCTCATAAAATTATACACCACATGGATTACAGTGGTGCCCCGCAAGACGAACGCCTCGCAAGACGGAAAACCCGCTAGACGAAAGGGTTTTCCGTTTTGGAGGCGCTTTGCAAAACGAATTTCCCTATGGGCTAGCTTCGCAAGACGAAAATGTCTTGCAAGTTCCTGCGGGTTTTTCCCCCTTTACCCCCGTTTTTCTAAGCAGCTAAGCCACTTATCAGCTGATCCGCTAAGCTGATAAGCCGCTAAAAGCCACTAAAAGCCACTAAACCGCTAATAGCGCTAATCCGCTAAGCTGTCAATGGGCTTGCTTTGCAAGACGAAAAAACCGCTATATGAAGAGACTCACGGAACGGATTAATTTAGTCTTGCGAGGCACCACTGTAATTGTATAGAGAAAGGTTTTTCTCCTTCGTTCTTAATATTAGACCTTGTGGGCATCGATTGAAGTTGAATGTTGGAAAATTCAGTTTGGGCTTCTTCGCACAGGGAATAGATAAACGATGAAACTCGATTCCACAGGAAGGAGTGATAGCCACCAACTTTAAAAGAGGATTAGACAAATTCATGGAGGATGGTTATGCTCTGCCTCCAGTGTGCCTCTGAATTCCAGCTGCTGGGAGTCATGGGTGGGCAGAGTGCAGATTTGCGGGTTTCCCATCTAGTTGGCCACTGTGAGAACAGGGTGCTGCACTAGATGAGTGTCAGGGACTAGACTAAAGGAGGATGGAGAAGAGAAGGAATGGTGGAGATCACCCCCTTCCCTTCTCCTGACGCTTCCAGAGGAGAGGGAAGCAGTATTGATTTACAGCAGGGGTTCGAGGAAGGTCACAGCGCTGAAACAGACAAACAGAAGAGTTGGGAGGTGTTAGGAGAAGAGGAAGCAGAGCCCGGAGAGCCAGAGTGGCCAGCTGACATGTTGTCACTGGAGAGTATTTCTGACCCCCCCTTCTTCCAGAACTCGGCGTTCGTTAAGGATGCAGGAACAAAGGACTCAGAAGCAGTTGGCCCCAAGTGTCCACCGTAAGGGAAAATGCTGTTGCTAGGGAGGAGGGAGGAGGAGCTCAGTTGGAGCAATGCCATTATTGGGGCACACGGCATTCTTTTGTCTCTCGCTATTATGAAGGAATACACTCATTAAAAAGGACTCTACCTTGTTTCCTCTGCTTCTTGATGCTACCAGGGGAAGGATAGAATTCCCAAGGTCTGACAATGAGTCATTGCCTGGTCCAGTAGATTCTCCTTGTGTTCTCGTCTGAAAGTGCAAAGTGCCCTCTTCAGATCTTCCCACTCAATGTGGCGACAGAAGAGGACACTCAGGGCGGAGCTACCATGCACATCTCCCCAGTTTGCATTTGCCCAAAAAAATTAAGCAGACTCCATGTCTTTCTTGCCCATAAGACACTGCCACCCAATAACATTCTGCACCAGTGGTGTGTGGTCAGTGGAATGGGGGCTAGGCTAGTCTCCTAAATGTTCCCAGTGAATTAGAGGATTAAAGTATTAAACCCTGGCACCTCCTTCCCAAAGCCTGGGAAGCTTCTGCCCGGCTTAGGGATGGGGGCACAGGGCTCATACACAGGATAGCGGAACATCATGTGGTCACACACATGACATCACACACACACACAGTTGCCCTTGCAGGCTGACGCCTCTGGCTCTAACTATTCCCCTACAAAAAAATTCACCCCACACCACTGATCTGCATACTTCAACAACCAAGTGGATACTTTCTACCTAACATTCTTCCTGGTGCCAAAACTTCATTATGGCTGCCATTTATCCATGAAAGATCTTGATGTACAGACATTCCCATAAATATTCATAAATAACAGCAGAATCCTGTGCATGATTGCTTAAATGTAAGTTCTCCTGTGTTCAGTGGGCCTTACTCCTGGTAAGTATGCCAAGAGTGAAACCTAAGTAATGTCAGAGACCGTGGTGAGGAGGGCTGCACTGAGGAGGAATGGTGGGAGCCTCCCCCTCCCCCTCCTCCTGGTCCTGATCAGGATCCTGAATCTTCCCAGGAGCAGTGGGACCGTATAGATTTGGAACAGTGGTTTGCAGAGGGATATAGTTCAGAAGGCAGAAGTTGGGAAGTACTGGGTGGTGAACAGCTAGAAGAACTGGGAGAGAGAGTTGACAGACTCACTGTTACTGGAAAGTGTCTCTCCGCTCAGCCCAAGGAGAACAAATAAGGTGGAGCACAGAAAGCACAGTGGTCGCGAGATTAGGTTGCAAGACGTGGGTGACTAGAGGGGAAATGGGTGGAACCCTTAATTGGGAGCACGTTCATTCCCAGGAATGGATTCTTTGTTCTCTCGCTGTGATCATTAAAATCTCTAACTGGTAAGAGACTCCTTTCGCTTTGTTCTGCTTATCTAATGCCAAAGGGAGGGGGGAGGAAGCCGAGTCCCCGAAGCTTGACAAGTAACCTTGTTCATCAACAACTCTCAAATTCTCAAATTTAGCCAAATTAGAAAGTGTGCATTGCTGGAGATACCATATGCAATTTTTTTTCAGAGGCTGGTAGGCCAAAATTTGGAGGTTGCCTGTAGTGAAAAAGGGAACTGGGGGGGACATTCGACGGGAGTCAAACTGAAAAGTACATTTCATGGCGCATGGTACACTCTCATAATTTAAGTGAACAACAACAGGGTCAGATTCTTCCACCTGCCTCTCAAAAATCTATAGGATTAGATACAATTCCCATACGTTATTGGTTCCCGGCTTAAAACTATAGATGCTGAGACAAAAACAATACATAATAATAATAATAATAATAATTTATTATTTGTACCCCGCCCATCTGGCTGGGTTTCCCCAGCCACTCTGGGCGGCTTCCAACAGAGATAAAAAATACACTAAAATGTCACATATTAAAAACTTCCCTGAACAGGGCTGCCTTCAGATGTCTTCTGAATGTCAGGTAGTTGTCCATCGCCTTGACATCCGATGGGAGGGCATTCCACAGGGCGGGCGCCACCACCAAGAAGGCCCTCTGCCTGGTTCCCTGCAACTTGGCCTCTCGCAGTGAGGGAACCGCCAGAAGGCCCTCGGAGCTGGACCTCAGTGTCCGGGCAGAACGATGGGGGAGGAGACGCTCCTTCAGATATACTGGACCGAGGCCATTTAGGGCTTTAAAGGTCAGCACCAACACTTTGAATTGTGCTCGGAAACGTACTGGGAGCCAATGTAGGTCTTTCAACACAGGTGTTATATGGTCTCGGTGGCCGCTCCCAGTCACCAGTCTAGCTGCCGCATTCTGTATTAGTTGTAGTTTCCGGGTCACCTTCAAAGGTAGCCCCACGTAGAGCGCATTGCAGTAGTCCAAGTGGGAGATAACCAGAGCATGTACCACTCTGGCGAGACAGTCCGCAGGCAGATAGGGTCTCAGCCTACGTACCAGATGGAGCTGGTAAACAGCTGCCCTGGATACAGATTTGACCTGTGCCTCCATGGACAGCTGTGAGTCCAAAATGACTCCCAGGCTGCGCACCTGGTCCTTCAGGGGCACAGTTACCCCATTCAGGACCAGGGAATCCTCCACACCTGCCCGCCTCCTGCCCCCCAAAAACAGTACTTCTGTCTTGTCAGGATTCAACCTCAATCTGTTAGCCGCCATCCATCCTCCAACCGCTTCCAGACACTCACACAGGA
Source organism: Podarcis erhardii (assembly GCF_964252035.2). NCBI lineage: Eukaryota > Metazoa > Chordata > Lepidosauria > Squamata > Lacertidae > Podarcis > Podarcis erhardii. The sequence continues at coordinate 99,010,878 of NC_138508.1, read as the reverse complement.
CCTTTACCGCCTTCACTGGTTCTGATTTAAAAGAGAGGTAGAGCTGGGTATCATCTGCATACTGATGAACACCCAGCCCAAACCTCCTGATGATCCCTCCCAGAGGCTGCATGTAGATGTTAAAAAGCATGGGGGAGAGGACAGAACCCTGAGGCACCCCACAAGCCAGGGGTCTGAACACTCATCCCCCACCACCACTTTCTGAACACGGCCCAGGAGGAAGGAGCGGAACCACTGTATGACAGTGCCCCCAGCTCCCAGCCCCTCAAGACGGTCCAGAAGGATGTCATGGTCGATGGTATCAAACGCCGCTGAGAGATCCAGCAGAACTAGGAAACAGCTCTCACCTTTGTCCCTAGCCCGCCGGAGATCATCAACCAGTGCGACCAAGGCAGTTTCAGTCCCATGATGAGGCCTGAATCCCGACTGGAAGGGATCCAAATGGTCCGCTTCTTCCAGGCGTGCCTGGAGTTGTTCAGCAACCACTCGCTCAATCACCTTGCCCAAGAATGGGAGGTTTGAGACTGGGCGATAATTGGCCATCGTGGCCGCATCTAAAGATGGTTTTTTAAGAAGCGGTTTAATAACCGCCTCTTTCAGCGGGTCTGGGAAGGCTCCCTCACGGAGGGAAGCATTCACCACCCCACGAAGCCCATTGCCCAGTCCTTCCCGGCTAGCTTTTATAAGCCAGGATGGGCAAGGATCCAGGAGACAGGTGGTTGGCTTCACTCGTCCAAGCAGCCTGTCCACATCCTCGGAGGTAACAGATTGAAATTGATCCCACACAACTTGACCAGACAGGACTCTAGCACTCTCCCGCCCCGGCCCTGCTCCCACGGTGGAGTCTACTTCTTCCCGAATCTGAGCGATTTTATCAGCAAAAAAATTTGCAAAATCATTGCAGGAGAACATGTGGCCCGTACTGGGCCCCGATGTTACAGGTGGTTCCACTAAATTGCGAACCACCTGAAAGAGTCTCCTGCTGCTGTTTTCTGCAGATGCAATAGAGGCAGTGAAGAAAGTCTTCTTCGCCGTCGCTATCGCCACTTGGTAGGCTCGACGTTGAGCTCTAACCCGTGTCTGGTCAGATTCAGAATGAGTTATCCGCCACCGGCGCTCTAGCCGTCTCAACGATTGTTTCATTGCCCTCAGATCCGTGGAAAACCACGGGGCTCTCCGGGCTTCATGCAATCGGAGAGGGCGCTTCGGAGCCAAACAGTCAATAGCCCTGGTTAACTCCACATTCCAGCGGGCCACCAAGGAATCGGCTGAAAGGCCATCAACATGGGATAAAGCATCCCCAACCACTCTCTGGAAACCATTTGGATCCATTAAGTGGCGGGGGCGGACCATCCGAATCGGTCCCACCTCCCTGCAGAGGGGATGGGTCGCGGAGAAGTCCAGTTGCACCAGGAAGTGATCTGACCATGGCACTTCTTTCGTTTCGCTTTTACTTAGTGTCAGATCACCAACATCCGTAGAGGTAAACACCAGGTCCAAGGCATGTCCGCGGCTATGGGTTGGGCCAGACTTATTCAGGGACAGCCCATGGAGGCCATGCTTTCCACGAAGTCCCGAGCGGCCCCTTGTAAGGTCGTGTCGGCATGGAAGTTAAAATCCCCTAGGACGACCAAGCTAGGTGTCTCCAGGAGAACATCCGCCACGACCTGAAGCAGCTCGGGCAGGGAATCCTTGGTGCAGCGGATTAGATACAATTCCCATACGTTATTGGTTCCCGGCTTAAAACTATAGATGCTGAGACAAAAACAATACATGAAGATCATAGTGTACTATTAATTTTTATTGTGAATATGTAGTATGATTTCCAGTTTACGTTTTGTTTCAGCTGCTGTACTATATATGTCCTTGTTTGTTTTTATATTTTATTTTTAAAAATTGCAAAAAAAATCAGTGAAGCAGGGAAAAATTCTTAAGTTCTCCTTCAGGCTTCTACTGCTGAGACTTCCTAATTCCTCTAATTTTGGGCCAGTCTTACACTTACTGAAATTCATAAATTATCCACAACATCTCTGTGCGCTTATTATATCCTCATAGAAACACTAGCGGGAAATTTCATAACCAATAACCTCTGCCAAAAGTTCCATATGATCCTGCAACTCAGCCAAATAGGAATAGCATCTGCACTATTTCTTGGGCCAAAGGGAATCGAGACTTTTTGAAAAGTTGAACACGCATCAAGAACAGTAAAACAGAGTGCATATCAATCCATCTGCCAGCAAAGAAAGGTGTTTTGGATACAAGCTTATTTAAAATAGCAATATTCACAAGCAACTCCAGGGTGGCATAAATTATTTTTAGAAATATAGAACTAGGTAACCAGGATCTAATGAGAGGGGAGGAAACTGAAGGACAAGGGCCAACAAATAAAGAAAGGAGAGGAAGATTGCGCTAGATGTCTGGGGGGAAACAAACCACAAGCTTGGGTAGTTTGTGCTTAGGCAAACTATAGCTTAGCTCTGGGTAGTGCAGAGGCAGCAGAACTGGGGGAAGAGTAAGGTGGTTGTGATCTTACCTCCAGAAACCCCCACATTTGTTCATTCATGCCATGTCACGGTTTGGTTTAGTGTTGTGGGCTACATCCATACCATATATTTAAAGCACTATAATACCACTTTCGTAGTCATGGCTTCCCCCAAAGAATCCTGGGAGCTCTGGTTTGCTAAGGGCACTGAGAGTGGTTAGAAGGCCCTTATCCCCACCCAGAGCCATGGTTCTCTCAGTAAGCAGCCCCTCTGCCCAGTGAACTTTGGGAATTATAGCTCTGTGAGGGGAATAGGAATCCTCTAACAATTCTCAGCCTGTTGTCTTTGTCCATGGAGTTTTCTTGGCAGGGATACTGGAGTGGCTTGCCGGTTCCTGCTTCAGGTGGATCACAATTAGTCAAAACTCTCCACTATGACCTGTCCATCTTGAGTGGCCCTGCATGGCATAGCTCATAGCTTCTCTGAGTTATCTTTCTTGAGTTCCATGATCACTGCAGATGGAGACAGTAGTCATGAAATTTAAAGATGCCTGCTTCTTGGGAGAAAAGCAATGACAAACCTAGACAGCATCTTAAAAAGCAAAGACATCACCTTGCCGACAAAGGTCCGTATAGTTAAAGCTAAGGTTTTCCCAGTAGTGATGTATGGAAGTGAGAGCTGGACCATGAAGAAGGCTGATCGCCGAAGAATTGATGCTTTTGAATTATGGTGCTGAAGGAGACTCTTGAGAGTCCCATGGACTGCAAGAAGATCAAACCTATCCATTCTGAAGGAAATCAGCCCTGAGTGCTCATTGGAGGGACAGATCCTGAAGCTGAGGCTCCAATACTTTGGCCACCTCATGAGAAGAGAAGACTCCCTGGAAAAAACCCTGATGTTGGGAAAGATTGAGGGCACAAGGAGAAGGGGACGGCAGAGGATGAGATGGTTGGACAGCGTTCTCGAAGCTACTAACATGAGTTTGACCAAACTGCAGGAGGCAGTGGAAGACAGGAGTGCCTGGCGTGCTCTGGTCCATGGGGTCATGAAGAGTCGGACATGACTAAATGACTAAACAACAACAATTCTCAGCACCCTTAACAGACTACAATTCCCAGGATTCTTTGAGGGGAGCCATGACTGTGTTAAAGTGGTATCATAGTGATTTCGGTGCATGTGGGGAAGGAGCCATAGTGTTTTACAAAGACATATGTCCTATTTTTGTTGACCTGGAGGACAAAAAATTCTACATTGTTGCCCTTGTTATACTGCCATAGACAACTAGTCAAGGACATTCAACTTGAGCAGGCCTGGTTTTTATGTATTTTATTTCACCTTTACAAAAATAACATTATGTCAACAACACACAGGGACTGTGGCGCAGTATTAATGGAACATTTTGCATTCCAAATGAAAATGTTCCTTACATTAAATGTGTAATTTGAGCACCAAACAATGTGACACTCAACATTTTCCACAAACTGTTTTTCAGCTTCAAAGGCAAACATTTACAACAAAAAATGATCATGTTTAATCTGCAAAATAAATACATTTGATTTTAATTGCTTGGATAATGACCAAGCGAGTACATCAGGCTCATCTCGCTCCTAGAGATAATAATGAAAGGCAAAGAGGCCCAAACAATATCCCAAGAATAGACCAAGAGAGAGTGCCTCTGAAGATGGCTCCGGTAATGAAAGTCATTCTTTTGCAAATGACTCTCCTTCTGAAGACCGGCCTGAAGATGCTGAAAACAGAATGATGCCTGTGGAAATGGAATTAATCAATATGAAGATGAAGAACAGCAGTCTATCACTGAAGAGCTGTTTGATAATAATGAAACTGAGCAAACAGCCGGTGCTACAGAAACAAATGAAAGCGGATAAAATGTCAATGATAATAATGATTCCAGGATATATATAGATATATGTTTTCACAAGAGATAGAGAAGGAAAGAAGGAGCATAGCCGAAAATGACTTTTAATCAGAAGGATAGCTGTTGCACACCACCCGAATCTCTGAGCGGTGTGAGATTCCTGGAGTTCCAGGCACTCAAGCAGGGTTTGGGTTTCCTTTAGAAATGAGGAATAGCAGAGACTCCGGTGTCTTTATGATATATGGTTTATTTGCACATATATACAACTTGAGCCTACAGTGGAGGAGTTCACACCAAAAGGGTCTTGTTTCTTCCATAGCCGCAGCCTTGGATTCAAACAGAGATGGAACGTTGCTCTGACTCTCTCCAGCTGGCTGATTTACCTCTAGGTCACATCACTGCAACTCAACTCTAGCTTTTCCTTCTAACTGCGGGTGGAGTTGCAGGAAGGGCCCCACCAATTTGCCGCTCACACAGTGCTCCTTTCCTTTGTTCTCTTCGTGTTCCGTCCCTCAGGCGATCACCTCATCAGGAAGCTAGTCTGGTTTATATGTTAATACTTGCTCCATCCAGGGGCTAGAACGGTCTTTGACTACTTCCCCAAATTCGCATATATTCAGAAGACGAAGCCTGTGTGTGAATTTGTTTTATGTGCAGAGATCACTGCATAGTGATCAACACATAATCTTTGCAGAAGGCTCTCTTCCTGTGGCATCAGTATCACGATGACCAATAGTTTGTTATCTGTTGCAGCTTTCTTCTGCATTCACAGCCATTGTAGCATACCACTTGTTATCAGAGCCGTCTTTCCCATAGAGGCCGGCGCCAGGGCACCGGCCTCTCAGGGGCGCCCCAGCAAGTGAGGGAGCTGCTCGGCTTTGCCGGCGTCCTCCCCTTTCCGTGCACGCCTACCAGCTCCGCCCTGCCAATCATAAGGCTGGCGGGTGTGCCGCTTCCCTCCGAAGCCTTCTCAGGAGGATAGTGATCATTGCAGAGGCTTAGGATGGCAGGGCGCAGCTACGGCCACCCCAACACTAGCTGTGGTAATTTGGGGGCGCTGGGCAGATATTTGCACCCCAGCACCGCATCTGCTAAAGATGGACCTGCTTGTTATCTTCTACCTGTTCTGCCATTGAGGACTTATTGGATCATTCTTTGTCTAGCTCCTTCTCCTTGTCCTCACCGCCTTGGGTGACCCTACTGAGAGACTCTTGACGGCTTCGCATGCAAGGATCATAGGAACGTGCAAGTCTACTCACCACAACAAGGTGATGATCCAGCAAGTGAGGTTGTGATTGAGACGCAAAGGAGAAAATGGACTTTTTATCCGAAGGGTAGCCATATTACTTTGTTGTAGCAAAAACAATAGCTCTATGGTCTTTAGTAAAACATGAATAAAGTATAGCTTCCGTGTCTAGAATTCACAATGGCTGGAGATGCATGAAACTGTCCAGTAAATCATGAGGTGCATGGATAGAATTGGGGGCAGAGCTCCCATCTCCTGGGAAGCCACAAAGATTGAGGCCCCCTCTACACTGAACTTCAGGCCACTTTAAACAGCTGCGGCTTCTGTAAAAGAATCCTAAGACTTGTAGTTTTTTAAGGGTGCTGAGTTGGTAGGACATCTCTATCCCTCTGCCAGAGGGAAGAGGACTTGGCTGTCCCCCCCCCCCACCTGAAATTTGTAGCTCTTTGAAATAAATAGATGTCTCCTAACCACTCTAAGTACCCTTCACAAACTACAGTTCCCAGGATTCTCTGGGGGAAGACGTGATCATTTAAATTAGTGTGATACTGCTTTAACTGTGTAGAGCAGTTGGAGCCTGAGGAAAATGCAGCCCAGTGGGGCACATGCTGGTGATGAGTGGAGCCAGAAGCAAAAGTGGACAGAACAACAAATGTCATTTTTTACCTTTGTGCATCAGGCACACATCTAAGCAAGCAAAGAGGCAGAGTTCAAGGATACACCCAAGACAGGCAAAAACACCTGAGGCACAAAAAGCTACTCTGGAGTAAGCAAAAGTCTGTGTTTTGTTTATTTGTTAGTTTAGTGCAAATGTATAAACACCTATTCAGAATTATTGGGGGCAGCCAAATGCAGAAGACAGACAAGTCTCCCAAAGCCTTCCTTACAGCAAGAGGGAATTTCTGCGTGACAAGCTGTACATCCAACAGACACTTGACTTTCCTGCCCAACACGGCTATTAAAAGATGCCGAAGTTGTGTCCTCCTTCACATCTACCTACGCTAAGCACTGGTTTTGTACGAGGCGAAAAAGATGGTGCTGGAATCAAAATTACTCTCGTGTTTGAGGCAGAAACTTTGCGACGGCATCTACTACAATCATGAATCAAGGGAATGCAGAAATGGAAAGGGGTTTTTTGGGGGGGGGGTTGTTCATTTCCTTATGCCGTGTACAAGTAAAACCAAAAGCATTAAAGCTTCTCTCTGCTCTTTTGAAGCACTAAAATGCCTCTAGGTCTTTGCATTAGGAAACACAACATCCTTACAAGGATCAGAAGGCAAGATCCCACGGGGAAAGCGGATACCTCGTAATGCAGTAGCACTTGCCTTTTGAACAAGTTTACTATAAAAACACATAGGACAAAAAGATCATTTTACATCTCTTAGAAGAAGGGCAAAGTCAAAAACAGAGGATTGGTGTTTTATCTGAAAATGGTTCACAATTGTTGCCTGGCCCTCCCTCCGCACAAAAGCAACTTACCAAGGCAGTGTGCCTCACCCTTCAAAGACAGCCCAACCAGCGCTGTTTATAGATCAGAAACATCAATTTCACTACCTGGGAGTGGGGGGGGGGGCAAGACACTAAATGCATCCTCCAACATCCCCACTCAAATAGAGAAATTTCCAGGATATATATGTGCCACTAAAGGCACAAACAGAACCCTCTTGGACATAATGTTCCCCATCCTATCAGAGGACGCGGGTGGCGCTGTGGGTAAAACCTCAGCGCCTAGGACTTGCCGATCGCATGGTTGGCGGTTTGAATCCCCGCGGCGGGGTGCGCTCCCGTTGCTTGGTCCCAGCGCCTGCCAACCTAGCAGTTTGAAAGCACCCCCGGGTGCAAGTAGATAAATAGGTACCGCTTTCTAGCGGGAAGGTAAACAGCGTTTCTGTGTGCTGCACTGGTGCCAGCTCGTCAGAGCAGCTTCGTCACGCTGGCCACATGACCCGGAAGTGTCTCCGGACAGCGCTGGTTCCCGGCCTATAGAGTGAGATGAGCACACAACCCTAGAGTCTGGCAAGACTGGCCCGTACGGGCAGGGGTACCTTTACCTTTACCTTTATCCTATCAGAGGTATGTGAATGTGTTGGCTAGAAGAATTTGTTTGAGGTGTTTAAACTGTTCCCCCATTAGCAGAAGAGTGAAATGGAATTCTTCTGCTATTAGCTAAGCATCTTGAAGAAATGCAGCTGAAACTAATTTGCTCCCAAATATTATCCATGGCAAGATTTATGAAGTATTGTTATATATTTGGGTGGGACCACACTAAACTCTGGAAATTAGTACACGGTAGGGTTTTGATTATTTGGGAGTAGTGAAAGCAGGGTCGGATTTCGGTTTGATGAGGCCCTAAGCTACTGAAGGTAATGGGGCCCTTTATGTGTCCAGCTGTCCTTTGTCAACAACAAATTGTCACTGTCTTTTGTGTTGAATATATGCTATATGGTAATTTATGGACCTCATAGGTATCTCCCCTTCATAGATCACTGCCTTGTTGTGATGAAGGGGCTTGAATAACTCCAAGAAGCGATGAGCTATGCCGTGCAGGGCCACCCAAGACGGACAGGTGATAGCCAAGAGTTTAGACTAAATTTGATCCACCTGGAGAAGGAACTGGCAATCCACTCCAGTATTTTGCCAAGAAAACTCCATGGACATAAAAAAGGAGAAGCTTTGAGAAGAAAGTGCGAGTTTCCAAGGCATGCTCTGGTTCATGGGTCATGGAGAGTCGAACACGACTAAGATGACTAAACAAAAATAGGTATCTAAAGACATTTGCACATAACAAAATACGTATTTTATCAAAGTAATTGTTGAAATGAAATACAATTAAGAAGAAGTATATTAAAAGTGAAATGCAATTAAGAATTGGGGCCCTAAGCTATAGCTTGTTTAGCTTATACGTAAATCCGGCACTGAGTGAAAGGAAGATTGGAGGCCAGTGGAAAAAATACAGGCTAAGCTTCCTTTCCAAGTCAGGACCCTCACCTGGGATAGAGGTGTTAACATGACAACGGGTGTTGATTGCTCATCTAAGAGGAATCCTTGGGCCTGGGCAGACAGAGGTTGCCACGGTGATGGGGTGTGCCTGTGAAGTGACAATAAAAGAGTGTCTTTAGCAAGGTGTGCTGGGAAGGAGGAGGAGGAGAACAAAAATGCAGAATCCATCTTTGGCAGGCTGGCTGAAGGCTAACTGGGAGAGATGCCTTGGATCCAGGCATCACTTGCAGCCACTGCTCGTTGGAGGCCAGATCTGCCTGCTCCTATTCAGCCCCAGTTGCTATTGTGCACAGGCGCAACAGAACTCCAGTGGTTGAGCCAGAGCATCACCAGTGCCAGGATGCCTGTGCTGTGCTGTGCTGTGCTGGGGCGAGTTATGGGGAGAGGGGGCAGGATAACTGCTCTCCACAAAGTCTCCAGGCTGCTGGGGCAAGTTATGGGGAGAGGGGGCAGGATAACTGCTCTCCACAAAGTCTCCAGGTTGCTGCACAGCTGTGAAGCACAAAGCCACTTCCGACATCAGGAGGAGGTGGTGTTGCGGGCTTCACGCCCCCAACATGAGCGTGGGGGCTGGCTTCCAGCCCCTGCGTGATCAGGGGAATCCTCGGGCTGCGTCATCTCCAGGGCCAGCCAATTGGCTGGCTCGGGGTGTGTGTGTGGCTTGCCTCATTTAAGACGATCGCGGCCCCGGGATCTCCCTCTTTGACCGGCGCATTGGTAGGGGTATTGTTATTTAGATGTGTTGGGGGGGAGTGCCATCACCTCCCCAAAATATTGAAGGGTAGTCCGTTAAAGGATTCCGAGGGGCGTGACCTCATCCGAAGCCTATGGAGGCCAGGGCCTAAAGAGCGCCCCTGAGTGGTGACCCCGGGGGATTACCTAGTTGATGTGCATCAGCAGGGCTCCCCCTGCTGGTGTTAACCCTTCCTGGTCTTCAAGCAAACAGGCTGAAGCCGGATAGTCGGATAGGACCAATGCCAAAGCCAATACCGCTCTTACCTGTACCTTGTGGCCAATTTTAGCCCATTAACCTTAATCAATGGTGTCATGTGTCTTTATTTTTACTGGGGGAGGCAGGAACTTGCCACACAAAGTCTCCTCCCTCTTCTCTGCCTTTTTGCTCACCCTGCTTCAGGCAGGATGTGCAGATGGATTGCAGGTGAGGAGCAGGGGAACCACTGGGGAAAAGACTCGTTTCCCTCCAGGGAGGTCTTACACTGTTGCCCCTCCTGCCAAAGCCTCCCATTCAGATGACATTAAGATGGCAGACAACTTTTCCAGTTACTAGTTTTGTTGCTTCTGGGAGGAGAGGAGGGAAAGAAAGAGGCAGGGAAAGGATCTTCTCTTTGCCCAGAACTAGGTTGCCCTCTCTTCCCCATAAGCAGCGAGTTCTCCGGGGTGGGGTTAGAGGGATAGAAAAGCAGTCAAAATAATATCAATGAGGGCAGCAATTTTAGATACCAAGGAAGGGATCAATCATTTTGCAAAGTTCATGACATGAGAGGGGTGGCAGAAACCAGGAGGGGGGAGGGAGCAGGGAAAAGGTACTTATTTCCCTGGGAGTTGAAAGTGCGAACTTTGAAAAATGCTTTGAAACAGGCACATCTGAAACCGTGCGACATAAAAAAATAAGTTGCAAACTAATTAAATGCTCTCAGCCTTCTTTGGACTTCAACTTCCACCAGTACTGATCAGCATAACTAGAGAGCACCAATTTGGTTGGTTCTGAAAGCAGTTTCATAATTTGGAAGCTGTTTATTTTATAATCTTTGGAATATCGTTTTTGCAACCTAACACTATTTTTGTGGCATGCTTGTTGTATTCTTAATTTTTAAAAAAATAAAAAATAGAGGCATCAAGTTGACATTGTCCTTCTGTCAAAGTTAGCAGGGAATTTAATGAAGTGCTGTGTGAACTTCCCTATTAAGTTGTGCCATGCTTTGAAACATCCCAGCTGCCTCTGATGTAATCCTGAATGGACTTCAAGTAGAAATAATAGACTCTTTGATGCTGCAACAGGTGCACTAGTGGACAATTAAAATGTTCCTTTCATAAAACCCTTCCATGTATGTGATGAAAGAAGTCAACTTTGTGCAATTTGACTTCTCAAGCCATTTGCTACTGTGTATAGAAGTGGTTCTTATTTTGTTTATTGACGCATGGCAACCCCACCCACTTCAAGGTTGCTGTCCGTGGAAGAATGGAGGCCATGCATCCAGCAAAATGAAAGATTTTGCTTCCATTTCAACTGTGCCCTCAATTAAAATGCTTCCATTTCTCCATAGAAATGAAAGGCAGTTGTTCAGCCATATGTGCGGGTACAGGGATGCCTCACAGACTGAGGACAAATGAGGGTCAGACTGTCCATTGAGTTTATTGGATAAATGTATCCAATTGGTGGGATATAAACGTAATAAACCAATAAAGTAAGCTGTGGTATAAATGAGTACTGACTGAATTTATATACCACCTTTCAACACAAGATCTCAGGCTGGTTCACAGAGTAGAGATCAATGCTGTTAAGGATGGTCTGATTCTTGGGTCCACTTTCTTGGTCACACAAGTGTAGTAGAATCCAATGCTTTCTGAATTACTTTTTTAAATTTTATTTTGCATTTTTGCATTTTACAATGTTTTGACAATAGAAATTAAGTGTAAACAAAGCCCACCTACATTTTCTGCAACTCCCCGCCCCCCGCGGTTCCTTATTTTATATCTTATTCTTACTGCATAACCAATTCAAACCTATTTACAAGTTTATCCTTTATATTACCTTTAAGTTCTATTTCTTACTGCTCATGTTTATGTCAATCCTGCTAACGTTTTTAATTGTTTGCATTATGTTTTCATATATTCAACTAATTTTCCCCATTCTGTTAAAAGAAGTCTCTATCTTGATCTCTTATTGTGCAGGTAAGTTTCGCCATTTCTACGTATACCATCAACTTTAGTTGCCACGCGTCTTTTGTTGTAACTGCTTCTTCTTTCCATCTTTGGGCGTATATCATTTGGGCAGCGCCAATGCTGAGTGGATTACATTTGCATACCTGTAGGGTTACCATCCTAATTTCACATACTATATAGTGGGATTTCCACTTAGACATGCATTTTGCTATTTTAAGCAAAACATGAAGTCAAGCCACCATCAAGTCACAATCAAAATAAAAGTATCCTTGCACCCACCATCTTCAAAAGGTGTTGCTGTTTTCAGCTTGCTTTTAAATTTGTTTCCTTCTCATTCTTCATGTACATTATATGCCACACACAGTGAAAAAATAATTCTGTAAAATCACACACGTTTGTCAACAAATGATATAAGAGTGGTCTTCATGAACAGGGAAGATGAAATGTTGTTTTTTTTAAAAAATAATTTTTATTAATTTTACAACATAAACAAAAAACAAACAAACATAACACGACTTCCCCAAACCTCCCCTTCACTGCATCCTTGTTTTAAAATTTTTTAGCAATCCTTCATCCCTTTTTATATTTAATTCTCTTTAAAGTTTTTTAAGTTTCAATTTTTACAGCTGTAATTCTTTATATCCAATCCCTTGACATCTTAACATTCCGAAATTTTACAACAATTTTTAAGATAGATTTTGAATTTTTTCCAGTCTTCTTCCACTGTCTCTCTCCTCTGGTCACGGATTCTGCCGGTCATCTCTGCCAGTCCCATAAATTCAGTCACCTTGGTCTGCCATTCTTCCAGAGTAGGTAATTCTTTAGTCTTCCAATACTTTGCCAAAAGAATTCTTGCTGCTGTTGTTGCGTACATAAAAAATGTTCTATCTTTCTTTGGAACCATTTGGCCTACCATGCCCAAGAGAAAAGCCTCCGGTTTCTTTACAAATGTCCATTTAAGGATTTTCTTAATTTCATTATAGATCATTTCCCAGTAGGCCTTAATCTTCGGGCAGGTCCACCAAAGATGATAAAAAGTTCCTTCGCATTCATTACACTTCCAACAATTGTTATTGGGCAAATGATATATCTTTGCAAGCTTGACTGGGGTCATGTACCACCTATAGATCATTTTCATTATATTCTCTTTTAAGGCACTACATGCCGTAAATTTAATACCTGTGGTCCATAACTGCTCCCAGTCAGCAAACATAATATCATGACCAATATCTTGTGCCCACTTAATCATGGCTGATTTAACCGTTTCATCCTGTGTGTTCCATTTTAGCAGCAAATTATACATCCTAGACAAATTCTTAGTATTGGGTTCTAGCAATTCTGTTTCTAACTTTGACCTCTCCTTCTGGAATCCTAGTTTCCTGTCCTGCTTAAAGGTCTCATTAATCTGGTAATAATGTAACCAGTCTCGGACTTTAGGTTTCAATTTCTCAAAACTCTGTAGTTTCAACTTTTCACCATCATATTCTATAATTTCACAATATTTTGGCCAGTCTGAATCCATGTTCAGTCTTTTTACCGCCTTGGCTTCCATTGGTGACAACCACCTGGGGTTTTTACTCTCTAACAAATCTTTATATCGGTTCCATACATTATACAGTGCTTTCCTGACAATATGGTTTTTAAAGTTTCTATGTACCTTTACCTTGTCATACCATAAATATGCATGCCAACCAAAGTTGTTATCATAACCTTCCAGATCCAGAATATCTGTATTCTCAAGAAGTAGCCATGGTTTCAGCCAGCAAAAAGCTGCTGCTTCATAGTAAAGTTTTAAGTCCGGCAGGGCAAAGCCCCCTCTATCCTTTGCATCAGTCAAAATCTTAAATTTTATTCTGGGTTTTTTGCCCTGCCAGACAAATTTAGATATGTCTTTCTGCCACTTCTTGAAACAGTCCATCTTGTCTAAAATTTGCAATGTCTGGAACAAAAATAACAATCTCGGCAATACATTCATCTTGATAACAGCAATTCGGCCTAACAAGGAAAGTCTCAGCCTAGACCATATATCGAAATCTTTCTTCACTTCCAACCAACATTTCTCATAATTATCTTTAAATAAATTCACATTCTTAGATGTTAAATTCACCCCCAGATATTTTACTCTTTTTGCAATTTCCAAACTGGTTTCTCTTTGGAAACTATCTTTTTCCCCCATCGTTAGTTTTTTTTCCAACACCTTTGTCTTATGTTTATTTAATTTGAAACCTGCTACTTGACCAAATATTTCAATTAATTCCAAAACTCTTTTTGTACTGGCTTCTGGCTGTTGCAATGTCAAAACTAGATCATCTGCAAATGCTCTTAACTTATAATGTTTAGTTCCGACCTGTATTCCTTTAACCAGCTGGTCCCTTCTAATCATGTTCAGGAGAACCTCCAGTACCGATATAAACAATAGGGGGGATATTGGGCATCCCTGTCGTGTCCCTTTCTCTATTGGAATCTCGTCCATGACCATACCATTTACAATTAGTTTAGCCTTTTGCTCAGAATATATTGCACCTATACCGTTTTCAAAGTTTTTGCCTACCCCCATCCCTTGGAGATTCCTCTTCATAAAGCTCCAGCAAATATTGTCAAAGGCTTTCTCTGCATCCACAAAAATCAACACAGCTTTTCTATTTATGTCAGTTTCCAGAAGTTCCAAAATGTCTATGATGTTCCTCACATTGTCTGACAATTGTCTACCTGGTAGAAAGCCTGTTTGGTCCCTGTGAATCTCCTCTAACAAAACTTTTTTAAATCTTTTTGCTAAAATGTCTGCAAAAATTTTATAATCCACATTCAGAAGTGATATAGGGCGGTAGTTCTTAACTTGATGTTTCTCAGTTTCTGTCTTCGGTATAAGTGAGATGAATGCTTCCTTCCACGATTCGGGAGCCTTTTTCCCCTCCAAGATTTGGTTGCAAACTTCTTTCAATGGTTGTACTAACCATTCCTTTAATGCTTTATAGTATCTCGCAGTTAGTCCATCTGGTCCTGGTGATTTCCCTAGTTGCATATCCTGAATGGCACTCTCTATTTCTTGATCTGTAATTTTCTCATTCAAACTCCTTCTGTTTTTTTCCGAAATTTTTGGCAGGCCGTATTTTTCAATAAATTCTTCTATCTCTTGTTCATTTTTTGGCCCTTGTTTATACAGTTTCTTGAAAAAACTTTGAAAACAATTACTTATCTCATTTGGTTTATTAATATACTTCCCATCTACTTCGAGTGATGTCACCGTATTCAGCTTTTGTCTCTTTTTCAATTGCCATGACAGTAGCTTCCCAAGGGAAGATGAAATGTTGAAGACATTTCAAGCAACGTCCTTGCCAAAAGAGTTGCGCCAAAAAGTGGGTGGCCATTTCCAGCACCAAAGAGGTCCATCATCCCATTCTGACAGGTCACACAACTTACATGTTACATATGCTGAGAATTTGAGATCCAGTTGGTAGCTTGCACTTATTATTACTATTTTGTTAGCAAAGGTTGGCTAGCAAGGGGGAAAAAACTCATTTGGATTTTAGTCTTAGATTACATTATTTACAATTATCACAACTATCAGTGAATATTGTTAAAATAAGCATGTTTAAGTTGTTTGAAGTTTTTCACAGAACAGAAAAGCTGAGTCCAGGCATTGGAGTGTATGGCTTGTTTTGTAACATTGGGCTTAGGCCAAAAAATTAATTCCATGTAAATGTAACAGGAAAAAATGCTGCCTTTGCATTTTGCTATGATAAGACCTTCATTAAACTGTAGTACAATTTTTAATTTTTTTAAAAAATAATCATGCAATTAGGCTTGGTCCAATACATTTTGTTATCTGAGATGAAAGAAAAGATGGTACCATTCTGATGACAAGATATGCCATCGGGATTTAGATAGCAACATTATATTCTTAAATGAACACTACATGATTTAGAAACGGGGGGGAACTGCAAACAAGGGGGGGAGAAATTGCTATATTAAGGAAACTTTCTTTTCTTTTTGTGGGTTGGGTCAGAGATGCCTAAGTTAGTGTGGATTATTCTGAAATCTCAAATCCATTATATAATCGCTGGCTAAATAACATTTGGTTAATGTGGTGTAATTTCTTGTCAGAGCAATATGGTGTAGCACTCCAGCGACACCAATAATGTACAGAAACATCAGCCTTCCTTAAGTACATGTTGCTTTGCTCCATAAATACCAGGACACATGCAATAGAGTCACATCTGCCTACACGCCCAGTATTATGCTAATGCAACATTCAGTATACCGTGCACATTAAGCAATTATTTGCTGGATGGGAGCATTAGGAAGCCATAATTATTCTAGTCTACTACCCATATTATTTGTACACGCCATGGGAAAGATCCAGGAAAAGTTAGGGCTGAATAAATCCTATTGAAATAGTTATTAAGAGCTTTATTCCATCGTCTTCAACAGGCACCCAAGGTACAATTCCCTAAATGCATGCATAAGAGGCTGCCTCCCAAGCAATCCCATTGTACTCTTCTGGATTCTGCACTGAGATCCATAGCCTCCATCTGCCTTGGCTGCAACAAAACGTGTCCCTCCTGCATTGGTGTCTACCAGTGCCGAATTTATGTATAAGCTAAACAAGCTATAGCTTAGGGCTCCACTCTCGGGGGGGGGGATTAAAGGGGAAAAAACCCTGGGTGTACATTTCCAAAATATAAGATAAAAAACAAATAAAATAAAACCTACATACAGCAACAGTGCTTTGTGTTGTGTAGGCTCCTATGATGTAAGTAATGGCCCCCACCTGCATGCCTGTTCCCTAAAATATCACTGGTTTGCTCATTTCTATATATAGAGTGGGATGCGGGTGGCGCTGTGGTCTAAACCACAGAACCTAGGGCTTGCCAATCAGAAGATTGGTGGTTCGAATCCCCACAGCAGGGTGAGCTCCCATTGTTCGGCCCCACCTCCTGCCAACCTAGCAGTTTGAAAGCACGCCAAAAAGTGCAAGTAGATAGATAGGTACTACTCTGGCAGGAAGGTAAATGGCATTTCTGTGTGCTGCTCTGGTTTCGCCAGAAGTGGTTTAGTCATGCTGGCCACATGACCCAGAAAAACTGTCTGCGGACAAACATTGGCTCCATCGGCCAGTAAAGTGAGATGAGCGCCGCAACCCCAGAGTCGTCTGCGACTGGACTTAGCTGTCAAGGGTCCTTTACCTTTACCTTTCATATATAGGGTGCCCATAAATTACCATATAGCATATACTCAACTCAAAAAACAGCGACAATTTGTTGCTGACAAAGGACAGCTAGACATATAAAGGGCCCCATTACCTTCAGTAGCTATGGGCCTCATCAAACCGAAATCCGGCCCTGGTCTCTACAGCCATGCCAGGTGCTGTAACTCTCCAACGGTTTGCCTTTACCCTCTATGGTGTACTCTCCTATTGTCTCTCTCTCAAGACAAATGCATGCCAATGAGGATGTATGCCACTCCTCCCATATGAAGCCCTTACTCCTCACGGTGGGGAGGTGAACTCAGAGTAAGCACACTTTTGACCCTCCCATTGATAATCTGTTCAGTGAAGGTGGCAGTGGCTCTACAGGACTTGGGAGTCTGTGGACTGGGACAATGAACTACCATGTTGTTATCCATTTTAACACCTAACATCCTCCCAAAATGGGATCTCTTATTCTTACCTAGGGCAACAAAACATGGAATTTCAACCAAGGCTGTTTTTTGTTTTTTTCTGGCGTGAGTGGATAGTTTTTCAAATGTAAAAGGCTCTCTCTCTTTTTCAAAAGCACTCATTAAAGCAACCTTTTATCCTTCATGAAAATAATAATCCTTCATTGTGTTTCGGAATCCATATGATTTGGGTAAATATGGAACACGGATAAAAACTCACCTTGTAACTCAGACTAGATACAAGTTTAACTAGGAAGAGGCTAGCTTCTTTCCGTAATTATCTCTTCAAATGGAATATATGCTGTCAGGTTCTGAATGCACATGTTTAAAGGAGAAAAGGAATAAACAGGATCAAAGAACATCCAAGAATTAAGAGCACACCATTTTAATCTTTGAAAATTGCACTACATATCAAAGGCAAAACACATTATAATGAATAATACAGGAGTTTGATATGTAAAGTTTGATCACCATCTAGAGGGTCTTGGTGACATCATTAAAAATGTTTGGTAAAGTCTTAAAATCCAGGCTTGGGTTGTTTTACGTTAAACTGTAACACGCTTAGGGGCCACCTGGACACTTGGACCCCATTTCAGCTAGTAGTTGGTTCTAAGTCCCACTGCATCTGATGAAACAAGCCAGGCCTATGACTAACCCAGACCCCACCACTTACAGTGGGGTTTGGTCACAGCAATCAACCATAGCTGAAGTAGTGCCTTGATTTTTGTAGTGGCGAGTGTGAAAAAATGCCTGGCTGCTTACACTGAAGAGAATTGATCTATTGGTGCCTGAAAAGTAGAATATGGTAACATGGACTAAGATTAGTGCTCCGTTTTAGTCCTCCAGACCTGTTGGCCCCATTGTATGTGTAACAAACAACAACAATACCCTGTACCTTGATACTGATTCATAGTACTCTAGGGATCAAATACCCTGTACCTTGATACTGATTCATAGTACTCTAGGGATCAAATCTGGCTATGGGTGGGCGAATGTGGCAATTTTGGTTTCTCTCACTTGCCTATTTTTCCAATCTTAAATTTAGTTCCTCACATTTCCACATCAGTTTGTAAATATTTTTTTAAGTACTCATGAAAATTCGTCAGCATCTTAGTGTGAAATTCTCCTAATATATACATATTAGCAGTGCTTTTTTTCTGAGGGGGCGCAGGGGTACGCATACCCCGTCTGGGGAGGGCGGGATATAAATAAAATTTATTATTATTATTATTATTATTATTATTATTATTATTATTATTAAACATTTTGTGAATCTAAGTGTGGCCTTATTGAGCGGCAGTATTTCAATACGAGTAGAAAAATGAGAGTACCCCTGAATATTTTTTAAAGATATAAAGCACTGCATATTGGTATGCAATTTTTCTAAGATACACATTTTCCCCCCAAAGCGATGTCCCCTAAAATAATGCATTTGATGTACACTTGACTCCAGTGTGTGCATTTTTGGACATGTTGCTTCACTGTATCGCAAAGTGCAAATTTCAAAGAACAGCTATGCTTTGGTTCATGCATTGTTCTGGAAAGTGCAAATTTGCGTAGGTTCACCTTTAAATGAGAAGTGAATCGTATTTGTCGTCCTGTCCCCCCCATGTCCCAGAACTTGGCTTGTGATTTCTAAGTACCTAAAGAAGAGTCTGGAAGCTATGTTCAGAAACCATGTGAAAAATATCTACCCTGTGAGGGAATTTGGGACTTGGAGAATGCCTGGTAATCTGTACCTCGCCGGGTGAGAGATGGAGACGTGATTGAGAGAGGAGAGCCAGAGGAAAGAGCTCAGAAAGAAGGATGTCACAAGTGAGAGGTGCAACCATCACCCAACACATTCATTGTGATGAGCTTCTGCAGAATGTCCTTTGCGAATAGTGACCCGCCTCCCATTTTGTATATTGCCATTTTATTTCTGTGTTAGGCATTATTCTCTGTCCTGCTTCATTTTAAGACATTAAATTTGGTTAGCTTATTTGTATTGATTTATACAATGTATGGATTTATTTTCTGCATCTACGGACCTCCTGGTTATTTTTAGTTGTTCATGATAGGTTTTTTGAAGTGCGATCTTTATAGTTGCCCATTTGATATGTTATGAGCCACTTTGGGCATATTTTTGAGGAAAAGAGGCATACAAATAAGAAGGCGGCTACAGGCTATTCATAGGAGGAACACGTTTTATACATATTCAGATATAAGAAAATATTGGCAGGAAATGGTTTATAGTAGGAGTCAGCAAACTTTTTCAGCAGGGGGCTGGTCTACTGTCCCTCAGGCCTGGGGGGGGGCAGTCTATTTTTTTGGGGGGGGGATGAATGAATTCCTATGCCCCACAAATAACCCAGAGGTGCATTTTAAATAAAAGGACACATTCTATTCATGTAAAAACATGCTGATTCCTTTACTGTCCACAGGCTGGATTTAGAAGGCGATTGGGTGGGATCCAGCCCCCAGGCCTTAGTTTGCCTACCCATGGTTTAGAGTATCGAATGAATAATCAGTTGTGAAATTCCAATTAGCAATCAAGTAATTCTGTTGAGGTATCTGAAATCCAATGCTACAAATAAGCAAAGAGTACATGTTGGAAATGTATTAATTGCAGCTATATCATTACAGCCTTCTCAAAAGAAACTAGAAATCGATACTAGCAAATTTACACTAATGAATGAAGTTCCTTATTTTAGACATATATGGGAGAGCAGAAAACATTTTCAATTTGTCTTACACTGGGTGAAAAACGTCAAGCTTCTTTTATATTTTAAAACAGAATCAAGCCATACAAAAAAATGTCCTGGCACTTTTTATTAGTTTTGTGGTGGTGAAATATGTGGTGACATTCCTATGGCTCTGCGTTTTATACATTGTCCAACAAGTGTATGTGGGGTTATGGTGTTCATAATGTGCTGTTCATAGGAATTAATTTAGAAACAAAATATGGCTATTGGTGCATATATATTTTTTATCTGGCAGAGATTTAGGAAGCTGTCTTCTAGCAAGCCAGACTATCCACCCATCCAGTTCAGCATTGTCTACACACTGACTGGGTGCAACTCTCCAGGGTTTCAGTCTGGAGTCTTTTTCCCAGGCCTTGCTGGAGCCACTGGGAACCGAATTTGCAACTATTTGTATGCAATGCATGTACTCTGTTAACTGAGTTACAACCCTTCCCTGTCCAGACTTTTCCTGGGAAAGTGGATGGCAACCGTTTGTTTTCCCCGCTTCTTTGTGTCTGTCAGTTCTTCATAATGAAAGGACTTACTTGGTACCAGTTTAGGCTTGGAGCCGAAACCAGAATGTTTTGAAAATTTGAATTCTGTTTCTTCTATATTTTTTCCAGGGGGCAGGGCGTGGGGGGGGAATGCATGTTGTGTGTGCATAGAACAAAAAAAAATCCACTTTGAACACTCTGTCAGAGAAAAGCTGCCATTTTAAATCTAAGCAAACAGCGGGTCACCTGCTGAGTCTGATGCTAGTCTAAAGTTTTCTGTCATTTAAAAGCCACCTTCTGACTCTGAACATGAAATCGGCAGCTTACTCAGTGAATCACAAACCTCCTTCAAGCTTTTAAATCCATCAGTCAAGCTTAGAAGGCAGTGATTTGGAGAGTCTTAGCTCTGAGACTTGAAGCATCACTGCACAAGAGAAATAAACACAGACAATTGTGTACAGGGCTCTGGAGTTTTGAGGGACTTTCCCACTGCCCATTTAGCAACCATTTAGAGAATTTTCTCAATCGGCAATCATATAAATATAAGAATATCCACCGTGGTGGTTTTTCTTCGCTTCCTCACTGCTGCTCTTCCCATTACCTCAGTGGGGATTAAGTTGGGACTGAACCCAGAGCCAGGTGGGCAAAAACAGGCAGCTTGTAGTAGTAGTTGCTGCTGCTGCTACCTTCCACCACCAGTCAAGGGTAAGACTAAGCAAGTGGCAGCCATTTTAAATGTTTAGTTCAGGCCCACATAGCTTTAGGCAATGTCATTTCAGCACCAGCTGAAGTAATTTTTAGCTCAGCCCTGCCATTCCTGTCTCATATTTTGCTCGACCTGTCCTTTGTGCCTGACCAAAGGTCAGGGATGCACCATCCCGCACTGCACACAGAACTTTGAATATCATCCAGGACTGACATGTGACGACTACACAGGTAGACTTTTTCAAGTGTCACGGTCTCTCCCATTGCACTTTGTGAAGCTTCAACAGAGATTTCATGAGGTATAATTCATATACTGCCGTGCACATTGTAACTTAAGACATTAAAGCCAATCCACTGGGAAACCTCTATGAAATCAATCGAAGTTGATAGACCTCTTCAATGGCTTCATTTTCAGGTGGACTCCTGTGGGCAACCATCCCCTTTCCTGCTGCCAATCTCATCATACAAGTTATGGAAGAATGTTGTAATGATGAGCTGGTTCTGTGGATCAGGTCCAAGCCCTGAATCATACAAAACCAGCTTTTTATTGGTTTCTGGCTTCTTGGTAATGTACCACCACCAAATCCATAATGTGTGGTGACAATCTGAGTCCTTCACAGATAGCATCACCAGTAACAAATATCACTATGCACATCATGGAGCTGAAATGGAGAAGTTATTAGGCTTCCAGGTACTGTTTCCAGTGGACTCAATGTGTGGCAAGTTAACGCATGCTCCTGGTCTGAGGGACTGCAGTCTAAAAGGCCACAGTGTGGTTAGAGTGTTGGAATAAGACTAGGGAGTCTTGGGTTCAAATAGCCATAAAGTTCACTGGGTGCCCTTGGGCCAGTCACCCATCTCTTTGTTTGACCCACCTCATAGGTTTGTTGGGCAGATAAAATTGGCAGAGAGGATGATCAAGTTCATCAAGGGTGGGGAAGCAGTCCGCGGGCGGGTGGGGCCTCTGGGCCTCCCCACCCAGACTTGCGCAGCGGCAAAAAGGACCAGAGAAAGAGAGAATAAATGCAAGCCACACATTTCCACATTACGCCTAAGCCAAACTTTGGCTTAGTGCATTGTGTGAACCAGGTACTGGTACTGAAGCTTTTCATTCATAGTATATATATTTTTTCTAAGAGTTCACACTAAACCAAATTCAAGAACTAAGCTAAATTAACTCGAACATCACAGGAAACAGCATTTCAATAGAAACACAGATCAGGTAATAAATAGCTCTCTTTGATCATTGTTTTTTCCTAAAAAAAAAAAAATCTTCCCAACCATATTTTGATTAGTTCTATTTAATATTTAACATCTGGCGAGTCACTTGGAAAGGCATATTGCTGGAAAAATAAATGTGTGCTGACTAAATACATTTATAATGCTACAAAGCTGACATGTAATTGATTTTAGTTTCCATAAAAGGATTATGTTAACTTTCCTTAATCCATATATTAGTGTTTTGTGAAGTCCAGTGCATTCGCAACAGGGAGGCTGTGTTTTATTTCTTATCAATATGTAAAAATTATAAGATTATCATTTAGACTAAGCACCAATTACGGAGGGAAAGAGGAGGGGTGACTCCAGCTGAAAAATAAGAACTAGATGGGAAATCCTTAAATAGCACCAGGCTGTATAATTCAGCAAAGGGTCATCGGATCTATCTATTTTTATACTGGAACGATATAAAGATATGAAGCTGAGCACATTTTATTTTGTTTTAATTTTTCTACCACCTACACTGAAGGATCTGTGCTAAACTAGATAACACACACCCTGCATTTAACATTGTTAAAATGGCCCTTTTAAAAACCAAAAAAACAAACAAACAAAAAAAAAACCTGCTTCTGGAGAAATAATCAGAGAACTAGGGGGATAATACTTCGCCCTTCCCTTGACCCCCATTTTGCAGCTCCAAGTCACCCAGTGGCTTCCTCCCTCTGGAGTTCCACATGCATGTTGAATACTCCATTGGGTTGAGGGTCAGGCTCGTGAACAGTTATTTTCCCTCTTACTCAGTGCTTTTTTCTCTAGGAAAAAATGTGCCGGTACTCATACCAGCTGTAGGGCCCTGATCCAAGTTCATGCCACCATGCAGTTATATACTGGCTAATAACGGCAGTAACATTCTTTTGCTGTTGTTTTAGTTGCTTAGTCATGTCCGACTCTCCGTGACCCCCTGGACCAGAGCACGCCAGGCACTCCTGTCTTCCACTGCCTCCTGCAGTTTGGTCAAACTCATGCTGGTAGCTTCGAGAACACTATCCAACCATCTCGTCCTCTGTCGTCCCCTTCTCCTTCATCTTTCCCAACATCAGGGTCTTTTCCAGGGAGTCTTCTCTTCTCATGAGGTGGCCAAAGTATTGGAGCCTCAGCTTCAGGATCTGTCCCTCCAATGAGCACTCAGGGCTGATTTCCTTCAGAATGATAGGTTTGATCTTCTTGCAGTCCATGGGACTCTCAAGAGTCTCCTCCAGCACCATAATTCAAAAGCATCAATTCTTAGGCGATCAGCCTTCTTTATGGTCCAGCTCTCACATCCATACATCACTGCAGTAACATTCTTATTACATGACAAATAGGATCCAGTTTTCATTCCAACCAGAACACAAATTCTAGCAAAATATGTAGGTACTCCTGGTGAATAATCCATACATGGCCTGGAACACTGGTAGTGGGGCATGACTTAAAAGGCACCCCAAACAGAAGCAACATTATAGGCTGAGAAAAACCCAGGGTTAATAAACTGTAGATGTTTTTAATGGGATGAGGTTTCCACCGAGTACAGTGGTACCTCGGGTTAAGAACTTAATTCATTCTGGAGGTCCGTTCTTAACCTGAAACTGTTTTTAACCTGAAGCACCACTTTAGCTAATGGGGCCTCCTGCTGCCACTGCGCCGCGAGAGCACGATTTCTGTTCTCATCCTGAAGCAAAGTTCTTAACCTGAGGTACTATTTCTGGGTTAGTGGTGTCTGTAACCTGAAGCGTCTGTAACCTGAAGCGTCTGTAACCTGAGGTACCACTGTAGTTGGAAAAATTGACCCTGAAATGATAGCAAAGCCTCATGTGGAAGATTACATCTTAAGTGAGTGGTCAGTTAAATGCCTGCAGAGGTAAAAAGGACAGAAAGCATATTTTGTATGCTAATATAAACCTATTTACTGGAGAAAGTGACAAAAGCATCAATCATATCAGAAGAGGCTATTAAGGATTGTTAACTCCCCTTCAGATGAGCAATGATTTCTGTTGGGATGTAAATAAATATTCATGATAGGGACCAGTGACAGAAAATTTCGCCCAAGTTACACAACAGTAAGCTTTCTTGACCAAATCACAAGTTAATATTTTTTAAAAAAAGCAAATACACATCCATGGAACTCTAGAAATTGTGTCTATTTCTGCTAGGAAGGGCAGCAAGAGGTGTGTTGCACATTGCCCAATATCAATAATAATTAAAAATGTAAATGTGCAATATGCCAGTCGCACATTTCAACCATCCACTCATACAGGACTTTCTCCTGTAAGGACAAATATTTTGTAGCAGTCAGCAAAGTATTTCTAAATGTCCATAAGAAGCGATCGCCAGAATATTCAACCTGTATTTATTCTTAACCGCTGAAAAGTCATTTTGGAAAGTAAGTGGTACATAAATTAATTTCTCATTTATTAATAGGTTTATTTCTTATATAAGACAACCCAAACTTGGCAGGATTGCTGGGCATTGCAACTCAGATGACAAAATAAATTTATAACAAGTTAATCCCTGTTAAAGATTTCTTCCCAGGCATTATATTTACACCTTGATAGCCGCTGTTTAGAACAGAGAAAAAGTGGGGTGGTGCTTAAGCGTTTCCTTGCCCTTTTCATTCTCAATTTCAGGTCAGGTTCATTGCTAAACATCGTGAAAGGAGATTTAGATCCAACCTCTTTTGTTTAGAGAAATACATGCAATTCTTCTCACAGCTCATACAATTTTCAGTTCTTTATGGGCAGGCTTGCATCGGTTATTGAAATCAGGAAGGAAACAACCAAAGAAGAAAGAATTGTTTTACATGAATCACGTTTGTTGTTTTAATGTTTTTTCCCGAGCAGGCTTTCATGTTACTACAGATATAAACAGCATGGCAGTTTCATACTGTATTCCAGTTTGTGAAAACATGCACATTTACCATTTCAGTTTTCGTTACATTACTGAAACAGGGGCTTGGTGCACATGCTTTTCTAAAGAAATCAGAATCAAAGCATGCTTATAATCGGTGTGATCCGACCAAAGCAAACTTGTTCCAGCCCAAGTTAACCTCATTGATTTCAATGAGAAAGTGAAGCATGTAAGAACTAAGAATAGGTTGGAGTTTCCACAGAGAGTTATAGAATTTGCCACATACATACTACAGGCACCTGGAGGCTTTTCATCACATGAAGCCTCATTCCCTGCCTACTGTGTTTACTCAGTTTACACTGTCAGCCTAACTACATGTTGTGGAGGACATATGGCTGCTAATAACATGTTTCTCTATACCCAACTACATGTACAGCATTTCCCCACACGCTAATGTTTCATAAAAAGAAATGGATGCTGTGATAACATCATATTCAGTATCTACCCATTCCTCTCCTCCTTGTTGGCTACTTGCAGGGGCTGAATAAGCTGAATACAAGGGCCCATGTGGGTTTCGTTTACTGAGATGTTACTGAAGGTCATTGCTCCCCCGTAATATATAGTGCCCCCCATAATATATAGTGAGGTCCTGACTTCATGCCTCTGGAAATGTAATGTAGATAATGCACAACCGACCACTCAGGTATCAAGAAATAGCGTCATTTGATACACAAACATAAAAGGGAGGAAAGCTCTTGCATGTTAAGGAAATAGCAGCCCCGTAAACAATGTTCAGTTTCAGCAGATGACTGTGAAATGGTGAGAAAATCTGATTAGGACAATCCATCCTGTTCTCCTCGTAATACTGACATGGAGATTAGTTTGAATCAACATCTGGAATACACTATTCTTCATGGTGTGTGGAGTCATTGCTGCAAACAGGAGCAGATTCAATGAGGTACACACACCTTTGGAATCAAATGCTGAATAGGACATCCTTTTGTTGTCCCTCACAATGATTATTTTTTTAAAAAATTCAGTTTTTTCACACTGACAAAACTTTTCCAGGAATGGTGGGGTGGAGAGGGCTTTGTGATTGGCACAGAGGTCAGCCAATACCACATAGAAACTTCAGTAATTAAGCAGTATAGAAATACCTCAAATAAAATAAAGATAAAGGTGCTATGTGCAGGTCTCTCAGCTGCAAATCAGTAGAACAATTTTCCTCTAATTGGGGGGAAATCTACATCCCCGCCCCCAACATGGCAAAGATGCATTTGCAGCAAGCACGCTCCTAAAATTACATACTTGTGTATGCACTCTTAACCTCTGAAGTTTGCATCCAATGTGGATACCTAATATTCAAAACGGATCTGCTAATTCAAAAATCTGCTAATTTGATAGCATCTTCCTGAATAATCAATGCAGGTACATATCATATCACAATGCCAGTGTTACGTTACCCACTTGTATGAACTCCCTTTGTTTCTTTCCCTCAACCCCTTCCAGTCCTTACAAGCAACTCATCCTACTACGTTTTATAAAACAAGATGGGATAATCCAGAAGGAATATTTGGGATGTGACCAAATGTTGTTTTGTGGAGGCGTTGGACTGGGCATCTAATTGCACATCTAATTACAGTACAGTACTTAAAGGTGCCACAGAACTGATTACTGAATGTCCTATGGTCTATTCCAGTTGGAACAATAGGTCTAAAAATCTGTTTCTGCCAGTTACGTTCCCAAAACCTGTCATTTCTACCACAGCGAATATTCAATAAGCACCAAAGAGCAATATTTGCATAGCTTAACATCGCAGATTCTTGCTTTTACAAATCCCACTATTGTTGCAAAATTAGTTCTCATTTCACATTTAATTGGCTGCCTGATATTCAGAAACTTACACTGTAGGAGCAGTTTTGCATATATCATATCTCTGTCATTATACTGAAATGCTCATGATCAGAGAATTCTGGCATTGCAGGACACACAGCTTATTCCCTAACATGCCTACCAAAGGCAACAGAAATAAACAAAAGGCAGTGTCTAGCATCCTGCCCCTTAGGATGAAAGATGTCCCATAGAAACAAGTCATGGGATTTTCTTCCCATAACGCTAGGTTGCAATCCTGCCTGATGACATTCCGTTGCCTTAGTGAGGCTTCACAAAAATGCCAACTTCTTAGGCCATCTTAATTTGGGGGATCAGGTTTAGGGTAGCAGCGCCAGGTTTAGAGTGGTGCAGGGGGTTCCCCCACACTGGACTCCGAACTGAAGGGTCACAAAATTGAGAAGATCCATAACTGAGAATATCCATTTTGGGGCACCAAATTTTGGCCTCGCTCAGGGTGCCATATTACCAAAGACTACCCAAGGCCACCCCTGAGTGCGGGGAGAAGAATTCACACATATGAATTCCTGAATAAACACAAGTACTTTGCACTACACAATAAATTGTGCATAAATTGTTCCATGCAGCAAGGGCGAGGACTATACACAAGTCATAAGGGATGTCAGGCAATTTAGTCAAAAGGGCCTTGATTCAAACCCAATCAGGGTAGCTGGGACACAATTATAATTATTATGTACCTTCTGTGATGGAGGTTTAGAGTGGCAGCCCCACAGAGCAGGGCCTTTTCCGTGGCGCCACCATAATTATGAAACTTCTTCCTGATAGAGGTTCAGATCCCTTCCTTTCCATTTGCAAGAACACTACACAAACTTTGTTTTGTTTCCTTTAAGCTTTTTATTCAGCCAAGCTGAAATGAATCAGTTTTGGTGTGGTCCATCAGCCCAAGTGATTGGGTTTGGATGGTTCTGCATTTCAAACTTTTCTTCTTGCTTTCTTGAATGCTGCCCTGTGTAAGTGCTTCAGGGCCACACAAGGCAGCTTGCAGTGAAGGAAGACAACAAGTGCTTTGTATATCCCTCTGCCAGGTGCTTCTCCTGTCTTCAGGCATCAGAATCATGGGATGTGTCATACAATCACAACGCCCTGTATCGGAAGCCAAGCATACATGGCAGCTTGGAGCTGCTTTCACTTTGGTACGTCACAAATTTTGCAGGGTTCTGCATTATAAGGGTTGTTGCCACCATGTCACTAGGGGAAAACAGGAGACAGAAATGCAAGGCAACTGCTCTCCCATTTTCATGTGCATCAATTAACTACTATAAATTATCTGCTGCAGGAGAAGAGACAGGATCTCAAATGCACCCGCAGTTGCTGTAGCTATTAGAAAGTATAAACCAAGTAGTGATAAACAGTGACTATTTGTTGCTTAGATATATTTTGTAATACAGCTGGAGGGGCAGCAATGGAAGATGGATCATTTTTAATCTCAGTGCTTTGGCTACTGCCAAGACCAGATACAGCATCATATTGCAATAATTCAAAGGCCTCTCTATTAGTTTCTCTCTGCTCTCAAAAGTAAATGAAGCTGTTACAACAGGACAACATTAGAAGTGTTCTCTAATTGTCCTCCAGGCTGAGACCTAAACATATTTCACGAAAGAACAGAAAATGAGCTGGTTTTTTTCACTTAACAACATTAGTCTCTCCCCCTTTTTTCCCCTTTCTTAATCTATTACTTCTCTGTGCGACTACTGCTATTCCCCACCCCCAACCCCCGCACTAGTGGTAAATAAAAGGCTGTGTTCATTTCCACTTCGAAAAGTACAAAGAGCTATTAACCATCGAAGCTAATGGGCCTTCCACACTCAGAGGCAGTGTGTCTCCCAACACCAGCTGTTGGGAGAAGCAACTTGGGATGGTTGTCACCCTCACATCTGTTATGTACTGAAGTTCTCACCCTGGGCCAGCAGGGGGATACTGTAGATAGTTGTGCAAATGAAGGATCGACAGTGACGTTCAGTGATTGGATGGATACTGTAGATAGTTATGCAAATGAAGGATCGAAAGTGACATTCAGTGATTGGATAGTTTCAGAAAGTTGCTACAGTAACGTTGTACTGGAGTTCTATATAAGCAGGCTGACTGAGCCCTTCAGTTCAGTTCTGTTCTGGCCTTTGAATAAAGAAGAGCTGTTTGAAGAATCGCTGTGTCATCTGATATGTTCACCCACAACTTAACAACATCTTGCTTGTGTGTCACTCCAACATTTTCTGTCTTTTCTTGCAAAAGCGCTTGGGCCAGTGGACAGCAGAGTTTAAAGGCTGCGCAACAAAGGAACCCAATGCAACTGTTTTCTCTCACAGAAACGTGCTCCTTGTTGTGCAATCTCTTGTGCAACAATCTTTGGTAATGTACTCGTGTTTCCCCTCAAGTGTAACAACTTTCCACCAGTGCAACCAGTGTACTAACTTAGTGCTATATTAGATACATCCTAGAAGGCTGCTGAGATGATCCCTGAATGCAATCCTGCAAGGGTCCCCTTTCATTATTTTTAAAACATTAAGGAACTTAGAGTTCAGCTATAACAGATGGTCAGTGGCAAATGCAGGTAAGGGGGGGGTTGTATTTGGGCCTCAGTATGAAGGAAGGGGTTTTATTCTGCGCACACACACACACACACACACACACACAGACCAACACCTTATATCATTTTCCCATTTGAAATGCACTCCCCAGGCTGCTGTTTGCCACACAAAAATAAAAATGAAGCCCCTCCTAAGTGAGGGACTCCTGGATTTCTCGCAAAATAAACATTTTTTGCATGCAATTTCCCCATATGTAATGGATTTTGTAAACGATGTATGTCTTTTTATGCAAAGTCTTTCCCCAATATTTTTTATGCAAACATCTTTCCTCCTAATATAATGTGTAATTTTTGTGCACATTACTTGCTTGAAGAACTGCAAAATTCGGGGAGGTGTGAATTTTGAAGGAGAGAGGCACTTCGATTCACATATTGTTTCAGGAAGTGCAAATTATGCGGATCTGCATTAACCTGGAAACTGAACCAAATTTCTCCCCCGTTGCAGATCTCCCACTGTGATATCTATGTACTTTGATCACACAGTGGGAAATAAAAGAATCAAATAAACGAACACTACTGGGACTAAAACATAGCCACCCTTGCCCAGAGGAGGCTGCCTGATACAGGCAGGGCAGAATTAGCTGCCACCAGCAGATATTGTCTGTTCTACCTCTGCATGAGTCACTGCTCTGGATTCGCTTCCTTTCAAACAGGAGGCACACCCAAATTGGTGCCTCATGCTACACACATGGGCCCTGGGCTACCTTGAGATCAGGACTGAGATGAGAGGTTGGCATTACATGCTGCCAACCCCAGAGCCCCCTAAACCCCACTCCTCCTCCTTGATAGCTCAGCATGGTGCTGGTAACATCGAGGTTGCAGGTTCAATCCCCATATGGGACAGTTGCGTATTCCTGCATTGCAGGGGGTTAGACTAGATGATCCTCACTCTCCCTTCCAACTCTACAATTCTATGATTCCTTGCTGCTGCTGACTTTTCACCTGCCTTCCCCAAGCGCCTGAGCAGTAATAAGAGCAAGCAGAACAAGCACTCCCCACCACTTGTTTTTCTCTTTCTTTCTGGGCTGGGAGCAGGACTGGACCTAGAGAAAGAGGACAAGCAAATGGGCCGCAGTAACAGCAGTGAGGGGCTGGTGGACCAGGTCAGGGAACAGAGGCCGCTGGGGGCACCTTGCCCAACACCCCCCAAAACCAGAAATACTGGAGCAGGTAATTCTTGCTCTTTCGGATTCTAAAAGCAAACCCTTTAATTTATTTGAGTCTATGCTCCCAGTTAGGGACACAGGTGGCACTGTGGTCTAAACCACTGAGCCTAGGGCTTGCTGATCAGAAGGTCGGTGGTTCGAATCCCCGCGACGGGGTGAGCTCCCGTTGCTCGGTCCCAGCTCCTGCCAACCTAGCAGTTCGAAAGCACACCAAAGTGCAAGTAGATAAATAGGTACCGCTCTGACAGGAAGGTAAATGGCGTTGCCATGCGCTGCTCTGGTTTGCCAGAAGTGGCTTAGTCATGCTGGCCACATGACCCCGAAGCTGTACGCCGGTTCCCTCGGCCAATAAAGCGAGATGAGCACCACAACCCCAGAGTCGGCCACAACTGGACCTAAGGGTCAGGGGTCCCTTTACCTTTACCTTTATGCTCCCAGTTAGGGACAGCGGGTGGTGCTGTGGGTTAAACCACAGAGCCTAGGACTGGCTGATCAGAAGGTCGGGAAGAATGGCAGATGAAGGTAATGGAGTACATGGAACGGGCTGAGATGACTGGCAGAATCCGGGACCAAGGAGAAGAGTCGGTGGATGAAGATTGGAAAAAATTTAAAGTTTATCTTCAAAAATATTGTAAAATTAAGGACTGTTAGAAAGATGTTGGGAAAAGAAAATTATGTGGTTTTAGTGGAAAGGATATAAAGGATTAAGTAAAAATGAGTTGGTGAAAGAGAGAATGTTAAATTATAGTACATTAAGATAAATTATTAAGATAAAAATAGGGTTGGAAGGATTTGCTGAAATAACAAATTGAATTAGAATACAAAAATGGGAGGCGTGAGGAGGTCAAGGAAATAAGTGAATATAAGCAAGTGATGTTTGATTTGTTTTTTGTTTTTGTTTTTGTTTTTTGATGATGTTTTCTTCTTTTTTATATGTATTGTTTTTTCGTTTTTTCTTTGATATTATTTTTTCTTGTTTTTTCTGTAATCTTTAAAATCTTAATAAAAACTTATTTTTTTAAAAAAAAAGGTCGGCGGTTGAATCCCCGCGACGGGGTGAGCTCCTGTTGCTCGGTCCCTGCTCCTGCCCACCTAGCAGTTCAAAAGCACATCAAAGTGCAAGTAGATAAATAGGTACCGCTCTGACAGGAAGGTAAATGGCGTTTCCGTGCACTGCTCTGGTTCGCCAGAAGTGCCTTAGAGTGAGATGAGCACACAACTACAGAGTCATCCACGACTGGACCTAATGGCCAGGGGTACCTTCACCTTCACCTATGCTCCCAGTTAGAGGGAGGCGAAGGGACCTGCATCCAGCTAAAGTTTGGGAAACACTCCTTTAGGGATTGGTACTCATTTAAGAACTCGGGGGAAGAGGAGTCCCATTTGCATCTACAATTTTCAAAGTCATTTGCTCTTTGAAAGCGTTAAGCAGCTGAATCAGCAGGCAGGAAAACACCTTTCCGAGGGAACAATACGGGGAAGGAGGGAGCGGCAAATCATTAAGTGTGTTAAGTGAAACAATGCTGCGTGTCCCCATCTCTCTGTTGTTTGGCCTCCTGTCCGCCTTGCAAATCTCTCCCTGTAGTTCTTATCTTTGACCTTGAGAGGGCTGGAGCTTCGTTGGCACATCCTCTGAGATCAGAGATGACCTTCAGCTGATATCGCCGGGCCCTGACCTGCCTCGGCGCGATCCGCTCACGTCGGGTACGTATGCTGAGCAGAGCTGGTGTGCGAGAGAGCTGCAGGGGTAAGTGAATTATTTGCAAAAATTTGAGTTGACACCTTTTATCAAATGTGGAAAGATGAAGACAAAACAGCTGCTATTGCTGTCGTAAGCAATCTGCTGGTGATTGAATAAAAGTGTCAAGAAAATGGCTGCTTGATAGCCTTTTGTTCTCTCTCATCCAGCTTGATGTTAGTTTGAGCTGTCAGTTAGAAATCACGGCAGTGTGATTTATCAATACGCTGAAATGACCTTCTGTGTCAGCTCGCAATAGAGCATGGAAAGAGCGCCCTCTAGTGAAGGCATGCTGCACTTCCACAAACAAACTCACAGCCTGATGCACTCTGCCCCGGCTCCTGTTTTAAAAATGTCCTCATGACTAGCGGCTCTTTTCTTCCTGTCTGTCATATCTCAGTCCTCCTTCCTCCAAGAAGCTCAAGGCAGAATGCATAGGATCCTCACTCTAACACTGCATGCCTGTATTTTATCCACACATCAGCATAAAGAGAAAGATTAAGTAGCTGAGTATATCTGATGGAGCTTTTTTCATAGGGTGTCCAGGTGGAGAAGGGGACAGGATCCTGCACCATTAATAGGTGAATAGAAAAGGAACACTTGGCAGCTATAGCTTGCATACTAAGCAACACCTGCCAAAATGCCTTCTTCTGCATTAACTGTTAAAGGTGCAGAATCCCTGTCTCCTTTTGCTTCTGTCCGCCCTGTTTTTCTCTATTGCGGCGAAAACTGGGTGGGAAAGGAGCTTGCAAAGGGAAAGCGGAGGACCTGGGAGCAATTTAGCACCCCTCTGCCCATCACCTATCTGCTCCAAATCACATCTCTCCTGCCTAAGCTTTGCAGCTGTTTGGCAGAAATTCGGGTCCCTGGGAAAAGTGCCAGCCCAGCTTCAGAGATTGCAATTGGCGCAAGATTGTCTGGTGAGCGTCAGGCCGAGCGAGAATTTGACGCAAGAACAAACTGAGCGACCACTGAGTGGATTTCCTTCCAACCCTTCATCTGCAAAAGTGGGACACCTTTTGTGAAAGACAGAGAAAGTTGTGAGCTGCAAGCTTTTTATTAAGCTCTAGTACAAGGGGTGCGAGATGAGCCTTCGAGGGTGGCAGGGCAGAGCCTTTGCAAAGCCTGAGTGGTGGCCCCCCAGCTAGTGGCAGGTCAGTTTAGAGAACCTGATGCCACGCACAGGATGTTTGTATCCGTATTTTGAGTCAGGCCATCAAAGCACTGAACACAAAATGACAATGAAATATCAAAAACGCAAAACACTACGGGCTCCTCCAGCTTACCTGTTCATTGAGCATTCATTCTGATTTGCTTACATGGAGGTTAGATTATATCCAGTCTTTATTGAGCATTTTTTCTGACGGGGATGTTCTATGACAATAGGCATTAATCCTGATTTGCCTGCAGGGCGTTAATGCATCTTCCTGTGAATCATTGTTCACCTCACACTTTGCAGTGCATTTCATGGTCACTTTGCCAACCACAGAATCTGATTCTTTTTCAAAATGGATTTGCTACTTTAGGGTGTTTGAGTCCATTTTAATTGCTCAAACCAAAAGTTCTGACATGTGCTTTAACCCTTACCAGAAAATAGTCACAGTCTGGAGATATTTAAATTTAAAAAGATTAAAGCAGCACCTGCCCAAATAGTAAGACAATATTGCCAATCACAGGGTGACAGCCAATGTTAGTCATTCTCAGAGTATTCATTGAAACCATTGTACATTCTATTATGTTCCTTTCACATTAATGGTGTGACACAGCCATATAGACAGGGAAGGCACAATTCTTGTGAACATACATTTTAAAAACAATTTTTAAAAACAATTTTTATTTTGCACCAAAGCACTCTCACAAATTAAAGTGCTATTGGATGATTACCCCCAAAACATAAAGAAAAAAGGTTGGAAATGTTGCAAACAGTTATAGGACAAATTTGAATCTCAGAAATTGGGTAAGTGGCTGGCTGAAATGGTGCAGGCACCCCCCGTTCTCCCTTTGAAAATATGAAATTTGCAATAATATTTGTTTAAACTGTACTAAAGTATACATTTAAATACTTATGTACATACAGGCTTTTGAATATATTTTCTCTTTAAAAAAACATTTCCTAACGCTGTCTATCTCAAAATAGGCACTTCTAAACATGGCTTTTCTTAATGCATGTTGACAAAACGCATGTCTTTTTGGCTAAGACCTGCGCTGCAACATTTGGAGAAGAGAAAAATCCAATGAATAAATAAGTTCCAATCTGCACATTAGTCTGGGAGGTGCAGAGCAGGTCATTTGTATCAGAATTCACAAAGATCAGATTTCTTGAGCCTATATAAACGGTCATATTTTATTTCACCAGGAGTGTATTGTTTTGCAAAGTCTGGTTTTAGATAATGCTCTGTGCACTAGCCCACATTTTCTCCAGCATTGGTTTATCACATTAAAAAAGCAAAACAGCATGAAGTATGTGAGTCTCAAGATAGCCATAACTAACTTAGGTCCCATTGTTTTCAAGAGGGTCTACTCGAAGCCATGAATTGGTCTGCATCTAACCCAATGGATGCAGTTCCAAGTCTGGATCCAGCTCAGCATAGGAAGAATTGTATGTGTATTTAGAGCATGTGCTCCTATCATAGTTTATAACAATAGGGACTCAGTGTATGAGCTGGCCAGAAATATAGATCCTCTTGGGGAATAATTTTATGGGGGCTATACATGGAGGGGGAATAGCTGTGATTCTCCACCATCCCACTCCACCCTGCAAACTCCAAATTCAAATGATATCCCTGTACTACATTTAGAGTCTTCTATTTTCCCTTCCGCAGGACTAACAGATCGTGGTGGAAAAAATCATGGTAGATAATCGTTCTCTGCATCTTGTAAACTGTGAAGCTGAGGCTGAGAGGGAGTAGCTTGCCTGAAATTGCCTCTTCTTGAGTAGCAGGAAAGGTGAAATTTGAACGCCTAGCTTCCTGGCTTGCAGCTCTCATTCTTAGCCATTCAACAATAATTGCTATTATTTTGTAGAGACTGTGCTACATCCAGCAATAAAATCCAGGGCTTTGTTTACATTTCTGTCATTTCAATTGGTCTTAAAGCTATATATTAGACTGGTGAACTTTAATGGGGTCGTCTATGTTTGAAAACCAAACCTAAGACCAACTAATCATTTTGAAGTACTCGTCATGGTTATTATGGAAGAGAGCAGAGTCCTGCTTCTCCCCACCCCTCGAGATCTTATCCTACAAAGGTCACTAGATAGTTTCACCAAGAATTTTCTAACCTCCTTGAGCAAATGGCATCCCACGCTCTCATTTCCCTTAGATATTAAAAGGATTTAATTAAAGGCATTTACAGTCCACTCCTATGCATGTCTACTCAGAAGTAAGTCCCACTGAAGTCAGTCCCAGGTGAGCAGGTAGAAGACTGCAAGCTAAAAAAAAAAAAAATAACTTGATAATCCAGTAAGTACTTCTTAGTCGTTTAAATGGGGAGATGGATTTAAGCTCAGTGTTCAAGGTTGCAGTTTCCCCAAACTTATAGGATTGGGTTTGTCACTGAAATCAGTGGGACTTAAAATGCTTTACTTTGATTGGATCAAGCCCTAATCAAATTAAACGAAATTATCCAGTGTCAGCACATAAATGATAAAACTTCTGCAGGCTGCAAACCTGAACCATCCTGCATCAGCAGTAAGGCAAAATTGGAAGACACAGGAATTACCCACCCGAGAAGAATGGCAGACGAAAGTGATGGACTATATGGAGTTGGCTGAGATGACTGGCAGAATCCGGGACCAGGGAGAAGAGTCAGTGGAAGAAGATTGGAAAAAATTTAAAGTCTATCTTCAGAAATATTGTAAAATTAAGGACTGTTAGAAAGATGTTGGAAAAAGAAAATTAGATGGTTTTGGTTGAAATGACATAAAGGACTAAGTAAAGACGAATTGATGAAATTGACGAAAAGAGAGGACGTTAAATTGTAATATATTATGTTAAACTACTTAAATGAAAATAAGGTTGGAAGGACTTGCTGAAATAACGATTTGAATTAGAATACAAAATTGGGAGGTGAGAGGAAGTCAAGGAAATAAGTAAAGGAAGAAAGTTATGTAAAGGTTTAATCAGTTCTTTTTATTTTTTTAAGCGGATGTGTTTTTTCTTTTTTGGTGTTGTTGTTTCTTGTTGTATTTTGTATTTTGTATTTTGTATTTTGTATTTTTCTTTTCTTTTGTTTGTTGTTCTTAAATTTTGAATAAATATTATATATAGGAAAAAAAAGTTTTAAAACTATGGTGCAATCTCATAAGGATTCTTTCTCCATCACTAGGACTAGGATAAAAGGGACCAGAACCTCCAAGTTTCCCTATTTTCCAGGGATGTCCCTGATTTAGAGAAGCTGTCCCAGTTTCTGTTTTGATCCCAAAATGTCCTGCTTTTCCTTAGGATGGTCCTATTTTCCTTGGAGAAATGTTGGAGGGTATCGACCCCTGAGCCGTCTGAAGGGAAGTTTTTTTTTAAAAAAAAAATGTTTAATGTTTTATTATGTTTTTATATGTGTTGGAAGCTGCCCAGAGTGGCTGGGGCAACCCAGTAAGATGCGTGGGGTATAAACAGTAAAATTATCATTATGGGATGGGAAGTCCCTGTTTTCATCAGAGAAATGTTGGAGGATATGAGGACTGCTTCTGGTATAGAACGTGAGTGTTCCACTCACTCTGCTTTCCAGCTGCATTCCTGACTGAGCTGGCAGAGGTGGTCTCTGGCGTAGTTTGATTGAGCCAGAGCAATACTTTTGGGTATTTTCAACGTTCTTCAATGGGGCACTGCCCCTGAAATGGTCCCATCATGGGTCAATGCCAAGTGGGCAACCCCTGCAGAGACCAACAAGGCCTCACCTGACCCTTATAGGATCTGAGATTACTGGGGAAGATGCTGTTTTAGGTAGTTGGGTCTCAAGCCATCTAGGGCTTTACAATGGTACCTCTGGTTAAGTACTTAATTCATTCTGGAGGTCCATTCTTAACCTGAAACTGTTCTTAACCTGAAGCACCACTTTAGCTAATGGGGCCTCCTGCTGCCACTGCGCCGCGAGAGCACGATTTCTGTTCTCATCCTGAAGCAAAGTTCTTAACCTGAGGTACTATTTCTGGATTAGTGGAGTCTGTAACCTGAAGCGTATGTCACCTGAGGTACCACTGTATATGCTAGTACTGTCATACCTTGTGTTGCTTTCCGCTCTTGTTACAGACTTTCAGCTTATAAATGCAGCAAACCCAGAACGGTTTACTTCCGGGTTCGCCACCCGCGCATGCACAGAAGCGATCTGCGCGCTTCGCACATGTACAAAAGTGCTCAATCGTGCTGCACACATGCGCAGAAGAGGCACTCCAATTGCGGACTTTTCAGGGTGCGAATGGCACCCCGAAATGGACTAAGCCCCTCAACCAGAGGTACCACTGTACTAATAGTACCGTCACCTGGGCCCAGTATGCAATGCTTTCAGGACTGGTGACACAATGACCGCTCCCCGCCTAAAACGGGGGGCACCCTTTGCGTGGGCGCGTGCAGCCCCTAGATCTGGAGCGGCTCCAACAGCATAGGCTTGGATTTGCCTTCCCTCAGGTGGGATACCTGGAGGTCTCCGCCTACCTCAGTCAGTTGTCCAATCCCGCCTGGGGGAAGTGTTGCCAAGGAGACCAGGCCAGGTAGGGGAGGGATTACCTGCCCACACAATAGAGGGTGGTATCAGGCCTTGGGCAGAATCCTTTAGTCCATCTTCCTCTTTGCGGCGGCGATACCAGGGTTCCCCGTTAAAGGGGTTTTTGAAGGGAGGCTTTGGCCGTACGCCGAAAGGTCGTCATTGCTCTCCCCTGCGGCGGCGGCGTAATGGGGGCGGCTATCTCTGCTTGAACATATGTTCTCCAGAGCCAGCCCATCCCCCCCCACACACACTGGATAACCCTGATGCTCCCTCGGTCCCCGGCTGGGGACTGGGGAGGGAGAACGCCCAGTGCCTGAGCCAAGGTCTACCCACATTTGAAATTTAATAAAGTTGTGGCCAATTTAATCCCATAGCACGTTGTCTTGAGTCGTTATTCCACATGACGGGGGGGGGGGACCGCGCGGGATCTGGGGACTCCGCCTGTCCACGCAATTAAAAACATGTAAAGGATTTGTATGCTTCTTTTCAGAACAAAAGGTCTCCCAAAAGTGGCTTACAAAATCACTGTGACCAAACATTTAAAAATAAAACCAGTAGCATAAAAAGAACACCGTCAACCAGTACCTAATCCAGACAAACAACTGAGGCTGAACAGTTAAATCAGCATGACAGCTTAAAACAAAAGGTGGTAACAGTTTCAAACAACAACCAGAACTGGACACCCTGTTTGAGGTGTGGTCTGACCAAGGCAGAATAGAGTGTGACTATTACTTCCCTTGATCGGGACGCTAGAGTTCTGCTGATGCAGCCTGGAATAGCATTAGCTTTTTTTGCTGCTGCATCACACTGGTGTCTCATGTTAAGTTTGTGGTCTCCCTTTTGAAATTTAATTTGTTTGTTTGGTCCCAGTTCTCCAATCTGTTAAGGTCACAAGGTATGGCACGGGGGGCTGCAGAAGGAACAAGGGGGTCAACAAAAACTGGGCTGCACAAGCGGAAGCTCTTTTCTACTAAGGCAAAAGCGACTATTGGAAACGTCCTATGTACCAACTTGTAGCATTTCTAATTAATGCTATGCAAGAAAGAGGGAAATTGCTTGAATCTCATTTGACGTTTCCTTCCTTGCCTGCTCCTTATTTTCCAGGATATTTCTGAAGAAAGGGAAGCAAACTTTATTCCTGAGAGTAATGATTTCAAGAGGTTACAGGCTTTCTCTCCCCTCCCACCTTCCCGGCAGCCTAGTATTTCATGCAGTTCCCCATTCTTCATTTGCAGGGCTACTTTTTCTGCCTTAAATCTCATGTACATCTGCGCTACAATTTCTTCATAAAAGGTCCGCGAGGCCGTTGAATAATATGTAAATTTTATGTTGTAATGAATTGGGTCCTAAGATCTTTAAAGGTCAGACACCTGATATAATACATCATGTTCTTTAATATCAAACTACAAAATAACTGTAATAAATTTTGCGGCTGCCGCCACCACACATCCTCACACGCTGTTACCCACAAGGAAGCACCAGAGGGAATATCTCATTTGTCAAAACATGCAGGGGAAACTGGCATGTGTACAAGAAACTTTGAAAGTGTGGCGAAGGTTAAGGCAGGCTCCGTTAACGTATAATGGCTGTGAATAATCTGCAAATAATATGGGGTTAGCCTTCAAGAGATGCATGGCGCTGAGGTGGAGCCAAGCTACTCATCAAAAGCTACAGGGCTCCAACTTTGCAAGTAGCAAACTTAACGTTGTTATTTACATGAGGCAGAGACAAAGGGGAGGAGGAGTCCAAGGTAGGAAAGTAGGCAGCGGCTGTTTATGCACCAAACACTTAAAGCACATTTCCCCCTTCCCAAAGA
Organism: Podarcis erhardii; assembly: GCF_964252035.2. Classification (NCBI taxonomy): domain Eukaryota; kingdom Metazoa; phylum Chordata; class Lepidosauria; order Squamata; family Lacertidae; genus Podarcis; species Podarcis erhardii. The sequence continues at coordinate 98,970,773 of NC_138508.1, read as the reverse complement.
ATCATGGGAACTGTAGTGTACCCTTATGGGGCTACGATTCCCAGCACTCTTGACAGTTCCCAGAATTCTTTGGGGAAGTTATGGGCTTTAAATGTGTGCGGTGCGCACAACCAGAATCTGAGAGAGAAGTTTGAGGCAGCAGACCTGGAGAGGATTTTTATATGCTTTATTGGTTTTTAAAACTGTGTAACATAAGGAATCAACAGAAAAGAAATACAAAAAGAAAAGTAAACAAACATTTATTCCATAGTTGATGCTTGTTGTATATAACAATTTGTAGTCGGGTTCAACATGACCTCCGGTCCCCGTCCCCCCATTGTGATTCCCAGATTGCATTCTTTATCTGCACACTAAACTTTGTCTTCTCTAGGTTGTTTCAATTACATTCATTTTATAAGATTCTCCTATTACACGCAGAAAGTCAATCCAGACCTGCCAATGGATTTATATTTTTGCAAAGGTTCTTTTAAATAAACTCTGTATACATCCCGCTCTCTATTGAATTTTCCGTCAGTAACATCTCGGAATCTTGCTGATAATCTGGCTAGTTCTGCATATTCTCGCAATTTGTTTTGCCAGTTTAATTTGGATGGGATAGCTTCTCTTATCCAACCCTTTGCAATTCTGCCTGCGACTGTAGCATACATGAAAATTCTCCCGAATTTCTTTGAGATTTCATTACTCATTATTCCTAGCAGGAAGGCTTTGAGCTTCTTGGGGGAAAGAGCATTTAAACATTTTTAAAAGTTCGTTATAGATCATCTCCCAAAATTCTCTGATCGTTTTACAGTTCCACCATATGTGGATCAATGTGCCTTCTGCCTCCCTGCATTTCCAACAGGTGTTTGGCCTAGATCTGAACATTTTGACCAGTTTGACAGGTGTTAAATACCACCTGGAAAGGAATGGGAGAGAACAATGGCTGCCGGAAAGGCAATTGGTTGCTGAGAGAAGGCGGTGTTTGACCTCCACCGTTGGAGACGCTATGCCTCAGAAATGCCACTTGCTTGGAGATGATGAGAAGATGGCTGTTGCATTCAGGCCCTGCTTGTGAGCTTAGTATAGGCCACTGTGAGAAAAAGACGTTAGACTAGTTGGGCCATTGGTCTTCTCCAGCAGAACTCTTCCTAGGTTCTTAAGGGGTGAGGCCATTCCTCCTCTTCCTTCTCCACATTAGGAGGCAGCAGCAGTGGAAACACATGGTTTCTGGGAGGATGGATGTCCTGATGCAGGTTACCCCTGTAGTGAGGTGGCTATCCGTTCAGCAGCACAGTGGTGGCAACAGAACTCCTCACCTCCGCTGCCATCTTCCAAGGTGGCAAAGTAGGAATGGGATGGCCCTACCTCCTCTATTGCCACACCTTAGTAGCCACCAGGCTTATCCAGTAGAGCTCCTCACAGACCAAGACTAGTAAGCAGAGGATTCAATCCTGTGTGGTGCTGATTCAGGAGGCCGGAAGAAGGATAAGCTTGGTGGGGAGAAGGAAAGGTCAGCTAGAAAAGGCACTCCAACTTCTCCAGTGAAGATGCAGCCACCCAGTAGGACTCTTCTTTCATTGTGTCACCTTCCTGCCCTATCCTTCCTGGCTGACGCACCACCCCATGCGAGTCCTGGATCTTTCTGAGCTGTCCACCCCATAGTGATCCAGGTCTGTCTCAACCCGACTCAACCGATGCCCGTTTGGATCCCTCCAGATAGGCCTGATTTGGCTCAGAACTTAGCTGAAAATATATACATACCCTCTGTACCTTTATTTATCTATTTAGTACATCAACTACAAAGTCTTCTCCGCTCACGGATTGAGTACTTTTAAAATACATTAAGACTTCCAGAGTGACACCAAAGGATCAGTGAATGTCACCCCTATATTAAGATGTGGGTGTCTGAGGGTGTGTGCATGTTGCAATAATTATTCACTCTCTCTATATATTATTTTTACAGCAAAGGAAATGATGCTGTACATGCAGGAGATTAAAGAACAAAGAAAAGAATAAATTATGTATGCAAAAGAAATTCAGACATAACCCAGATACAGGCCATTAAAAGAACTCAGCTTTGAGAGCCTCTCGTAAGTGTTTGTATTTGTATTGTTATAAAGCAGTGGCTTTCAAACTTTTCAGTTTCATGGGAAGCTAGTTTCCACATCAATGTCTCTGCCAAGAAACCCCTTAAAAGTTGTCATGGAACCTATAGTGTCGCAAAGGATTCTGGGACATGTTCAAGGTGCGCACTCAGTTTATTCTGACGCTAGCCAGGCCTGTTGGCCTTCCTGCATGCACACATGAACTAAGAGTGAAACATAAAACTAGGCAATTAATTGATACCCCCTCCCCAACACCATGTCAAAGCTGATTGTAGATGAAGCTGGTTGAATTATTCAGCATCTTGAGGTAAAAAATATCACTGCCTCAACAATAAAAAAAATACAGTGATAATAAATGAGGAATGTGTTGCCCTGTCAGGGCACCCCAAATCAGCTGCCTGATAGGACCAGGTCTGCTGAAAATGCCTTGAAGGTGTCCGTTGTGATTTCACATTGCAAGTTGGCAGCCTCGTGTACAACGCATAACAGGGATCTAAATGGAATGTAACCAGAGAAAGGATAACTTAAGGCAGGCATAGCCAATGTGGTGCTCTACAGATTTTTTTGGGGACCCTAACCCAACCTCCTAGCAGCCCCAGCCAGCATGGTCAAAGAGGTGGATGGTTGGAATTAGACTCCAACAACATCTGGGGGTGCCATGTTGGCTAGACTGCTGACGCCATGGTCTTTGATGGCCACACAGCACAAAAGTGTGACAAAATGTAGCCATTGATTTGCTCTGCCATTTGAAATATGGTGACTAAAGACATAGCTGTGGAAGAAAGCTTCCAGATTTAGCTGTGAAGTTAGGGTAGGGTTTGACAGAAATATTCTAATATCCACTATTAGAGGGAGCCATCTGTGGGTAGCAAGAGTTCACTGGATAAGTCACCAGGCTGGCGGTGGGCACTGGAAACAATAATGGGATGCAAATGGTGAAGGTCAGGAGTTGGAACAGATGGACCGTAAACAAGAACAAACCTCACTTAATGGGAATGACTGTTCAAATGCGCTCTTTTTACCACTGTAGAAAATCTCTATAGGGCAAATGCTTTCACTCCTACATTGTTCCAACGTGGAGCACATATACTCCTAAAATATATTTTTTTCAGCATTTAGAATTAATTTCAGTTATACGTTTATCAGTTCCTTGTTATGGTCCAGAACTTGTATTAAATTCTGTGATCCATAAAACTTTTTTTTTCCATTTTGAATGACACATAGTTTAGTTTTTCATTTAGAGGCTATTAAAGTGTTCACAAAAGTTATGTTGGGGTGGGGAGGGGAGAAATGATTGAAAGCGCTAAAACACTGTACAGAATATAAAATCCTTTCATGGGCTTTTTATGACACATGAAACACAAGTCTTAAAGGTTTAATGTTACTGACTTTTACACAGGGCTTTTTAATTCTTGATTCCAGTTATGGTTCTGCAAATGAACTGTGACATTAAAAAAGAACCAGGCTGGAACTGCCAGCTCCGTTTCTTGATGGGCCTGAACTAGTTATAAAGGATTCACACAACCTGTCCCTGCCTGTCCACCTACAAGCAGCACCAAAGCTTTGGCCTCTGCTCATTCAGTCAAGCTGAGAGGAATCATTCATTATCTCATCATGGCTGCTGCCAGCATACATGCCAAGCAGCTTCATTGAGTGAAGTCCAAAGGCTGCAAGTGTGTAGCTTTCCATGTAGTTCAGAATCAAAACATCCATGTTCCTTGTAACTCTAGTATTGTTGATGAACAAAGGATGGACTCTTTCATCCTGTGCGACAGAGGGAGAAGGGGGTTGGATTAGATGATCCTCAAGCTGCCTTCCAACTTTATGATTCTATTATCTCTCATAAGGAACTAGTGTAGCCTCTTCACTCCCACCAAGTACCAATAATGCTGGTGTTGGTGTTGACCTTTAAAGCCCTAAAAGGCCTCGGACCAGTATACCTGAAGGAGCGTCTTCACCCCCATTGTTCTGCTCAGACGCTGAGGTCCAGCGCTGAGGGCCTTCTCATGGTTCCCTCCCTGCGAGAGGCATAGCTACAGGGAACCAGGCAGAGGGCCTTCTTGGTAGTGGCGCCCGCCCTGTGGAATGCCCTCCCATCAGATGTCAAGGAAATAAACAATTACCTGACATTCAGAAGACATCTTAAGGCAGCCCCTGTTCAGGGAAGTTTTTAATGTATGACATATTAGTGTATTTTTGGTCTTTGTGGAAGCCGCCCAGAGTGGCTGGGGAAACCCAGCCAGATGGGTGGGGTACAAATAAAATAATAATAATAATAATAATAATAATAATAATAATAATAATAATAATAATAGAAACATCTACATCAGGATCTGCTGCCCCTGTGGATCCTGCCACCTGAGGCGGTCATTTCACCTTGCCTCATGGGTAGACTAGCCCTGGCTGTTCAACTTCCTTCAACCCCAGTCACCATGGCCAAGGTTCAGGGGTGATGGGATTTGTAGTCAGGGGTTACATATCCAGAGGAGCAGGCTTTAATGGGACAGAAGAGAGTCTCCATTTACAGGAGGTGGACTTGTCAGGAGACAGAGCTCATTGTGACAACAGGACACTGAGCGCATCAGATGCGCCCAGGCTGGGGGTGGAGGCTGTTACACCAGGCCTCTCTCTGCACCCAGCTCTGCTTACAATGTCAATAAGGATGCAGTTATAGGAAGAAGCCACATTTAGGGAGGAATGTATTCTTCATGACTTTGAAAGGTTGGTTCTTCTTCAACTATATCTCCTTGAAGCATTCCTATCAGCCTTTCCATATTTCACTACACTGCCCTGATATCCAATACGTTCAAGGGCAGCAGTAGAGGAATGCTTCAAATGAATAAAAATAATTTAGTAGAATGAAAGCTCTAGGGGAAGGGACTGATGCCATTTAGAGAAACTGCTGTAAGCCTCTCTGAGAGAGATATATAGAAGAAGAAGAAGAAGAAGAAGAAGAAGAAGAAGAAGAAGAAGAAGAAGCAGCAACAACACATTCCCAACACTTTAATTGCAATTCTCTCCCCCCTCCTCTCACCCCAACTTCCACGCGTTTCCATTGCAGTGGAGACTGCAATGGAGACTGTGGAATGATGCTACATGAGTTTCATGAAGACAGTGAATATATTGTTTTTCAGGGTTCAGTAGCATAAATAACTGCTTGCTTGAGTGGTCTGCTTGTTGGAGCAGTGAAGTCTCAGAGGAGATGCTCGCAGAAGGTTGTAGTGTCTACTGACCAGTTTGACTGATTTCAACGGCAAATCTAGACACGCTGTCCCTTTAAAGCACATTCAAAGCACATTCTTCCCTCAAAGAATTTTGGGCACTGTAGTCCCCCCTTCACAGAATTAGAATTCCCAGCAACACTTAACAAATCACAGTGCCCAAAATTCTCTGAGGGGAGAAATGTCCTTCAAATGGGCTTTAGATGTACACAGCCTTAAGTACACGCTTAACACTTTCATGTTGGAGTGAGTGGGCCATAAAAGTAGTCAGTGTTGGTGGACTCTACCCATTGACAAGGGATGGGGAAACTCTGGCTCTCCAGATGTTGAGCTGCGACTCCCATCACTCTATGAACTGCTCTGAGATCTTATGATCTAATAAATTATTATTATTATTATTATTATTATTATTATTATTATTATTAAACAATTCCTTACCACTGGCCATGTTGGCTGGGGCTGATGGGAGTTGGATTCCAACATATGGAGAACTGCATATTCTCTATCACTAACCCAAACTCAACCACCACCACCTTACCTCTGGGTCCACAGATGCTTCTCAGTGGCAGGTGCTAGTGCTGTTTTTAATTGGGAACCAAGCCCAGTGCCCATGCACGGTGGCCACCTGCCACCATGATATGATCTATGGGCCAGGGCGTTGTGTTTTTGATAGCTTGTCCACTGCTGAAGTATGCCTGGAGGCCCATCTGGAGTGCAAAGGAAGGACTGGTGCTGTCACTAGAGACAAAGTGTTGACAGTGGCAAAGGACTCTGCACCTGGGACTCTTTCCAGGGGAAGTCTGCAGCAGCTGCAAAGGTATATATATTAAAAAACCAAAGTCATTTTTCCTACCTGCATAACAGTGATGGTTTTTCTCTAGTTCATAGTTGACAAATCCTTGATCACAAAGTTCCCTCCAATACTTTTGGCTTTCCTCATATTTATGAAGAGACGTTATGTAGAAACCACGGCCCTTTTGTATCCCTGCCTTTCCTTACTTTTATGTCACACTGAAAATCCGCTAACTCAGATTAGCAGGTGTTCAGTATTGCACCTGCTAACGTGACAATGATGATAACTAGATTTGTATTTATTTATTTTTTGAGTCTGAAAGAGCTTGACCCATATTATATCTCCTAGACGGATCTGAAAGATGCTCATCTTCGCATCACCACAGAGAGAACACAAACAAAGAAGGTCCCTGGTGGAGAAGTGCTTACCAGGTAGAGAACTGTTGTGGCAAGGGATTGGGAAGAAAATTGATTTAAAGCTGAATCTATCAATTTTGCACTTTACAAAGCAGCCATCCTTCGACATTCTTTGGGACGAGGGTGGCGCGGGATGTGGGTGGCGCTGTGGGTAAAACCTCAGTGCCTAGGACTTGCTGATCGTAAGGTCGGCGGTTCAAATCCCCGCGGCGGGGTGAGTTCCCGTCTTTCGGTCCCAGCTCCTGCCAACCTAGCAGTTCGAAAGCATGTCAGAGTGCAAGTAGATAAATAGGGACCGCTTTAAAAGCGGGAAGGTAAACGGCGTTTCCGTGTGCAGCGCTGGCTCGCCAGAGCAGCTTCGTCACACTGGCCACGTGACCCGGAAGTGACTTCGGACAGCGCTGGCTCCCAGCCTCTTGAGCGAGATGAGCGCGCAACCCTAGAGTCGGTCACGACTGGCCTTCGGGCAGGGGTACCTTTACCTTTACCTTTACATCCTTCGACATTCACACCTTTATAATATTTGCCATGTAGCTCTACAAATAAAGAATGTTTACAAAAATGCATATATTGAGGAAAGTATGCATAGCAATGAGAATAACACACAAAAATGCACAATACAAGGAGAACTTCTTGCAGAAATGTGTACATTGGTCAAAACTGCATACCAAAATGTGTTTATTAGGAGAAAGTCATGCTCATTGAGGAATTTTCATGAGGATTTTGTAAAATAATATTCATAAATTGTTCCAGAAATGTGGAGAACCAGATTTAAAATTGGAAAAGTCGAAAGAACCAAAATTGACTGATCCTTCCATCCCTAGTTGTGGCTAAGTGCATGAACTACGGTAAGTGCTTGAATTTTGGGAGAAAAAGGAGGGAAGTCTTATGAAGTCTACAAACCTAATTCATCAAACATCTCAACTTAAGCCACCTTCTACATATAGTAGCCATTGGGATCAGTGGTTTTTTTTTTCCTGGGGGTACTCAAGGGCACCTTTTTTTCTAGAAGAAAAGCACTGGATGAGGCCATCCAAAAAGGTAGCTCATGTTGAACCACCTCTACCTTCCTCTTCCCCATAATTCAAGCTTTGCTTGTCAACAGTGGCATGAAGTCACCAGCTGTATCAATAGGAGAACTGAGATGGGAGAGCAAGCAGAAGGAGAAAGTCAGTAACAGAGAGAAGAGACAGTTTGAGGGAACACGCCCTCAACCAAGAGGTGACACAGCCCCGGGGAATAAGGAGTTAGAGCAAGAGGAGAGCAGCGCAGGAGAAAGCATGTTTATTTTTGTAGAAATAAAATAATTCAGATTTACATCCTGATGCTGAATGCATGACTACTGCGAGGAAGTGCATGGATGAGGAGTAGGAATATAAGGCAAAATCCCACTTCCTCCTTCGTTATCCTTTGAACATGTAAGATTTACATTGTAAGGGTCATCATATTGTTACCGGTCACCCCAATCCCTGCCAAACTGTGCATCGGATTCCAGGAGTTTTGCCCTCACCCAGGGTCTCTGCTTCTTTGAAGGATTGAAAATGGGAGGGAGGCTGCCATAACTTTAAGAAATATGGTTTGGATGGAGGGAGTCCAGATCTTACAGCATCATCCTCTCAAGAGGGGCTTGTTCCCCACAGCGGTGCAGCATTGGGTCTAAGGCATCTCTCCCAGACTACCTTCAGCCAGCCTGCCCAAGATGGATCTCTCTCTTTGTTCTTCCCCTTCTTCTTCCCAGCACACCTTGCCGTAGACACTCTTGTCTTGTCACCTCTCTCACACACACCCTATCACCTTGGCAACCTCTGCCTGCCCAAACCCAAGATTCCTCTTAGATGGGCCCTCAACACCTTTTGTCATGGTAGCACCTCTATCCCAGGTGAGGCCTTGGCTTGGAAAAGAAGTTCAACTGGCCTGCAATCATCCCTTCAATACTCCAACTAATCAAAACCCTACCATTTATTAATTTCTTGGGGGTTTTTTTGGGGGGGGTCTCCTCCCCAAACTTATAACAATATGAACACCCTCAATAGTGAGAGGATAAAACACAAAGTATAACACACCAAGGGCAATAATGGCTGTATCATGTAACCTTCGGCTCTAAGCAGGGGGAAATAATAACCTTTCTCCCACCTAAATTTTTAAGTTATCTCCACCCTAGTTTCTCTTCTGCGCCTGAGTGATATGTAGAACAAGTGATGTTATGATATATGGAAGAGGCTGATTGAAGAGAGAATCTTGCACTGCCATTAAACTTGCAGAATCGAACCGAGGTATTGCCAGGGACCCTATATTTAATTTTAGTGCCTTGACAAACGACCCTAATGGTCTAATGGCTGGATGCTGCTATTGCTAATGCTGTTCAAATATCTTGGCTTCAAAGTGTATCAATGACTCCTCTTAAGTATCCACTAAAGCCATAAGGTTTCAGATTACAGCCTTTAAACTCAACGGTGATCTCTAATGGGAAAGGATGGTTAAAGCAAGCAAGTGAAGTCAGCAGAAATGGCACAGACCCCGCTACGTTCTCATTGTAAAAGGGTGAGTAAATAAATTAAATTTAGTCCATAAATAACACACCTGGGATGGTAAGCAACAATGCAAATAACAATCCATTTTTTTGTAATTAAATCTAAGCTAAGCCATAATTTGGCCACACTGAGAATTAAAAGAGGGGGAAAACCCCCACATAAATACGGCCATGGGATTTGTATAGAAAATTGCCTCATAGCATTTTTGCAAAAATGAATGCATAACCAATATTGATCTTGATTTGTGCATGTTAAACTGTGGCTCCTTGGGTAAAAATATTCTCAAAGAAGTCAATAATAGGTTGTAATGCCATATGACACTAATGAAATAACACAAATGAAAATTCATTTTGTTTACTTGTCTGCTTCTTAAAAGATTGATACACGTTGTTTGTAAAAAATGAAAAAAGCCAACACACAAACACAAAAACACACACAGACAACCCCTATCCCCCAAACTCGCCAGAACACTGTGCATACAAGGCATATTTGTAAAAGAATTCTGATTGATTTTAAAGTCACTTTAAAAAGAAATAATTGATTGCTGGAATTCTTTTCCCAAAATGCACTTCTCTAGTCAGTTGATAATTGCTGTGAATCTCAGGAAAGGAATGATACTTGATGTTTACACAGCTAGTCCTAGATCGACAAACATACAAAGCATTCTTGTAAAACCTCTACAGCCAAAGATTGCCTCAATGTACGTTTCATTGCCATGGACTCAACATTGCATAAAATCTGTTTCCCCGCAATAAATCGATACCTAGCCCATGAATCCTGGCCTTTGGAAATGTGTGTCAAGCATTCACTGACTTCACAAAACCCAACATTGCTTGCAATGGATTTTTTCTCCACCCTAATGCCCTGGGGGTTACAAGAAACAATAGTGCCAGAAGGGCTCAGAAGATGGAAGGAAGCCAAACATTCATTTCCTGACCTCTATGACATGTTTCCCTTGGGAATAGCTCTCCAAAAAAGAGCAGGATATTAGGGCTTTGCATTTAGACTCTACCCCTTGATTTCCTAAAGTGGGAATGGTCAGCTCAGCAGATAATACACACTTACGAGTAGGCTCCATTTGGTTTATCATTCAGAAGAGATGATACACAGAGCAATTCTGAAAGAAGCATCCGTAAGCAATGGGTTTTGTTGTAATGCAGTACTTTTTGAGCTTTCTACCTCTATTAAACCATTTTCACATTTGACTTCTCCACCGAGGGAATATCCAGACGTCTTTTGCAGAACCAGGGCACATGGCGGGGGATTGGAAGGCATGTTCACACAGTTCATGTGGGTCTCTGGGCAAAAATGGTGTATCAAAGACAAATGCAGAATTGTGTGAAGCACATGCAAATGGACATGTGCAAGGATTGATATTCCCAACACATTTTGATATCTTCATCAATGGAAAATATCCATGACTCTTCAAGAAGACTGCGACATGAGGCCGCATTCAGCAGTAATCTCAGAGGGAGATTTTGAGATTTCAAAGTAATCTCAAAACACAATGAGAACACCAGCTGTTGTAGCTGGCTTGGTCGTGTATGGGGTTCTCAGCCTGACACTCTAACCTGGGGCAGCAAATGTACGGCTCTTCCCATTAGCAAGGATGGACAATAGCAAGGAGCTGTCAAAATGTACACTGGAGGATGATGTAGAGGTATTTAAATCTGGCACAGCTTTCAAAATCTGATCACCTGAATTAACATTTCACCTGATGGGATTCTTTGTATTTCGCCTTTGCCTTAACATCTCTGTTTGTCTCAGGATTCTGCAAATTCCACTCTGGATCAGTCATGTTCATTAAACTCCCCCCACAGTCTGTTTCATTATTTGGGCTTCTGACATTTTCCCCTTGAAACAAAGGGGCAGATTGTCTACTGCATGGGACACCTGCAGGAAGGTGCAGAGCTTACAAAGACTAGGATTGAAGAGAGTCTCCGGTGTAGGCAACAAGCAATTACTTTTGCTTGCGATAGCCGACTGTCAGGTTTAAGCCTGAGACATTCCTCAGGAAGATTAGTCCAAATTATATTTTATTGCAGTGGCCTGCTCTGCTGGCCTAAACTTCATCTAGTTCTTAGTCTAATGGAATTCAATCAAGGGTATTAATACATTGTTTATGACATGTCTGGAGTGCTTGCACTATCGGGCGGATTCATGAGAGGGGCTTCAAACGGTATCAGATAACAGGGAGCTGCATGCTGGATGTTGTTGAACCAGTGGCAGGGCTTAAATTAAACTGTCTGAACAAAGCTTTTGCATGTCAGCCTGTTGAATGGCGAAATGAAAGAGGGACACACTTCAAAGATCAGAGAGGGGGAGAGCAAGAGAGCGCCCCAGGGCTTTGTAACTTCTCCGCTGACTACAGGACACTGAAGCAAACACACACTTGGTTTCAGATGATCATGTTGTGTGGCAGGGCAGGTTTAATGCACCAACTTCTGCTTCCAGCTGTAGCTTTTCAAAAGAGGCAGTGCCCATTTCCCTAACTGGGCATGCAGGTTGCTTGATTTGCACTGAATTTGTACCAATGCTGGACTTAAAAATCTGTCAGATGTAAACAACAACAAAACAGCAACAAGAACAACTTATACTCCACCCATCTGACTGGATTGCGCCAGCCACTCTGGATGGCTTTCAACATAATAAAAGCATAGCAAAACGTCAGACATTAAAAACTTCCCAATAAAGGGCTGCCATCAGATGTCTTTGGAAAGTTGTGTGGTTGTTTATCTGTCTGACACTTGACGAGAGGGTGTTCCACAGGGAGGGCACCGTTACCGAGAAGGCCCTCTGTCTGGTTTTCTGTAACCTTACTTCTCGCCAGAAGGCTCTCGGAGCTGGACCTCAGTGTCCAGGCTGAACAATGGAAGTGGAGACGCTCCTTCAGGTATACAGGGCTGAGGTTGATGAGGACTTTAAAGGTCAGCACCAACACTTTGAATTGTGCTTGGAAACATACTGAGAGCCCATGTAGCTCTTTTAGGATCAGTGTTATATGGTCCCAGCAGCCACTCCCAGTCACCAGTCTGGGTTAGTTGTAGTTTCTGAGTCACTTTCAAAGGTAGCCGACATAGAGCACACTGCAGTAGTCCAAGCAGGAGATAACCAGGGTATGTTCCACGCTGGCAAAACAGGGTACAGGTAGGGCCTCAGCCAGCGTACCTGATGGAGCTGGTAGATAACTGCCCTGGACACAGAACTTACCTGCACCGCCATAGACAGCTGTAATTCCAGAATGACCCCAAGGCTGCACACCTGGTCCTTTAGGTTGTACTACTGGAGTGCTCCCCTCTGTTCAGAAGCAGGAAGTACTGGAAAGCTGTAATATTTGTTTGTAAAAGTAAAAGTAAAGGGACCCCTGACCATTAGCTCCAGTCGTGACCGACTCTGGGGTTGCGGCGCTCATCTCGCTTTATTGGCTGAGGGAGCCGGCATACAGCTTCCGGGTCATGTGGCCAGCATGACTAAGCCGCTTCTGGTGAACCAGAGCAGCGCACGAAAACACCGTTTACCTTGCCGCCGGAGTGGTACCTATTTATCTACTTGCACTTTGACGTGCTTTCAAACTGCTAGGTTGGCAGGAGCAGGGACCGAGCAACAGGAGCTCACCCCGCCGTGGGGATTTGAACCGCCAACCTTCTGATCAGCAAGTCCTAGACTCTGTGGTTTAACCCACAGCGCCACCCGCGTCCCTAATATTTGTTTGTAGTATCTGTTTATTTGCAAATAGAAACATTGGGTAGGAGGATCCTGGGAAAGACATGGACAGTGCTGGTCTGGAAGCAACATCAGTTCTCCAAAAGCAACTGAATGGCCTTGCAGCTACTGAAAGACTATAGGGTGAGTAACGCAGAAGATCCTGAGTTCAATCCCTGGCATGGCCAGCTAGGGATGAACCGAACCTCTGGAGAGCCACATGGGCAGCTTCCTATGTTCTTAAGGCCACTTCTTGCTACCCAGCGCCAGCAACTGTAGACCAGGCATAGGCAAACTTGGCCCTCCAGATGTTTTGGGACTACAGCTCCCATGATCCCTAGCTAACAGGACCAGCTCCCATGATCCCTAGCTCAGTGTTTCCCAACCTTGGGCCTCCAGATGTTTTTGGCCTACAACTCCCATCATCCCTAGCTAGCAGGACCAGTGGTCAGGGATGATGGGAATTGTAGTTCAAAAACAGCTGGAGGCCCAAGGTTGGGAAACACTGCCCTAGCTAACAGGACCAGGGATGATGGAAATTGTAGTCCCAAAACATCTGGAGGGCCGAGTTTGCCTATGCCTGCTGTAGACTGTTTTTCTCTCTACTCTGGCAAGATTCAAACTGTTCCCCGTCAAATCCCCTCCCAGTAAGAACACTGGTCTCAGCCTTCCCCACTTCCACCAGCAGGAAGAGAAGGCTGCATTCTAGTTCTATAAACATCAACCGGTCATCTTTGGGTAGAAAAGTAGTAGTGGTGGTGCCAGCAAATTTGGTATTGGGCGCACAAAGGAGACAATGAATATTTCGAAGTGGGCAAATTGTGTGCCATGTGTTAAGATCTCTGGGAGACCCCACAATATTTGTTAATGACAGGAGTCCGGGGGGGGGGGGGCAGGGGGCAAGTGGAGGGGGCTGAGTTCCTTGTTTAGGGGGAGACCTTGCTCCTTCTTCTCCTCTGGCATCATCCATGAAAAAGAAGGTGTTCTTCCCTTTGTATGATAGAATAAAAAGTCCCGTAACAGCAACTCTTTTGTTCAGTGCGTATCTTACTTAGGAACAAGATAGCACAATTTTCCTGTGTGTGCTCTGGCTCGGTCTTGAAATTCCGAACCAGAAACACTTCAGATATGCAGTGGCGTAGCGTGGGGGGTGCAGGGGGGCCCGGCCGCACCGGGCGCAACATCTGGGGGTTAGGGTTAGGGGGTGCAAATCCACAGGTTAGGGGGCGCAAATTACTTGCCTTGCCCTGGGTGCTGACAACCCACGCTACGCCACTGCAGATATGTGGTAATTAAAATGTATAAATGTATCGCATCTAAACGAGACAATGGGTGCATTTGGACAAATGTATCTCAGCTTAATAAGACGAATGAGCCTTTTGCCCATGCACTCAGTCCCTTTGTTCCTTCCTTTGCAGCCGGCCTTTAAAAGTCACGTAGTCTCTAGTTAACTGTAGTTCTCTGTTCTGTCTGAACCAGGAGCCTATGATTATCAACTTCTGAACAAGCCAGAATCATAAACCAACTACAAGCTGTGGTTTAAGATCCTGGCCTCCTCCAAAGCTGATAACCACAGTTTCTCAGGTTGGACGGAAACTATGGTTAATCTGATACTTTCTGGCTTACTGAGGAGGTACCATCATAGGGCTGCATGTGCCATCACATATTGGTTTACTAAGGTGAGATATGATCATCCAGACCAGGATATTGACTTACATACCTAAGTTTTTAGAGGGTTGGACTTGGGGAAGGAACCCTTCTGTTGGGGGAAAAGCTCATAGGATCTATGTCAGCTCTTGTAAAATTAAATTTGCCGCAGTCTTTTGGTGATGCTGCCTATGTTATCCTGTTTATATGCCACTTTTATCAAAACTGCTTACGAGAACAGCAAATAAACCAATATCTAGGCACAACAAAATCATCATAAAAATGAGGTTTTATTACAATGAAGTGGTATATAAATCTTGTGAAATAAATAAAATATCAAACGCCATTTCATAAATATAGTACTGGAAGTCCACATTAGCAAGCTTAACAAAAAAACATTCATATTAACATTACCCTAAAGATATGAAATACATTCTACTTTCTTCATATGCCTTCCTTGCAGCTGCTGAAATTTTAAAGTTGCTTTTTTATTGTTTTATTGATTGTAATTGTATTTTAATGTTTTATTGTGGTAAGCCACCCAGAGAATACCATTACCAAATAGCATACAAATAATGTCAGTAAGTAAATGAATAAAAATAAAAATAAAATG
Source organism: Podarcis erhardii (assembly GCF_964252035.2). Taxonomy (NCBI): domain Eukaryota; kingdom Metazoa; phylum Chordata; class Lepidosauria; order Squamata; family Lacertidae; genus Podarcis; species Podarcis erhardii. The sequence continues at coordinate 98,955,766 of NC_138508.1, read as the reverse complement.
TAGAGGATAGTAGAAAATATATTTTCTGGAGATCATATGGATAGAGTTTGCTCATTTTGCTTGCTTATTGACATATCATCCATTCCTGGTTCACTTAACAGAAAACAAATGCAACTTCTTTCCCATTAAATGCTGGACAATATGCCTCCATGAATCACACTTACCTGTGCCCTCAAAATTTGCATTCTCGTCTGCTCATTTTAACAGTCAGGATTTGTGGGAGATTAGCAGCCAAACCTAACAAGTGCATATTCATGCTAGTTGGCATGAGAAGAGGTTAAGTCCACAGAGCTGTTATGCTGATTGGCAGATACTCAGACCATAGAATGACAATTGGTAGAGAGGGCTCTGTGTGATGTCATTTCCTCCGCCTCATCTGGAGAAGATGGAGCACATAGTACTTCCTGTTCCCCTCTCTCTTCCTCTGACCAGTGATGGATGCAGACATAGCTCCACTGGCTCCAGCTTTAAGCATGTCCCTGAAACTGGTTATATTGTAAATATAAGTATTCCGCCTGCATAGTTTTTACTGCTGATATTGTTGTGAACCAGTGCATGATTATAAAGTAAGTGCATCTTATTTTTGAACTTACTTCTTAGATTGTTGCCTGATTTTTTTGTTAAGTGGGATGAGTGGGGGGAAGCTAGTCGATTTCATAGCTGGACTCGCTCAAACCAAGGTTTTACAGCCTAATTCCAATGCTTTTAATTTTGCTGCCAAGCATGGGATTTTAAAACTCTGTTTAACCCACACACATGGGGGCCTGGAGGAATAAATTGCAATTACAATATATCCTCTCCTGCCCATAAAAACCCATCCCAGCTCTAGAAGATTTTCCAATGAAACCTGCTTCTCAGAAGTTGCTGAAGATTTCTTCCTATGGGGGCATAGCAACCAGACAAAACACATAAGTAGATTCCTCCACAGCTGGCAAAATTCTGCAACAGCTTGTTGCTGCTGTGCTGGTTGGCACAAAACATGAGCCAGAGACTGGCTGGAACAAGAGAAATCCTAGGGCAAACTTTGCTTGCCAATCCCCACATGCATTTGCAAACAAACAGGTACCTTCCCTACCATATTTTTGCCTCATGTGCAATAAAGCAGCTTGGAGGTTTTATAAAGACCAAATCCTGATGTGGGAGGCCTCTTTGCTTCAAATGAATGTACAGTGGTACCTCGGGTTACAGACGCTTCAGGTTACATACGCTTCAGGTTACAGACTCCGCTAACCCAGAAATAGTGCTTCAGGTTAAGAACTTTGCTTCAGGATGAGAACAGAAATCGTGCTCCAGCAGCACGGCGGCAGCAGGAGGCCCCATTAGCTAAAGTGGTACCTCAGGTTAAGAACAGTGTCAGGTTAAGAATGGACCTCCAGAACGAATTAAGTTTTTAACCCGAGGTACCACTGTAATGTGAATTGTACTGATTATACCTTCAATGCCACCATTCAAAGTGTTTTGAAATACTGGCTAGTAGGAGGTTTGAACCTCTGCTGTTGAAAGGATTACAAAATATCTGCTTGTAGCCAATGATGATGCTGAACATGATGCTGAACATATTGTCTATAGATAACTACAAGGAGGATCTGAACATGTCAATGTAGAAAGGAAGCATGATTCAGAGCAATTCCATGGAGATAAAACTTTGGTATAGACTGATCTAGGAACAAATATACATTTTACTAATCTTTTCTTTACTTGCATTCTTAAAAGATGCATACAGAAGTTCCTGGAAACAACAGAAGATGCACAAAGAAATAGTATTTTGACAGAGGAGGGCCGTGCTACAAAAAAGAAGAAACAATTTGGTGTCTAGGACTGCTGAACAGCCAATAATGATTCCAATTTCCTTAAGATTTTGTGCTCAGAAAGTACCGGTAGCCACACGGGGGGGGGGGACCCACCTCATGTGGGTAATATGTGCCAACAGCATCACATATTCTCCAACAAGTCTGATTAATGGTATTATGAGCATATGCTAGTCACACTAGTGTACCTCGGGTTACAGACACTTCCGGTTACAGACGCTTCAGGTTACAGACTCCGCTAACCTGGAGGTAGTACCTCGGGTTAAGAACTTTGCTTCAGGATGAGAACAGAAATCATGCTCCGGCAGCAGGAGGCCCCATTAGCTAAAGTGGTACCTCAGGTTAAGAAGAGTTTCATGTTAAGAACGACCTTCGGAATGAATTAAGTTCTTAACCTGAGGTACCACTGTATTTCCAAGTAATATCACAGTGTGGGGTCTTAATACAGGTTATGAGCTAGGAAGGCTGTTCCTACATTTTACCACTTCAGACTACAAATGGGAGGATTGATTGGTTGAGTGATTCTCCATATTAAAAACAATACAACAAAACTCTCCACACCTGGAAAGCTAAGATGTCAGAGATAAGAGTTCTAGCTCACGCCCTGATATGCTAGCTTTATGCAGAAAGGGATATTTCCATAAGAAACATTCAACCATGTGTTATTCTAGATGCAATACACTGAAACAGGGTTACTCCCTCATCTGTTTAGATGAAGGCTGCCCAATTCTCTCACATGACAGACCTCCAAAAATGTCCATATTGCTAAATTCTTCCAGCTGCAAAATTGTAGCCAAGAATGACTGACTACTTGCAAGACACTTCAGGTCAGTACAAATTCCTGTTTCTACTACTCCGCAACAGACAGATTAAAAACAAAACAAAAAGCCTTCACAAATTAATTAAAAGATGAATGTAATAAAAATGGGGTGGGGAGGAGAAAAAATGAGCTGATGTCTCCATTCTCCAAAAATTTTTTAGTGGAGAAGCATTAATTGCAGCTTTGGGCAAATTCTTCTTAAATACCTAAGAGCTTTCAGCATATTATAAAGCACGCTTCATACTTTAATGCAAACATCTTTCTAATTGCTTTGGTAGAAATCCAGGGGTTATTTTCCTTCCAAGTCTTATAGAAACAAATATTGCTTCCATTTCATTTGTTACATAACCCAGTCTTAATAAACATGTTTTTCATCTTCAGTTTGAAATAAGACATGAGAGATTTGAGCTAAAACTTAAATTGACTGTAATCTAAGCCTGTAACGGACCTGAATTACTGGCCAGACCAGAGTTAGCTAACTTGGTGTTGTCCAGATAAACATCTCCCATCAATCCTCGCCAAAAAATTTCAGAGCCTTTGTTGTAATAGGTTATAGAGATTATTATTAGTGTCTCTTCAATGGACATGACTGCCCATCAGTAACATGCTTTGTAAAAGCAGTGGCAGAGACATCACCTTGCCAACAAAGGTCTGTATAGTTAAAGCTATGGTTTTCCCAGTAGTGATATTTGGAAGTGAGAGCTGGACCATAAAGAAGGCTGATCGCCGAAGAATTGATGCTTTTGAATTCTGGTGCTGGAGGAGACTCTTGAGAGTCCCATGGACTGCAAGAAGATCAAACCGATTCATTCTGAAGGAAATCAGCCCTGAGTGCTCACTGGAAGGACAGATCCTGAAGCTGAGGCTCCAAGACTTTGGCCACCTCATGAGAAGAGAAGAGTCCCTGGAAAAGACCCTGATGTTGGGAAAGATTGAGGGCACAAGGAGAAGGGGATGACAGAGGACGAGATGGTTGGACAGTGTTCTCGAAGCTACCAGCATGAGTTTGACCAATCTGCGGGAGGCAGTGGAAGAAAGGAGTGCCTGGCGTGCTCTGGTCCATGGAGTCACGAAGAATCGGACACGACTAAACAACTAAACAACAGCAACAACCAAAGCAGTGGCAGGCTGTGTGGTGAGGCAGAGCCGCCCTCTAGACACCAGCTTATCTGAATGGAACTGGGCCAGGGTGGTGGTGAAAAGATGGAGCTATGTACCTGCGTTGTCAGGAGCGCCACCAGCCAATCCATTGCTCCCAGAGGTGCGATAGTGCAGCCTTGTCTTTCCAACCAGCTCACCTGCCCCACCACAAGTGCCACTACCATAGCAATGGGTCTGTCAGTCCCAGTTCTCAGGTCAACCTCTGCCCAAGAGTATTTCCGAGAGAAAAAGGTTGAGCAAACCATATCAATGATCCAACCATGTGAATTACAAATTCTTGTTTGTGGTTGCAGCAGCTAGTCTAGGGCAAGCTTCCTCAACCTCGGCCCTCCAGATGTTTTTGGCATACAACTTCCATGATCCCTAGCTAGCAGTGGTCAGGGATGATGGGAATTGTAGTCTCCAAACATCTGGGGGGCCCTGTTTGAAGAAGCCTGGTCTAGGGGGGGTGGCTGATCTCGTTTATTTCCTTTCTTTCTTTGGTATAACTCTGCCTTAGCAGCCAGAAGATGCTGAATCAGAATCAGAAGAGTCTTTACAGCGGTACCTCGGGTTACAGATGCTTCAGGTTACAGACTCCGCTAATGCAGAAATAGTACCTCAGGTTAAGAACTTTGTTTCAGGATGAGAACAGAAATCGTGCGGCAGCGGTGTGGCAGCAGCGGGAGGCCCCATTAGCTAAAGTGGTACCTCAGGTTAAGAACAGTTTCAGGTTAAGAATGGACCTCCAGAACAAATTAAGTTCTTAACCTGAGGTACCACTGTATTTGCATCAGCCACTAGCCATAGCAATAAAATAAAATAAAATAAAATAAAATAAATAAAATAAAAAATATACTGAAGATAGAGGTAAAAACTTAATTATACAAAATACATTTTGGAGGTTTACATCAATAATCAAATAATAGATCTTATTCTAATTGCCCCCTCCTCCTCCTCCTCCTGCTTCTTCTTCTTCTTCTTCTTCTTGCAGTTTTTGCTGTCCCCTGATCATCTTGATCTGCTAAATGAAAGGACACAGTAGGTTGAGCAACCCGGCATGAGGGTAATAACATCACTCGGGACACAGGTGGCGCTGTGGGTTGGCGGTTCGAATCCCCGCGACGAGGTGAGCTCCCCTGGCTCGGTCCCTGCTCCTGCCAACCTAGCAGTTCGAAAGCACGTCAAAGTGCAAGTAGATAAATAGGTACCGCTCCAGCGGGAAGGTAAATGGCATTTCCGTGCACTGCTCTGGTTCGCCAGAAGTCATGCTGGCCACATGACCTGGAAGCTGTACGCCGGCTCCCTCGGCCAGTAAAGCAAGATGAGCGCCGCAACCCCAGAGTCGGCCACGACTGGACCTAAGGGTCAGGGGTCCCTTTACCTAATAACCTCACTCCTTAAATCTTTATAAAATAGAGTGCAAGCCAGAAGCACATGAGCCACTGACTCAACACTGCCATCTTCACATGGACGTAACTGTTTTTTCCAGTGGAATTTTTTGAAATTGACCCTACAGCCGAAGGCAGCCTATTCAATCTTGTGAAAGTGAAAGTGCATCTGTATTTTGGAACTGTTAAATTTTGCAAATAGGGTGCCAAAGTGTCAAAATGAATAGGTGGAAAGTAATCATGCTATGGACAGAATTTCCTTATTGTGGACAATTATTCTGTCGCTTGATATCATATAGGTGTCATCTAATTAAATTATTTGCTTTACTGAAGCCTAGTGTTAATAACTATAGTGGTGATAAACCAGAAAAGTAAAGCTTTTGGTCAACAATTTTAGTCCAAGCGCTCTCATGGCAATCTTGCGATACTAAGGGTGGTAGACCGGTGGGGTTTAAATTTAGGCAAAGCCAATAATTAAACTTTATTTTATCTGGCCGTTCTAGTGTGAAGTTTTTCAGCACAAAGACATTGAACATCATATATGTTCAGTACTGGAAGCACTGTCTTTGGGTGTGGGAAATGGCTTTCCTTCTAGGTGTCGTAACAGCTGGCTTAAAGATGCTTCTGAAATGATCATTAATTGTCTTGATGGCTGGTGAGTGCCAGTTGCTGGACACACTTCACCTCCTTGGGAGGAGGCTGGAAGAAAGAGGTTGGCAGCTGGAATGCAGCCAGGGAAGAAGAGAGAGCTGGAAAGAAGAGAGAGCTGTGAATGCATGCTGTTGCTTTTAGGGGAACAGATGCCGCTTTAAAGACTAGCACTGCCTGCGTGCTTGCTCAGGTGCTTCTGTAACAGAAGCACCAGAAGAAGTCCAGTGCTCTTCCCTCGTAAGGTAACAAACCATGGAAAAGGGTGGCATTTGGAGTTTCCTGTTGCTCAGAAACATGAGGACAAAACATGTAGGATTGTGCTCTAATGTTGATATTTTAGTTGTTTCTGGTTTGTATAGGTAAAGGTAAAGGTACCCCTGACCATTAGGTCCAGTCGTGACCGACTCTGGAGTTGTGCACTCATCTCACTCTATAGGCCGAGGGAGCCGGCGTTTGTCCGCAGACAGCTTCCGGGTTGTGGCCAGCATGATGAAGCCGCTTCTGGCAAACCAGAGCAGCACACAGAAACGCCGTTTACCAGAGCGGTACCTATTGATCTACTTGCACTTTGTGCTTTCGAACTGCTAGGTTGGCAGGAGCAGGGACCGAGCAACGGGAGCTCACCCCGTCACGGGGATTCAAACTGCCAACCTTCTGATCGGCAAGTCCTAGGCTCTGTGGTTTAACCCACAGACATCCTTTAGCTTTCGCAACACAACAAACCTGAAGTTTGAAGATGTGCTGCAAAGGTGATGCTATAGACATGCGCAGAAGCTCACCTGCAAAAGGGGAGGAGAAGACAGGATGAGCCTGTAAGCGCTCAGCCTTGAGGCACCTGAACATTTGTGCATTTGTTACAGGAAGAAAGCATCGTTGTGAAAGACGGCACTGCTCAGATCAAAAGACCAGTGCCACATGCTAATTTGCTTTCAAATGTTATAAGCTCATCTACGGCAGCTTTTTACGTAAACCAGAGCCGGCAAAGACACCCGAAAAGGAGCTATCGTAATCCACCTGGGAGATGACAGAAGCATTACACGGATTAGCGTTTTGGCTGTGGCTTGAGGAAACCTTATCCTCAGCCCATCCGTTTCTCATGAAAGACGAAACGCAGCAGTTGCGAGAATGGCAAGCAAATTGTGATTGACCAAGAATAACGAACGCAAAAGGCTATGGCAGTGATTCCCAGACTGTATGCCCAAGCCCATTACTATGCTATTAAGGGCCTGAAGTGTGCCTTGGAGAATTGAGACACCGTGGTGGAGGTATCCATAACTGCGTGCATTGGAAGAGGGGTGCAACAACGATCCCCCCCTCCCGTTCCATCTGTCAATATATGGCCAATTCATGGAGGAAGGATGCAGTAGGATTTCCCTGGTGGTGGTGTGCATTCATTTTTAATACGCACGGAAAAGGAAATGAATGAACCCCATTTGTTTCATTTGCTCTGGCTATGAAAATGGGAGTGCAAATGAATGAGTTCTGGGGGTGATGGTCGTTCATTATTATTATTTTAAATTTAAATACAAAGTCCTGTGTTTAGTCCAGCATGCTGTTTTCAGTGGCCAAGAAGCACCTGACGACATCATTTCTCTCCCCTACCTGTGATTCTCAGCAGAATCATTGTCACTGACAGTGAAAGTGGAACAGCTTATCCTCCATGGAAGCCAGTCTGATCCTCTCTGAAAGCCATTCAAGTTGGTGGCCCTCAGTGCTTGCTTTTCACGCTCTTGAATTTTCCGGCATTCGTGTGAGAGAGGGGAGAAAAACTGTCCACTTTCTTCATGTCCTGCGTAATTTTAGAAATGTCTATCATGTCCCTTCGTACTCACCTTTTCTCTAAATTAAAAGGCCTCAAATGCTGCAAGCTTTCCTCACAGGGGAATGTTCCAACCCCTGTTTATTTTGGTTGTCTGTTTCTGAATCTTTTTAAGTCTACAATATCACTCTTTGAGGGGAGATGACCAGAGCTGAACATGGTATTCCAAGTGCAGTCACATCAAATATTTCTATGATGGCATTATGAAAGTGGCAGTTTTATTTTCTGTCCTGTTCCTAAGGTTCCCAAGCATGGAATTGCTGTTTCACAGGTGCCACACACTGGGTTGACATCTTCATCAAGTTATTCACCAAAGTCTCATTTCTGTTCAGTCACTGATAGTTCAGACCATATAAATGCACGCGCACACACACACACACACACACACACACACAAACTCAGCATAAATGTGCAATTAAGATTTTTTTGCCCCAGTGTGCATCGCTTTACATTTGCATTGAATTACATTTGCCCATTCTGTTTGGAGAGATTTTTCTGGAGCCTCTCACAATCCCTTTCTCTTTTAATTTTACCCTAAGCAATTTGGAATCATCAGCAAACTTGCCAGCCTCGTAGCTCACCTTTAACTCTAGATCATTTATGGACAAATTATAAATCAGTTTGGTGGTCTCCTACATTCCCCCTTCACATGGTAAGCCATTGCAGCCTTTTCTTTAATCCACTGAAAAGAAAAATAAATATTAAGTACAACAAATAAAACCATGCAGCGTTCTTCATACACTTGCAGAGGATTACATTAGCGCAGCCCCCCCCCTCCCGCCCCCAGCCTGGATGTCAATGTTTGGCTGCCATCTAGTGGAATAGAACAGTCAACTCTTTCTGCTTGCCTATCCTTTTTAAAAAAGAAAACATTTACCGAACATAGTATTAACCTTTTCTCCTCAGGTGCCTCTGTTAAATTGGGGAAGAATTAGGCAATTAATTGCTAAAGTGATTTATTTTTAAAATATACTAATCCTTTTGAAGTGCTGTAGATGGGAATATGGGGATTTGAATCTCTCTCTCACACACACAGCTCCTAGGCCTTGAAATTGAATTGGATGCTCAGAATGTATAAAGACCATTCTTTGTATAATTTATCATTTATTCTGGACGTTCCGATTTTAACAAAACAAGTAATACTGCATGACCGCAATACCAAGAGACAGGAAGCTCCAGATTTTGGGGTGTAATGGGGTGTAGAGCTCCTTCCAGACAATTAGCTCATCCTGCGCCACATGTTCCTCCCTGTGATAACTTCAAGGCAAGGCCAGCCACTCACATTTATTTGTTACAAACCACTGGTCATCAGAAAAAATGTAAAGAAGTACATTTTAGCATGGGCTGCCCACAACACACAGCTGCTAAGAGGAACATAGAGAACTTATATAGTGTATTTATCCCCAGAAATGAGCGACTGATTTTCTCCCCATTATTCAAAAAGAAAACTCTCTGGAAATTTTGCAAGAAATGCACATTTCACATGCAAATTATAATGTATCAGAAACTGGAAGTTGAAATAGGGGTTCAACCCTAAGCATGCTTAAAATCAACTATAAATCAATCACCTGCAAAATTCTAAGTGTTATACACAAGCCCCTGCCACAGGCTCACAGTCCAAAGGAATGGAGAGGAAAAGGAAGTTATTTGAAAGTTAGTGGCATCTAACACAGTAGGACTTTATTTCAGAGAAAAATTTTATTTTTTATTTATTACATTTATATATCACCTTTTTCTCCAACGAACTCAGGGTGGTGCAGTTATTTGTGGTTGTTATTGTGAAAAATACCCATTTCTCTAAAAATCTAACAAACTTGCTTCCCCATAAATTGTCTTTGCCTCTTCTGAGTTTTATCTAGTGGTGTCACTATTTAAGGCTCTTCATAAGCAGCATTTAAGGATGTGTGTGTCAAATTTCACCTGTTCTACTCTTGGGGTGGGTTGTAGATCACACCAGCAGGTCTTGACACTTTGGGGATAATGGCATCTCTCACTCTCTCTCTCTAATCATTTCCAGCCCTTCTGGTAGCAGGGTAAGGTGAAAATGGGATGCTAGTGTAGTTAATAATTCAGAATTTATTGTAAATAGAATTTCAAACTTTCTGAGTTTTCAGACTCAGATTTTGATGATGAACCATTTATTGATATTAAGGGATAAAGTTGTGATTTTGAAGAAGTGGATTAGCCACACCAAAAACTCTGTTCTATTGAAGATAACTGCCAGATTCAGCGAGTGAAAGGGGATTTGTTACACTTTACAGCCAGCAAGGACTTGTTCGACGGCAATTAAATACCACACAAAGATGCCATTTGCAAGGGGAAATAGCAGGCAAAGGATTTCCCTTCAGTTTTTAGCAGACAGCACAAACAACTAGACATGTTAATCTGAAAGTGTAGAGCCACGGGGAACAACACACAAGACATGCCTGAACAAGCATTTTCACTGCAGAATTATGAACTAAGGGTGGTATCCAATGGTGGTTTTGTACTAGTGGAAGTGGTACAGGGTGGAGCACCCATTTTCACCAACCCTCTTCCTATCTTATATTCCATATTGACCTCTATTATAGACCTCCATGATATATTCCAATTGTTCCCGAGGGTCCCCCAACCCTTGGGAGGGACACAGGATACTGCACTAGGTAGGGAGTGCTCACCAAAAATCAGATGCCCGTTCTTGCATAAGCAACAGCACTTTCATTAGTGCAAAGCAGCCACTGGAGTGGTTGGGGAAATCCAGCCAGATGGGTGGGGTATAAATAATAAAATTATTATTTATTGTTGTGAATACAGCCTGTAGAGAGTAGCTGATGATCTTCAAACTACCCAAAAATTGTAGCTTTAGAAAATCTTAGCCAGGAGTTTGCACAACTCCCACCAAAGTGTGATAGGTCTAAGCATCATGGTCTGGATTCACCATATCCTGGCACCTACGAACACTTGGAAATTTTTATTTTTTATGAATTATTGTATAAACTGACCTCTGAATGGTTACAGGCTAGCCACACCAAAGTGTGACTTAATCCCTGGTTCTTCCTTTCTTCAACTCCATGTCTCCACCACCCATTTTCTTTAGATTAATTTCTTATTGCCACTGCCTACTTTCCAAGCACTCTTTTGACTACAGTAATCTGCAAGCAAATGTCACGGTTGGCAAAGAATGGTTTTATTTCTTATAAAGCAACAGAAAGTTCATGAAGCTTTAACAATAAAGTAAATCATGTTACTAATATAAATTCAAAGAACTGGTCTGTGAAACATCTCTTCTCGCTAAATAAAAGTTATTTTCCTATAGCCATTTCACAACTTAAAATATCCTCCTTCATGATAGTATAAAACCCAATTACTCTATTTTAGACATCAACATTGACTATTTCCTTGATAGTCTTTTAAATATCCAGAATACAAGCAGAATACTTAGAAAACAGAATTTGTAAAATGAACAGAGAAAAACAATGTGTAGGTAATCCTTAAGGCAAACATCTTTTATCACTAAACACATAAAACTGTTCTTGTGATGACCAAGACCGCTGGAGTTCACACATTTTCCACCCCTGATTTATGTTCAATCTTCCCATGGTCATTAAATGAACATTCCACTGTGAAACTGAAGGATCAACCTGTCCCCATAAATAAAAATGTAATTTGATATTCCCCAACTAAGTTTGATAACCTTTCCAAGGGACTTTATATAATAACATTCTATTATTGTTTGTATAGTATGTAATAACAAATAAGAAAGATGACATAATAGTAATGTATAATTCAGTCGGTCAACATTAAGCACTTTTAGTTACTATTAATTTCAATGGATCGTGGTTAAGCATGTGCATACCTCTTCCGCTGAAATCAAGCAGTGTTTAATTTTAACCATATTGCACCAGTGACACTGCGCCAGTAAAAAGCCCCATTATATACATGAAACATATTGTTTAAATATGCATATATTTAAACAAAGCAAAGGTGCCCAATGGTAACTTTCTTCACAGGATGGCAAGTGGCTTTTAATTTAGTGAAGTAATCTGAATGGAAAATATTATTTAAACTTATGCAAAGTTTTGTGTACCTTTAAAAAAGAAAGTCAATCATACCCCACATCCAATAGTGTTTTGCAACATGAAGGTAGTATATCATATGATTATTTTTAGTACAGTTTCACTATTTCAGAGATGAGAAATATTTGAAAGACTGCCAAAAAAAATATTTGTTGAATACATATTTACAATATTTTCAAAACATCATGTGCAATAAAGATACATCATTGGTTAATAAGCATATTTAACATTTTTATACACCTTTACATGATATTTCTTCCTCAGTGAAGACTTCAGAAACCAACACAACCAATAATGTCTGCAGTCCTAAACAGCACACGACCTTGAAATCATCTGTTAGCCTCCCACATCAAGCTTTGCCTCAATTCAAAGATGCTGTCCCAGAGACTCAGCTTGGCATGTTTTCAGCTGCCTAGAAAAAGTAACTTGATTTTAGCAAATTTGTGAAAAACAAAAATGAAGATTACCAACATTATGGACCTGTATCACGGCAGCTTGTAGCTGCATAAAATGTGTTGCTTTTTATTTTTCACCCGATGCTGAAAGGATGTTGATGGAATCGCTGTCCTGGAGCCACTGCAACTGAGCTGCCCTAAGCAGCTGGTTGTGTGTTTGCCAAGGTAGGTACCCTGGACTAAATCCATGAACAACTCACTACCTCTCAGATGAACCAACGGTAACTGAAAGACTGCTCTTGCAGCCTGGACACAAAGCAACCTGTGCTGAAATGACAGAAACAACAGCACTTCTTCCTAACCCATCAACCTTTTGTGATCACTGCTATAGCAGCTCTGTTTAGGAGGAGTATTATCGGTGTGTCAATCTTCTGGGGGGTGGAAGAGAAATTCAAGGGGAGTCTGAACCAAGTCTTGGCACTCTTCCCTATCTACCACAGATGACAGGGTTTAGCAGGTACATTCATCACCAGTTTACAGGTGCTTTGTCTGCAAGTGCTTGCTTCTGTTCACAAAAGCCAGGGCAAAACCTTTCTTGCTTGAAGGCTGATTATTATTTCTTTGTACATGTGTGTGGAAGGTGATTAAGTTCAGAGGTTAACTAGTTTTAAATCAATTGCTTTGTTAAACTATACAGTGGTGCCCCGCAAGACGAACGCCTCGCAAGACGGAAAACCCGCTAGACGAAAGGGTTTTCCGTTTTGGAGGCGCTTCGCAAAACGAATTTCCCTATGGGCTTGCTTCGCAAGACGAAATGTCTTGCGAGTTCCTGCGGGTTTTTCCCCCTTTCCCCCCCTTTTCCTAAGCCACTAAGCCTCTTATCAGCTGATCCGCTAAAAGCCGCTAAACCGCTAATAGTGCTAATCCGCTAAGCTGTCAATGGGCTTGCTTCGCAAGACGAAAAAACCGCTATACGAAGAGCCTCACGGAATGGATTAATTTTGTCTTGCGAGGCACCACTGTATCAGCAATTCTGAAAACTATCTTGAACTGTTTGTAGGCAGGTGGAATAAGGAACAAGGGCATCCATTCAAGGGTGAGCTGCAGCAAGGATTTGTGTTAGTAGGTAGATTTTATCAACGAGACTCTTAAGGGTAATAACTGTTTTCAGTGTTTCAGAACCCTATTATTCCTTTCTTTCCTTCCTAAACAACATTTTACTGTACAGTGTGTTCAACAATCCCAATCTTGCTCTTCCTGACAAGTCTGTATCTGGTGACTGAAGCTATCCAGTAACTCCAGCTTTGCTGTGATCAAAACTAAGGTATCAAATTGTCTATCCACAAATGCCACAGCAAAATGTGCATAAGTGTATGGCATGCACAAATCTAACTGATTTGCAAGTAGACACCATGTATTATGGAGTCTGTATTAAGGCAAAGCTATAAACTCAAAACTGCCAACTTCTAAACAAAAGAATGTCAACTGTCACCAATTTTTATTCTTCTATTTACAGATTTCTTTTGAACCTGGAACACAGGATATGCATAAATTACAGCAGCATATAGACAATTCAATCAAAATGTCAAATAAGGTATTAACATTTATTCCAGTGCTGCTTATTTTTCTATTCTGTTTGTTAAACTTCTGATGGGTAGTACTTCTTCCAAGAGACTTATGTTCTGAGGCACAACAGAACCTAACTTTATAAGGCTTAGGCTGCAATCCAAACATCTCCATTCTGCAGATGGGGCAAGTCCACCACTATATCCCTGCTGCATGCGGCAACCATTTTGCGTGATGGTGCCGTAAGTTCAAAACAAATCTGATAATCAAATAGCTTCCCTGGCCTTAAGGCCAGTTGTCTTCCAGAACTAAAAACATATTATAAAACTGCAACTTTACACGTTTGGATGTACACTCCACTAAAATGTTGTACCTGCTTCTGAGGAAGTATGCAGATCAGGCTACTTAAAAGGAAATTATTTTTAATTGAATAGTACTGCAATATCTTCTCCAATTATTAAGGCCCTAATAATATATTTTTATTTATTGAATTTATATCCCACCTTTCCTCCTCCTACAGGAGCCTATGAATTACATTCATGCTATCTGTGCGTACCTATAGAAAAAGTGAGAGAAAAAGCCTGTTCTCGCATGAATGATAGCAGAAAACTACAAACTGATTTATTTTTAAGAAGACATCATTTGATGAAGTCTCAAAGGTTAAGAAAGTTGTGGTTTTGGAAAGTAAGATAAGTATGTGCAGTGTCGGAAAGTAAAGCAGATTTCTGCAGATTTAGTGCACGGGTGTTTTTGAGCTTATGTTGTAACATTCTGAGAGCTCTGAACAGATCATTTTGGTTTTCCAAAAACTAATCATACCTTTAGGGCTTCCGTGGCTTTGCGCAGTTCCTTGATGACAGCAGACAGTGCCTCTGGATTTATCCCTTGTTCACAAAGTCGCACACAAATAGAGAGGGTTTCCATATCTAAACCAGTGTTTAGAATTCTAGATATCTCCAGCAGGACTGAAAAAATATTTTCAAATTAACATTGTGTGGCTGTACTGGGCTAGCAATTTCTTGTACACATAAAAATATGCTGTTTTCAATGCATGTTCATAAAGTGAGGAGCGTGATTTCACTGCCACCAGTAAAATACCAAATATAAGAGCTATTTTTTCCTTAGTAATTTGAATTAAATTGAATTTTAATTTTAATGGAATATTTTGCTGGGTTCAAGCCCCATGGTGGGCAAAAGATTTGTGCATGGCAGGGGGTTTAGACTAGATGACCCTCGCGGTCCCTTCCAACTTCTATGATTAGCCTAGTTAACGGGGGAGGACTTAAGATTCAATCCTCTGCAGAGGTTGTGGTGGAAACCCCTAAGGTTAGCTTTCGTTCCTGGATGAGTGTTGGGACAAGTCTGGCTTTCTGTATGATTTGTTTCCAGCGTTCTTTCTAACCGAATACGCCCTGACTCCGAGTTGGAGCCAGGGCCGGCCCTCCCACCAGGCGGAGTGAGGCAGCTGCCTCGGGCGGCAAATTCTGGTGCGTGTGTATGTAAAGTGGCTAGAAGCATGGGGCAGTGGACCTGCCCTGCAGCAACATCCCCCTCCAATCTAGCTTGTCTGGCCTATTATGGGGTGCCATGGAAGTGCCGAAAGAAGATTCACCCCACCAGCGTGGTCAGACTGTTGGGCCAAGTGGTCATCTTGCCTCAGGCAGCAAAATGGCTTGGGCTGCCCCTGGTTGGAGCACTCTCTCTTTTTCTCCTCAGCCTAGTTTTGTAGTATTATTTATTAATAATAATAATACCCCACCTATCTGGCTGGGTTAATAATAATAATAATAATAGTAACCAGAGCCGGATTTAGGTTTGATGAGGCCCTAAGCTACTGAAGGCAATGGGGCCCTTTACATGTCCAGCTGTCCTTTGTCAACAACAAATTGTCGCTGTTTCTTGTGTTGAATATATGCTATATGGTAATTTAGGGACCTAATAGGTATCTAAAGCCATTTGCACATAACAAAATATGTATTTTGTCAAAGTTGAACTGAAATAAAATTAAGAAGTATATTAATAGTGAAATGATTATTAAGCTCTAACTGTATGTAGGTTTTATTTTATTTGTTTTTTATCTTATATTTTGGAAATGGACATCCAGGGTTTTTGTTTTCTTTAAACATTTTGGGGGGGCCCAAGAGAGTTGGGCCCTAAGTTTCTGCTTGTTTAGCTTATACGTAAATCCGGCACTGATAATAGTCGTAGCAGTAATAATAATAAATAATAATATAAAAAAATCCTTCCAGTAGCACCTTAAAGACCAACTGAGTTAGTTCTAGGTATGAGCTTTCGTGTGCATGCACACTTCTTCAGATACACTGAAACAGAAGTCACCGGACCTTTCTATATAGTGAGAAGGTGGGGAGGGGTATTACTCAGAAGGGTGGTGGGAATGGGTGATTGGCAGATAGCTGCGATGAGCCTAAATAATAATAATAGGGAGCGAGCAGGGGTGTGTGAGGGGAGGGAGAAACGGTCAGCGTTAATAATAATAATAAATAATAATAATAATAATAATAATAATAGGGAGCGAGCAGGAGCGTGTGAGGGGAGGGAGAAACGGTCAGCGTTAATAATAATAATAATAATAAATAATAATAATATAATAATAGGGAGCGAGCAGGGGCGTGTGAGGGGAGGGAGAAATGGTCAGCGTTAATAATAATAATAATAATAATAATAGGGAGCGAGCAGGGGCGTGTGAGGGGAGGGAGAAATGGTCAGCGTTAATAATAATAAATAATAATAATAATAATAATAGGGAGCGAGCAGGGGTGTGTGAGGGGAGGGAGAAACGGTCAGCGTTAATAATAATAATAATAATAAATAATAATAATAATAATAGGGAGCGAGCAGGGGCGTGTGAGGGGAGGGAGAAATGGTCAGCGTTAATAATAATAATAATAATAATAATAGGGAGCGAGCAGGGGCGTGTGAGGGGAGGGAGAAATGGTCAGCGTTAATAATAATAAATAATAATAATAATAATAATAGGGAGCGAGCAGGGGTGTGTGAGGGGAGGGAGAAACGGTCAGCGTTAATAATAATAATAATAAATAATAATAATAATAATAGGGAGCGAGCAGGGGCGTGTGAGGGGAGGGAGAAATGGTCAGCGTTAATAATAATAATAATAATAATAATAGGGAGCGAGCAGGGGCGTGTGAGGGGAGGGAGAAATGGTCAGCGTTAATAATAATAATTAATAATAATAATAATAATAATAGGGAGCGAGCAGGGGCGTGTGAGGGGAGGGAGAAATGGTCAGCGTTAATAATAATAAATAATAATAATAATAATAATAGGGAGCGAGCAGGGGTGTGTGAGGGGAGGGAGAAACGGTCAGCGTTAATAATAATAATAATAAATAATAATAATAATAATAGGGAGCGAGCAGGGGCGTGTGAGGGGAGGGAGAAATGGTCAGCGTTAATAATAATAATAATAATAATAATAGGGAGCGAGCGGGGGCGTGTGAGGGGAGGGATGAACGGTCAGCGTTAATAATAATAATAATAATAATAATAATAATAATAGGGAGCGAGCAGGGGCGTGTGAGGGGAGGGAGAAATGGTCAGCGTTAATAATAATAATAATAATAATAATAGGGAGCGAGCGGGGGCGTGTGAGGGGAGGGATGAACGGTCAGCGTTAATAATAATAATAATAATAATAATAAATAATAATAATAATAGGGAGCGAGCAGGGGTGTGTGAGGGGAGGGATTAATGGTCAGCGTTAATAATAATAATAATAATAATAATAGGGAGCGAGCAGGGGCGTGTGAGGGGAGGGATTAATGGTCAGCGTTAATAATAATAATAATAATAATAATAGGGAGCGAGCGGGGGCGTGTGAGGGGAGGGATGAACGGTCAGCGTTAATAATAATAATAATAATAATAATAAATAATAATAATAATAGGGAGCGAGCAGGGGTGTGTGAGGGGAGGGATTAATGGTCAGCGTTAATAATAATAATAATAATAATAATAATAATAAAAAATAATAGGGAGCGAGCAGGGGCGTGTGAGGGGAGGGATTAATGGTCAGCGTTAATAATAATAATAATAATAATAATAATAATAATAAATAATAGGGAGCGAGCAGGGGCGTGTGAGGGGAGGGATTAATGGTCAGCGTTAATAATAATAATAATAATAATAATAATAATAATAAATAATAGGGAGCGAGCGGGGGCGTATGAGGGGAGGGATGAACGGTCAGCGTTAATAATAATAATAATAGGGAGCGAGCAGGGGCGTGTGAGGGGAGGGATTAATGGTCAGCGTTAATAATAATAATAATAATAATAATAATAATAATAATAGGGAGCGAGCAGGGGCGTGTGAGGGGAGGGATTAATGGTCAGCGTTAATAATAATAATAATAAATAATAATAATAATAATAATAATAGGGAGCGAGCAAGGGCGTGTGAGGGGAGGGATAAACGGGTCAGCATTAATATTAATATTAATAATAATAATAATAGGGAGCGAGCAGGGGCGTGTGAGGGATTAATGGTCAGCGTTAATAATAATAATAATAATAAATAGTAATAATAATAATAGGGAGCGAGCGGGGGCGTGTGAGGGGAGGGATTAATGGTCAGCGTTAATAATAATAATAATAATAAATAGTAATAATAATAATAGGGAGCGAGCGGGGGCGTGTGAGGGGAGGGATTAATGGTCAGCGTTAATAATAATAATAATAATAAATAGTAATAATAATAATAGGGAGCGAGCGGGGGCGTGTGAGGGGAGGGATGAACGGTCAGCGCAGTGCGCGCGCCCGGCCCGCGAGACCCTCACCCTCCATGGTCTCCCTCACGGCGTTCAAGTTGGCGGCGGCGGCGGGATTCGCCATGATGGAGAAGGGCAAAGGCCAAACAAAGGAGCCCGCGCCGGGTTTCCCCTTCTCCTTCTTCTCCCTCACCCCGACGCAGACGTAGGTTCCAGGAGGAGGAGTTGGTGTGCGCGTGCGCGAACCGAAGAGGCAACGGCCGTCTCCCTCTTCAGGTGTTCACCCCCCACGTCCGGGTATTGCGCCGAAGCCCAGCTTGCTCGCCCAAGGCGCTCCTCTAATAATTCATTCATAGCCTAGCACAGCAGATATATACGACATATAAAAAAACCCCTATATATATTAAAGATATCTATATATAACCACACGCGCGAACATAACACACCTATATCTATATGAAACACAGTTCTATAACATATATAACGGATCTAACTATATAAAACGTATAAAGTATATAAATGTATAGATATAGATATACCCCCGTTTATAATATGTATGTGTTTTTATATGCAGATATGCTGTGTGTGTATTATTGTGCATATTATATATACAGTATATATATAAAATTATATATACTGTATTATAGATGTCTATATATAACCACACGCACACCCTTAACACACACACACACATCATATATATGGGTGTATTAAGCGTGTGCGTGTGGTTATATTATATATATATCTATATGATATCTATATAGACCATATTTATCTATATAAAACACAGATATATAACGGATCTATCTACATAAAACATGTATAATATATATGTGTCTGTTTGTGTATATCACATATAGAATACATATAGAAATATAGATATCTATTATATCTATTATGTGTTTTTCTATACAGATATGCTGTATATATATGTGTGTGTGTGTGTGTTATAGATATATAATGCTCAATATATTACGAGTGTGTATAAAAGACGAGAAAGAAATGTTTCAATGGCTCAGAGAGGACCGTTTTCAATTCAGTACCGGAAGTTTTTGCTCTCTGCCACGTCCCCTTACCTCTATGGCTTTCCTTGCCTCTTTCCCGCTGCTAGTGCGAACGAGGCGCGGCCTGACGGAGGGCGCCTGCGTGAGCTTGGATCTCCGCGGCTCCATTGATCCGCTCCCTCGCTCGCGGCCCCGCCTCCTCCTTCCCCTCCCCGCCAATGGGAGCGTCCGTCCGTTTTGAATTGAAGCCCCGCCCCCGCGTCGCCCTGCGTTCCTTTCGCCCACGCGAGCCGGTTAAACCAGGGAAGCGATTCAAATATATATCAGACAGCAAGAGATGCTGGCGGGGGGCGGGGCGAGCTCCCGCTCTGAGCTGTGATTGGCTGCGCCCGCCGAGGTCTCTCGCGCTGATTGGCCGGCAGGGAAAGAGAAGTTAAAGACCTTGAGCAACTTTGTAAGAGTCAGAAGGAGGGCGAATCCGAATTAGCGGCAGGTAAGATGCTCCTGGGGCTTCGGAAAGGGCTGCCTCCTCCTGGAAGGGCTTTGCCCGCCTGGTGCCAATATGGCCATTTATATAGAGGCTTGGTTTTAATTAATTGATTGATTGATTAATTAATTAATTAATCATGCTTCAATATATCCTTTTTTGCAGAGCTGCGATCAAGGAGCTGCTCCTGCAAAAGTAGGAGGGGGAATCTTATCCGTAGCCAGAGATCCGCGTTGGTTTCCCCAGCCTTTGTGCCTGCAGCTATTTGCTTCCCAGCTAATTATTATTATTATTATTATTATTATTATTATTATTATTATTATTTATTATTTATACCCCGCCCATCTGGCTGAGTTTCCCCAGCCACTCTGGGCGGCTTCCAAGTCGAGTGTTAAAAACAATACGGCATTAAATACAGCTTGCCACATCTATATTGTTGCCTTCATTACAGTGGTACCTCGGGTTACATACGCTTCAGGTTACATACAGTTCAGGTTACAGACTCCACTAACCCAGAAATAGTGCTTCAGGTTAAGAACTTTGCTTCAGGATGAGAACAGAAATCGTGCTCTGGCAGCGCGGCAGCAGCAGGAGGCCCCATTAGCTAAAGTGATGCTTCAGGTTAAGAACAGTTTCAGGTTAAGAACGGACCTCCAGAATGAATTAAGTACTTAACCCGAGGTACCACTGTATTCTGCTATATATGTTTGTGGAGTTTTGTTTTGTTTTTAATGAAAAAACTGTATAGAAATAGGGCAGTACAGGAATTGGATCAATCAATAAATTAAATTTAACTGCTTGAGCACACATCTCTTGGGAGTTGTTCACATTTCAGCTGTTGAGAACTGAAGTCTTGGGATTCTTTCTTGGGGAGAGAAACAAGGAACTAGCTGCTACCCAAGGCCAAGAGACAAAGCCCGTTGGCGCATTGTAAAAATTCTTTCACGTTTGCCACGTTGTTGTTTTTATTTACTTATTATTTGATGTGTTCATATCCCACCTTTTTCTCCATGGAGCTCAAGGTGCCTTATGTGGTTCTTCTCACGCTCCTCATTTAAATCCCCCTCAGCAACCCTGAGAGGTAGGTTAGGCTGAGAGACTTTGACTGGCTCCTCAAGGTCACCAAGTGAGCTTCGTAGAGAATCAAACCGTGGCCTCCAAGGGTTCACTATACTAACCATTGCACCACCACTGGCAGAAACATCACTGACCAGCCATGCTAGAATGGGACAGACACCTAGCATAATGTACTTTGTGGTTTTATATTCTGATTTTATCCTGTGAACCGCCTTGAGACCTATAGGTATAGGTATATAAATTCTAATCATAATAATCATAATAGCAGTCTTCCACTGCAAGCTCTGCGTATTTGGGCAAGCTGTTTCATATAAAAGGCCAAGGAGTTGTGAACTGTGGCAGCCCTCCTAGCTTTTGAGCCAATGCAAATTAGGAACTGGATGCCCCACCAGCCTCTACCTTGTGCTTCTGGGGCATCTTTGCAACGAGGGTAATAATAATAATAATAATTAATTATACCCCGCCCACCTGGCTGGGTTACCCCAGCCACTCTGGGCAGCTTCCGACAAAATATTAAAATACAATAGTCTGTTAAACATTAAAAGCTTCCCTAAACAGGGCTGCCTTCAGATGTCTTCTGAAAGTCTGGTAGTCGTTTTTCTCTGGTGGGAGGGCGTTCCACAGGGCAGGTGCCACTACTGAGGAGGCCCTCTGCCTGGTTCCCTGTAATGTGGCTTCTCGCAGCGAGGGAACCGCCAGAAGGCCCTCGGTGCTGGACCTCAGTGTCCGGGTTGGCTCTTTAATGTGATTTTCCTGGAGCTGATGGGCATTGGAGGACCAACAGGTGCCCATCCCTGCCGTAAAGAGGCACACTTACTTTTAATCTGTAGGGTGCTGATATGTCTAATGCAAGTACTTTCTTTGACTGTTTCTTAGGTTCAGCTGACAGTTATGGGTGATGCAAAAGAAGTCAAGATGCAGATTACACCAGAGTCACCTGGGCAGCTCGCAGTCCAGAACCCCTTTGAAAGCCCAAGTGATTATAGCCACCTGCAGGAGCAGATTGTGTCAAGTCCAACAGTGTTTAAATCCACAATATCCTCTGTGGTAAGACTTGTGATTTGCCACATGTTGTCATGTGTATTCTGTTTATTTTCATGCATTTGTGTGTCCAAGGTTGTCCAAATTAGATCTCTGATGCACACCTGACCAGTTTGCTCTTTCCCTTCAAGGTCGAGGAGAGATGTTTGGGAGAAATAGACCTTGCATCTTCGGAGCTAAAATGGAGCCTGAATGGATGTCTTAACATCTAAGATTAATATTGCAGAGCTGGGTGTCATGGAACTTCGCTCACCGTTACTGATCTTTTTGTATGGGAATCTCCATTTGGCTTCAGGGGAATCTGAGGGTTCCTCGGAATACCACTTGAAAACTACTCTAAGGGAAACTTTTGTCCAACTAGATCAGTGGTTCTCAACCTGTGGGTCCCCAGGTGTTGTTGGACTGTTGGGTCACCAGATGTTGGGTTGAAATAAACGACAGACAAGTGGTGGGTGTCATATGGGAGGCATCTCTCGAGCATGTCTCGGGGAGTCCCTTTTATTGAATATTACAGCATTCCCACATATGTGCTTGTTGCTGATTGGTTAACACAAGTACAAAGCAAAGGTTACATATAGACATTAATCATCAATAGATTAAAGGGTGGGAAAGGGAACACAGAATTGGACAGGCATGAAAGCCTCCTTATTAAATTATAACTAGTGATTAATATAGCAAGACTTAAACAATTACTAATGATTAATATATAGCATTCATCCGTAGATGTGGTCAACCAAGCACTAAGAACAGGTCAGAATGCAATGTTTTCATGAACTCATGGTGAACTGAACATTCTAGGGTGATGTGCAGAAGCAAAACTTTCCTTCATCGGACTACAACTCCCATCATCCCTGAGCTCTGGCCTTGCTAGCTAGGGGTGATAGGAGTTGTAATCCAACAACATCTGGGGACCCCCAGGTTGAGAAAGGGTTGAGATGTTCCTGGGGATGTATGATTGCTTCTTTATCTTGAAACAAGAAGGTGATTGTGGCATATGTTATTGTAGTGTTTTTTTCCTTCTTTTAGACGCCTGCAAAATTTCGATGGTCTATAGATGAACTAGCTTTAATAAACCCTGTGGAAATAGACTCAGAAGACATACGACGTCAAGCATTGTATCTAAGCCAAGCCAGGTCAGTTTTCTTCTACTGCATTCAGCCAACAGAACTGATTCTCAAGTTTAATAAGTCTTTTTCCTTTGACCTGTTGAAAAGTTGCAACCACATACCTGGCTTGCTACTCTGATTATTCTGTTTCTTGGAGTCGGTTTATTTATCTGCAGTAAAGTAACAGTACTGTTTTCGTTTTTTTAATTCACTTTGTAGAATAGATAAAGAGATGGAAGAAAAAAGACAAAAAGCCATTGAAGAGGTAACCATCAGTACTATCGTTTCTTGAGTTAGAGATCTTAACGATACATGGAATATATTTTAACCTGTATGTGTAGGTATTTGGTGCCTGAATCCTAGTCTCCACAGATAGTTCATCACACAGTGAAGCTGTCCCAGGAGTGTATCAGTTCTTTCTGCTGGGGTGTGCATGTGGAAAAGGTAGAACAATCATGTGGGACGTAGAGTTGGTTGAGATCACTCTTTAGCCTTTTAACCCGGAAAGCGTTTTTCCTGGTCTTCGTTATTCAATAATCAATTCATTAGTCAATTGCCACATAAGGATTCTCCAGGCAAATTACAAACTTTTAAGGGCATTACATAAAATCAGAAAAAGAACAGTGCATTACAATAAAAGCTGGAGCAGTCAGAGGAGGGACTCAGGTGAAGACTGAAAATGTGGTTTTGCTATCCTATATTGTTTGTTTGTTTTTATGGCATTTTATTGTACTTGAGAGTATGTTTTGTTGTAATATATTGCTGGGTGCTTTGGATAAATATTAATAATTATTAGTAGCACTATAATATTCCTCTATAGTTAAAACAAAAGCATCTTGCACTTAGAATGCACTTTTGGTTCTATGAACTGCCCTGAGACCTCCGGGTATAGGGCAGTATATAAATTCAGTAATAATAATAATAATAATAATAATAATAATAATAATAATAATAGCAGTAGTAGTAGTAAAGGGCACTATCAGAGAAAAGGGCTCTAGGCTACTCTTCTCCCTGACACAACTAAGTTTGTTAAAACAAAACACAATTATGTCATTTAGTTTGGCATGTTCTTCCTGTTGTCTAGGAACTTTGCAGCACACAGTCCACCAAATAGTTTGATGTGAGAGCATCCAGGAAGAACTCTGTCACAGAATTGTAGTTGAAGGGACCCAGGGGGTCATTTAGTCCAACCCCCTGCAATGTGGGAGTTATGTGATGAGTTGTTTTGATTCGCTAGTGTTTGGAGTGGGGTACATTGAACCTGTGCTAAGGTAGCTGTGCATGCATTCACAATAAACGGGGAGGTTGTATTAAATGTTTTTTGGTACGCAGATGGTGGCAACTCTCAAACTTTAGTCTAACGTGAATAAGCAGGAATTGGCCTCAGTGAGCCTTCGGCTCCTGCAATCCTCTCTCGCATGTCACAACTGGGGGTGCCGGGGAGCGGAGGAGTCTGGAAGGTTTTGCTTCTGCTGAACTGCAGCTTACGTTACCTAGATCAAGAAACTGTGGTTAGCATGAAGTGTGACTTGTTTCAAACAAGCCATCTTTGAGCCATAGTTACCAAAGCTGGCTTTATTAGCTAACCGTAGTTAAGATGAATCACATCATCAGATCTAACAAACAAACAAAATTCCTTCCAGTAGCACCTTAGAGAGCGACTAAGTTTGTTATTGAGCTTTCGTGTGCAAGCACACTTCAGATATCTGAAGAATCTTCTGGTATCTGAAGAAGTGTGCATGCGCATGAAAGCTCATACCATTAACAAACTTAGTTGGTCTCTAAGGTGCTACTGGAAGGAATTTTTTGGTTTGTTTGTTCTGACTACGGCAGACCAATACGGCTACCTACTTGTAACTAGAACTATCATCAGATCTAGACAACGTGGCAAGCTGCACTCCAGTCAAACCCACACCATAGATGGCTTCCCCCAAAAAACCATGGGAATTGTAGTTCCTAGGGATTGTGGTATGGTGAGGAGTAAACTACTCCTTTGTGCTCTAAACTGACTGTCGCCCACAATGTCATGGTAAACACATAACAACATTTTCCTTTTTTTAGTTCTTCACCAAAAGCGTCATTGTTCCATCTCCTTGGACTGATCACAGTGAGAAACAGGTTTCTCAGTTTAACTCCACTCGATGTAAGTATTGTCTCTTGTATCAAAATGGGAAAGGTTCGCATGCAAACCGCTTAGATCGGGGTGGGAACCCTCCATGGGTCACATTGGGCATGGTTTTGTGTGGCCTGCACTATGAGATTCTAATAAAACAAGTGAATTGTGCGACACTGAACCATGTCCTGCCAGGTGACATTTGGCTGGAGGAGAGACATGGAACATGACTTCTTCCTCCGATTGAAGCTGTCAAGGCGGGACTGCGGGACCAAGGATTCTCCAACTCCACCTGTGTACTAAGCCCTCTTACTGAGAGTGCCCAAAGTCCTTGGGAACTGATGCCTATTATGCAATTTCCCACCTGCTGGAAAAGTCTAAATGTACCAAGCTGAGCAGCTTTTTGGAACTGCCACATTGACTGATTTGAACTGCAGCCAAATGTAAAATGTGGCAGGCCACTTTCAATGTACAGTGGTACCTCAGGTTGCGAACAGGATCCGTTCCGGAGCTCCATTCGCAACCTGAACAGAATGCAACCCGCATCTGCACATCTGCGCACGCACGGGTCGCTATTTGCAGCTTCTGTGCATGTATGTGACGTCATTTTGCACGTCTGTGCGTGTGCAAGCGGTGAAACCCGGAAGTAACCCTTTCCGTTATTTCCGGGTCGCCGCAGGACACAACCTGAAAGCGCGCAACCTGAAGCAGATGTAACAAGAGATATGACTGTATTGGAAATATTGTCCCATTAGCACAAGCATATTGGGACTTTCTTTCCTTGTGCTCTCCTAAGCCCCCCCACCATCGATGAACCTGTGGAACAGATTTGCTGGCAGGAGTTGTGCAAGGAGAGAGGAGAAGTCCTGTTGTGCCGAGTGGAAGTCTGCACCAGCAGAACCTTGGGGTGGTGCTGGATATGTTAAATGATTCTTCTATTGTTTCTGCGTTAATGTTACACCAGCTTTTAACTGGGAACTTGATATCTTGCAGGTATCGATCTAAGTAACGCTTCGCCAGTTAGCAGAGAAATCACTGTGCAACCTGGGAGAAACAATGGTTTGTATGAAACGAGATGAGGAAGGGGAAACTTGCTCAGTGCAATGTGTTGTCTATTGTGCCTCAATCTAACTGCACGCAGAGCACAGCTTCTCATTCCATCCAAACCTGAGAACCTGTGATTAATATTAAACTGGCCCGTTTGGAAAAAGACAACTTCAAACCGTAGAGTTTAAAACTGGTGTGCTCCAACTACTCGTAGCCAAAGTTTAGGGTTCAGACGACTTGCCAAATGACAGTCAATAGAAAAGGAGATGAAGAGTTTCAATTTCCTTGTGGTTGTGCAGGAGGTGGGGGGTGCTGTGCAGTGCTTGGCTTGCTTTCATCGGGACACATTATACAGTGGTGCCCCGCAAGATGAATGCCTCGCAATACGAAAAACCCGCTAGACGAAAGGGTTTTCCGTTTTTCAAGGCGCTTCGCAAGACAAATTTCCCTATGGGCTTGCTTCGCAAGACAAATTTCCCTATGGGCTTGCTTCGCAAGAGGAAAACGTCTTGCGAGTCCCCCCCCCCTTTTCTAAGCCGCTAATAGCGCTAATCCACTAAGCCGCTAATAGGGATGCTTCGCAAGACGAAAAAACCGCTAGATGAAGAGACTCGCGGAACGGATTAATTTCGTCTTGCGAGGCACCGCTGTAGTTTGTTGTGATGTCCAAATGCAGTTATTCTTAACAAATCATGGTCATGATGTTTCGGGTGGTTTCTTTTTTCAAGCTTTGACCCTGATGACTTTGCCCTAAACATTCTGTTTGTTCTCTGCAGCTGCTTGTCAGACAGTATTATCTCTGCCTGTTGATTTTGACATAGAAAAAATACTAGGTATGTAATGTGGGGAGAACTGCTCATCTAGATCCGGTCTCTGTAGAAATGGGTACAATGGGAGTTTTCGTGAGGTGATGGTGGGAATGGTAATGCCATCGTTCCCTCTGTTCCTGCTGTCTAGTCTTGGGCGCCATTGCTTATGAGGAAGGTACTGGCACACTCAGGGGAAGCCCCAAGTTTTGAGGAACTACAAAACATCTTAAGGAAATAAGAAGGGGACGCAAAACTCAGTGAGCTCTGAGTCTAATTCATGGCCATGAAGTGCTGAGTGGTTTTGGGGAAGGGGAGACAGAAACCAGGTGAGAGGGAGAAATGAATGAAATATGGTAGAAACGATGAGCCAGAGCTCTCCATGCTGCAACACCTTTTTCATAGGTTCTAGTTGTTTATATATAGGTTGCATCCAGTGGGTCTGATTAACACTTGGTTAGATGCAAGCCATAATTTTGAACCTTCCTTGAACACTTCATATTTCCGATCTCCATGAAATCACCACAACTGTGTAAGGAAAGCTTGCCGTTCTTCCTTTCCCCCCATAGCACAGAGTTCTAAGGCTGTGAGTTTATCTGGTGCCACACGGCCAGCTCGCGACTGAAGGAAGAGTTCAACTAGACTTGTGGCAATGCCTGCTCTGCCCTATGCAGATCATCAACTGTCTCTGTGGCGATGCTGCAGCACTCTGTGGGTGGGAGATTCGACTGCAATCCTGTGTGTGTACTCATACCCCATGGGTTTTAAGTAGCCCTAAGTGCACTC